>NC_091795.1:46672500-47320000 GCF_041296235.1 Equus asinus | reverse complement strand
GCTTGGTCTCATTGGTTGGGTATCTAGGCCTCTTCCAACTCTGGCCACGTAGACTGGTTTCGCTCTGAGATGAGTACAGGGTGCATCTTCCTCTTTCAGGGAGTGCACACATTTGCTTTTGATGCGATTGTCATTTACTTGATAAACTGGAACAGATAATCTCCGTTGAACAGGGTTAATACCACTGACAGTCATGGTTTGGAGAACATGGCTGGAATGGTCTCAGGTCAATAACTGCAGAGGAGCTGAGGGATGAATGGTGGCAACTCCTCCGGAGACAGTGGGCCTTTTGACTTTGTTTAGGTCTCTGTATGCCCACGTACTGCTCCTGGAAATGGGTGTAGGCTTCACTTACAGCAAAATCTTGAGATTGGCCTAATTGAAGACGGCCTGTTTCCCAGTGCTTTGCGAAATGCCAGCATAGACTGGAGTTTTGGTTTTCTTGCTAATTGAAACGAAGTTTTATCAGAATCATGAGAAATGATGAACAGACTTCTTGTTATTTCTGTCTCACACTAAGCTCTCCTCCAGTGGTCCTCAAACCACTACCCACTGGAATCGCACACTCTGTTCAACCCCCAGAGTTCTGAGTTAATCGGTCAGGGATTTGACCTTGAGACTGGGAATTTGAAAAGTTCCTCAGGTGATCCTAATATTCAGCCAAGATTGAGAACCTCTGCTGTACAGGATAATTCCACATGTTGAACCATCTTGCTTTTTATGTGCACATTCTCTGATGTGTCAAATTTGTCTTCTCAGCTTTTCCCACGTACTTTGTGAATTTTCGAAAATAAAGAGACCTTCAGAATTACCCTAAACTAGTGGTTCTCGACTGGTGCTGATTTTGCCGCTCAAGGGGCGTTTGGCGCAAATGTTCGGAGCCATTTTTGATTGTCACAACTGAGCTGGGGAGGAGTGTGTGCTACTGTTATCTAGTGGGTAGAGGCCAAGAATTCTGCTAAGCATCCTACCATGCTCAGGACAGTCCCCATAACAGAGAAGTATCCTGCCCAATATGTCAATAGTGCCAAGGTTGGAAAACCCTGCCTTAGATTTAATTCTCTCATTTACAAATGGGAAAATATGGTCCAGAGATGATAGTTTGATTTTCCCGAGGATTCATGCGTAATTATTGGCAGAACAAAATCCCTAAGAATTGTAGCATCATGGTGGAACCCTGCCCTTATATTCCTCCCTGCCTTTTACCTGCTGCCCCAGGGAAATTGGTTATTTATCTTGTTTCCCTTCCTTCTTAAACATCCCTAGGCTCTCGATGGCAGGGATTTGTTTCCTGTATTTTAGTATTTCAAATTTCTTAAATTTAAAAAAAAACCCCCTACCTAACATGAATTGCTTGAGCTCAGTAAACATCGCTTTCTTTCTGGCTCTAGGATGGCGTTATGGCAACCTGGTGCTGTGCCTGGCTTGTTTTGTTCTGATCAGCAGCTCTGACTTGGGAGTTACAGTTAATCTATGATTAATTTCAAAAATGGCCAAATTTGGTAATTGTTACTTTATAAAGCTAGATTGGTCAGCAAAATGTTTCTAACTTAGGCATCCACAAAATGAAATTATAAAACGGCCTCTTGGTGATGAAAAGGATGGCAGAGCCTCCTCAGACCTTCTTTAGTGCAGGATGTGTTGCGTGTGTACATGTGTGAGTGCATATACGTGCACTTGTGTGCTGCTGGTGTGCAGCCTCTCAGCTCCAGAACCGCTTGAAGAGTTTAGGAGGGTGACGGAGACTCTGGATTCAAGAGCTGTGAGTCCACGTTTCTTCATTTACATATTCCATCCATACCCCTATCTTCTCCCCAGCTAAAGAACTTAACTGTGGTTATTTCTGGAAGGGAGAATTTGGGATTATGCATGTCTAAAAATATATATATATACAAAATTATTCTATTTTTCCTCTTTTTCTGTGAACACGTTTTTGTAATAAAAATGAAACCATTTAATCAAACACTATAACTTAAGAATCACCTGGGAGCTTAATAAAACCCTCGGGTGCCATCCCCAGAGACTGAGGTTGGGTTGCTTTGGGGTGGGGTCTGGGAACGGATGTTGTTTACAGTTTCCCCAGTTGATTTACGTGCCGCTAGAATTAAGAATCCCAGTCTAGGGGAACCCTTCTCAACCTTGTCTGCAGGTTGTCGTCTCCCGTGGAACTTCAGAAATCACTAATGCCTGGGTCCACCTGCAGAGGTTCTGTTTAATCGGTCTGGAGTATGGCCTGGGCTTTGGGAGCACCAAGAGTTCCCCAAGTGATTCAGGAATTGGAAGGGCTGAGCGGTATCATGAGGGTTTATTTTTTTGGTGGGGGGAGTGTCTTAGTTTTACTATCTTACCAACTCCTCCTATCAGTTGAGAGTTAACGAGGTAATATTGGTCTAAACTTTGAGCACAGGCGATTATAGTACTAGAAACAATGGTCATCCCCTTTGGGGTACAGTAACAATCAAAGTTACAAGAACACTAATTATAAAGATAGATTGTATTTTTTTTTTAAAGATTTTATTTTTTCCTTTTTTTCCCCAAAGCCCCCCGGTACATAGTTGTATATTCTTCGTTGTGGGTCCTTCTAGTTGTGGCATGTGGGACGCTGCCTCAGCGTGGTTTGATGAGCAGTGCCATGTCCGCGCCCAGGATTCGAACCAACGAAACACTGGGCTGCCTGCAGCGGAGCGCGCAAACTTAACCACTCGGCCACGGGGCCAGCCCCTAGATAGATTGTATTTTTAATTGTTAAGAA
This sequence comes from Equus asinus, assembly GCF_041296235.1. Classification (NCBI taxonomy): domain Eukaryota; kingdom Metazoa; phylum Chordata; class Mammalia; order Perissodactyla; family Equidae; genus Equus; species Equus asinus. The sequence goes on along the minus strand of NC_091795.1, from coordinate 47,317,248 downwards.
AAGGAGGAGCTTGAGGGAGATCTTGCTTATTAAGACCGCTTTACTTTCATAAACTACTCTAAGTAGATTCATAAGGAGTAAGGAGCGGCCTCTGGGTGCGCACAGTCCTACCTGATAGGTGCTAACAACTGTGTGTTTAGTCTCCAATTACTTTTGCCTTCTCTTTCCTTTTGCTCCCCACCTGTTTTTTGGTTTTTTTTTTAGGGTGGGAGGGCCTCCTTACACTTGTATCTCAACAGACTCCCACTCTGATGATGCCTAGGTTGAACTCTGGACTTTCTTTTGTTAGACGAGGCCTGCAACTTGTTAGGTGTATTAAAAATATGAAATGACTGCCCCCTTTGCCACAACAAAGGGCCTTCCGGGAGTTGTGAGCAGCTGAGCTCTCCAATGTGGTGGCACCAGGAAGGGTCTAGTGCTGACTTTACACAGATGGGCTCATAGCAGCGAGCAGGCCCCTGTGGGTCTGAAGAGCATTCCAGCCACAGCCATTTTTGGCTTCCTGCTTCTCCACAGAAGCCACTTGGGAGCAGTGTGGCTTTGCCTATGAGGGAAGCTCAGGGAAGCTTCCCGGAACTGACCAGCACAGCCGGGGAGCCTGGAGCCCCCGGTTGATGACAAGTGAAATATTTCACAGAATATAAATCTTTCAACTTGCAAATGCTCCTTTGGTGAGAAATCAGACAGTGGGTAAGGAGTGGGCAGAATCCTTGCCTCAGTGAATAAAAGTAAAGGAGGGAGCCCCCTGCCTTTGTTCTATGATTCGGCAGTACGATGTTTGTGGGAAAGAAGATTCTTAGCTTATGATGGGTCCTTTGGCCATAATGGGCTTCTGAATGGGAGGGACTGGTATCTCTCTTTATCTCACTGACAAAAGAAAAGAAGCAAGACAGAGACAGAGAGATAGGAAGCTGTCACTAGCTTGATGTAATATTCCACTGTGTGACTGCTTCCAGGTTGTAAGCTCTTCGGACAGAAGTCAAACAGAGGAACATATTACTTTCAACCCTGCTTTCACAAGAAACAGTGTGAACTTTTCAGTCTTACAGGTTTGTTCTTGGTCTTTGAATTAGATTCTTTACCATGGATGCATCTCACCTCCAAGGAGATCACATTTAAGATATTGTTTTACAAAATTATTATAAAGTGTGAGTGTGTGATTAGCATTGGGTTTCCATTTTTTGGGCTCTTTCTATATTGTCAGGCTTTCAGGGTTTATTTAGAAAGGGAGAGAAGGAAGGATATACAGGCAGCTGGGAATGGAAGTCTAGGGAGCACATGGGCAGAGGTGCAGGAAAGAGAGAGAAATGGGCTGACTAGGAAGTTCCCTCCAAATTGCCAAGGTCCTGGGGAAGCAGGGACTGAAGTGTGAACCTCTTAATGTGGTTTGTTGGCTGATTGTGAACTCTCTCTCAGGCAATACTGTTTTCCAGGTGTTACTCAATCATAGCATTTGCTCATCCCGTTGCAATTCTTCATCAATTCCTTACTGAGAATAAACCCAACTTTGGGAGGAGAGCAGGGGAAGTTGTCAAATGAGAAAACAAGCAGGTCCCACTGGCACCTTTAGCCTCTCCCTAAAAGCACCTAACTGCCAGCTCTATTCTTGTGCACCTGGGTGGATTCAAGAGGTTGTTAAATGCACTCAGAAGAGGGGGCACCCAGACCTTGGAGAACTGGTGCTTGTGGCTAGGTAGGAGCAAGCACACGGGTCTACCTGTCTCCCCTGCTGTTCCTCCCTCTGAAGGTCAAAACTAGCCAGTTCCAGCTGGGCCAAGCGAGATGTTTCCTTCTTGGCAGTCTTGGGAGCTTCTCACACCTCAGGCTAGAAGAGACCCCCTTGGCTCGGGGGTGATCTAGCATCTAGCATCTGTCTTGTTTTGGGAATTCTGAGAGATCTTAGCTTCTCTGGGGGCAAAATGGAGTTTTCTAGGCATCCTCTAGCTGAATTTAGCCTAAAAGTCAGAAAGCTATCACCACAGCTGTTTCTGCAGTCGCATCTCCGGCAAAACAAGGAAGCAAACAAAGTTGGACTCCACAACTTTGACTAATAAAGGTCAAAGTCAACTAGACTCCAGGCCCACAAGAAAGTGCTTGATCACAGGGACAAGATCCAGGGCTGCCATGACAAAGTTTTAGGGGCTCTACAAAAACAATGAAACAAGAGCTGGTTCTGGGAACACACAAATAGCCTATTATATATTACGACACAGAAAGTTCTTCAGCAAAATAGATGTAAGTCATCAGGACTGGCACAATTACTTTGTACATTGCTTGATATGGCAGCATTTATGGAGACCTCCTACTTGAGCATAGGGGTCTTCATTCTTGCCTGGCTGTGATAATGGAGCCCATATTAAACATGTAGGGTACTGTGCTAGTGCATTAGATAGTTTCTCATTTAATCCTCACAACAACCTTAGGAGGTGGGGACTGTTACCTCTCTATCGTGCAGACGAGAACATTTTACTTTGAGAGTTTAAGTCACATGTGCAGGCTCTCCTGGATGGTAGGTGCAGGAGCCTCTGCGGGTTGTGCTCTTACCCTTCCCTCCCTCTTTTGAGGTTCTTTGGGAGATACGTCAGGGTTTTGAGCCTCATGGACTTTCCTAATGTGAGTTAGTGGATATGAGAGTAAAACCCTCCTTTTCATTTAGATTAACTGTGCCAACAAATTAATCGTAAGACCATGATGCTGAGAGACTCTAGCCCTCCAACAAGGTAGTAGGTAAAATGAACTGCTTCTTGACTTCATTCTAATTGCTTTAAATAGCAATGTTGAATCTTCGTGGGGAGTTCCTAGTGGTGGATTTGGACCAACTTCCTCTGGAAAGAAAGGAAGTTGAGAAATCTATACTTCCTAGGTGGAAGGATAGAGAAAACATCTCCTGTATCCTGACAAACAAACAATGATAAAAAACCAACAAAACTGAGGTAGGACTCCCTCATTTTGCAGGGGGATGTTTTAGGGACTGTTTCTCTATTTACTTTGCAAACTAAGGGCAGCTTCACTTCGTACTTGGGGAGCAAGATCCACAGCGGTGCTATCTCTGAATGACCAGCCTCAGTGGCATCACAGCTTGGAGGCTGAATGTAGGGAACAGCACAGTGGACAAGAAGAGCTGGCTCTAGTTCCGGCACCAACAAGTCCCATGACTTGACCCAGCCCCCGTCATCTTTCCTCAGCTGGCCTAACTAGTTTGGAATGGCAGTGACTGCCGCCCTACTCACCTCGATGGTCATAGATGTTCCCGGGGGACATGTCCGTTAAAGGAGGGCAACCTGTGACTCTTATTTTGTGTGGCTCATTTGTTCATTGTAATCGCTTGGTTCACACTTCCCGTATGCTGGGTATTGTGTTTTATTTTAACTCACTTAATTCTTACAACAATCCCCTGAGGGAGATATTATTCTTATCCTGATTTTGCAGATAAGAAACAGGAGCACATAGGAGTTGATTTGTTCAAGGTCACTCACAAGTAGTATGTGCCAGAGTCAGACTGGAACCCAGATTGTCTGAATGTAGATAGTGTGTTTTCAACAACTGTGCTGTAGTCCTTCTCCGTCTGATCTCCTCCAAAGTATAATCAACTTTGACATATCTCTTTTTTCTGGAGGACGTTATTATCTTTCTGAAAGAAGAGGTGATATGTGAGTATAGCCTAAGGGAGGCCAGAACTAAAGCTTAATTGTTTCAAGTCCCTGTGGCCTTCAGATTTCAGAATCTTGCCTTGTGGAAGATGTGGAGTGGTTTGTGGACTTCTGATATTTTCACCTTATAATAGTGTTCCAGATGCATGACTTTTTTTCCCCTAAGTAACATGGTATTAAATCCCAATGTTGTATTTTTGTTAATTGTAAAGTTGCTGTGTAGTAATATCTCTCATTTATATCATCTGTAGTCTATATGTGACCTACCACTGGGTTCTCCCCTTGACAACAGCAATTATTGTCATGCCTCTCAATGTGCAGCAGAATATGGGAATGTAACAGTCAGCACTCATCACGAATCTTTTGATTTTATTTGTTTTTACTAATTTTGTTTTCTTATCACAACAACATATGCTCAGTGAGGAGCAAATAGATAATGCCAAATTGCCAAAAGAAGAAATATAAAATCATCATCTGTGATAGCTATACAGAAGCAATATCTATGGAATTCTGTTCATTAAAGGCTGTGATTCAAAAATTTTATACCCAGCCAAGATTGTCTTTCACATGTGAAAGCAACAAATATTTTCTCTGATAGGCAAAGTCTCAAAAAATTTCCATGATAGGCAGTTCTCCTGGGCAAAGTTTTACTTATTTGTTTCTGTGGACAAAAGGGCTTGAAGATAAATTCCAGGTGACCATGAGGTGGTTGATGGTACAGTGAGTGATCAAAATAGGGAAGCCAGAGTATGAAAAAGGCCAGGGAGCCCAGTTAATGTATGTCTATTTATATACCTAGGTAATCATAAATAATAATTAGGGATTACATATAAAATCTGTAATTGTATTTCTGTTCACAAACTGAAAGCAAATAAAAAAATTATTCTCAGAAGATACATAGTATAACAATAATTTGGTGGTAATCTGCATCTATACCTCCAGGTTGTATCATCAAAGTCTGAGAAGGAAGTTCTGGGAATGAGTGGGGAAGAAGGAACGGGAGGTAACAGGATGAAGAGAAATGGGAGGAATTCAAGGCGTTTGACTCGGATAATGCTAGCCATTTGTACTTGGGGTTTGTTTATACACTGAAAAGCCAAATCTTATGCAAATGTTTTTGAAAAATATTTAAATTAAAGTGAGGATTATTATAATTTTAAGTAACATCAGTCCTTAAAAAAATTTAGCTAAGTACATTTATGGCTTTTTAGGCAATTATGCAATTCGTGCATGTTATTTGCTTTTGTGTCCACTCCTCTTTGAGCCGGTTCTGCTGCTATCCCCAGCTCACTTGTGTTTCTCAAAGTCACCCTGATGAAGGGAAGCATATTTTCCTGTCTGACTACTCAACTGGTACTAGAGATTAAAAGAGAATTTTTTTTGTTTTTCCCTGTGTTTTGTCTGAAAGTCATGGTCATCAACTTGAAGCTAGAGTTATATGTATCTGTACATCTCCCTTTAAGGAAACAAACTAAACAAATTGGAATTTACCAAAAGATGTTGTTCTCTAATTCTGATTGAATTTACACCTAATACTTCTTGAATGTAGCCTTCTCATAACACGAGGAGCCTTGGCTCTAGACATAGCTTCTTTCGGAAATGGTGGTGTTGCAATTTGATAACATCCTCTGTGTGTGTGTGTGTGTGTGTGTGTGTGTGGTGGGTGGGTGCAGGGAGAGCCAGGAAGGATTCACAAAGTGTTCAGACGAGGACTGATAAGGACCCCTCCACCAGCAGGCCAGCCGCTGGCAGCCTAATCAACACTTCCTCGAGGAAGTTAGCAGCCTTTCTCCTGGCCTGACTACTGCTTCTCCTGCTGGTGGCGAGGTTGTCAAGCCTCATTACTGGAAAGTTCATCCTGTTAGATTTCCACTTAGAGCAGGAGGATGTGTTAGGAGATAGCTCCGACTCTGTGGCCATTCTGACACAAATTTAGACAATGACATTCCAAGCGGTGGTCAAGGAGTTTTGTTTATAGCTTCATTAAAAATAGTGAAAATTAATAACCGACTCAAGAAGTCACCACACGTGTTTACTACTGGGTTAGATTTAGAAGATTTGATCTTGGCTGAATAGTGAAGTGAGGTTGGCATGAGTTTTAGGGTCAAAACAGAAGTAGAAACAAAACCAGTGTGGTGGCAATGGCTTGGAATATAGTATACTGTAGACACTAGCCAGGTTATGCTGGATTAATAAATAAACCCAGACACTTCAGGGAGTTAAAGCAAAAAAGGCTTATTTCTTGCTTTTGTAAAGTTCAATATGGGGTAGATGATCCTCAAGGCAGCCCTCCCTCTGTCTTGTTATATTGCTATCTCAACAGGTGGCTTCCAGCATTGTCAAGGCAAAGGACTAGAGATCAAGTGTTTATGCCACGGTCCAGAAGAAACACACATCACTTCTGCATGCATTTCACTATGTCTAGTCACATGGCCCCAGCTAACTGAGAGGGAGCTGGGGAGTGTAAACCTCCTGTGTGTGCAGGAAGGAGAGAAAAGCTGGGCGTGGGTGAGCACTGCATTTGTCTACTACACACAGGAGGCTAGTGCATATGGTCAGAGTGAAATTCATGCAACGGTCAGAGTCTGATATTATGGATATTCAGAATGGGCCTCTGCTTTCTTCTTTGCAGCAATAGCATTCTGCCCTGGGATCACCTGCACACAGGGAGATGGCACAGGCCCCTACCTCTAGCTTCTGGCTGTGGGTCAACTTCAACTTCAATTGATATGTGTTGAAACTAATAAGATCTTAATAAATTTTTATTAAATGAATCACCCTTTTCTGATACCTTCCTTGGCTACTGGCTCTGATTTAGAAGGACTATCTACTATTCGGATCTGGGTTTTTTATTCCAGTCTGGCCCATCTCCCCAGTGGTCTGACGTCCTACCAGCCTTGCAGTGGTAGTCCTGGGTCCGGGCCTCACTCTGTGAGACCCAGGGCTAAATGGCACGGGCAGTAAAGGTACAGTGAGACCTTCTCACCACATCAGCACGTGTTTCTCCAGACCTACAAATGCCCTTCTGCTGTACCGGCACAGAAAGCTGATAGAGAGCCTACATGAGCAGAGAGGGCCTCTGTCCCTCCTCCCTGGGGAACTCCTGCTGCTTCTCATGTGGTGTGGTGGCTGAGAGTCCTTCCAGGAGACAGACTGTCTGGGTCCAAGTATTGCCTCTGTCACCAGCAAACAGTGAGACTCTGAGCTACTGACTTGACCTCTGTGTGCTTCAGTTTTCTCATCTGTGGGTCTAATACTAATACCTACATCTTAGAGTTGTTGTGGCGATTGAGTTGATGCATGAAAAGCCCTTCAACAGTGCTGGGTGAGTGGAAAGTAATTAAAGAACATTAGCTATTGCCACCCTCCTTCAAGACTCAGTTCAAATGTACCCGAAGCTTCCCTGAGCTTGCTTCTTTTCTGGGTTCCTTCAGCACTCTGCTAATGCCTCTATTATAACATTTATCATGCTATATCATAACCATTAATTTACCTGTTCTTCTCTTCTACTAGCCTGTGATTACTCAAGTGCAATGTACTGCTCACCATTTACCCTAGTTCTTGACATTGAGTGCCAGATGTGCAAACTAGATTAACAGGTGTTTTCTGAATAGGTGGGCAGAACCAGGGTGGTAGAAATTGCTGGAATCACCAATATCCAGCTCTCTTCTCCTTCCTGAGTATGAAGCAAAGCTACATTCCCGGCTACCTATGCATCTAGATAAAGCATATACGTGAGTTCTGGCCAATGGAATCGGTGGAAATGAGGTGCACTGCTTTTAGGCCTAGCCATAAACTGCCTGCACCATCTTGCCTGGGCCTTCTCTCTCGCTCCCATTCAGTTGGCTGGGACAGAAAGAGCTCAGATCTCTGAGTCATCACTTGGAAAAAGAGGGCCTTGGACTTTTAAATTTTGTCAGGCTTCTGAAATTCAAACATGTTCATTACAGCAGCTAGTATAGTTACTTGGCTAATAAAACAAGAATCTGGGCATAATAAAAATTTTTCTGCAGACATTGTGGCACGATATGACACAATCTGCTGACAAATGAGCCCAGAACAGCATATTAGACCAGCCCATGTGAAAATCAGAAATGTACAGAAGCAACTTAAACCCAAGGAAAGATTGGCGATACCTGGGGAGGGTGGAAGGGGGGAGGATCTAGCCTTCCATGCTCTCCTGAGGAGGGAGCCAGCCCCGCTCTGCAGTCTGCTTTGGGTCAAACGTAGATTCCCTGAACTTCTCCTCTCCCTCCTTTCTCTCTGATTTTGAGCAGCCACTGAGTATGAGTGTTCTCCTCCTGGTAAGTTACCTAGAGAAAAACCTGACTTTCCTTTCACTACACAAAGCATCATTCTAAGAAACAATTAGAGTTCTTTTTAGAGTTTTGTTTCCTTCATGGCTACCTATCGTCCTAATAAATGGAACTGCTTGGAATACAAAAGCATTTATTTCCCCTTTTAGCTAATTTAATTTTTACAGCCCTGGTGAAAAAATATTTTATGTTTTTGCTCACCTAATGTGACTTTAAGATAGTTTATTCTTGGATTCAATTTTGTTTTCATTTTCTAGAAAATCAATTTAATTCACAGAAGGTTCATTCCTTTAATGGCTTTCCTTGCACATTGTTAATGCTTAAGCATTTGATCAGTTTCCTCTTAGCAACAGCTTCACAAGGCTCAGCAGGAGAAGGTGTTTGATGGGGAAATTCTCTACATTTGGCAAAGCCTCTTTGTTCTGGACTAATTGACATTGAAAATCAGTCTGAATTGGTGAAGTTGGATTGCAGACTATTTTACAAGGAGATTCCTGTGTAATTTCAAGTTGTTCAAACTAAATTTATAAAAGTGTAGGCTGACAAAGGTTTTTAGGTTATCTCCTTCATCTAAATTTCTAGTAATTAGTAAGTATATTGTGTCTATCTTATGAAATTCTCATGGGATCTTGAAAACTGCCCTTAAGTCCTTTCAACATTCGCCTTGCACCTGCGTTTATTGCATTATGAAGAAGGACTCCTAGCAAAAGTAAATTTCAGGCTAGTCCCTGTCTGTTTGATCATAATTTCAGAATTAGAGGCTTTTGTTTTTAAAGTTGGGTGGAAATTTACGATAGGGAAGAAATTTCTTGACTTCCTAATTGGTCATGTTTTCAATGCTGTAACTAAGGGGTTTTTGATTAGATTGTAGGTATTTTTCATCTGTTTGTTTTTGGAAAGGAAAACTGGCTCTTCTGAAGCTGTCAGTCCTTTCCTGGAAAGCAGAGAGTCAGTGATGGCTGGGATAAGACATGCTTGTCAGTGTCAGACATCGGTCCTTCATGTTTCGGCCACAGCTTTGACACAGCCCAGAGGAGGCGGGTTCTGGAAGACCACGATTTCTCTGATGTGGGCTTTAAAGTTCAAAGAAGGTATCTAACTGGCTGTACAGGAAAGTAGACGGTGGTCAGATAGCATGGAGTATGCCGCTCTTAACCTTTTCTTCTTTGTGTTACAACGTTTACCCTCAGAGAGGTGAAAAACGTCAGCCTCGAGAAACTTTATGATGGGCTCACAGATTATTGATAAGATGGTTTCTGAGTAGAATCACAACATAATTATTCTTTGCACTTGGCCACTTTTAAGAGTGAAAAGTGGTGTTATTAGTAGGTATGCCAAGGAAGCAGGCAAAAATGAGGACCTTTCTAGGCAATCTCAATCAATCAATCTCCTCTCACTCTCTCTCTCTTTCTCACACACACACTCTCTCTCTCTCTCACACACACACACACCCCGTCTAAATGCAGAAGACTCCAGGACCCTAGAGGAGGGCAGAGCTACGAAATAGAATTATCCTGGAGCTCAAATGAGCGTGCAAAAGACTGCTCACTAGACAGGACCCTCCTTACTGGGATCCTTAGTGTACACAACAACATAAAATGACATTGTAGTAAGTCCCTGAGATTTTGGCATTTGTTATAGCAGCTAGCATTATCCTAGCTAATACTGAATACTTTATTTCAACGCGAACAACCACTGCTGAGAATCTACTGTCTTTCCATTGGGGATACAAAGACATATAAGATCTGGTCACTGTCCTCAAGGAGCGTAGAGTCTGGGGGAAGTACAGATGTGTATATTTAATGGTAATTACCATTTATGAATTGAGGCTGGCCCAGTGGAATAATGGTTAAGTTTGCACGTTCCACTTTGGTGGCCCTGGGTTCACTGGTTTGGTTTTGATCCTGGGCGTGGACCTACACACTGCTCATCAAGCTATTTTGTGGTGGTGTCCCACGTAGAAGAAATAGAAAGACTTAAAACTAGGATATACAACTAGGTACTGGGGCTTTGGGGAGAAAAAGAAAAGAGGATGATTGGCAACAGATTTTAGCTCAGGGCCAATCTTCCTCATCAAAAAAAATTATTAATAAAGGGAGATGAGTTTAATTTTGAGCATGTTGATTTGAAGGTGTCTGTGGAGTATTCAGAAGGTACTGTCCTGTATGCAGATAAGGTGGACTAAAGCTAGAAAAAGACATCTGGGATCAAAGACCAACTGGCTGAATTCACAATTTGCAGCAGGTCATGACGTCAGCCTCTTCGAAACAATTTGAGGACACTTTGGAAAATAAGAGAACCTACACCCATATTCCTAAAGGTGCCTTTAGAGGCAGCCACACAGGGCCCTCTGAGGGCTCAGTCTGCTGTTGGGATCTGAGCTGTCCGGATCTCTTGGCCGTTGACTTCATATTGAGAAAGCAAAAGAAGCAGGAATTTCCTTATGTCTCTAGATCTTTTCTGTAGTTTATGGGTTACTTTCCTATGCGTTACCTTACCTACTTTGAGCTTGATATTGGCCCCCCCGGTGTTGGCAGGAGAGTTCTCATTCCCATTGCACGTCCCCAGGCCTTGCCTACCAGCAACTAGGAAGGAAATCTCCCTAACGGGAATGACCCAACTCTGAAGGTGCTTAGCCCTTCTTTGGCATAACTGTGGGACCTCAGAGCTCTCTTAAGGATCCCTCTGTTCTTTCTGGGGTCCCCTGAGAATGTCGCACTTGGACTCAGCAGCCAGGCCTCACATATTCTGCCACTGGGGCTTCAGTGTGCTAGCAAATCACTCCCTATTATAATATCCAGCCCGACAGGGTTGCTCCCATTCAGAGGGGAGGGACTGATGTGGAAACATCACCCTCCCCTGTCCTCATTCTTTCTATCAGCCCCATGGTCCCGAACTCCCCCTTTTCCAGCAAAGAAACACCTACCAGTGCCTGCAAATAGATAACTGGAGGGACGGATGTCGCCCACACACTAGGTGTGTTCAAATCTCAGTTTTGAAGCTACCAGTTTACCATTATGAATATATACACGCAGACACACACACACACACACACACACAAACACACACACAAACACACAAACATGTCCCCACTCTGGGACTCAGAGAAATGAACTAACCTGTTCCAGGCCATCCCATATTTCATAAACTGGGTTGTAGAACCCAGGACTTTTGACTCTGAGTCTAATGTTCTTCCTTCTTCCTGATCATGATCTAAAGTAAAAAAAAAAAAAAAAAAAAAATCTATAAAAAAGTTGGTCAAATAGGCAGAACCATCTGCTTGAAGCTTGAATCAGTGCCACGGTGGAAATTCTGCTTTCTGCCTCATTCTGCAGGGCTTAGGGAGGCTGCCATGCCCAGCACTGGGAACCATCACGAGAGTTGGGTGAATAACGGGGGCTTTGTCATGGGAGCTCCCTGAAGTCTTCCCCCAGTGTGAGTGGTGTCAGTGTTTTCATTATTTTTGCCTGTGGTTTGTAACTTGTCATAAGAATTAGTTCCGGCTTAATAGAGGGCCTCATGTTGGGGTAAGAGGAGGAAGTGTTGTGGGCTCTCCAAATGCCTTTTATAAGATCCCGACACTCTAGGTCTTGGCAGATACAGCTGCGAACAGCAGCACGTGGGAAGGGACGAGCCACCAAATGCTCCGAGTCCAGCTCCCTCTTGGCCCCTAAAGCGGAGCTTGCTTAAAAGTTCTTTGGGGAGTAGGAATAGGGTGTTTTCCCTTTTCTTTTCTTTTTTTTTTTTTTTAAAGATTTTATTATTTCCTTTTTCTCCCCAAAGCCCCCCGGTACATAGTTGTATATTCTTCGTTGTGGGTTCTTCTAGTTGTGGTATGTGGGACGCTGCCTCAGCGTGGTCTGATGAGCAGTGCCATGTCCGCGCCCAGGATTCGAACCAACGAAACACTGGGCCGCCTGCAGCGGAGCGCGCGAACTTAACCACTCCGCCACGGGGCCAGCCCCGGGTGTTTTCCCTTTTCTTTCTTTCTTTTAAAAATCTCTTTATTTGGGGGTTGTACTACCTGAAAGCAAGAGGGCCCGTGAGCAGAATGTGATGTACTTCTTCACCAACTCTCTGGGAAAAGGCAGCCAGTCCTCAAGTTGATTCTCAGCTCTTCTCTGGACCTTTACAAAAGTTTCTTCCCCCCCACCCCACCCCAGTTTTATTGAAAAATAATTGACTTATACCACTGCATAAGTTTAAGGCATACAGCATGATGGTTTGATTTACGTATATAGTGAAATGTAAAAAGTTTCTTTTGTCAGATTGTACCAAACTTGTGACGGTTCTCTCTTCTCTGTGCTAACTGGAGGTACTAATTCATACTCAAGTGTTGTTGGGTCAAAGCGTGATCAAGTTCCTTGAAAATATTCTCACATTTTTCCAGGGACTTTCATTATCTCAACGCAAAGCCTTTCCTGACCAAGCCACGGAATCCTCCCTTTCCTTTGATTCCCTGGGTAAGTTCTCGAACTTTAATGAGCAGAGAACTAGTAACCAGGAGATTTACTACCTGGACAGCTAGTAAATGTGCACATTCCTAGGCCACCCCGGAGATGCCGACCCACATGTGGGTGAAGCAGTTTGCAATGTCATGGTACCACATGAGAACCAGTGAACGCCTCAGCTCTTTCTCAATACCTTCCCACCAAGACTGAGTCTCGCTGTTGAGTTCAACAAACTACCTTGAATACTAGCTGTTTGGAAGCTCCTAGGCTTGAGGCCAGAAGCCATAGCCCTCCCTGAGGCTACACTCTAGTGGAAGAATCACACACACACTGACAGTTACCAACAGAAGGCAGGGAGGGAAGTGGTTAATAAGGGCCAAGGTCACGGGAAACCCCAGGCAGTGCTGTTCAGAGCGTAGTTCCTGGACCAGCAGCCTCAGCATTGCCTGGGAGCTGGTTAGAAATCCTCAGGTCCCACTCCAGAGCATTCTGCCCCTGGGAGTCAGTTAACCTGTGAGCACCCTCCCTCCTTTACTCACACCTCAAGCTCTGCCTCTTTCTGTCCTGGGCACTGATAGCTCACAGCTTAGTGGTGGTGGTATAGAGAAGAGCTAGAAAATAAAATTTACCCATAATTCCACCATCCAGGTATAACCACTTTTACTGCTTGGTGTATATCTTTTCAGACTTATTTCCATGCAATGTAGACATACAGAATGAAAAAATGTATAGACAAAAATCTATTATACTGTAATACTAACTTTTAAATTTCTTTTTTCTCCATTTAATGATAATGATGGATTATCTTTCCATGTACATAAAAATACTTTTATGGGCCGGCCCGGTGGCACAGTGGTTAAGTTCACACGTTCCGCTTTGGTGGCCTGGGTTTCGCTGGTTCGGATCCCAGATGTGGACATGGCACCGCTTGGGAAGCCATGCTGTGGTAGGCGTCCCACATATAAAGTAGAGGAAGATGGGCACAGATGTTAGCTCAGGGCCAGTCTTCCTCAGCAAAAAGAGGAGATTGGCAGCAGATGTTAGCTCAGGGGTGATCTTCCTCAAAAAAAAAAAAATACCTTTACCACATTAATTTAAATAACAATATAGCATTTCTTTGCAGGGATATACTATAAATCATTTAACTGTTCCCTGTAGCACAAGCCTTTCCAGATTTTTAGAATCGCTACACAACTTTGAGAAGAATATCCTTGTGCATACATCTTTGTGCGTATCTGAGATAATTTCATTAAAATTAATTAAGTAGGTTCCTTTTGTAATGTGTTCTTTGGATGTAATTGAAAGTATAGGAGATGAAGACTTCCCATTTAATAAGAACTATTAATCATGCCGCCAGTGGTCCATTTTATGATCAAAAGTACATGATGATAGGTCAAATTGTGCTGAAGTGTTTTTATTTTGCATGATTAATGGACTTAAGGCCTTTGGTAAAGGACTCTGTCAATTGTCATGGGACAAATAACACGCCAACAAACGTAAGCAATATGATAGGGCTCTTCATATGTATTTCTCAGATTGCTGCTTGCTCAAACACATCCTGAATCTTTCGAAACTAATATGAGTTTCTAAAATAAGTGGAAGATCGGCTTATACAACTTTGATTTTAATATAAGTCTATTCAAAGTATCGGCAGATTAATTAAGAAGTCAGCTGGTGGTGATGCTAACAAGGCTGGCAGGTTTTCAATTCAGATTGACACTATTCAAGACAGAGGCATGACTGATGTTTATTCAAGAATCCTAAGACATGTCACAGATTCTGCGGAGAACATCTGATATCTATAGAGAGCTCGAAGTAAAGTCCTGGGAAAAATATGTTCCAGACGGTTACAGATGTTCTCGTATCAAATCATATTTCTATGAGAAGTTATGTAGCATGTTCGACTGACGGCACAGCCAATGTGAAGGGACAACTTAAGGTTTCCTTCCTGTTAAAAAATAATTGATTCTACCAACTTTATGGATGGTGTTAGTTACATATTTTGAGTCTTACAATGGTGGATTTAGAAGGTGTCTGAACCTCCAGTTAATCCAGCAAAAAATTCAGTTACTTGAGTCCACTTAGAACAATTTGCATGCTGCAAAGCATGTAGAAACTCCCAGAATATTAACTGAATGTTTTACCAAATTAAGTATGTTTTATAGGTCCTCAGGTATCACACCGATTCATTTCAGATGTTGGCTCTGTGGTATTAGACATGGTAGAGGACTAAATAGAGAGCTTTAAGAAGTGTTGAAAGGGCTTTGTCATTCCCTTGTGGGAACTAATGGAAATGCAGGAGAACATATTCCCATACTGAAGATTCTGTTGTAAACACCAGACCAATGACAAGGACGCCCAAAGAATCATCACGGAGGCTTGAAGCCCTACACACAGCTTAGTTGTTTCTAAACATTTAAAAAATTTGTCTGTATAAGAATTTGGCTTTGAAACACCACAGTTCAGAATATGTTTTCTGAAATCATCAAAAGCTGATAGAACCAAGAAGATGGAAGGAGTTTAGACATTTTGTGAGTAAAATGGGCTCTCAAAGAGAAATATGACATACTGATATTATTCTAGAAGATTCTTTACCTTAACTGTGTTTGTATGTGATTTGAGGGTGGATTGGGAAAATAGGTTGCCATTCAATAACATTTTCGTGGAACTGACATGATCTTAGTGTGTTTCCCGCCTGCCTTATGTTTTGCTGTAGCACATCAAATATCAAAAGTATTTCTAATCTGCCGAAATAATTTCTGCTGAGATCTAAAACAGCCACTTTGCAAAGCAGGGCTTAATTCGGTGTTGAGGAGTTTAAAGAGTTGTCAAAGTTTGGTGTGGCCTGGGCTGTAATAAATTGGTGTGCTTACCCCATCCCTATGCTGGTGAATGAATAGTGGCTTAAGGAGTCAAGTAAAGGGAGACAGGGAGGTGGCCTCAGGTGCTAAAATTGGGCTTGGGGATAGGGTGATTAGCCATCCACGTTCTTCTGGGATCATGGGGTTTCCTAGAGTGGAAGACTTTCAACACTAAAACCAGGTCAAGCTGTCAGTAATCTCCCTGGGGGTCACCAAGACTGACCTTGTGGGAATGGACTCGCCTCTCTGCCTTATCTTTTATAAACTTTTCCCCTTCAAGGCTACCCTGAGAACAGTTTAAGCAAGATTTCACCTGGATATCAACATGGGGGACAGGTACACACGTGCCTGCACACAAAAATATGCTGGAATTTCTTCCTCTCCTCCCCTACTCTAACACACACACAGACTACAATTGTGTTTGTCTCAGGCTCTGCCTTTAGCTTGCTAGCAACATCAGAGAAACAGGGCTATGCAAATAAGGAATTTTACCATAAGGGGTTAATCTGTACAAAGCACTCCACTGGGTGCTGAGGACATCTGGGATGATGTGATACAGAGATGAGGGGGACCAGGTCCCTCAAGGAGTTTGTCCTGTGTTAAGAAAAATAAAACACAGCAGCAAACAGTTCCACCAGTAAAAAGATGTAATAAATGTCTTAAGAAAGATACCAACAAAGTTCTATAGGAGTTCAGAGGTGCCGAATTGTTTGTTTCTTTAGTTCACAGGCAGATGGTCTTTGCATTGAGTCTTAAAGGAAGAGTGGGGTGGCGACAGGCAAAGAAGTGGGGAGGCCAGCTCATGGGACATGCAAGTCACTTCCCTTCTGAGTGGGAGACAGAACAGTAAATGTTAGGGCCATGGGGGTTCAGAGAAAGGGATGATAAGTCTGATCTGTGGCAAGGAAGGGGGGAAGGTGTAACGGGGGCCCTTGAAGGAGGACTAGGTGTTTAATGAGCAGAGGTGAGCAGGAGGACATCCAGGTAGAGTCTTGGGGCCTACGCCAAAGGCTGGAGGCAGGAATGTGCACTGACATGTTTTCTGGCACTTCAAGACATCTGGGGCATGGTGTGTGTGTGTCTAGCAGTGTGGGGAAGAACTGGGCTAAGAGGATGGCCCAGATGACTGAGTTCTAGAAAGCCAGGCTTGTGGGGGTGGCGTGGGGTGGGAGCTTGGCTTGAAAAGATGAGGTCACTAGGAAATTATAGAGCCTTTTTTTGGGTGGTTGGGGTGACATGTTAAAAGTACTAGTTTAGAAAGTTTCTTCTATTAGTTGTGTACAAGATAGCTCAGATGGGAAAGAGAAAAGGAGACGCTCTTTGAGGGCCCTTTCAACAACAATCCCCGCATGAGTAAGTAAGCATGGACTGGGCATGGGTCAGCAGGGATGGATAGGCAGGAGGAAATCTGCTAGAGATTTTGAAGGTGGATTTGGTGAAATTTTTGTAAAGGGGATGAAAGAAGAGTCAATTTACTTATCTTTTAAAGTAAAGGTTTTTCATGATGCTCTGTAACATTCCTTTCTGTTCTGAGAATTCATGACTTCCAGGTTTCTAGACTTAGCAACTAGAAAAATGCCAATATCTTCCTTCCTATTTTCCATCATTCAAAACCTTTTATCTAGTAACAGATATTGTATGGAGTAAGGATATAGCTCTGTCTCTGGAATACTCTTTAGTTTAGTAGGAGAGATGTGCATTTAACCAAATCATTACAATTTGATGTGACAGATGCTATTGCAGAGGTATAGTCAAAGAACTATGGGAAAACCAAGGAAGCACGATCAACCCAGCCTAGAAAAGTGGAGACAAGTTGACATCTGAGCTAGGTCATGAAGGATGATCAGGAGTTTGCCAGGCTAAATAGATAGGGTGGGAAGAAAAAACACAATGTAAGAAGCATGAATGAAATGGATGTGCAGGACATACCAGGGACTTGTATGGTTGGAACTTAGAGTTGATTGGAGAAAAGGGAGAGAAGAGAAGAAAGAATTGGGAGATTTAGCAACAAAGTTAGGTTGTGGTCAAATAAAGACCTTATTCCATGAAAGGAATTTGGACTTGATCTTGTTGCTAATTATGAGTTATTAGAGATCTTCAAGGGAGATAGTGAATGATCTGTTTTAGGAGATAACTCTGGTGACCCTGAAAGAGTGGTCTGCAATGGGGAGAGGCTGAAGACAGGGAGGCCAGTAGAAGGCCATTATGGTCAGGCAAGAGATGATGGATAAATGGGTTACTTGCGAAGTATTGGGGGAAGGTTGAGTCTAACTCTGAAACTGTTAAATTTTAAGAGGTGGCAGGCACTCATTTATGGATTCATTTTTTTCTTTGCTTGCATTCAAATCTTTACTAACTTCGCCAGGCATTGAAGTAGGCACTGAGGATAAGAAGATTGATAGAACACTTCTGTTATCTTCTTTAGCTTGTTGGCAATGGTTCTCACCATTTTTGCTGTCCCAACACTCGTAAGGGGTGTGATATACACTTATGGGAGTGGGAATGGCAGAGTATGAGCAGGGTATGAGAAAAAGGGGTAGAGGTATGAAGAAGAGAGTATGCCCTCAATGGAGAAATAGCAGAAGGTGGAGGGTTGGAGGGAGATGTGTAGATATCCCTTCTTTCCCAGGTGATTCTTGTAAGTCTCTTTCATTTAGGAGAATTTCAGATTCAAGTAATAGAATACACTACTCAAAATGGCTTAAACAATAATAGTGCTTATTATGATGTATAACAAGAAATCCAGGACTGGCCAACTCAGTGGCTCAGTAATATCACTGAGAATCTAGAGTCCTTATGCCTTTCTACTCTGCAATCCTTAGCACGTTCCTCTCAGGCTATTTCCTCTCCTGGTCACAAGATGGCTGGTGCACTTCCAGGAATCACATGCAGAGGTGACTATGTCTGGTGGAAGAGAACTCTTTCTTCCTTGTGCATCTTTTTTTGAAGGGTAAAGAATCCTATTCCAGAAACACTCAGCAGACTTTTCATGTCTCAGTGGCCAGAACTGAG
Source organism: Equus asinus (assembly GCF_041296235.1). Classification (NCBI taxonomy): domain Eukaryota; kingdom Metazoa; phylum Chordata; class Mammalia; order Perissodactyla; family Equidae; genus Equus; species Equus asinus. The sequence continues at coordinate 47,298,958 of NC_091795.1, read as the reverse complement.
TTGGAGGTCTACGCCTGAACCAAACACTGGCAAAGGAAATGGGGAGGCAGGAAACATTGGAAACAAAGTTGTGGCTGTTAGCACAGGAGAAAGTGAAATGGCTTTCAAGTAGGCAAACATTCCTTTTGCTTAAAATTTCTGGCTTTTGGAAAGAATCTCTTAGCTTGTGGAAATACACTGGCAGGTGCAGTTTGGAATCCTCCCTCTGGCCTGCTAGTGCAGGGGATGCCCTGCTCACTAGAGTACCCCAGGCAATCGAGCACAGCCAGGGACCTGCCCCACACCAGTACACTGAGGCAGTTGCACACACATGGGCCACACAGCCAGCTGACACACTGGTTAGGGGGAGCCTGCCCCACCCTCTAGCCCCACCCACCAGTGCCCCCTCCCACTAGCGCCTCCACCCATTAGTGTGCCTGAGGAAGTTGTGCACTGCCTGCCCCACCCACGAATGAACTAGCAACAGCTGCATCAGGAGCCAGCCCAGTTTACCTGTGTGCCTGCAGCAATAGCAGCCCTGCCCCAACAAAAGGGCATACACAACCCACACAGCAGACACCCCTGGAGCATTTGGCATGGGTGATGAGAGGGCAGCACTCTGCTGAGCCCCATAAGAAATCTCCTAATAAGACCACATTTCCAAGATCAGGAGATGTAGCTGATCTACCTAATACATAGAAATAAACACAGAGAAAGGGCCAAATGAGGAGACGAAGGAATATGTTCTACATAAACAAACAGGACAAATCCTCAGAAAAAGAGCAAAATGAAACAGACATAAACAATCTAACTGATAAAGAGTACAAACTAATGGTCATAAGGATGCTCACTGAACTCAGGAAAAGAATAGATGAACACAGTGAGAACTTCAACAAAGAATTAGAAAATATAAAAAAAGAACCAATCAGAGCTGAAGAATATGATAATTGAAATGAAAAATTCATTAGAAGGAATCAACAGCAGAATAGATGACATAGAAGAATGGATCAGCTATCTGGATACAGTTGAGGAAATCACTCAAGCTGAACAGAAAAAAAGAAGACTTAATAAGAATGATGACAATTTAAGGGACTTCTGGGACAATATCAAGTGTAATAACATTCACATTATCGCTGTCCCAGAAGAAGATGAGAGAGACAAAGGAGCAGAGAACTTACCTGAAGAAATATTAGCTGAAAACTTCCCTAAACTGAGGAAGGAAACAGATATCCAGGTACAGGAAGCACAGAGAGAACCAAACAAGATGAATCGAAAGAGACCCACATCAAGACACATTATAATTAAAATGTCAAGAGTTAAAGCTAAAGAGAGAATCTTAAAAGCTGTAAGAGAAAAGCAACAAGTTACATACAAGGGAAACCCCATAATGCTATCAGCTGACTTTTCAGCAGAAATCTTAAAGGCTAGAAGGGAGTGGCACAATATATTCAAAGTGCTGAAAGGAAAAAACCTACAACCAAGAATACTCTACCTGGCAAGGTCATCATTCAGAATGGAAGGTGAGAGAAAGAGTCTTCCAAATGAGCAAAAACTAAAGGAGTTCATCACCAGTAAACTGGACTTACAAGAAATGTTAAAGGGACTTATTTAAGTGGAAAAGAAAAGGCACAAATAGAAATAAGGAAATTATCAAGGAAGAAATATTACTGGTAAAGGCAAATATATAGTAGAGGTAGTGGATCAGCCACCTGTAAAGCTAGTGTGAAGGTCAAAAGACAAAAGTACTAAAATTATCTATATCTACAATAAGACAGTAAGGGATACAGAAAATTGAGAGAGGTAAAATATGTCAAAATCATAAAACATCTTGGGGGGAAGTAAAAGTTTAGAGCTTTTAGTATGAGGTCGAACCTAAGAGACCATCAACCTAATACAGATTGCTATATACTTAGGTTATTATATATGAACCTCATGGTAGCCACAAAACAAAAATCTGTAGTAAGTACACAAAAAATAAAGAGAAAGGAACCCGCACATAATACTAAAGAAAGTCATCAAATCACAAGGGAAGAGAGCAAGAGAAGAAGAAATGAACAAAGAACTACAAAAACATCCATAAAAAAGTAACAAAATAGCAATAAGTACATACCTATCAATAATTACTTTAAATGTGAATGGACTAAATGCTCCAATCAAAAGACATAGGGTGATGGAATGCATTAAAAAAAAACAAGACACTCATATATATATGCTGCATACAAGATTCACACTTCAGACTTAAAGACAGTCACAGACTGAAAGTGGGGGGATGGAAAAAGATATTCCATGCAAATGGAAGTGAAAAGAAAGCTAGAGTAGCAATATTTATCTTAGACAAAATAGACTTTAAAACAAAAACTATAACAAGAGACAAAGAAGGGCATTACATAATGATAAAGGGAATAATACAACAAGAAGATATAACATTTGTAAATATCTATGCACCCAACCTAGGAGCACCAAAATACATAAAACACATACTAACAGACATAAAAGGAGGAATTGACAGTAATGCAATAGTAGTAGGGGAATTTAACATCCCACTTGCATCAGTGCACAGATTGTCCAGACAGAAGATCAATAAGGAAAGCTTGGCCTTAATTGACACATTAGACCAGATGGATTTAATAGATATATACAAAACATTCCATCCCAAAACTGCAGAATACACATTCTTTTCAAATGCACATGACACATTTTCCGGGATAGATCAGATATTAGGCCACAAAACCAGTCTCAATAAATTTAGGAAGATTGAAATAGTATCAAGCATCTTTTCTGACCACAACAGTATGAAACTAGAAATCAATTACAAGAAGAAAACTGGAAAAGTCACAACTATGTGGAGAGTAAATGAAATGCTGCCTAACAACTATTGGGTCAATGAAGAAATCAAAGGAGAAATCAAAAAATACCTAGAGACAAATGAAAACACAGCATACCAAAATCTATGGGATACAGCAAAAGTGATACTAAGAGGGAAGTTTATAGCATTAGAGGCCTACCTGAAGAAACAAGAAAAATTTCAAATAAACAATCTGACATTATGCCTAAAGGAATTAGAAAAAGAAGAACAAATGAAGCCCCAAATCAGTATAAGGAAGGAAATAAAAAAAATCAGAGTGGAAATAAAAGAAATGAAGACTAAAAAGACAATAGAAAAGGTCAATGAAACTAAGAGCTGGATCTTCGAAATGATGAACAAAATTGACAAACCCTTAGCTAGACTCATTAAGGAAAAAAGAGAGAAGGCTCAAATAAATAAAATCAGAAATGAAAGAGGGTAAATTACAAGATACCACAGAAATACAAAAGATTATAAGAGAATACTATGAAAAGCTATATGCCAACAAATTGGATAACCTAGGAGAAATGGATAAATTCTTAGACTCATATAACCTCTCAAAACTGAATCAAGAAGAATTAGAGAATCTGAATAGACTAATCACTAGTAAAGGGATTGAAGCAGTAATCAAAAACCTCCCCAAAAATAAAATTCCAGGACCAGATGGCTCCTCTGGTGAATTCTACCAAATATTCAAAGAAGATTTAATACCCATCCTTCTCAAACTCTTTAAAAAATTGAAGGTGATTGGATTCTTCCTAACTCATTTTACAAGGCTAACGTTACCCTGATACCAAAATCAGACAAGGACAACACACAAAAAAGAAAATTATAGGTCAATATTGCTGATGAACATAGATGCAAAAATCCTCAACAAAATATTAGGAAATTGAATAGAACAATATATTAGAAGGATCATATACCATGATCAAGTAGAATTTATTCCAGGGATGCAAGCATGGTTCAACATCCACAAATCAATCAAAGTAATACACCACGTTACTAAAATGAAGAACAAAAGACACATGATCATCTCAATAGATGCAGAGAAAGCATTTGACAAGATTCAGCCCTCACTTATGATAAAAACTCTGAATAAAATAGGTATGGAAGGAAAGTACCTCAACATAATGAAGACCATATATGACAACCTCACTGTTAACATCATACTCAACAGTGAAAAACTGAAAGCTATTCCTTTAAGAATAGGAACAAGACAAGAATGCCCACTTTTGCCACTCTTATTCAACATAGTATTGGAGGTCGTAGCCAGAGCAATTAGGCAAGAAAAATAAATAAAAGGGATTCAAATTAGAAAAGAAGTAAAACTGTCACTGTTTGCAGATGACATGATTCTGTATATAGAAAACCCTAAAGAATCCACCAAAAAACTATGATAAATAATAAAAGAATACAACAAAGCTATAGGGTACAAAATTAACTAGAAAAATCAGTTGCATTTCTATACACTAACAGCAAAATAGCAGAAAGAGAAATCAAGAATATAATCCCATTTACAGTCACAACAAAAGGAATAAAATACCTAGGAATAAACTTAACCAAGGAGGTGAAAGAAGTTGAAGAGGACATAAAGAAATGGAAAGATATTCTGTGCTCATGGATTGGGTGAATAAACATTGTTAAAATGTCCATGTTACCTAAAGAAATCTACAGATTCAATGCAATCCCCATCAGAAGCCCAATGATGTTTTCAATGAACATAGAACAAAGAATCCTAAAATTTATATGAAACAACAAAAGACCCCAAGCAGCCTAAGCAATCCTAGAGAAAAGAACAAAGCTGGAGGTATCACACTCCCTGAGTTCAAAATATGCTATAAAGCTATAGTTATCAAAACAGCATGAGACCAGCAGAAAAACAAACACACAGACCGATGGACCAGCATCAAGAGCCCAGAAATAAACCCACATGTCTGTGGACAGTTAATTTTCCACAAGGGAGCCAAGAACATATGATGGAGAAAGGAAAGCCCCTTTAATAAACACTGTTGGGAAAACTGGGCAACCACATGCAAAAGAATGAAAGTAGACCGTTATTTTACACCGTACACAAAAATTAACTGAAAATGAATTAAAGATTTGAATGTGAGACCTGAAACCATAGAACTCCTAGAAGAAAACATAGTCAGTACGCTCTTTAACATCACTCAGCAGTATCTTTTTGAATACTATGTCTCCTCAGAGAAGGGAGACAAAAGAAAAAATAAACAAATGAGACTACATCAAACTAAAAAGCTTCTACATTGCAAAGGAAACCATCAACAAAATGAAAAGACAAATCACCAACTGGAAGGAAATATTCGCAAATCATATGCCTGAGAGGGGTTAATTTCCAAAACGTATGAAGAACTCATACAACTCAACAACAAAAACCAAACATTCCAATTAAAAAATGGGCAAAGGATCTGAATCAATGTTTTTCCAAAGAAGATATACGGATGGCCAACAGACACATGAAAAGATGTTCAACATCACTAATTAGTAGAGAAATGCAAATTAAAACTACAATGAGATATCACCTCACATTTGGCAGAATGGCTATTATCAAAAAGACCAGAAATAACAGGTGTTGGAGAGGATGTGGAGAAAAGGGAACCCTTGTACATTGCTGGTGTGAATGTAAGCTACTTTAGCCACTATGGAAAACAGTATGGAAATTTCTCAAAAAATTGAAGATAGAACTACCATATGATCCAAGTATTCCACTTCTGGGTTTTTATCCAAAGAACACAAAAATACTAATTCCAAAAGATATATACACCCATATGTTCATTGCAGCATTATTCCCACTAGCAAAGACTTGGAAATGACCTAAGTGCCCATCAGTGAACGAATGGATAAAGGAGATGCGATATATATACATATACCAAAAACCTTGCCATTTGCAACAACATGGTTAGACCTTGAGGATATTATGCTAAGTGAAGTAAGTCAGACGGAGAAAGCTAAATACTGTATGATTTCACTCCTCTGTGGAAGATAAAATAACAACAAACATACATATAAATACAGAGAATAGATTGGTGGTTATAATGGGGGAAGTGGGATAGGAGGTGGGTGGAAGGGCTAAAGAGGCACATTTGTACGGTGAATGACGGCAACTAGACTGGTGGTGAACATGATGTAGTCTCTACAGAAGTTGAAATATAATGATGTCCGCTTGAAATTTACATAATGCTGTAAACCAGTATTACCTCAATTACCACCCCCCTAACTCAAATGCTTAAAACAAATAAACAGACTAAAAAAAACCAAAAACAAAAAAAAAAAATCAAAGCCTTTGAGACGGTACAAAAACCCTGAAGAATGCTGTCCAGGTTGTTTATAGCCACAGGTTAGCTAGTTGCAAGCACATGTCCTGATTAGAATCGTTGAGAATGTTCCATCCATCACAGTGATTCTCACGAGATGATTCTAATGGCAGAACCTGGAAACTTATGATGGTATTTGACATTTTTGTGTGCTGTGCTTGAATAAAGTCTTTCCCTTTGAATCTACAAGTCAGATTGAGGGACAGAGGGAGCACAAATGATGAGGTTTTAGCCTACCTGGAATATGATGAAATAATAGAAGGCATCCACACAAGGAGCAGGCAAGTTTGGAGCCAGTGAACACTTGCATTTAATTAACTCAATTTTTTTTTTCAGCCACAAAAATGCAAAGTACTCTTGTAGGCATTGTGAGCTTTCTGGAGGAAGTAGGAAACTCAGAAACCAAGGAGGAGAGGGGGCCAATGAAATACACATCAAGACAAAAGTGGCAGAAACATAAATGCGTAAATGGGAATAAAGAAAATCCAATTCTATCACATCATGGCTAGTGTGGGGGTTTCATAAGGGTGGTTGCTAGGGGATTGAAGAGAGTCGGCTTCCTATAGGAACTGAGGCAAGTGTGGAAGGCTCCTCAGAGAGGAGAACCTGGAGCCTGTGTGAGGGAAGAGAGGGAACTCTTGGGATGGAGCCTGGAGTTGGGGTGCTCCTGAGGCTAACGTCAGAGAGTGAAGAAGCATCCCTCTCATCCATAGATAGAAGCAAATTTCTGAATTATATTTCTGAAAATATACTTCTGAGGAAGAGGGTGTTTTTTTTCAGAATGCATGATGTTGAAAATCTCTATTTCACTTCTCTCTTATGTTTACAGTCCATTCTTGTTGTTTGCGGTAATCATATTCTGTAAAGTCACCAGGAACACTGAGTTAGCAAATACTGAACCACAGCTCTTAAGTGGAATACACGGTTAGGTTCCTGTGAGCCTCTGTCACAGTTGATTAATACATAACCTTGTTTTGTATGTGTTTCTGTTTAAAGACAGCTTGTTTAATATATGTTGTTGATTCATTAGCATTGAATTCACGGCCAACAGCGCCATGACTCAGGCCTGCATGAAACTTATCTAACATACGTATTTTCTCCATAAGGCACATCACAGCTTTCCTGTGCTCAGGAACACTAGACAGCACTTCAGCACTATGCTTGGGGGCCATTTTAAACAGCAAGTCACCAACAAAAGCCATGGAAATGCAAAAAACGTAGCACTTAAATAGACTACAAAAAAGATACCTGTTTACAGTCTGAGAGCTGAAACAAGAAGGCAGAGTGCCTTGTTCAACTTCAGCTGGGAACGTGTGTGCCAGATAACTCCAACTTTTTGCTGTGCTGCATATGTCCATGGAGGTACCTGTGAGTATTGATTTGAAGGTTCCAAATAAATTTTGGTGAGTAGGTGAATTTGCAAATATGGAATTTGACTATAATTGGAAAACCAGTGTTGAAAGATAAACTTGAAGTAGAGGGTGGGGTGGAGAATTGCAACAGGTTTTCTGGAGTTTTCCAGCACATTCAGGATGTATCACTCAGCTACATGTGCAAATCCCATTGATAAAGACCTTCACGTTTGAGGGGAAGGAAGAGGAAGAGAGGAAGTATGGCCCTCAGAGAAGTAAGGAGAAAATGAAGGCGTTGTGTAAGGCCTCAAGAACCCAGAAAGTGGAGGCATGAGAATAATGGTAGAATTCTCTGGAATCAGGGTAACTGAGTACGAAGAGCCAGGACAGGGAAGGAGAAAAGGAGCAGGAGGAAAAATGAGGCTGCCATGAATGCTGGAAACACCCTGTGATTTGGGTCAGTGTAGTGAAAGCTCAGACATTAGTCTGGTTCTTTGGCCAAGGGCTGCTATATTCCTCTTCTGCATAGAGCTCTGTGACTCAAGTTTTTGTGCTCCCCTCCGTGGGCTGCTGGAGAGGGGAGGAGAACAATAGGTTCTGTCCTTTCAGGCCACATTTGAGATGCCTGGGGTAGAGGCCTCACGCCACAGACTCCCTTACAGATAATTTAAGGAAGGATGCAGGACTGTTTTTCACTCGCAAAGAGAAAATTAAAGCTAGAGATTTGATTCTTTAAGAGGTCTTTGAACTCATAAACACAGATACATATGTGTCAAGAATGGAAACTGGCAAAGATTGTATTCCATAGTTTGAATTTAATTGCTTTTGGTATGTACTTGAAAAGATAAAATATCCCAAGACGTTTAACTTTAGAAAGTCGTTCTGTTATGCTGCACAGTTAGCAATTTTCCCAAGGTTTTGGCTGAGATATTCAGTATCAATACGCAGGAATGGTTTCAATATGTGGTAGGCCAATAAAAACAAAGTCACTGTGACCCACGCTTTGCAGATCTAAGAGGGACAGAGGAGCAAGTAGTGATAATTAATTCCAGTTTGGGGGAAACACTGTAACTATGCAGCCACACGACTCTGTCCTGCACCCTGCTCTGTGTGTCTTCTCAGGCAGGGGGGAAAATGCTGCAATCAGTGGCTTCTCAGGGGACACTGACATGATATGGTGATATGGTGAGGCCTGACAGCAGGCCCTGTGGAAATGGGGAGTGCTGGTTTCATCTGAAATCATGGAACCCATAGATTGGCCACTGGGCTTGGAAAACTAGCATTGGCAGTAAGCCTCAAGCAGAGGAGGCTCCCTCCCCAGCTCCATTGCTCTGCTGAAGGCTATGCAGGCAGGAATATTGCCCAGAGCCTTTGACCTACTTCCCTGCTTCCAGGGCAGTCAGATCCAAGCACTAGGGTCAGGACACACACTCTTCCCCTTGTGTAAACTCATCAGCATTCCCTTCCTCTTCTTTCTAGGGGGAAGGATCTTTTTCCTGGTGTTAAGGTAGATTGAAGCATCCGTGTGGGGTAGGGGAGGAAGTAAGAAGTGAGGGTGAGGTATCTGGAAACCTACCCACCATACTCAGATCGTACTCAAAATATGGAGACTTCTTTTTAATTTTTCAGTTGAGATATAATTGACATATAACATTATATTAGTTTCAGGTGTCCACCAGAATGATTTAATATTTGTTTATATTGCAAAACAATCACCACAGTAAGTCTAGTTAACATCTGTCACCATGGAGACTATTTTTGTAATTGACATCATCTTGTTCTGGAGCCCCATTTGTACACAGTGACCAAAAAGAAGTTAAATTTTCCCACTTAAGTAAAAGTGGTTTCTTCTGATTTGAAGCAATATTTTCAACTAAGCTCAGATTCTGTGGGTGTAAGCTTTTTCTTTCAGACTTTCTCCTGTCAGCTTGTCTTCTCCTTCCTGGGTGACATCAGGGCACAGGGAATGGCTTATATAACACTGTCATGGTAGGGACAGGATGTTTCCTACATGTATTGTTCTTCTCTGCTGGCTTCTGTTGACCTTCTTCGAGGTACAGCTTGTCGTATCTCCTCTTTGGGAATTAGCTTCTGCCTGGTAGCCAATTGTCAGCGGCGGGTGTCTGTGACTGGTGTGCCTCGTGGTGCTATGGCTGGGCACAAGCAGTGCGTGGTGGTAGCCCCTAGGTTTAGCATCCTTCCCTTTGCCTCTCGCTGCTGTAGACCCTCTGAGGCTTAGCCAGGAACTCCCACCAGAACCTGGATTTAGGTGGTCTACTTTTCAGCTTCCGTTATAAGATTCTCCTGCCACATGCCAGGCAACCCCTTGGCAAACGATTTCTTAATTCTGAGCTACCTTCTCCTGTGTCAACCACAGGGCTATTAGGGAACTTCCAGATGTCCCCATGTCAGGCATAGCCTTTGGGGAAACAAGAGGATGTTAACCCCAGCCCATCTACTTAGGCATTTCCCTATTCCAGTGAAGTTATACTGCTCCCGAGCTACATGGACTGAGTGTGTGTGCACACGTACATGCACATGTTAGGGGAGCAATGGAGGGAGGGAGAAATTAAGGCACCAGCCTAAACACTTTTTTTTTTTTTTTGCGCTTACCGGTTTATTATAAAGGATATAGTAAAGAATACAGATGAATAGCCAGAAAGAGGAGGTGCATAGGGCGAAGTGTGTGGGAATGCACGCAGAGCTTCCATGCTCTCTTCCAGAGCAATAACCTCCCAGCACCAACATGTGTTCATCCAATCTGGAAACTCTCTGAACCCCATCACTTAGAATTTTTGTGGGAGATTCATTACACGGGTATGATTGATTAAATCCTTGACCTAAATATTTTTGGTTTCTCCCTCTACCTATCTGGAATTTTCACCACCTCACTCTCCCTGCTCTTCCCAGGCCAAGCTTCTGTTAGGTGAAGAGCTGGATGGAAAGTCTACCTCCTCCTCCTTCTGTATGAGAGGAATTGCCCTTCCATCATACCCTCTGTGCTCTCCACACTGCGGCTTATGCTGAAACTCTACTCTTAGTCCCTTGAGCTTTGTTCTTAGCATGTACAAAGATGATTTTTGAATAGAAATAATATTTTTTTCCTCTTTCCAAAAAACTGACTTCTAAGACAATAGTTTCTCTCTGACTTGAAAAATCTAATATAAAACACAAGCAAAAAAAAAAAAAAAGGATTTCCTGTTTCAAGGTTTGTGGCTCTTCTTTCCCTGAAACAACAAAGGCCATTGATTCGGTGGGTGGAGAGCTGTGGTGCAACAAGATTTATGGGTAATGAAAAATACGTTAGTGTAATATTTAAAAAAATATGATAGAAAGGGTTGAGGACTTCTGGATTAGAAGAAACGGATCAAATGAGGCTGCTTGCACACTGGGGGAGTGGACTCAAAGGAAAATGTATCTGGATTGCCACAGCTGGATTACCTTGGGTTATGTGGTTGCCTTTCTCAGCCTCCCTGAACAGGGTCAGTAGACGTGAGTCACAAAACCAACTGCAGGAGGAAAGACAAACATGGCTTCTCACAACATGGCTGCACAGGGTGGGGAATGGAGTCACTCATGAGCTTGCGAACTCTTCTTACTCAGAGATCGTTTTTCTCCAGTTTATATGGGGCTCTCCCGGCCAATCTGCAGGGTCAGCAAACTTTTTATAAAGAGTTGAGTGATAAATATTTTCAGCTTTTTGGGCCTTTTGGTGTCTGTCGCAACTACTCAACTCTGCCGTTGTACTGGGCAATCTGCCATAGACAATACATAAATGAATGAATGGGCCCATGTTCCAATAAAACTTTAATTACAAAACCAAGCAGCAGGCCAGATTTGGCCTGAAGGTGAGAGTTTACTGATCTCTGATCTAGAATGAAGTGCTAAGTCAAAGTAGTGAAAGAAGCGGCTGAACTGATCTCTCTATCCTGTGTCCGCCACACACACACTCACACACCCACGGTATACCCCATCAAGTCTCCAGAATGTAGGGACAGAAATCTTGAACTGATAGTTTTTCCTTTTAGCTTTTGAAATACTTGTCAAGCTCAATGACTGTTATCTACAGAGGTAGTTTTAATTTTTTAATCCTATTGTTATTACTTTTTGCCCTGGGAGATCTCCAGATTGGCTTGCTCATGTTTTGATTTGCAGGCCTTCTGGGTAGGGCTAGGTGTCCAAGGGGCTAATATACTTATGAGGGGAGAAGATGGAAAGGTCAGGTGAGCAGATGTAGGGTAAGTAAACTGTTCTGTGTGTATTTGCAAGCATATATTAATTTCCTGTGGCTGCCCTAATAAATTATCACATACTTCATGCCTTAAAACAGCACAAATTTATTAACTTACAGTGCTGTAAGTTGGAAGTCTGACATAGGTCTCACTGGGCTAAAATTAAGGTGTTGGCAAGGCTCTGACTCTTTCTGGAAGCTCTAAGGAAGAACTTGTTTCCTTGCCTTTTCTGACTTCGAGAGACTGTCCAGGTTTCTTGGTTCAGGGCCCCTTCCTCCATCTTCAAAGCCAGCAACGTTCCATCTGTCTGACCATTCGTCATCAGTCACATCTCCCTTTGACTGGCTACAGCTGGGAAAATTTCTTTGTTTTTAAGGATTTACATGATTAGACTGGGCCAACCTGTATAATCCAGGATAATCTCTCTCTGTCAAGGTTTTTAACCTTAACAGCATCTGAGAAGCTCTCTTGTCATGTAATTTAACATGTTTGCAGGTTCCAGGGACTAGGATGAGGAGATCCTTGGAGGGGCAATTATTCTGCCTACCACAGAGCAGGATCCTGCCTTGTACTTTTCTCATACTTTCTGGACACAAAGAAGTGCTGAATAAATCACTTGAATTTGTTGGGATCTAAGTCATTAGTCTAAGGGGACCTGTTGAGTGGAAGCCAGAGTCCACTATGTTAGTGGAGGATGGCCTTCCTTGGCGGGAGGTTAGGTGTTGTAATGGACAAGTACTGAACTCACAGTCTAAGGATTAGGTTCTGGTTCCAACTCTGCGGGACATCTCACTTGCGATCTCTGGTCCTTTGTTTTATCTTCTGTAACACGAGGAAAGTTGGATTAGGCAGTGGTTTTACAAACTTTTTCAAGCAGTAGAGACCTTTCATCAAATCAAGCCTACAGATCTCCAGGTAAGAGAGGAGCTGCTCTGTTTGAAGCGAGGGTGGGGAGCCTAGAGCCCTCCCTACAGAGCTGAGCTGGCAGCTCCAGACCTACAGCTTCTTTCCAGGGTTCCTGGGAACTCTATTTGGAGATCACTGGACTAGATCAGGGGTCAGCTAATTGCAGCCCGTAGGCTAAATTGGATCTGAGGACTGTTTTTGTTTGGTTTCTGAACTGAGAATTAAATATATATATATATATTTATATATTTTATCTTATATATTTATAAACATAAATTATAAATATAAATTTTTTTATTGTGGTAAAATATACCTGACATAACATTTACTACCTTAACCATGTTTAAGTTCACAGTTCAGTGGTATAAGTACGTTCACATTGTTGTGCAATCATCCTACCATCCATCTCCAGAACTCTTTTCAGTGAAACTCTGTGCCCATTAAACAGCAACTATCCATTCTCCCTCCCCCCAGCCCTTGGAAACTCCCATTCTACTTTCTGAGTTTATGAATTTGACTGCTCTAGGTATCCTATAGAAGTGGAATTATATAAAATTTGTCCGTTTGTGACTGGCTTATTTCCCTTAGCATAATGTCTTCAAGCTTCATTCATGTTGTAGCATGTGTCAGAATTTCCTTCCTTTGTAAGGCTGAAAAATATTCCATTGTATATATTTACCATATTTTGTTTATCCATTCATCTGCCAATGAACCCTTGGGTTGCTTCTACCTTTTGACTATTGTGAATAACCCTGCTGTGAACATGGGTATACAAATATCTCTTGGAGAATTTGCTTTCTTTTTACAAATTTTATTGAGATGTAATTGACACATAATATTGTGTAAGTTTAAGGTGTACAATGTGTTGATTTGTTATACTTATATATTGCAAAATGATTACTACCATAGCTTTAGATAGCACCTCCATCATGTCACATAATTACCACTTCTTTTATGTGGTGAACATTTAAGATCTACTCTCAGTAACTTTCAAGTCTATTATACAATGTTATTAACTGTAATTGCCATGCTGTACATGAAATTACAGAACTTACTCATCTTTTACCTGGAAATTTGTACCTTTGACCAATATCTCTCCATTTCCCTCAACCCCTAGTCCCTGGAGCATTCTTGCTTCTGTTTCCATGAGTTGGACTCTTTTAGATTCTACTTGTAAGTTATATCATGCAGTAATATGTCTTTCTCTGTCCGACTTATTTCGCTTAGCATAATGTCGTCAAGGTTCATCTGTGTTGTAAATGGCAGGATTTCCTTCTTTCTTATGGCTGTATAATATTCCATGGTGTGCATGTGTATACGTATGCACACATATGTGTATATACACACATCTGTATATAGAGAGATCTGTATCACATTTTCTTTATTCATTCATCCATTGACAGACACAGGTTGTTTTCATAGCTTGGCTTTTGTGAATAACGCTGCAACAAACACAGGGGTTCAGATATCTCTTTGAGATCCTGACTTCATTTCCTTTGGATATACACCCAGAAGTGAGATTGCTGGGTCATAGGGTAGTCCTATTTTTAATTTTTTGAGGAAACTCCGTATTGTTTTCCATGGTGGCTGTGCCAATTTACATCCCCACAAGGGTTCCCTTTCCTCCACATCCTCATCCACACTTGTTATCTCTTGTCTTTTTGATGACACCCATTCTAACAGTATGAGGTGATATCCCATTGTGCTTTCCTTTTCTTGTAATGTCCTTATCTGGCTTTGGTATCAGGGTAATGCTGACCTCATAAAATGAACTTGTGTGTGTTCCTTCCTCTTCCATTTTTTTGGAAGAGTTTGAAAAGGATTGCCATTAATTCTTCTTTAAATGTTTGATAGAATTCACTAGTGAAACCATTTGGTCCTGGGCTTTTCTGTTTTGGGAGAGTTTTGATTACTGATTAATCTTGTTACTTGTTATTGGTCTGTTCGGATTTTCTATTTCTGTGTAATGCAGTCTTGGTAGGTTATATATGTCTAGGAATGTATTCATTTCCTCTAGGTTGTCTAATTCGTTGGTGTATAATTGTGGTATTCCCTTATGATCCTTTGTATTTCTGTGTTATCGGTTGTGATGTCTCCTCTTTCATTTCTGATTTTATTTATGTCTTCCCTCTTTTTTTCTTACTTAGTCTAGGTAAAGTCTCTTCAAGTCCTTTGGCCAATTTTTAATAGGGTTGTTTTTTTGGTTGTTGTTGAGTTGTAGGAGTTCTTTATATAGTCTGGATATTAATTTTTATCAGATATATGACTTGCGAATACTTTCTCCCATTTGGTAGGTTGCCTTTTTACTTTGTTGATTATGTCCTTTGATGCACACAAGTTTTTAATTTTGATGTAGCCCAATTTATTTATTTTTTCTTTTGTTGCCTTTGCTTTTGGTATCATATCCAAGAAGTCACTGTCAAATCAGATGTCATGAAGCTTTTCTTCTATGTTTTCTTCTAATAATTTTATGATTTCATCTCTTACATTTAAGTCTCTGATCCATTTGGAGTTAATTTTTGTGTAGGGTGTAAGATAAGGGTCCAGCTTCATTCTTTTGCATGTGGATATCCAGTTTTCCCAGCACCATTTGTTGAAAAAACTGTCCTTTCCCCATTAAATTGTCTTAGCATGCCTGTCCAAAATCATTTGACCAGATAGACAAGGGTTTATTCCAGGGCTGTCTATTCTGTTCCATTGGTTTGGCCTATGTGTCTGTCTTTGTGCAGGTACCACACTGTTTTGAGTACTGTAGCTCTGCAATAAGTTTTGAAATCAGGAGATGTGAGGCCTCCAATGATTTTTATATTTTTAAAGGATTGTTAAAGAAAAAAAAGGAGAAAAATATGAGACGGAGGTTGTTTGTGGCTCACAAAGCCTAAAATATTTACTGCCTGGCCCTTTACAGAAAATGTTTGCTGACCCCTGGACTGGATAATCTCTAAAGTTTCTTTGATGTATAATATGGAGGTCAGTCCACACACTGAGCATCAAGGATTTCCTTGATTTGCATGTCTTTCAAGACCAAACTCTCACAGGGGGGAAATAACTCTTCTATATTTAATAAATGTGCTGATAAGTGCAGCAAGAGAAGATACACTTTGACTAACTACGTTGCTAATAGGTTAAATTCTCACATTGGTTCTCTCTCATAAAAGGTACAAAATATCAAGATATTGGGAAGCATGAGTTTGGCCTTTATTAAGTGGACCATCTCGCTCTGGGGCCTTCATATTGCACAATTATGGCACACTCCGTCTATGCGTCATCTTAGCATTATTATTCCAGTCAGGCTTCTAATTGCAAGCAGCAAAGATGGACTCTTGCAACAAGGAATTCATTGGAAGAATATTTGTAGCTGATGGAGTTGCCACGAGCCTCAGGAAATGAGCAGGGGAGCAGGGGATTCTGTGGAAGACTTCTGTGCTGGCAGTAGGTACAGACCCAGGAAGGTACATCTTTCTGACCATGGCCAGGTGCTGGCACACCTCAGCTCTTTAGACAGCTGGCAGGGCCAGTGTCTGGAGAGGTAAGATAAGGGATTTGTGAGGCATAGGACCAGGGTTGAGATGTTGTGCAGCCAAGACAATGACAAATGTCCCCCTAATTAATGCGTGTGGGGGCCTATCCTAAGTTTCTTGAGGATGAAGCCGCAAAACACTCATACAATGGAACTGCCATTAGCACTGCCTGGGAGGGGACTCAAGAAAAGTTAAGAGATCAGAATAGGCATGGTAGTGAATTTGCCGAGATTGCTTTTTAAAAAAAATAAAAAAAAATTTCATAGACGCATACTTAAGACAGGTCTATTTTAAGAACTCCAAGTACTTGGAAAATAGGGCTCACGTTCCGTTTTGTAGATAATTAGAGAAAAAATTAAGGATCTGCCTCTGTGCTTAACACAGGACTGGCACAGATCCTGTGCCATATCCTGTGCAATATCCATCTTGCAGCTTCAATGACCCTTTTAAGAACCACAAAGAGCAGAACTGGAAGCTCCTATCTGGTATATCAAATTACAACCATCAGACTATGTCCTAGGGAAATAGTGGAGGCTGTGCACGATGGTGGCAGCATTGCTTGTAACAGACAAAAATGGGAATCAACTTAGAAGTCCAATAAAAGGGGATTTACTAAATCAATTATGGTGTGTCCATAAAATGGAATGCTACAAGGCTATTAAATGGTATTATAGATAAATATTTATTGACATCGGAAAAGATGATCATGATTTATTAATGAAGAAAAATACATTATAAAGCGGCATTTTTAACAGTAAAATACCAGTACATATATATATTGTGTATATGCACACACGTATGTAATGTATATGTACCCACACGTGTTTGTATATGTACTTTTTATTGTTATGTATAAAGTTATTTTAAAAATATATAAAATAAATAAGTAAATATATATACAATAAAGATATACACAAAAATGTTAATAGTGATTGACCCTGGGTAATGAGATCATGGTCAATTTTTATTTTCTTCTTGCACACCAGTTCTTTTGTTTTTCATGCCGCACTTGGGCCTTCCCTCTAGTAGAGTATGGGTCTGCTAATTAGAGTTCTGTGTCATCTTTCTTGTGTAAATCAAACCTGCAAACCATTTTCTCCGTTTTCCTCGTTTGGGTCCTTTAAAGTAGAAGAAGGATGTAAACGCTCTTTTCAGGATTTTTACAATATTCTCAATCTTTACCAGTTGTTAAACCTACCACTAATTCCACGGCAACTTTTTTAAGATCAGGCCATTTTATTATGACCTCTCAATGCAGTTTAGTTTTTACGGAAACAACTCTGTTTTAGTTCTTCAATTTCATCTTTTTTATACGTTTAAACAAATTGCCAGCTGATAATAATAGGTACACTTGGCATGGACAGTTTGAGCCTCTTATTAGCATAACTGGTAGAAGTGGAGGTGTCTGGGAGTGCTGGGCAGTAGGCTTTTGGCTATAGGCATTCAGCATGTCCTGGCATTCATCTGTAGGTTTTAGGGAGGGAATGGAGAATATTGGTTAATCTGGTGAGTTGGTTAAGTGAGGTTCAGTTGGAAGGGCTCCTACCACATATATATTTTGCTTTCATTACATCTCCACTTCTGCTCATATCTTCCACTCTCCCCAGCTGACTTGACTTTCCAGGGTCTCTGCTATTTGGAGAACTTATACTCTTAGGCTCAATTCAAAAGCAAAAGGATCTCCTCTCCCAATATGTAGAGGACCTCTGTCATTATGCTCTGTCTTTCCTCCTGAAGCTGGGCTTCCTTCTGCTTTTTGTTGAAACACAAAGGATGGGCTTGTTCTGATGAGTTCAGACTTCCGGTTCTTAGGGTCGATGACTCTTGACCTTACTGACTTTCTCCCAGCAGCCAAGTACCGGACTGTGTGTTTGGGGGCTGGATTCAGCCATCCCTGCCTGATTCTTGCTGCTATCTCATGGCCAAGTGCAGTCTTATTTTGCCTCTTATTCCTTTGGGCGTGGGTTTTCTCCACAGGATACCACATAAAAGGGCTTCAATAAATACTAACAGAAAATTTGTATATCTGGGATATTTCCAAAGGGACCTGAAGCTCCCCTGATAGATTGTGGAGCAGAATCCCTTTCTAAATGTTTTAATTAGTTGTTTAGACATTATTTTCTTACTAATCCAGAGTCCTTGGCATTTTATTTCTTTCTGCCACCTGGGTCGATGACCTCTTCAAAAATAGCATTGTGCTTTCATTTTGTGGACTAGTTTATGAGTCAATTGGCAGCTGATCAGGATTGGTTCCTCACTGCCAGATTCACACATTTTCTTTGTTATCACCTGGATGTCCCGTTGAGTTGGATTACATGGGGCCTCATAAGCAGATTGTACTAGGCATTCTAGGAGGAGTGGCTCTTGCATGAGAGAAAATATCTTGCATTTGATGAGTGGAAATCATGAATAAAATTTCCAAAAATGCTACCACCTATATAATATTAGACTTTGAATTATGAAAGGCCTTCTCCCATTGGAATGCAGGGAATCAACCAAATCACTGCAGAGTTGCTGATTGGTTAGTGTTGTATCATTCGTATGTACCTGTCTTCCTACAACTGCTTATTATTTCTTTTTCAAATTTTTGGTTTGAGTAAGTACTTTCTTCCATATAGGAAAAGAAACATCTCAAGAGCAAGTTGCCACATCTCATATTTTCTTTTCTGTAGAATCTGCAACCACAAATTCTGATTTACTGATACTGCATAAATTTTGCAGAATTTTGACTACATGAACCAGACAGGGACTACACCAATGATTCCCAAATGTTTACCGAGTGATCAGGGCCTGGCCTGCTGTTTCTTAAGAGCTGAGAGAATGTGTGTGAAAAACGCGTATTGCCAGGTGTAACTCCAAGAGATTCTAATTTGTACCATCCAGGGTGTGACCTAGGAGTTTTTATTTTCAAGGTGTTCCTCATGTGATTCTGATGTGTGTTAAGTGGCAACACCCAGCAGATCCAGAAGAGCCCTTCTTCATTTCACAATATCTTGTAAGGTAGACCCTCAGTCAGTAGTTTACGAACTAGTATACATTAGAGTCACTCAGGGAGCTTGTTCAATACGAAGTTTTGCAGGTCTCATCCCCGAAGGGTCTGATTTTCTAGGAATATTGTAGGATCTGGGAAGCCGCCCTTGTAGGATGCAGTCTGGTGACCCTAGCATAGGTGGTTTGCAGACCACAGCTTGGGAAACACATTGGTGGTAGAAAATGATAAAACAGGAGCCAGGTTTGTCTACTCTTGGGAGACAGATATGGAAGTTCACATTTTATTTAGGATAAGTCACTTAGGATTAAAATGGGGATCACAACAATAGAATTTACATCAAAAGGTTTTTAGAGAGGATTAAGCCAAGGAATGCACAGTGCCTGGCACAGAACAAATGTTCTGTAACAAAACCCTGAGTCATTGCTGAATCGCACACTCCACTTTTTATTAGTGTTCTTTGTTTGCTTGCTTGTTTTTGGTGAAAATTATTCAATTGGTATTCAGTTTTACTTTTCTCTTCATCAGTAACAGTATTCTAGGTTGCTTTTTGAGATCATATCTCACTATACACAAATTTCACAGTTTGAAAGTGTACCATTTAAAAGAGTTACTGTATAGTTGAAGCCTAGAGAACCAGAACACAAACTGAAATGGGGAAGCTAGGCATCACCCACTGGTCTTTCGGTGCCCACAATTCAAAGAATGACCACATAGGTTGATAGGGAACAGTTGAAATTAAGAATATTAAATCCATAAATGCCATAGATTTGTATCACTATTTAGTTATATACATTGCTAGTGTTTTTTGTTGAAGAATCTGTTGAGTTACATAGAGATGACAATATATTTGCAGAATAGAACAAGTAAATGAGAATAATGTCAGGTACTAAACTGAGCCAAGGACTTCTTGAGGCATTGCTTGATTTCCAATCTGTAAATGATGTTCTTGTGAGAAAATTGGAGAAATTAGAGGTATGAGATTGTTCAGTTAGATGTATAGAGGGTAGACGAACTTGAAAGATGAATGGCTAATGAATCAATGCAAGGCATCCTGCAGAAATCTGCCTTGGATCAGGCCTGCCCAACCTTTCCTCAATGTAGATGGTATGGTCACCATATTTGAGCATGACACAAAACTGGGAGGATTAATAAATATTTTAGAAGATAGAATCTGGAACGTCAATAATCTTGGAAGTCTGGATCCAGAGTTGAATCTTTAAAAAAAATCACACTTGATTTCAGTAAAGACAAAGTCCTGCATTTAGATTACCAAAACCAACCAACCAACCAACTAATCAACTCATAAACCATCCAAGAAATGATATGAGTACAGAGTGTGGAGGAGTGGCTTAATAGAAGTTCTTGACTCAGAGCTTTTACTTCTCTCATTGATTCAGCCAATACTTATTGACCACTTTCTATGTGTCAGACACTTTTCTAGAGGTGTGCTCTCCAGTAAGGCAGCCACAAGCCACGTGTGACTATTGAGCATTTGAAATATGGCTAGTCTGAATTGAGATGTTTGTATATATAAAATATACATGGCATTTCAAAGGCTTGATATAAAGAATGTAGGGGCCGGCCCTGTGGCCCAGTGGTTGGGTTCGTGCGCTCCGCTGTGGTGGCCCAGGGTTTCGCTGGTTCGAATCCTGGGTGCGGACATGGCACTGCTCATTGGGCCATGCTGGGGCGGCGTCCCACATGCCACAACTAGAGGGACTCACAACTAAAATACGCAACTATGTACTGGGGAGATTAAAAAAAAAAGAATGTAAAATGTCTCAACAATTTTTATATTAATTACATTTAAATGACATTTTGAATATATTTGGTAAAATAAAACAATTGCGCAAATCAATTTAACCTTTGTAATTGTGGCTACTAGCAAATTTAAAATTGTGTATGTGGCTCACAATTTATTTCTATTGGGCAGTACTGCTCTAGGCACTGGGCATACATCATTGGTTGAAACAGACAAAGTTGCTGCCTACTTTCATTCATTCAACAAATAATTATTGAGCACCTGTTACGTATCAGGCACCATTCTTTTAGAGCTTATATTCCAGCAGGAGGAAGACAGATCATAAAAAGTAACCAAGTAGACAAGATATTTTCACGTAGTGTGAAGTGCTGTGATGAAAATACAACAGAGTGATATAATAATAGTTGGGGGGCAGGGGTCTCACTTACAGTTGCCATTTTAGCTGAGACCTGAGTTACCAACAAGGAGCTAGATATAGGAAACCTGCCTTGTCTTAGGAAACACCAAGTGCAAGGGGGGAATGAGTGCAGCCTATTTTAGAAGCAGCGATAAGTCTGGTGTGGTAGTGGCTGAGTTGGTGAGGGGAGGCAAGAGCCAAATAGTATGGGGGTCTCATCAGCTGTGGTGAGGAGTTTGGCTTTTTATTTAAGGGCAACGTGAAGTCATTGGAGGTTATAAAGCAGCTGAGTGACATGACCAAATGTAAATTTTTCTAGGGTTATTCTGTTTAGAAGGGGAGTAAGAGTGGAAGCAGGGATGCTAGTAATTCGGGCAAGAGGTGATGTTGACCTAGACTAGGATGACAATAGCGAAGTTGGAAAGAACCCCCTTACAAGGAGCTCTTTGGGAGGCAGGCTGCTGAGCTTATTGATGGATTGACATGGAGTGTGGGAAATCAAGGAACCAGGTGCAAACTCAGCATTTATCAGAGGGTGGTGTCACTGCCAGAAACAGAAAAGCCACCCACCCCTGTTGGTCTGTGTGATCTGCGGCTGCTCTGGTAGAATGTGACTGCCAAACTGTGGGTGAAGAATTGTGCTGTGCTCATGAAGGTTGGCATGCTGACTGGTGGGAGAACAGGTGGGAGTGACCCCAATGTTGGGGACTTTATGTCATGCGTATGAGCAATAGCCAAAGACATTAATCAAGGGAATGCATCCTGAAGGACATCTGTGGGGTTCTGCATCTCATTTTTGGTGAGGACCAAAAGTTCAAGGAATAAAAAGGCAGATTTGCTCTGTTTCACTATTGTTCAAAACTGAATGGGCTGCCTCCTGCAGGAGTGATCTCCAGGTCACAGGAGATACTCGGACAGGAACCGGATGAGAACCACAGACTAGAGGTCCGGGAGCTCACCAATTATTTTTTTTTGGCATTCGCATTTTTTTCTCCTTAAACATTGAATCAACTGCCATCATTTAAAAAAATTAGCTTAAGCATTCTAGGATTTTGGCTTCTCTTGAGAAAGAGTGGATGACTGACAGCATTGGGCCCACATTCTTGCATTCGTGCACAGCACAGATTGACTAGGTGTGAGGAGCATCTGTACCTCACCAGAAAGGAAAAGACTTCTCTGGTTCTTTGCCTTTCCCACCTGGCCCCGTTCACTTCCTTAACTCCCATAGGCATCGGGTTTATGACCCCTGGACTCTTTAGGAATGTCTCTGATGGTATTCCAGTATTCTCTGGGCAAGGACAAGAAGATCTCTCAGGTTGTTCATTGTCAAAATTGAGATTCTTGACTTCTTTGATGAATACTTCCAGGGCTTAAGTTCCCATTTATTCTAAGATCTTTCTTCTGCCACCCTATTCTGGGATAATGTATCCTGTGGTGTGTATGGTGGTAATGTGTGCAGGCCCCAAAGTTAGGTATTTCTCAGTTCCAGTCTCATCACCAGACACAGTTACTATATAACTTCTCTGGGCCTTGTCATCCTCAACTGTAAAATCGACTTAAACATTTTAGTACCTACCTCAGAGAGCTGCTGTGACTTTTAAATGACATAATACACATGAAAGACTTAGCCCAAAGCCTAGCACACAATAGGCACCCAGTAAATACTGCTATTAAATATTTGTTGAGCATCTACTATGCTCCAGGCTTTGTGTAAAGTTCTAAGAGTTGTCAAACTGTAAGTGATCATTATGATTCTACAGCCGAGAGACTGAGGCCCAAATGGTGATCTGATTGACCCAGACCTGATTTAGGGCTCTGGTGTCCTGAATACACTTGGATGCATTCTCTCGTTTGCCTGTTCATTTCCTAGCCAGCCTCTCCTCCAATCTTCTCCTCCTCTCTTCTTCCCATTCAATTCAACGAATATTTATTGTGCATCTACTATACTCCTGGAGTTGGTTAGATGTAGAGCAGTGGTTCTCAATTGGAGGGGGATTTTACCCCCCAAGGACATTTGGCAATGTCTGGTGACACTTTTGGCTGTCGCAACTGGGTGTCACAACTGGCTTCTAGTGGACGGAGGCCAAGGAAGCTGCTAAACATCCTTTAATGCACAGGGTAGCCCCTCCTAACAAAGAACTGTTTGGCCTGAAAAGACAATAGTACTGAGGATGAGAAACCCAGATGGAGAAGATATAGAGATAAATGAAGCTTATATATGTTTTTGCCTGCAAGGGATGCCTGTTCCAAGGTGGGGGTGGGGTGGGTGGGGATTACTCCTGATACACTGTAATAAAGCCCCTTCAGAACAGTAGTGCCCACCATGAACTCTTTCTGAATTTTGGGGACCTAATTACTTTCCTTCAGACAACACTTAGAGAGTCCATAAGGGTGGTAATTAATAAACAAAATGGAGGCAGCCACAAAGTCAAATGAAGACATGTTATACTTCCTTTCCCTGAGTGCTCAAACTGGGTAGAAACTTCTGACTTCTAAGGGTCCCTCAGCAAAGTCCTCCATTTCCATTTCAGGCAGTGTCTCAGGTGAGCAAACAGGGACAATGTTGACAATATACACATTTATTTATTTTAAAAGCAAAGCCTTTACCCTATTATTTTTATAATAATTAACGCTTATTATAGGAAATTTGGAAAAATATATAAAAGTAAAGGGCATAAATAATCTCTGTAAGCATTCTGCTTTTCTTTCTTCCAGCCTTTTTTTCCTATGCTTGGCTTTTAACTTTACATAGTGGTGATCACGCTAAATGAACAAGCTCGTAGACCGTTTCTAAGTGGGTGTTCTTTCACGTATACGTGTAACTGCTGTGGACATCTTTGTGCGTAAAACTCTTCCTATATTTAGGTGTTTTTTAAAAAAATAATAAATTCTCAGAAATGAAATTAGTAATTTAAAAGTATAAGCAAGTTGAAAGCTTTTGATATATATTGAAATTTGCTTCCAAAGAGTTTATTCCAGGTGGATTCTCACTGACAGTGTATGGAGTTACCCTCAAAAGTTAATCTTAAAAATCATGAGTTTAGGTAGTGTGATTCTAAGCTGGCCAACAGCAGAGATCAAGTCATATATTCATTTGAACGTATGGGATATATATAAAAAGAGAACATAGTAAGTGCTTAATAAAATCTTGTTGATTTGACTTTCAAATTGGGCAGTGTTGAATTCACGTTCACAGTTCACATTTGTTACAGAAGATTTAAATATCTTAGTTTTATTATGTTGAAAATATGCTCTTCTGCATTCACAATGTGAAATCCTTGGATTAAAGACTTGAATGTAAGAACTGAAACTGTAAAACTCCTAGAGGAAAACATAGGTGGTAAGCTCCTTGACATAGGCCTTGGTGATGATTTTTTTGAGTCTGACACCAAAAACAAAAGCAAAAATAAATAAATGGGACTACATCAAATTAAAAAGCTTCTGCACAGCAAAGGAAACCATCAATGAAATGAAAAGACAAGTTACTGAATGGGAGAAAATATTTGCAAATCACATAGCTGATAAGGGGCTAATATCCAAAAAACATAAAGAACACATATAACTCAATAGCAAAAGAACAAATAATCCAATTAAAAAATGGGCAGAAGATCTGAATAGACATTTTTCCAAAGATGACATGCAGATGGCCAAGAGATACATGAAAAGGTGCTCAACATCACTAATCAGGGAAATGCAAATTAAAACCACAATGAGATATCGCCTCACACCTTAGAATGGCTGTTATTGAAGAGATAAGAAATAACAAGTGTTGGCAAGGATGTGGAGAAAGGGGGACCCTTGTGTACTTCTGGTGGGAATGTAAATCGGTGCAGCCACTACAGAAAATAGTGTCGAGGTTCCTCAAAATATTAAAAATAGAACTATCATGTGATCCAGCAATTCTACTTTTGAGTATTTTTTTTTTTTATTAATGTTATGATGGATTACAAGCTTGTGAAATTTCAGTTGTACATTTTTGTTAGTCATGTTGTGGGTACACCACTTCCCCCTCCGTGCCCTCCCCCCACCCCCCCTTTTCCCTGGTAACCACCGATCAGATCTCCTTCTCAATATACTAATTTCCACCTATGAGTGGAGTCATATAGAGTTCGTCTTTCTCTGACTGACTTATTTCGCTTAACATAATGCCCTCGAGGTCCATCCACATTGTTGTGAATGGGCCAATTTCGTCTTTTTTTATGGCTGAGTAGTATTCCATTGTGTATATATACCACATCTTCTTTATCCAATCATCAGTTTCTGGGCATGTAGGCTGGTTCCACGTCTTGGCTATTGTAAATAATGCTGCGATGAACATAGGGGTGCAACGGACTCTTGAGATATCTGATATCAGGTTCTTAGGATAGATACCCAGTAATGGGATGGCTGGGTCATAGGGTATTTCTATTTTTAACTTTTTGAGAAATCTCCATACTGTTTTCCATAGTGGCTGTACCAGTTTGCATTCCCACCAACAGTGTATGAGGGTTCCTCTTTCTCCAGAACCTCTCCAACATTTGTCGTTCTTGGTTTTGGATGTTTTTGCCAATCTAACGGGGGTAAGGTGATATCTTAGTGTAGTTTTGATTTGCATTTCCCTGATGATTAGCGATGATGAACATCTTTTCATGTGTCTATTGGCTATATTCATATCTTCTTTTGAGAAATGTCTGTTCATGTCCACTGCCCATTTTTTGATCGGGTTGTTTGTTTTTTTGTTGTTAAGCAGTGTGAGTTCTTTGTATATTATTGAGATTAACCCTTTGTCGGATAAGTGGCTTGTAAATATTTTTTCCCAATTAGTGAGCTGTTTTTTTGTTTCAATTCTGTTTTCCCTTGCCTTGAAGAAGCTCTTTAGTCTGATGAAGTCCCATTTGTTTATTCTTTCTATTGTTTCCCTCAACTGAGGAGTTACAGTGTCCGAAAAGATTCTTTTGAAACTGATGTCAAAGAGTGTACTGCCTATATTCTCTTCCAAAAGTCTTATTGTCTCAGGCCTAATCTTTAGGTCTTTGATCCATTTTGAGTTTATTTTGGTGTGTGGTGAAAAAGAATGGTCGATTTTCAGTCTTTTGCATGTGGCTGTCCAGTTTTCCCAGCACCATTTGTTGAAGAGACTTTCTTTTCTCCATTGTAGGCCCTCTGCTCCTTTGTCGAAGATTAGCTGTCCATAGATGTGTGGTTTTATCTCTGGGCTTTCAATTCTGTTCCATTGATCTGTGGACCTGTTTTTGTACCAGTACCATGCTGTTTTGATCACTGTAGCTTTGTAGTATGTTTTGAAATCGGGGATTGTGATTCCGCCGGCTTTGTTTTTCTTGCTCAGGATTGCTTTAGCAATTCGTGGTCTTTTGTTCCCCCATATGAATTTTAGGATTGTTTGTTCAATTTCTGTGAAGAATGTTCTTGGGATTCTGATTGGGATAGCATTGAATCTGTATATTGCTTTAGGTAGTCTACTTTTGAGTATTAATGCGAAAAAAGTAAAAACACTAATTTGAAAAGATATATGTGCCCCTATGTTCATTGCAGCATTATTTACCATAGCCAAAACATGAAAGCAACTTAAGCATCCATCAATGGATGAATGGATAAAGAAGTTGTGGTATATATACACAATTCAGCTGTAAAAAATAATGAAATCTTGCCATTTGTGACAACATGGATGAAACTTGAGGGCATTATGCTAAGTGAAATAAGTCAGACAGAGAGAGACAAATACCATATGATCTCTCTTATATGTGGAATCTAAAAAAAAAAAAAATCAAGCTCATTGATACAGAGAACAGATTTGTGGTTGCCAGAGGCATGGGGTGTAGGGTGGGAGGAATGGGTGAAGGGGGTCAAAAGGTAAAAAGACAAAAAAATGTAGTTGATGTAAAACAAACATAGCAATTTTGAATCATATTCAAAATATTGACTTTATATATATATACATATGTATATTTATATATGCTAATATACATGACATAGGTATATTATATATAATCTATATAAAAACACTGATGCATACCTATTATTTCTAAAATAATAAGAATAAAATACCACATCGTAAATCTTTAAGATGCAAAAAAATAAAATGAGTGCTATAATGGACAATGCAAGCACAAAGTTCTGTGATTGCAGAATCTTCTAGAAAATAAAAGATTATTTCTGGGGGGAAAAACAAAGAAAGATATCCTTACTGTATTTTGAACTATTTCCATGACTACAACATTTCCTAAATATACGCAATGATGTCAGTGCTTGACTGTGACATCACTGTGGTTTTGTGCAGCTATTTGACTCTGGTCTGGAGAAATGTGGATGAGAGTTTTATCTCTATTTCTTTTCCTTTTCTTCCTTCCTTTTTAAATTTAAAAACCTCCAGGCAAACGACCATCCCTCGGGGAGTAGAATATAGAATTTGTCTTTCCCTGCTACAAGTTGAAACACAGAAATGTTATGGCAAAGAAGAAGTATAAAGTTCCCATTTTATGGTGGAAGCTCTTTGTCTGCAGTATCAGAGAAGGCACTTCCTTGAAGTCAGTACAGGAATATATTTTGGCAACTTAGCAATAAACTGAATTTCTTTAAAAGAGTTTTTGTTTTTTCCTGCTATTTGAGTTATAAAATTGGAGATGTAGCCCATAAAAAGGAGGAAAAATCAATGATGGATTGAGATGAAACATTTGACAAGGTAGTGATTTAAGACTGTCCTAACAGAGGCCACGGACCACTTACGGGAGAAAAAATGTCAGTGACCGATACCACATAAAAAGTTCAACTTCACTAATAAAGAAATGCAAATTGAAATGAGTTACTATTTTTGCTTAGCAAATTGGCAAAAATAAAGGTATTCTTCAATGTTGATAAGGATACAGTGAAATACATTTGCAGACATTGCTGTTTGGAATGTAAATTGGCATAAGCATTACAGAAATCAATTTAGCAATATGTATTAAAAACTTAAAAAGAGTTCACATCCTTTTTGACATAGTAATTTCCCTTTTATATATCTATTATAAAGCAAAGCATTCAATAATTTGTACTAATATATATGTCCAAAGGTATTCATTGCATTGTCATTTATAAGAGTGAAATATAAAAAAGAACTTAAATATTCAACAGTAGGAAATTGGTGAAGTACATTATGGTGTATATACCTTGCTACTCAAAGTATGGTTCAAAGACCAACAGCATAGCCCGGCCCCAGATGTGATGAATAAGAATCATCTATGTGCCCCTGTGCTTAGACTTTCCGAGAGTGGAGGTGATCCCTGTTGTGTTAGAAAGCTCACAGGTGATTCTGATTTACAACCAAATTTGAAAACAATGGATACATGATGTGATGCTACTATTAGACCTGCCAACTTCTCTGTCTGCTGTCTTCCACAGCACAATTTACTGAGTTACCTTTTGTCTTATACTGAGAAATTGTACCACCTCCTTTCCCCCAGCATAACGTTTACAGTGGGGAGAGAACTGAGGACACTTTCTAGATTGTCCCTAAGAGCCGGGGTATCATCATTTCCTCTGAGAACAGTGCCTGGCGCATGAAGCTCGATGGATGTTGTTGAAGGAAAGAGAAAGTTGTCAATGGCTCCTATGGCTTGCAGTCGGCACTCTAACATTCTGTTTCCATACTATTTGTTTTTAGATGGGAAATATTCTCTTAGGTTCCCCAAATCCAGATTTTACTGGGTTAGTCATTTGTTTTTAGGTATGCTTTTGACTGCGTCATTCAGGATCCTGGCAAGAAATAAATGGCACACTCAAACTGGGAATTTACAAAGTGAATCACAAAGGTGTAAGCGGAGTTAAAGGAGGCCAACCCGGGGGAGCGCAGCACTTTGGGGAAGGAACAGTGGGAGTGGCTACCACCTGGAGGTTTGAAGGGAGAGAGAAGAGCAGTGTGGAGGGACTGAGGGCAGCTCTGCCTGATGGGAGTGGAAGCTTAGCAGAGGAACACAGCCAAACCAGGGTCACATGCAGGATGGAGTGTGGCGAACAAACGCTTTGCCTTCACCCTCCGCGTCCTCCCAGTGTCTTCCATGGGCCAAAGCCAGCTGAAAGGCAGAGGGCCAGGAAGCCCCTGTTGCAGCTCATATCTGTCAGCCTCTTGGGGCACAGAGGTGAGTAGAGAAAGGTGGAAGGGGCCTCTGAAGTCACAGGGGAAGATACCTAGCACAGCAATAGACCTAGCACAGTGAGAATAACATGACAGCCGTTCTTGCTTTCTAGTATTCCTTCCTTCAACCCCTTTGGCTAAGTGGATGAATCAGGTTTCTGGAAGCTTCTTTGTGTTAGTCTTAGAATCACAATATAGATCAAGGAGAAGAGAGCAAGCAGTACTTTTTTCTCCCCATGACTTGTTTGTCAAAGCATTAAGGTTTTAGGTGGATAATATCTATAAAAGACAGGAGTTACAAACGATTTTGTGTAAGGAAAACCATAGACAGAGCTTTCACTCGCCAATGGGTGCGTTCTGCTGAAAGCTCCAGTTGGATGTGGTTGTCATTTTTGGCCTTTTATGCCCAGAGACACATCCTCTGGGCACACACCACATAAGCAACAGGCATTAAGAATACAGAGCATCATTTTCCTTCTCCCTGGGAACACGGCCTTTGGAAATACAGTACACAGATCCTAGAACTTCCTGCTCATGCTGTTTGGACATGAATTCTCATGTTTTTGGCGGTTGATAGGTATATCTGTACCTGGAGTCTACCTCCTGTTTTCAGCAACATTAGCAGTTTTGAGTAGGGGAAAGCGAGAAGGCCAGGAGGGTCTTTAGCTACATAGTAAAGAATACAGAAGCTGGACTAGAATAGTCATTTCATGCAGGGGCTAGATTCACTAGTTCATCTGGAACTCCCTCCGGATGATGGGGGCCTGTTAAGGCTCACAGTGTGATGCAATAACTCTTTCAAGCAAATGGGGGCATCTCTGCAGCTAGCAGCAGTCTGGGACCCTGACCCAGCCTCCATGTGTCTCAGGTGACCAACTTAATTCCGGGGCTGTACGGAGTAGCTTGGAATGTGGATAAAAAGCTACAAGAAGATTCTAATGGGGTGATACTTGAACTCTGCCTTACAGGCATTGTGGAGACTTGTCCTTTGGCATGGAGGCGAGAGTGTCAAAATAAATAGCAGAATGGAGACCATTTTTATGTATTTTATTTCCAGCGCATCTACACTTCAGAAGACTAACGCCCTCTGTGAACTTCTGCAAGTGGAACCAAAACTGTTTAATGAATAAGTGACTTTTAGTGCTTTATTTTCTTCTGGAGCTTCATTTGAAACAGATCATCATTAGCTTTATGGTTTTAATTGTATTGAAATTCCTTATTGTAACCTATTGCTTTATTGCTTTAGTCCATTAACCTGGGTGCCACGGAGCATAGTTTTAGAGCCTGTATTTATATCCGAACTAATTGCATGGATGCTTTCAGTATAGGACGAGGTATTTTTCACATCCCCACAGGAAAAATAGTCTGAACCCCGTTTCTAAATTTCAGGGTTTGGGATAATAAGAACCAACATACAACAAAACAAAACAGAAAGATCCTGCACATTATTCTGAATTTTTCTTGCTTTGAAATGCCACTGCTCTATCAACAAGGAATTGTGAAACGGTAATTCTCACAGTATGTGTTTCTTCCACGTGTTTCTCATTTGGAAGTACTGTGGGAAGCATTGGTCTGTGGGCTCCCAATCGAAACCAGGTGGTTAATGGTTACAAATGGGGGGACCATGAGGAGATCTGTGCCTCGCTCATTAGGGCAAATGGAGATAGAGCATCCAGGCCACTGACTGTGAGCTTAGAAGCTCAGACCAAGAATGACCAAGACCCAGCTCCCTGTGGGACCTTTGTTAAAAACCCATTAGGTGGCACAGCTGTTAACGCCCAGTTGACCCGAGGCATTTCTTCCTAGAGTGGGAAAGTGACTGATGGGGACTCAAGTGTGTTTAGATCACACAGGGTGTTTTCACTTCAGCTGGAGGAAGGAGCATTGAAGTTGGAATTGGGCCCTTTGTTACCTCCCAGATGCTCAGCAGCAGGGGTGTTTATAATGCCCATCAACCAGGCTTTCCGTTGCACCTGTTGGCGGACCAGCTGCAGAAAGCAGGTGTATCTGGGGACTGGGGGAACGGGTGACTGTGGAGAATGCTGAGGGCTGCCAGATGTATTCCACACAAACACCGGGCCAACAGCTGGAGGGACAGGAAAGATGTGGATTTAATTAAAAATGATGTGCAAATTTGATTATTAATTTCAACCCACTGTGTGAATGTCATACACACACACACACATATAATATGTATTTCATAACAACTCAATGGAATGTGTTGATGTAAGCATGAGATTCACTTTTCACCAATTCCATGCACATTATGTTTTGTTCGTGGGTCCACGCATTGTTCATTACATTTCCATGTCCATTTAAAAAAAGTTTTCCCAGGCAGGAAGCTAAAATTCCAGTTTAATTGTGAATATCTCACAACCGTAAGAACACACAGTCATCAATTTAAAACAGAGAAACGGAATCAGGCAGCCTCTGAAGCCTGCATTTATATCTGGACTAATTATATGGATCACTCAATGTAGGATGGGCAACTTTGACAACAGTTGTTTCTGCTGTGGAAGGTGGACTCTCATGAGATTGGACAGTCGCTTAGTTTCTCATGTGCTGTCTACACCAGAGTCAAGAGACAGCAATGCTTCACGAGAGGAGCGGAGCTCAGGGGGATATTGATGCTGCTTCCCTGGACACTGGATATTGCCCAGGAAGTATGTATGCAGAGCCTGAGGAGAATTTTCTGTGGCCAGCTTTGGGATGCTAAGTGTGCTGTGGGTCTTCTCACTTAGCAATCTGAAGGGGCACTGCCCATTACTCAAAAGAGGAGGTGAGAATACTCTCTACCTTGAGAACAGCACTCTTTGGGAGCAGTTTTGACTGGCATTTAAAACTGGCACTGGCCAAAGAGGATAGACAGTTGCCAAGTTTTGGCATCAGAGCTGAGGGTAATCAGAGATCCTAAGAGTACTGTCTTTGGGGTCTTCGGGGGACTCTCTCACTTGTCTTAGATCGCCACATTCTCCATATTCTTTTGGAGCATTGGTTGTTGTCTGAGAGACCTTTGAAACTGCAGGCAAAAGGTTTTGCATATACGAATATGTGCATTTTTCTCAGTGGTGGTTAGTATGCCATTTTCTTCAAAGCTCCCCAAAACTTAAGACCTAAGGAAAGTGGTGTTTCTTAGGTGAACTTTTGTCTTGAACAGCACCTTATTTCTCTCTTGGAAATTTCTTCTTAGTAATAAATAATAATGATAATAGCAGCAACAATAATAATAGTTAATACTTACAGCATTTATTACTTTCCAGGCGGTGTACTGAGCTCTCTACGTATGTTAGTTCGTTTAATAAGGTGTATGTAATTGTCAAAAACAAAACAAAATATTGGGCCATAAGAAATAATTATTCTTCCACTAAGTGATTCAATTCCTCTAGCATGACGTTCAAGGCCCTCCCTGCTCTGGTCTTGAATGCCAATCCTTTTCGATATTTATTTACCCAACGTATTAGTTTTCTATGTTGGATAACAAATCACTACACTTAGTGGATTTTAAAAAACGTTCTTTTATTATTTCAGTTTCTGTGGTACGGGAGTCCAGGCAAGGCTCATCTAGATTATAAAGCCTTCCTAGACTGTAATACAGATGTCGGCTGGGGCTGTGGTCTAATCTGAGGCTTGACCAGGCAAAGACCTACTTACATGCTCCCTCTGATTGTTGGTAGAATTCGTCTTCCCATTTCCTTGCTGGCTGTTGGCTGGAGGATGCTGTTCAGCTATCAGTCTTCCCACGATATGACCCTCTCATAAGATGGCAGTTTACTTCTTCAAAGCCGGCAAGGGAACCTCTCTCTTCTGTGTGCTAAGATGAAGTCTTATAAGTATGATGTAACATGATCAGGGGAGTAACAACCTATGACGTATAATGTATCCTAATCAAGGGAGTGACATTCTGTCACTTGTGACGTATCCTGTTGGTTAGAAGCAAGTCACAGGTCCCACCCAAATTCAAGGAGAGAGGATTATTCAAGAGTGTGACTCATTGGGGCTTACTTTTGGGTGTGTTGGCTACTCACAACACTATGTGCTGGCACAGTTTTAGCTGGTTTGAAATATACATAAGGGAGCATCATTTTCCATTTCAACTTTTTGCTTCCAGTCTACAGGGAGTGCT
Organism: Equus asinus; assembly: GCF_041296235.1. Classification (NCBI taxonomy): domain Eukaryota; kingdom Metazoa; phylum Chordata; class Mammalia; order Perissodactyla; family Equidae; genus Equus; species Equus asinus. Next base: position 47,265,407 of record NC_091795.1, on the reverse strand, counting down.
GTCTGCTCCCCAGATCTGCTTTGCACGCCATGCCGCTGAGCCTTTGTTCTCAGCTGTGCTCCCAGCCTGGAGAGCCCTCCTACGTCCTTTCCATCTGTTGCAATTATTGTTAGACCAAAAGGCTCAGCTCAAATACTATGGCTTTCCTGAAACCTTCCCTGATCCTTCCATCATTGTGGGTGGCATAGGAACACTTGGTTGTACCTTTCCTATGGCAAGCATCTAATTCTGAATTGTGTTAGTTACTTGTATAAATACCTATCTTCTTCAAAGAAGGAATTATGTCTTATGAATTATCAAATTTTTTTTCTTTTTTTGCCAGAGCCCATCATTTTTACATGGGAAATACTAAAATAATGGTTGTTGAATAAATTTCCCCTGGCAATTCACCCAAGTTATAAATTTCTGCCTTTTTTCAGGATTGAAAATAATCAGCAATCCATCCTTTGCATTGGTTTGGGCTTCTTCCCTTAACACGGGGACAGAAAACTTGCCTCAAGCTCTTTGTTTTTCTCTTCCCTTGAGCCCCAGTGAACTACAGCAAGTACCCTTGCAGGATCCACCCAGGGTCTTGTTAGCCCGGCTTGAAAAGATCCAAAGGTGAACGCTACTGAACAACCCAGTTTGACAGCATTCCGCCTCTTAGGGAAGTTTTATGCCCCACTTGCCCTGCGTGTCCTTCCTGCCATTTTGATGCCTAAAGCAGAACTTATTGCTGACCAGTCACTCCTGGTCCTGCTGAAAAAGCGTCCAGACTATATGGCAGATCCCCTTTCCAGCCATTGAAAAGGGGCTTCTGCTGGGGCCTGGCATCCCAGTGGCAGTTCAGGTGCTTTTGTTCAGACGTAAAGTAGCATTTTATTCTCCCTGATTACTGACTGGATGTTAGAAATTTTGCTTTCGTTTCTTTAGCTCAGTGTAAAGTAACAAACAGCTTCATCACACAACCAATTTAAATAACTACCATCCATTTTGGCGCGTGTTGTTAGCAGGACATCAATAAAATATAAGCTGAATGGTGTTTTCTGAGGCAGTGTTGCATTTCTGTCTTCTTACCCTGAGGCTGATTACCTCCTGGAGTAAGATTAAAAAAAAAAATTAAAAAGCAGAGGAAAGGGAAATTCAGGTAAAGCAGCAAGAAATGTTCCTGACAGTAGACTCTGCAAAGGCAAAGGGTCTGGCATTGATTTCTTACGTTTAATATGATAGTAAAGTGAGCCAGATATTGCAGAGCTGGAAAAGAAAAAAATCCACGTTAGCAGAATGGGTCTTTATGGATAACGTGGATGTGATAGAGTTATTGTCCATTGCGGGAAGGGTTGTTGGCTGTCCTTAGGGTTGCTTTATCTCCCTGCCTCACCCTGTGCACCTGTGCAGTCCCTTTCTGAGTCCCCCACAAATAAAAGAAACACTAATGTCCAAAAAGTCATTTCTTCAAGGCAACGTCAGCCAGACTGGGAATTTGTGGTTCTTCCAGCGACTAACGCTTTAATGAGATGGCTCCAGGGAGATGGGTCATGCTCCAAGACAGCCGAAGGCAGAGCTGGTCCTAATACGAGCATGGCTGCTTGGCCACCCAAGAGGGTGCCTAGGGATAGTGACGACTGCTCTGTCATTTAGGAAGCTCTCAGAGCAAGTGGGGCTGCAAGCAAGTTGGAAGCTGGGTCTAGGGTAAATCCTTTGTTCAGTGTGAAGAGAGTGACAATGGAAGACCAAAAGAAATGTAGGATATAAAGCTACGCGTCAGGGGACGGATGGGGATGAAGATTTCCTCTGGATGTTGCTGGCCCCTCCCCGAGACACAGAAATTTTTCAAGCTGCTGGGGTTGGATTCAGAGATATAGTACTCAAGTACTGGATAGGTTTTAGGGGGAAAATAGCTTTAACTTTAAGTAAGGAATTGCTATGAGTTTTAATAATTAATTCTCATTTAAAAATTTTTCCAAGATCTGTATTTGTGAATATTTTCATAAGAAGTGGCCGTGAACACCTAGTTAAATGAGGAGGGTCTTAGGATTGGAATAGACTGAGACAAAACTCTACTTTCTGGTGCTTTTATGTGTGGGCCTCATCACTGTCCAATCAACCTCCAAACATTTCTAGAACACCGAGCACACACAAATGCTGGGCTAGACTTCCTTTCCCACAAGGACTTCTACTCTCCCCATCTGTCCCCGAACAAAAGCTCACCGCATCTCTACCTCTGAGGTGTCAGCTATAGTAGTGTCAGAACGGCAAGAAGGTTCTGACACTCCTAAGTTAGGGCTCACAAGGGGATACTAATAGTTTTGACGATTGCATCCAGTAATAGATATAAAGCCCTTAGTTATTTTCATTACTTTTACTGTTTTTTTCTGTCATAATTGGTAACAGGCCAACTCCCTGCCCAGGTCTGACATTGACTCGTACCTTTCATGCCTCTCGCTTGCTTCCTTTCAATGAGGCTAGTTTTTTTCCAATACAATAATGAGTGATGGAATATTTTTTTCTGTTTGACTTTTAATATTTTTTCAAAATAAAAATAACTTTTTTTTGTACTATACTGGCATATTGAACAATTTGGTCCAAAAATTTGAGGTTGAGTATGTGTTTATGCCCTAAAAGTGAGAAGAGAATATCATTCTGGAACTAAATCCATCTGGTCGTGCTGGGGCAGTGGTCCTCAACCAGGGCGATTTTGCCCCCTAGGAGACATTTGGCAATGTCTGGAGACATTTTTGATTGTCTTAACTTGGGGGAGGGTTCTACGGGCATTTAGCTGGTAGAGGCCATGGATGCTGCTAAATATCCTACAATGCACAGGAGGACTCCTGTATTCATTTTTTAATACAAGGACTGCCATAACAAGTTACCTCAAATTTAGCAGGCAAATTTATTATCACAACACAAATCTATGATCTTACAATTCCATATGTCAGAAGTCTGAGATGTGGCTCACAGGGCTAAAATCAAGGGGTCAGCAGGACTCCATTCCTTTTGGATGCTCTGGGGGAGAATTCACTCCCTTGCCTTTTCCAACTTTTAGAGGCTGTCTGCATTCCTTGGCTTGCGGTCTCCTCCTCCACGTTCAAAGCCAGTAATGGGGGATTAAGTCCTTCTCATGTTTCGAATCTCTCCTGACTCTTCCATCATCACGTCCTTCTGACCAACTGTTTTGCTTCCTCCTTCACTTTTAAGCACCTTGTGATTACATTGGATCCACCCAGATAATCCAGGATAATTTTCGCATTTTAAGGTCCCTTGACTAGTACCTTAGTTTTATCTGCAAATCTTAATTTTCTTTTGCCATCTAATGTATTCATGGGTCCCGGGGATTAGCACATGAACATCTTTATGAGGGGCCGTTATTCTGCCTACTACAGCCCCCACAGGAAAAATTGCCCATCCCCACGTGTCAGTAGTGTTGAGGTTGAGAACGTCTGTCCTAGAGAAAGCTTCCTAGTCCTGGAAGACAGCTCTACCTTTAAACCAACTCACTTGAAGTGCTAACATTACAGGTCATTTAACAATTTGGACGATTTGCATTAAAAGTCACTGCTGGATAAGATTGCTCGTCCACTGCTGGCCAAGATATGATGATCACTTGGTCCACCCAGCGAGGAAGTGAAAATCCTCCTATTAAATAAATGAAGCGGCAGCTTCTGGTAACAAACATATGAAACAGAATATTCATCTTTTCTTCAATGGGAATAACACATGACAAAAGTGAGGCTTTCTTCACATTGTTTGTTTATAGAAAATTCATCTCCACCGAGGCCTTATGTTAAATTTGCTCTCTGATGTTAGCATTTCCAGGATGCACAGGGCCACTGGAGTATGTTCTTGTGATCTTACCATTTATTTACCTTGATACGAAACTCCAATTACTGTCAGAGATGCTTCTTGTTAAATATGGTAAGATCTCCAGCTTCTGAGAGTGTGAATATATATTTGATTCTCTGGGGCCAGGCTCAGATGCAAGTTAAGGAATCAGAGTTCTGGGGACGTGGGTGCAAATTAATTAAATATCTAAAGATAACAGTGGAGGAAGTTTGGGCTTTAGAGAAAAGGCTGGAATTTAGGGAGAGACGACTGTGTGGCAGGAGACTGTGAGGTTGGTTTTTCTTCCACTGAAGCCTCCTCTCCTGGTCCTGCGTGGTGTGTGGGTGTGGATGTGTGCACGCTCATGCACACACATGCTTGCTCCTTCACTGTGAGCATTACTGTGCTTTTGTGTTATTTCCCAGTATCTTTTGACACCTAAAGCAACTCTTTTGGATTATCTGAAATCAAGAATCTGAATATAACACATAACTTCCAATGGCATCGGGGGAGACTACTCTCTAGATAAAACGATAGAATTCTCCTGATTATTCAGACTGTCATATTTAGTTATCGGCTTTCTTTGGGTAATCCAACTCTATTTTATTCATGGGCTATTCTAAAAATACAATCAAAGGACACCTACTGGCTACAAGTGACTTTGCTCATGTCTAATAGGGCTGTGAAGAATGGTTTGAATTTAGTGCAGATGGGGGAAAATATGTGCTGTCATCAAGAGCCTATCACACTTTCAACTTATGAAATATCTTGACTGGAGTCTGGCCAGAGGGAGTCTGAGGTGGGCGTTTTAGTGAGGATGAAAGTATGGGGTCAGATAAAGTAAGGACCAAAGCAGACCTTAAGTAGACTGTAAATTGAACAGAATGGGATACTATTATTTTTGGCTCGATAAGTAGAAAAATATTACTATGCTTGCCTCTTCTTCTATTTTTTTGAGTTGTATTTAGTCTCCGTTGTGGGGTTACATATATTTTTTATTTCTGGGAGGCACAGAGGCCTGCTTTGGGAAAGCACTGAAGTTCTGTGGTTCTGAATGTGAAAAATAAATGATTGCATCATTGTTGTTGCCGTGCTGGGGAATTTTCCGGAGAAATATTTCCATTCCTTCACTGAAATCTGTTCTGTGCTTAGGCCTAGGAGAATGATCATTTCCTAGGTATAAAGCACATGCCTGTAGCAGCTCAGTTATACTTTATAACCCTGGAGTGTATAAACAATTTGATTTGGAAAGCCAGTTAAATTCCTCCTTTGCTTTCCATCTTAGCAGCTGCCTAAGTTGTTTTGTCACTCTCTGGTAGGGAGAAGATGAAAGCGATGCAGTTTTAGTCAGGAGAGGTGATATGTTTCAGCCTTATCTGAAGAAACTACCTTTTGGATGGTAGTAATTAGCAGAGAGTGATTGTACTGTCAAAACCCCAAAGACATTCCAAGATTCAAATGCAAAGTGGCAGGAAAGACTTCTAAAAACGGAGAAAACAAGGTGTGGTGTGGTGTAGTGTGGTGGCTTCAGACTTGAGTGCCATCGGAATTTGCTGGAGGGCTTGTTAAAACACAGATCACTGGACCACAGTAGATCTCAGTGAGGCCCTGGAATTTGCATGTCTAACACATTCCCAGGGGATGCTGCTGCTGGTCTCCTATTGCATTTTGAGGACCAGAGGCATAGTGGGTAGGAGTGGACCTAATGACTTTGAACCTGCTGTCCACCATTCCGAAGTCTGGGTCTTGGTCCTTGGACCTACTGAATCAGAATTTGCATTTGAACATGATTCTCAGGTCATTTGTCTGCACCTTAAATTTGAGAAGCAGTGATTTCATTTCACTGCTCCTCATTTCCCTCATCTGTAAAATGGGACTAATACTTATTTCCCAGAGGCATTGTGAGGTAAAATGTATGTCACTGGCTTAGCCATAGTGCCTGGCACAAAGTGTGCCATCAGTAAATGTTACCAGTTGTAACTAATAAGCTGATTTGGGATGAAAAATCAAGTAATTTCTTTCCTCACGGCAGCTTGTTTGTTATAGGTCAAACTTAGGTGTTTCTTCTTTTCCCCCCTCCACTTTTGTTGATTCTGTGGGCTTCTACTTTCCTTGGAAATACAAATATGAAGTGACAGTAGTAGATTTGAGGGCAAATGATTTTCCTATTTTACTCATTTCCATCATATATGCCTTCTACTAAGCTATCTTCATTTATCTTAAGGGAATATGGGGGAAATTCTGAAAGCAAAATGAGTAATAAATTTAAAGATATGAATTTCTAGCCCTTTGTGAAGGGCTACGGGAGAAGTCTTAACGTCAGTCTAACTTTGGTAGGGCTTGGGCGCTGGAAGAGGCTGAAGACCCTGCCCTTCTCCCACTTTCCTTTTCCCATTCCTTCCAATTCAATTCTGAAATTGTTTTCAGAATTATGTTAAATTATTTTGCCCCAGTATGACCCAGAAAAGATTGGTGTGCCTTAAGAAGGTTTCTTAGCGATGAAGAATTTCAGTACTTCCTGGGGAGGCTCAGTGTTCTGCCTTCTGACTCCTGGGGACCTGTTCCAGCTCTGAGGCAGCCCTCTCAATCTCCCCCAGTTTGCTTCCAGGATCTGGTTCTAAATAGCTGAAGCCCTAGGCAGTTTGAGTCATGAGTGTCATTGCTGGATCTGTAATCAGTGGGCTGGTGTCTGGCCTGGGACCAGCATTATGTATGTCAGGCAGATTCCTCATCTACACTGAATCCAAGTTTCTTCATCTTTAAATGGAAATTCCTGTATTTTTCCTGGCTATATCCCAGGGTTGTAGTGGGGAACAAATAAAGCGTGTAGAGATGCCATGAATGACAACATTGCTTTATTGTTATCACTTGGGCAGACCCCTGGAGTGCAAGAGTAGAGCTGACCTCTGAGAACATTGGGGTGCACTGGGGTCAGAGGTCTGGTCTCCAAACTCAGATTGGTGAGGTTTTATTGACAGTGGTCACAGAGATGCTGGCCCACGAAGGCTGGGCATATACGTGCATGAGGAAGGTTGGGTTCTGTTTATAATTCTAGCACTTTGGGGGCTGGCAACCTCCTTTCCACGTCCAGCAGGTGAGACACTGCTGGGAGAAGCCCAAGGCAGTGACAGCTGTAGTTGACCTTGCAGTGAGTGGAAGTTGATGGCTTCTCTCGAAGAGCAAGTGACTTTGTCCTCATCTCCTCTTTGATGGAACTTCTGCTACATACCAAGCCCAGGCTGCATTCTGAGTGCCATACCAGGTTGTCCAGAGGGAGGGGAGATTGTGAAGGGTTGAAGAAGACAACATAACTCGAATTTAAGTAGTCTATGGCCAGGATCTCAGTGAAGACCATTCCTTTCCATTCAGTCTCTCCTACAGCTTTGGCTCCTTGAAGGATATTACCAGGAAGCTCTTAGATGCCTGTTTAGTTAAATAAGTAAACAAAAACCCCTATGTTTGACTGCAAATCCTGCTATCAAGCTTTTCCTCTTAGGAAGAAATTTGAGCTGTTGACTGGAAAGAATGTGGTCTCTACCATGGTACCCTGCAGGCTTGACTTCTTGCTACCTGTGTAAGTTCCCAACTTTGATTTTTTTCCCCTTGTCCTGGGCCGCCTTCTTGGGTAAGAAGACAGATTTTCTTCTTTCTTGCATTCTATCCTTGTCCTTGACCCTCCTTACTTCACCGTTGATTTAATTTCCTAGTGTAAACTCCAACCTTCCCCTCCGTGATCTTAACATCCATTCCAACCTCCCGTGCCACAGATGCTGGAAAACAAAAAGCTGTGTGAAAAAAAACTGCCTTGGAACTGGTTTCTGGATAGTGTGTTGGTTCTGTCTGTGTGAAGACAAGGAACAGAGTGGAACAGAGTGAGAAGCAGGCCCTGAGACATCCGCTTTGCTTGTGTACATCAGGCCTGAGGTTGCTGTGTTTCATACTCTCCAACTTCCTGTTGGGGTGGTCACCATTTTCTCCCCTGTGACAGGCCCTGAGAATTATTCCTGGAAGCTTTACATAGGTGTTTTAAGCCACCTAATGCCTCGCAATAAATCACTTTTTGCTGAAACTAGCCAAAGTAGTTTCTGTTGGCTGGAGCTGAATCCTAACTGATACACTGACTGGGCACTTGTCGCTCTCCTTGGTATGATTCATCAGCTTTCATACCTGTGTACTTGGCCAGATTGACAGTCTTGCCAGTAGAATTGCTGCACCTGTTATCCCAGTCTGACAGGGGTCTTCCCATCCCTTACTTCCAGGCACGTTCCTTGGCGTGAACTCTGCTGCTACTACTGCCAATCAAGGTATGTCCTGTGGCTTGAGCAATCAAAAACTGCTACTAATCTGAAATTGCTTAAACTTTGGATGTAGAAGGATGAATTATATATGAATTTGCATAGCTTCATGGCCTAATTTTGTTCTGATGTTTCAAACGCATTGGTTTGTCGGAGGCTGATGAGAAATTCTCCCCACCCTTTGTCCTATTAGATATTCCAGCCCTTCCAGACATCTGGAATGTTTCAGTCATTCATCTGCCATATTTAAAAAAACTTACTCTTTTAAGTGAATGAGAAAGACACTTTTCATTTCAAAAATTGCTGTTCATGCAGTTTGCTAGGTGTTATCTACTAGTATCCTTCAGGGAATCCTTTTAGAAGAATCGGACACATATGTTGGAGATGAGAACGTTTTGTGAATAAAATGTGGCCTTTTAGGGATCAGGGATGTTAAAGGACATCCCGAGTTGTACTGAAGTCCCTGACTTGAACGTTGGAGTTGTGGATTTTTCAGGTGGGTTCTAGGCCATCGTGCCATTCGTCTTCCCTAAGTCCATCTCAGAGGAATTGGTGGAACTTCTTCGCTCACTAAACATGGGTGGAAGCTAGAGACTGCTTGAAGTTACTGAGATTTCCTGCTACCTGCAATGGGGAAATGGTATCAGAGAGGCCAGTATGGCTTTTGTTCTTGGGGCGTGTGATGGATGTGGGGATAATCACATGTAGCTTTTCCCTCTCCATCACCGAACCTGTGTGAACGGGACAAAACACCTCCAAAGAGGTTGTGTGTCTTTCCAAGTCTGAGTGGTGGAAGAGGTGCCTAGTGACATGTCTTGGTCAGAGAAGGGGTTTTATGTGTGCACAGCATGCACACACACACACTCTCATGCTTCAGAGTCGTTCCTTTCAAAGCACAGTTAGTCTTTGCCTTCGACCGCAATCCGTTCCTGGAAACTCCATCATAAAGCAGTCACTTTTTCCCATAAGAACAATGTCATAATTGGGCGTTGCATTCCTGACCAAGCACTTGCATTAAATAAACCATAGCTGTGGCAAAAATATGTCATAAAAGCAAAGATGTGACAGCTATAAACCTTTGTAATAATTTTAAAGAATAAAACTATGTTCTGTCATATAAATGGGCTCGAATATACTGTACACATCGATTATATAAGAAATCTCAATGAACTATAAAGTCTATATAATAACATAAAATGTACAAATCTATTGCATCATAAATTTAACCCAAAACTAATATTCTAGCTATAATAAACATTAAGCATTTAATTAAGAACAACTTTTTTGGCTTTTTGGAAACTTGGATATTTTAATATATGATTTGAATGGCCCAGTTTCTTCAAAAAGAGCCAACATATGCCTTCTTCTCATCTCAGTGGATTTCTTATTAACAAGTTGAAGCATTTCAGAAAGCATCCCAATGGCCTTTACACAGTAGCCCACAGGAATACTTATTGCCACTAGGTGGGATATTTCAAACCATCGAATGAGGAATAGATATTGTAAAAGATGATATAGGTTTGTTCTACGGAATGCTGAATGGATGAATGGTTACATTGGAAGAGATGAGGCCTGAGGGTTGTGTCGCTATAGTTCTGAGACTTGAGCTTGTCATAAACCCTATTGTGAGTCCCTTTAACAGCACTGCCCATGTTGATCCGGTGCTTTGGTGCTTTGTGCCTTAGAAAGAAAATTTATACCCTCAGGGACTATCTAGTGCTTTTCTGCTTCCCTTAGAAGATCAAGTTCGAGAGACTTTGACAACTCTGCCTTATTTTCTTAACACAGCAAAATTTTAAAAATTAGTAAAAATAATTCTTTAGCTCATTTCTCTTAAATATAGCCTTTTAGTATATGTTATGGTAATTCTGTGCTTTTTGGTTCATTGGTTCCAGTGTCTGTAGCAATGCCTGGTACCTGATTCATGCTCAATAAATATTTGTGGGGAAGGAAGGAAGGGAAAAGGAAGGGAAGGAGAGAGGAATGGAAGGAGGTAGGAAGGAAAGGAATTGCTCAAATAAGAGCTTTAACTGCCTCAGGGTTCCCAGGACAAACCTTAGCAGCATGCTTACAGAGGAGATGCCTTGAGAAGGTCAGGAAAACTGGGCTCCCAGGAATGGTTCGGAATGGTCCACCCAGCAAAAGAATAACTGGTCAGCTCAAATCAGCAAGGTGAAGACACAGGAAATCAGATCAGTGGAATCTAGAGCAGGAGAGTTTAAGAATCAATACGATTCAAAGGATCAGGCAAGATAATCATCTTTTGCTTCCTCTTTTCTCACTCATTCTCCCCAGGTCATCTCATCCACTCCACTTCATCTCACCCGTTTCATCTTCTGTGTATAATCTAATGGCTCCTAAACCTGTCTTTCCAGCCCATTATCTTATCTCAGCCCCAGATACTTATATCTGAATATCTATTGGATATATCTGTTTGTCCTAAAGGCACCTCAAATTCACCTTATTTAAGTCTAAATTTATTATCCTTTCTCACCCCAAACGTTAATATCTTTCTATTTTTACTTTCTTGGTGAAAGGCTAAAACCTTCGCTCATTGGGCTTTCTTGAGCAAAGGAGAGGGGTGTGTCTGAACAAGTTTGAATCCTTTTCACTGCTGCCATGCTGTCTTAGCTTTTAGGTGAAAGGAATTCAGCACCCAGAGGCTTGGCTAGCAGCTCCCACTGTATTGGTCTATCTGTGTGCTGGAAGAAATTTCTTAAGAGCTACGCATGTTGGGAATCATACATTTTTAGAAAAAGCCATTGACATTGTGTATCAGTGGTACTCTCAACACATTTTGAGAGTAGATTTTATGGTGTCGAAATGCGTTAACTCTGGGGAGGGTGGGCTGAAGGAAGTTTTGGAAGGAGCCTGGGACTGAGGAGGTTTTTGGGATACAGAACTTTCAGTGCTAAAACTAGGATCGTCCCAAGTAAACTAGGACAGTTGGTCATCCTATGAAAGGATATTTTCAATACTGTGTAATAATAGGAAGCAAATCACTGTAAGTGATGTATAGAAAATCTGTTGGTTAACATCAAGTCTTTTTGGCCGTATCAACACATAAGAGTGCCAGTACCATCCTTATATTAACTTGTTTCGACTATGAGAATTAGTGAGTTTGTAATGCTGTACCATTTGAAATGGTTTTCATTGGTACAGATTTGTGAAAGTATTTACTGTTGAATCTGTGAGCTACTTGCTAGTATTCAGACAATTAATACAGACAAGTAATATAAATCCATGAACGATTGTCTGTCTGTGTTTAAATAATTCTCTGGTTTCACCCATAAAAATATACTATAGAGGGAGCAGTATATATTCAGCTAATGTGTAAGCACTGGTTTGATAAAGTGCAAGAATGCAAAGGGATATTTGAAATATTAATATTCCAAAGATATATTTAAGCAAATATTCTATTCACTACAATGAGCATTTTGAATTACTTGAGAATAGTTGGCTTTTATGGTCAATTGGCTATAGCTATGCTACTGGTAATAAGCCATAAATCTTAATGCATCACCTTTTAAGACTACAACGGATGATATTTTAAGGTAGAGAGAATATGTAAGAATTTATACAGCATGCCAATTTTGTTGTAATTGTTATTAATAAATTAACAAGGAAGGGGTAGCAAAACGATGAATTGCTGGAATTCATTAAATTAAGGATAACTCTTTTTATGCTTGAGCCAATTATTTCTAAGACAGAGTGCTTGGAGGAGGCAGTAACATCCAAAGCCAAGAAATCATAAAAATGGGGAAAAAAATCACTAGTGGGACATCATAGTCGTCAGCTGTTGTCCAGGAATTATAATCCTACTTAAAAGGTAACTTAAAATGAACTTGACCAATTTCCCAAAAAGCTTCGTATCTTAATGGGTAAGTGTGGAGACAGATTACCTGGGTTCTCATCACTTGTGGGACCTTGTGCAAGTTAGCTACCCCCTTCAACACTTGATTTTTTCCCTCCGGAAAATTAGAATAAAGAAGTTACCTCTTGAGCTGTTGGGTTGAGACAATGAATGCAAAAGTGCTAATAGAGTGCCTGAAAGAGTGCTAGTTGATATTACCTTATGCATTGTGTATTACTATATATTAATCTTAATATAATGTATAGTATAAGAATTATTATATGAGATATTTATATATTGTCTTAGCTTGGGCTGCCATAGCAAAATACCATAGACAGACTGGCTTAAGAAACAGACATTTATTTCTCATGGTTCTGGAGGCTCAGATGTCCAAGAGCAGGGTGCCGGCAGATTTGATTCTTGGTGAAGGCTCCATTCCTGGCTTGCAGACTGCCAACTTCTTTCTGTAACCTCACGTGGCAGAGAGAGAGAAGGCTCTGGTATCCTTTCCTGTTCTTCTAAGGGCACTAATTCCATCATGGGTGCCTTCTCATCTAAACCTAATTATTTCCCAAAGGCCTAATTATTTCTTAATACATTGAGGGTTAAGCTTCAATATATGAACTTTGAGGGGACACATTCAGCCTGTAACATATATAATATACTAAATAATAAAAATAAGACACAATATTTTAGTTATTATTATTAAATAAATTTTGGAATTATCAGAATTGAGATCTACAGTTGAATAAAATATCTGGTGTTACATTAGAATAACTGACAATTTTGTCATTATTTTGCCCTTACTATGAGCTTGCCTTGAATAAAATGATTTGAAGGATCACACATTATCAAAAATGGGTTAAATGTATGTTTAACGATTAAAAAGACAGAAACTTGAGCAAACGCCATTAATTGGGGAAAAAAAATCTTGTAGAAAATGCATTCATTGAATTCCAGATAGTAAGCCATATCATGAAGGATTCTTTTTCATTTCCTTAAAAGATTCTTTCTGAGAGCTATCGGACGGGAAACCCTGGATTGGCCTTGCACCGTTTGAAAATGCAAGATCTTTGCAATTCTCATACTCTTGGTGAAATGTAAGCAGTTCTTCAAAGGATTTAATGACAGGAATAAATTAAAGAGACTTCATTTCAAATCAACAACTGATTATCGTTAACAATGGAAGCCTAAATATGACCCTGGGTCATTAATTTGCTAATAGTCTCTTTACAGGCACACACAAGCATTAGTAGGAGATTAAGAGTAGGTTGAAGTAAATGACAAATGGAATAAATTTCTGATAAATATAGGAAATCCTGATGCTAGAAGAGCTCCATTATGTGTTCAATGGCAGGTATGAAGAACAAATAGATTTGATGAAGAAGGTCGATCCAGGTGGTTGGGATTATCTGTTTTGAGAATTGGAGAAAGGAAAGGGAGGGTGTAGGTGTTTGTTGACTGAATGAATAGAGAAGGGATGATGAGCTGGATTAGTTTAGGGGAATGCCTGGATTTATACTGATGCTGTTTCTTATCAGCAGCATTTAGGTGAGGAAAGGAACCTGAGCTGGGAGAGATCTCAAAAATCGAGGAGTCTTAGCCTGAAAGGAGGGATGGGAACAAGTGGGGCAGATGGAACATATGGATCTCTCTACAGGGTCTTCACAATCATCAGTAATTACAAGTTCCATTTCCTGATTGGTGGTTCCTGGGGGAGAGTGAGGGGAGGCCTTGTTCCCTGCTGATAAAGTTTAATGTCAAGTGTAGACTGATTTGCTTTACCTCCAGGCCCTTTTTTCTCAACTTAGAGATGGCGGCTGTTTTTCTGTCAGACACAAGCTTCACTTAATGACTGTGTAGTTTATTACCCAGTAGGTCATATCCTGTATATTTTAAGAACAAACACCTCAGAGACTGTGACTTGGTGGAAGGAGATGACATGTGTCACTGCTGTTATTTTCACTACAGCCTGGTGGAAAAACTAATTACCTTTTCATCTGGGCAAATTCAGAGGTCAGTTTACCACTAGTATATCACTACATGACAGGGAACATGGGTAATTAGGTGGGATGTGTAACCTGGACATTCCATGGATCTCATTACATCTTATTTAGAAAGGCTATAATTTGATTGGTGGAAAATTAAGGCATCTTCTCATGGGTCATTTTATCTTTCTGCAATAATAATTCTTGGCTTGATTAAAAATTGATCCAGTGTCTTCAAGTGAATTTATTATTGCTGCAATCTATCACCCCCAGACAGATAATCTGGTTCCCATCTTTATCTGATTTGAAAAATCTGTCACTTATTATGTGTTGTTTTTTTCAATCATTTAAATTGATAGCATTCTAGGAGGGCATTTGCAACCCCAGGTTTCTTGGAGAAAAGCTTGTAGAGAGCATGGGTGCATCCTTCTATGGTAAAGGGTTGGATAGTCTGTCAATTTTAATAAATCGATTTTGAATTGGTCTATGGCAATATTTTTGCTATTAAAAATAATCAAACCCCATTTTGAGGAATGAGAACAATTGAAGGCTGCTGGGAGGGCAGACTGCTTTTCCTTCTTTCCTTCTCTCTCTCTATCCTTTGGTTGAACCAAAGGACTTTAGTTCTTTTCACCATTCCAAGACTGTAAAACTCAACCCCGAATCCTGGAGGGTCAGCCAAAATATGTTTAATGACCTTTGAGAAATCACACAACGTCAGTCCATATGCAGGAAAAACGTTTTGAGTTAATTTAGGCATTCAGGAAACATAATAAATTTAATTATTCACATTTTATAGGTTCTCTCAGCTTATAATGCTAGTCCAATAGAAGATACAAGACTTGCAAACATGCAATGTATTTTTGACCTGTACTTTAACAATAGTTATCTTTTATTGAGTGCTTACAACATGTAGGGAAGAATCTAAGTGCATTATGTGGGTTAGTTTATTTAGGCATCATAGCAGCTCTGTGGGTGGGGTTTAGGCATAGAGAGGTTAAGTAATATCCTAAAGTCACACAGGTGGTATGTGGGTCCACCAGGATTCCAGTCCTGGTGGTCTGACTCAAGAGCGTGCTCATTACCACTACTATGTTGTTCTTGCCTTAGAATTAACTCTCTGAGGATAGACAGAAGAAAGTCTTTAGACTGAGCATAAAGCCAACAATTTCAATAGAACAATTAATGGGCATTTATTAAGGACTTGCTATAATTGACGCATCATTCTTAGGCACTTGGGAGACACAAAAAATAACAGTTCTCATTAATAACATATAAACAGAAAAAATAATAGAAACGATAAAAGATAGCAGTGCAACACCATCATATAAAGACATTTATCCCCAACTGCTAACAGAGGCTGGGGCTATAGGATTCAGAGGAGGCCTACAACTGCGGGCACAGTGATCCTGGAATGCTTCATGGGGAGGAGCGCTGTGCATTGGGTCTGGAAGAACACTATAGAATCTGGAGAGGTAGAGAGAAGGAAAGTGATTTCCTAGTGGGAGGAATGGGGTGAAAAAGCTTGGAAATGGGAAAGGGTCAGATGACTAGGGGAACAGATGCCTAGAGCAGGTGACATGGGATTGTGGCGGATGGAGAAAAGGCTGATAGGTCGTCTTGGGCCAGATGTGGAAACTTTGACACTAGGGTCAGGAGAGTGGAATTTGTATAAGGGACCAGGGCAAGACTTTGGAAGCTTTGACACAAAAGTCGGTTATAAGCAAAGCAGACATTAAGAGGGTGAGTTAAACACAGGACACACTGTAGAACAGAGAGACTGGTGATGTCAGAGAGCTGCTTGCTGACGCCCTGCAAGAGGCAGACAACTCTTGTCTCGCCCTGCGGGAAGACGGAGTGAAGGTCTTCAAAAGCATCAAAATGAGGCTCGTGTGCCATGGCTTCATGACAAGGGCCTGTGAAACGGGTCCCCTGTGTTCCGCCTCAGCCTCCCAGAGCTGCTCAATGCCATGTTCTGTCTGTTCACTATTTCCATCCGTACTTTCCTTCCCATTCTGATTGCTCCGTTAGCTCTGAGGTTCTTGGTTATCTCCTCGCCCAGCCTAATTTTAGCCTCATGACTTGGCATTCTTTTTCTGGCCACTTCTTTGCCTGGGTTTGGCCTCAACCAGAACCTGCCTCCATCTGTTACCCTGTTTTATTGCAACTCCTGACTCACAACCCTGGTGGCCTCCCCCGCCTGTGGGCCTCACCAACCCCAGCAGGAGCCAGGCGGACCAGTTAGGAGGTAATCGCCATAAAAATAGATCACTAAGTGGCAGGGACCCACAATAGGTGTTGACAGTGGGGCTTTAGAGGAAGAGCCAGTTGCCATAGTATGTAAGAAGGTTTTTATTAAAAAATTTAGCTCACTTTTAGGATATTAGATACATGGAGCTCTTTTTAAGATTAATGTACACTTTAATCCAATTTATAATTTTATTTAAACCAAAAATGTGAAATAGAGGTTTTACTCATTCATGCAGTCATTTAACAAATCTTTTATTGAGAGCCAAGTTTCCAATAATATCAATTCAACATCTTTTACTTCTGGACAACTGAAAAAAAAAAAACCCTTAAGTTTTATAGCATCTTACAGTTTGCATAGTGATTTCAATCATATTCACTCAATCTGAGGACGACTGTTGGTAGATACTGTTATTCCAGTTTTTCAAGGGAAGAAAACGAAGTTTGAAGTGGCGCTCATCCGGATTCCCCCCAACTTATAAATGGTGGGTTTGAGAATTGAACCTGGGCTTTCTGACTCTGCGAGCAGTGATCTTCTGGCATAATACAATTGCCTACAAAATTGCTTTGGCCCAGAAGAGTGGCTGTGGGCTCTCAGAGCCCAGACTGCACTGGTGTGAGACAAGACCATCTTATTGGTGAGTTGAGGAGGGCGGTGGCAGTGGGCTGGGAAGAGGCAGGTCTTGCCAAGGGGACTAACATCACTAGGCTGACCTTAATAGGAATGTCTGAAGAGTGTCGCTAACTCGGCCTCAGTGGGTTAGGCCCATTGTAGGCTTCAGTGACACTCACGTGGAGGACAATTGTGATGAGATTCAGGGAGGACTACTGTAGGGTGAGTATGTGGTTGTCTGGGACTCTAGGGCAGCAAGACCCACTCCAGCTTCACCAACTACTCAGGCAGAGTGCCTAAGTTGCTGACAGACATGGGAACGCTGACTCAGGCACAGGGTAGTTGAAGGGCTTCAGCGCTGGCCGGCCAGGGCCGGGGATGGCCAAAGTCTCCAGTTACTGGGCTGAGCCCCGAAAGGCTTTGCTCCCCTCCTTGTTTTCTTACTGCATTGGTCATCCACCAGGGTCACTGCATTTATCATGTTTGGGTTTTGAGATTATTCCCTCTCATCAACTGCAGTTACTGTTTTCAGTTCCATGGCTTTCCTGGCAAGTAGCTCAGCTGAGGAACTGCTATACTTACCAGGCTCTGATCTCCACAGAGGGTGCTAAATGTTATGGACTATAATGTTCAGAAGTGGGTTATGGAGCCCCCAAGAATCCTAGCAATCTCATCGGTATTGGCTTCCTTCTCTTCCCGTTCTTTTGTATCTGACCCCTGAGTAAGCCCCTGCAAGTCACATGGAAAATGCTATTTGCCTAATTGTGTGATAGCCCATTAATATGTCTACAATAACACCTGCCACGTGGTTGCTGCTTCATGCTTTTCAAAGCACTTCCATGCAAATTGTTGTTTGGAATCGCTTTAGGATCCCTGCTAGGTAGATGGAGGATATTTTTATTTTCCTCTCATACATGGGGAAACTGAGGCTCATAGGCCATGAAACAGGAAAGCAGCAGAGCTGTCTCCCTCTGGGCCTTCCATCTTCTGGGCATGTGCCCTGCCTGGAGTATGTGCTCTCCTTTTGGATTCTCTCTGTTGGATTCTCTAGTGAAGAATCCAAACTTGGGATTTTAATTGCGTGAACTGAGGTGGTGAGAGAGGCCTGCTCTTGTCCTTTTACATTAGCTTTTCAATAATGCTGAAGATGAGGATGATGATGACAAATCACCTATAAGATGTGCCCATTCAGAAGTCTCTCATGTAGTTCCCAGAATTTCAACAGGATTCATTAAACCAACATGAACCCCAGGTGACCTAAGGTCTTCTAATATGCCAATCATTCATCTAAGGGTACAGAACTAAATTACTTGTACCTGAAAGAAAGCCTTTTGTAAAACAAAGAGTGTATATACACTCTCACCTGAGCCTGGCTGTTATAGTCAACAGTGGCAGTTATTAAAAATGGCTATATTCCTACAGCAACCCTGGAGAAAGAATGAAAGAAAATTGTGCAACCAATTTAATGAGGTGTGTGTGTAAGAGAGATGGTTAGCAATTTGTCTTTAACAATCTTGTTATGCGGCAGAGGCTCCGAGGGGAAAGAGACCGTGAGTCAATGCTCTATTTTCTAACAATCCTCAAGAGAAAGGAGATAAAGACCAAGAGAATTCACTGAGCAAATGTTTTCTCTCTGGCAACAAATGTGGGCTCCGTGCTCACAGAACCACTAGGCAATATGAACCGAGAAGGGTTATAAATCTGGGTTTAACAAAGGTTTCACCCCATCGGTAATAGAGTTAGAGGGCGAAAGTTTGCATCTTGAGCAAGGTTGAACAAAGAAGGTTGGACAACCTTCTCTGGAATCATTTTCTATAATATTGGAGAGTAATTTTGTGGCATTTCTGGAAGCTCAATTGAACGGAAAGAAATCTCATTTGGTACTTGAACTACTGTTACCAAAGTGGGTACTTAGGAGACGACTGAGAATCCAGTAGAGTTCAAATGAAACCATAGAAAACCATTTTTACTGCAACATCTAGTGCCTCTAGACACGTGGGTACTTGTGCTCCCACTGATGTGACACAATGCGGAGGGATATTTAATTAGGCTTTTCTGAAAGAAGAGCCCCTTTCCATAGGGCCTACATCTTGGGCTCATGTTTAGAAGGCATTCAGCCCAAGAGCTACCCTAGTGTTTTCCTCTGTGCTTTTGGTTGCACTTAGGTTCATAAAAGTTGTACTCAGTCATTAAGTTAGTTAATTTGGAAATGAAACGATTATTTATTGAGCAGCTGCTATGTTCCTAGCCTCAGTGAGGTTTAGAAAGACATTTACAGCACAGTCGCCGTTAGTCCAGACTCTGCTTCCAGTGAGAGAAAGACATCCAGTCAAGGAAGTAACTCAAGGGACTTTTCCCTCTTCCTACTTCACGGTCACCATTGCTTTCCTAAGCCAATTCTAATATTAATAATACTGCTATACTTCATCAAAGTCAAGTTACCACCTATTGTGAAGAGCACTATTACTGTATGAACCACTCGCATAAAGAAAAAGTGTCCAAGACAAGAAGTCTAATAGAAGACCCCAACATAAAGGCAGGATATCAAGGAGCTACTCCCTCTGTGAAAGAGTAAAGGAAAATTCAAGGAAACCTGCCTGTCTCACCCTTGGGCCTCTTTGGAGGGAAGAAAACCAAAATCTCTCTGAGAATTTGAGCTACAGGCTGGTGCTCACACAGGGCTGAGGTCTGAATTCACTTGAGTGGTGTGATTCAATAATCCTCAAGCAGAGAAATTAATTTCAAGTAGGCTCAGATACCTCTGACTGGCAGAAACAAATGCCAATCCTCTCTGGAAGAATTCAGCTTCAGTTCAAGCCCAGAGATTATATGATCCCATTGATTATATGACACATTCTGATTTCAAGGATGTTAAAATATGAGAATGATGTGTGTCTAAGAATTGATGGAGAACAGTAATAATAATAATAATAATGATTTTCATAACTAACATTAATATAATTTTATGTAATTATTATTCTTTGCCTTTGCTGTGAACAGGGGAATGTTTCTCAACTTTTATAAAGTGTGAATAAAAGCATCTTGAAAATCTTGTTATTTTTATCGATCTGTAATAAAAAATTGCTATGCCTACTCAGCTCCCAGAAAGTCCCATAGTCTCTTTCCTAATCAAACTGCCCTCCAAAGACTGCCCTATAAAAAATGAGGGGAAGTTAACTGAATCCAGTTCCAACTGACTTAAACAAAACAAAGAAACACATAGTTCATGTACCCCGAAAATTCCAGGGGCTAGGTAACTGGATCCAGTGACTCAGATGTTCTCATCAAGACCTGGAATCGCTCGTCCCTTGGTTCCACTTTCTCCATGCTGGATTCAGACTCAGGTTCCACATGCGGCTTCCAGAACCTCCAGACTTACATCATCGTCCCTGTTGGTAGTCTCTGCAGAAAGCGAGCTTCTTCTTTCCACTGCCATCAAACATCTCAGAATTGAATCTCACAGGTTGGTTGGATCATGTGTCCATCCCTGGAGTAGGAAGAAGGTTTTGGCTACCTCAGGCCACAGGGACTGAGATTGGAGAGGGGTGATTCTTAACAGGGGTGCAATTACCAGGACGGGAGCTTGGATGCTGGTCAAGATGGAAGTAATCAGTTATGTGCTGCAAACAACAGATCCACTCCACGTCCTCCCTGTGCTGGAGGAAGTGCAGTCTATTTGTGGGCATCCCCTCATCTACGTGAAATGGCAGTTCAAGGTGTAAAGTAAAATTCAAGACAGCTGGGTGAGAGATACAACAAAGTTAGGTATGACAAGTGCCATGAGAGGTACAAACTATAAGAGCTCGAAGGAGGAAGAAGTGACTGAACTTGAGTAACTGGGAACACCATGGAAGCACTTGGGAAGATGGTGAGGGACAAGGGGAGAGGGAATCGGAAGGGAAAGAGCAAGAGCAATGGCCCGGGGAGGGATGAGCAAGGCGGTGAGATTATCCTAATTCTGCGAAATTGGTCAGCCGTATGTGTACCTAGGGTTGTGTAGACATCTCAGCAGATGCCCAAGCACTATTTTTTATTCCTGGCCAGAGGATATAATCTCAAATTAACCTGAGAAGTTCCTCAGGATGGAGACAGTTACTGGGGTGTAAAGATTCTTGGGTCTAATTCTGATCCCATCTCAAACTAGCCATGTGACTTGAGTGAACCATTTGACTTCTCTTGGCCTCTGCCTCCTCGTCTGAAAATGACAATGATTTACCTGCCACATCTATCTCACAGGGTTGTTGTGAGCATCCAAAGCAGTGTTCGTGAAGGTGTTCGGAACGTGAAAGTCTGATGCAAGTGCAAAGCATTATCTATGGCGTTCAGACTGGTGCTGGCCTACTTTAAATCTTGTGCCCTGCTTGCTTTACTTTTATTTCTATTAGGGCTGTTCTGTAGGTTGTTAAAATAACGAATGAATTTATGTGAGTTGCTAGAAATATGAAAATGGGGAACAGAACCTCTGATCCATGAATTAACCCACTTTCCCCTGAGCCAGCTTATCTAAGGCAGGCAGTGTGTTTACTACTAGTCTGTAGTAAACACCATCCTCTCTCCCTCTTCCCCTTCCTTGTTTCTTTCTTTCCTTCTTTCCTTTCATCCCTCTCTCCATCCATCCATCCATCCATCCATTTGATATTTATTGAATCGGACACATTATTTAGCATGTAGGGAAAATGGCAATTAACCCAGGATCATGTTGTATATTATTGCTAAGTAATTTGTTTTCAAAGACTGAGAACTCAATCAAAAGCATAGAATATTATCTTCTCGTTTTGACTGTGAAGAGTCTTGCAGGACTTCAAGAGCGCCCTGATAAGCAGTAATTACTGTTGCGCTACAAATGTATAGATCTGCTAGTTAACAGAGAGCTGTGATTGGTGGAGTGTAAGAAAACTTGCTTTCGTTGTAAAAAAAAGAAATAGCCACTTTATAGGAAAAATGGTTTCCTGAAGCTGAGAATCTTAATTTGGGCTCCCCATTAGATTGGGCACAAGATTTCAGGGGTTTATCTTCTCTACCTTCTTCCTTAGACAGTTTTTGGAGAAAGGATAAAATTTAAAAAACATTTTTTAGTTGCCTATTTAAGCTGCAGATTACCCATGCATAAAATCTTGACGGCATAATAGCAAATCTTTCCATTTACCACAGAGTGTCACGAGCAAGGAAATTCATGGGAGGACAGGTCTCCATAAAAATTGTCAAAATATGGCAACTTCCTAATAAAATCTCTCCTGTTTGGGAAAAGGTGTGTTTCACTGGTCCCACATGTTTTCCAGGGGGCACCTCTTTCTCCTGTCATTTTCCCCAGCCAATTCTTATTTTTTGTGATGAAAAGGAAAGAAACATGACTTTTAGGGAGGGCCTAAATATTAGGCATTCCTTCCTGTGAATATTAAGGGAATTTTTTGGTTATTTCTGTCACTTGGAATTTTGGCATTAAGGGAGTCTCCAAAGACATTTTAGGAATGAATGATGTCTTTTATCTAGTAGGAATATGCATGGGATTCCCATCAAATCTGTCCTCATGTGACTGAGCAGACAGCCAGTAAGATTTCCTCTTTTAAGTCTCTGTCAGGAATAAATACTCAGTTCTTCAGTAGTGCCTAGATGAAAACCTGATAGTGGATGCTTTGCTCTGAAAGCAGACTGTGGCCCAGCTGTTCTGTGGTTTATGAATTTTTTAGCAAGGCTGGGGCTGACGGCTGCGCCAGCATTGGCTGAGTCTGGGCATACGCTGGGGGTTTGATTATTTCAAGCAGGGGCTAGGAAAACCTGGCAGTGTTTTCTGGGTTTCCCCTCTGAGGTTTGGAGATTTGTTCAACTTTTGTTCAAAGCCAAGCTCAGAAAATGGAAAATGGGAGAAGCCAACTCAATCTAGAAACTTGAGAGCTGGACCAGTCCTGGGCAATGCTCCTGTATCCAGTGTGGAAAGGTGGCCACGCTGAGGCCCAGTTCAACATCCTCCAGGAGGAGGCAGCTATCTAGACAGGGGTGCTACCGAAGGCGGCTGCTCTGAAAATCTTGTTCCCAGTGGAAAAACCAATGTTTGGGATCCTCTGTCTAGCAAAGGCTGCCTTGCTCTGTCAAATCTCATGTCAGGTGCGCTGGGGGAAGGAGGAGGGAGAATCACGGTTTTAGCCAATGAGGAGAGCCAGGTCTTAGCAGTTGAGGGGAAGTGGCACCCTGAAGTTACCCAGAAAGGCTTTAGTGCAGCTTTCCCTTTTTTGTATTTCACCTCTGCAACAAGGCCTCTGAGGGCTGGAGGTCATATTTTTATATCTCGTCTCAGTTTATTCAATCTAGTGAGTTGGAGCAAAGAACAATACCCATTGGCCAGAAGTCAGTACTGCTCCCTGGCCACTGGGAAGCCAGGCTAGGAACCAGAAATTAAGGTAAATTCTTTCCAACCCGGGGCTCTGACACTGGGGTCTATATAGAACAAAGTGAAACGAAAATAACTTTTGTCTTAATCCACTGAGGATTAGGGGAATAATTGATCAAAATAGACTGTCTCCATTAAATGACTCCTCAGGCCTGACTGAGTCCAGTTGGCTCTGTACATCAGAGGTTCTCAACCCTTATCTGGGGGGACTTGACGTATACTGATGTCTGGAGCCTGCACCAGACCAAGTGAATTGGGGTCTCAACGTGGGGGACTGGACCTTGACGGCAAAGCTTCCCAGCCGAATCTAATGGACAGCCAAGGATGAGAACCATTGGTCTACACTATTTGTATCAGCCAGGTATTGCAGTAGCCACACCTTCATTTTGTGTAGGGAGGCCAGGGTGCAGATGAAGGGATGGGGTTGCTCTTTTACTTGGATAGTCAGGAAGGGCCTCACTAATGGGGTAACACTCAAGCATGGGCATGAAGGAAGTGAGAGGGGAGCCATGTGGAGGGGTTGGAATGAGAGCATTCTAGGCAGCTTTGTACCCATCCCGCAACAGAAGTCTAGTTTCTAAAAGTGGGTGGGTGTGTGGGGGAGTGAGGAGACAGGGGTTGGCTGCTGGGGGAGCCATAGGGCATGTATGTTGCTACTGGTTCAGATAAAATTAGACAGTTCCCTTTAATACCTCATCGATGCCAAAAGAACTCGTTGGTTAGAAAGAACCCATTGGTTAAAAATCATCAGACTCTTACTTGTTAAATGAATAAATATGAAATTAGAACCAAAGTTTAGTTTAGTTTAAACATGGTGAGATTTCATAGGATACAGCGCTCAAAGGAAGAAAGGAAATTAAGCGAGAGAAGAAGAAACAGAGTTGCTGGTAGGGAAAGGGCAATGTGGTCCCTTATCTGCTTGGCTTTGATCTGCGTGTGATAGCAGCCTGGGGAAGGAGCCCATAGGCAGGTCATGGTTCTGCTTTTGAAGGTGACCAGTGGCACTGATGTACCCCAAGTGTGACTGCTTTGTCTCCCTATGCCTAATTAGGTAAGCAAGGCGCTCACGGTGGAGATTATTTCATTTATTAGGTTCGAATGAAACCTGTGGGAATTGGTAAGATGTGATCTTAAATTAACATACTTCCTGCAGCACCTGCGATGTGGTATTATCAGAATTAATTAAACAGTCTGAAATCGCAGGCGCCGTGTCAGCCTGGGATAACCAGATGCCTAGAGCCTGCATGCCCGGGCTGGGTCTCCAAACGCTTGAGAGTGTCTTTTTCTCTCCCTCTCCCCACATCCTGACGGGTCTCGTTGTGGAGCCTTTGAAGCTTCTGTAGACGTGGTGGGGGATTCTATGGGGATGCATATAAACAAGTAAACCAGTCTTGCTCAAATTTTAATACTTTTCTAAGTGTTGCCTGGGACGCCAACGATTTTCTGAAGGGGTAGACAGAAAGTCTCAGAGAGCTAGCTTTGTATTTCTCTCCTCTGAGGCTTCGATCAGTTTTAAGTTGTTTGGTGGAACAATAGGAGCCCATCTTTTAAAGTCTCTTTCTCTTCCATCTGCTTGCAAAAGGCACTGTTACGCAGATGAAATGCATGTGTTGAAACATACAGGAAAATGCCGTGTGTGTGCGCATGTGTGTGTATGAGCTTGTGTGCAGTTATTTTTTCTGGAGGTCGTGCCAATTAGTAACATGTAGATTTCAACTGCTCAACAAAATTTGTTTTTAAGTTTCTTTTAATTTGTAAGCCTCATTTCCATGACATAGACAGTGGCCCAGCGTTGCCTGGCTTTGTGGCTAAAATGTAACTTTCATTTCATTCGTCATGAAACAAGTCTGTCTGTACCTGATGAGTCTGATGCATCTCAGCAAGCAAGGAAAAGCATGGGCCAAGGATCAAATACCTTTAGACAAGAGTGTGGTGTGCAGAGAGGGGCTGGAGTAGAGGTCCCAGCACAGTGAGTTTTCCAGATACACCCAGGAGCTGAGGGAAGTTGCCTGCTACTCAGTCAGTTGAAGCATCCTAGGCTAAACAGCGACAAACTAAAGTAGAGGACAAACTAAAATAACTGCTACTAGTACCATATTGACGTATTTCCTCCCTACTTTCATTCTTCAAGTTGCTCATTTTTCAAGACCCAACTTTCTAAATAGCCCCTCCCCAGGTAAGTTACTTGTTTCTTCCTTCCTCCTCCTAAACACCATCCATCCATACTGCTAAGGGAGCTATTTTCTCTTTGCATTGTTAGTTGGATATACCATTGTCTCCTTCCTTGGATTATAATCTCCTTGGATGCTGTGTTTTATTCATGTTTGAAATTCTAGCATTGAATCCAGGACAGTCTTTTGATTCATTTGTGTGGTGAGGATTGTTACAGTTTCCAAAAAGGAAAGTAATTGAAGGAGGGCAGGCAGATCAGGAAGGGAAGGCATCTTACTCGAGATTGCTGCCCAGCCGGGAGTGGCACAGAGAGGCACGCCTGGGGCTTTTGGCTGTTTCCATTCCACTATGTTGCCAAGAAATATCAAGAACCATAGCATACTGAGGGCTTTGCTTCGAGTGCTATATTCCTAATCAGTTGGCCCATACAACATTTTATGACAAGTCACTTTACTTTTGAAAGACTGAGAGACTTTACTTACATTAATGATAAAAGTGGAGTTCATTTTTTTGGGTATGCAGTTTTGTCTGCCAAAGGACATGGAGGTTATACCTTTGCCCACTGTATTTCTTTTATGCTATTCATAGAGCCACTCATCGAAGACCCCATCTACTTAGATAGTGTCTCTAGGACAACGCCTATGCCTTATCCCATTGCTCCTTTTCTCTTCCTTCCAAGATGGACCAGGCCTGGGTCCCACTCCCTGAGGGTCCTGCCCTCTGCTGATGAACTCTCCATAACCTTCTTTTTCCACAGGTGCTTGTTTATATAGTCCATTCACAGGACTGCTGCTGTCTGAGTGTTGTGGGCTTGGATGTAGCACCTGAGGCTCCAGAACTGTTCTGGAACCTTCTGAGTACAATTTTTAGGCACATTAATTGCCATCAGAGAGACTCTGGGCTATCAGTGATTGGAGTCCAGTCATTTTGACAGAATGAATTGAAAGTTGGAGTGATTCTGTGAGCGTATAATAGAATTGTAGAGCTAGAAGGTGACTTAGAAGTTGTCTGTCTGACAGATATAGGAACTGAGGCCCAGAGATGAAAGCCAGAGAGCATGGAGCACAGCCAGGTCTAGAATCAGGCTTTCTGATGGTTATCTCATTGCTTTCTCTACTACACACTTTGAAGGCACGGTCTTATTCCTTTGTTTCTGTTTTCTGTCTTAGCTCATGACGGGGACCCCTAACCCCTCACTTCTCTGGGAAAGAAATTCACCCCCAATTAAAAAAAAAGACAACATATAAATGTAAATATTCATTTTATAAATATGCATATCAATTAAATATACGTTTATTTTAAATACGTGTATTAATTATACATGTTACATCAGATCACAATTAAGTCAACAGAAAGTGATGATTTGCATATAATCAAGCTTGTGTATTAATCAGTTGTCAATCTTGAATGCCATTTTTCTTGAGATGGCACCTTCCATGCAGCCATATTAGGGCCAGAGATTTGCAGAAAGTGATCAACCTGTGTTTTTGTAGATGCTGTTCTGTGCTGCTCTGTGCTGACTGACTCTCCCTCATCAGCCCCCTGGGATCCCATTTTTAGTCCTTTAGGGAGCTCTGGGTAGTCCTGCTTTTCTCTAAGCTTTTGCTACTGGGAGGGAGACCTTTTGAAGGGGGAGAGAAGTTTCTCTTTGCCTGGAGGCAATGTCTGTGAAGTTTCTCACTCTGTTCTAAAGGGGTTTCTAGACAGTGGTGGTTGTTTACTAGGTTACCGATGCCTCATTGAAGGGTATCACTTGTTATGAAGAGTAAAGTAGAGAACTAGTTAATGTTTCAACTGGAAAGAACCTCAATAGAATTATGCAACCCAGATCCCTCCCTTCACAGATAGGGAAACCAAGGCCCAGGGATGTTGAGTGTCTCCCACAGGAAACCTACACAACCTTGAAAGCCATTGGATTTCCAGGATCCTCATGAAGTCCTAGATTCCATTCTGCCCCTCCAGACCTGCTCCTTCCTTAACCTGTAGTACTTATTAAGGTACCACTTATCTGAATATAGCTTGTTTCCCTCAGTGGATTGTTTTCTAATTCTTCTGGAGCTACCAGAGTGTCTGGCTCAATGTAGGTGCTCAATACATATAAAAATACGTATAGAAAATACATACAGAAAAACACATATAGAAAAGAGGTGTCAATTGGGAGGATGTGAATTCATTTTGAAAATACGCAGAAATCTCTCTCCTTTATGGATATCATGGTTTAAAGCACCTAAGTGCATTTGTCTCTCAGCAAACTAGAGAATCGTTTCTTGGGAGGGCAGAGGGGACAAAGAGAAGACCTGTAGCTTTATCGCGAGACCATACTCTCTCCTCATGCTGGGCCTGGTTCCAAAGGTAATTAATCAACAAAGACACTTTCTTTGTCCCCTTGTCCTTTGGTCTGTGGTATGAAAAATGCTATTTCAGCTAGAGAAATTGGGTTCACTTAGGATTCTCTCTGCATTTGGTCCCTGATATTGTTGTAAGATAGCAGGAAAAGGTTTTTCGTTTGATTTCTTGATTAATTAAAGTCAGACATGTCCCACTTTTATATAATTCTAGTGAAAATATCCCACTTGCACCTGACCCTCTCTACTGTTGGATGAAATGTTTTTCATTAAGAAGCATTCATTTTTTTTATGGGTATAGTTTATAAGGAAGAACAAATGTCATATAAGACAACTCAGAAGATGGTAATTTGAATCCTTTAAAGCCACACTGCATGCACCTGGATTTCGCCACTTTTTGCCATGTGGAAAGTCAACAGGAGAAATGTGTTGGCCCTTGGAAATATTTATGGACCATTTACTATATGCAGGGTACCAAACTGGGTACTATGATAGATCAGACATGGCTTCTGCCCTCAAGATCTTGTAGTCTACTAAGAAAACTGAAACACGGTATCTGAAGGCCTTGCTGTCTTTCTAGGAAAATGATTTGTATTCATCAATTTATTCAACACATCTTTATTGACATCTACTATGAGGGACACAGTAGTGAATCAGCCCTCTGGCGGCCCTGCCCTCACGTTGCATACTTTGTAGTGGGTTATAAACATGAATCTGGCACATAGGCCAAGAAGGCAGAGGAAGTTCATGCTTTCGCCCATCCTCAGAACAGTTATGTGTACACACATAATCATTATATGTAAACTGTAGAAGACAAAACTAAAAGACATGGCTAACCTCAAAACAAGACAAACAGTCTGCGGATCAGAGATAGAACAGCTAGCTAAGGTGGTGTGTATGGCTGAGAGAAACCCACCCCTGCTGGGCTTCAGGCTGAGAAGCAAGCAGTGGTGACTGGGAGTCTTGGTTCCAACCAGGACTAAAAGTGCTCAGTGGAAAGACGGAGGTTGCATCCAGGCTCACTGCTTGAAGCCAAAGACACGGGTGTGGTTCCCTCTACTCAAACACCCAGTTGTGAAAGAAGGCTTAAAAACAATGCTGCCAGCTGCCACTAGGGCTGCAGCTTAAAAAATCTACAAACCTAGGAAAGATAGGGGACTTAGAGTCTCGAGATCCTGAACTAAACCGAACTGCCTTTTTGCTGATATTTGTGTCTGTGTTGCCCCTAAATCACCAAGGAGCAGAGACTTCAAACTGCTTTTCTCAAACCAGGTTCTGACAACAGCTATAGGAGGCCAGATGGTGGTAAACACAGAGAGGGGTGAAGTCAGAGGAGGGGAATGAGGACAAAGCAATTAGGAAAATCCTCTCACTTAAAGACATCAAAAGCTAAATTTCAAATCACACCAAGAAACCAAAGGCTAAGGAAGATAGCCAACAAAACCAACAATCAGAAAATTAACTCATTCAAGTAAAATTAACTTTATGTTATAGCCAGAATAACTCTTTAAATAAATAATTTTAGAGAGCTTATACTAATTAAGAAGGAAAAAATAGCCATAAGAAGAGTAAGATATTACATAAGAAGAATAGGCAGAAACAAAACAAGAAAGGTTGAATGTGAAAAAGAATCAATTCTATACTTAGAAGTGAAACTCTCGTCATCAGAAAAAGATGCTCAGTAGATGAGATAAACTCGATAAGACAGATATTGGGAGAATTAGTGTATTGGGAGTCAGCACAGAGGTGGTCACCTAGCATGTAACAAAGAGAGATAAAGAGTTAAGAATATTAGAACAAAGCAGAGAAGAGACATGAAGGATGGATTGAGAAGCTTAACATACATCTAATCAGATTTCCAGAAGTAGAGAATGGAAGCAATGGTGGAGAAACAATATTTGAAGAGATATTAGCTGATAATTTTCAGTAGTGAATAAAGACAGGAGTAAGATCAAAATATACTCCAAGAAGTGAGTTATGTCAATAAATATAAACCCGCATCTAGGCACATCCTATTCAATCTGCAGAACATCAAGGATTTAAAGAAAATTTTAGAAACTGCAAGGAAGAGAAGAAATTTAAGGGAAGGATAATTGGACGAAAGGAACATTTCTTATGAGGAAAATTATGTGCCAGAGGGCATTTACTATATCCAAAGTGATCAGGGAAAATATCTGTCCATTTATAATTTCATGTAAGCTAAAATATCATTCAAAGTGAGGATAAAGCAAGGATGTTTTCAGACATACCAAGGCTAGGAAAATTTGATGCTCATGGACCTTTTTAAGGTGCTTTAGCAAGACAAAAAAATGCACCAGAGGAAAGACATAGGATGAAAGAAACATTGATTAATACAGAAATTGATAAAATATATTGGTAAATTTACTTTGTTAACTGAAACAAAATTCTCATTGTGTGTGTGTGTGTTTAAAACAGGGCAAAGTAGAACATTAGACAACAATTAAATATGAGGGTTGTTTCAATAGGTAGTTCAGCAAGCTCAGGTCTACATGTTTTGGAAGGGGATAGAAATTTGTTAGAAAATTTTATAATTCTACATACGCTTCAAATAAAAATCAAATGAAATGAAACCAATATTCAAATGTAAGAAATCTAAAGTAAAGCCGTACAGAAATGTCGGAAATAGAGAGAGGGGAAAAAAGTACATACCAGGCAAATACTAACCAAAAGAAATCTTGTGTAGTAAAGTCATAATAATAACAAACAAAGCGGAATTTAAGAAAAAAGCACTAGTAGATGTAATCATGGACACTGCACAATGATAAAAGGAACAATCCCCCGAGAAGTCATAATAATCATGAATTTGTATTATCTAAAATATAGTCTCAGAGTATATGAAGAAAATATTAACAGAAATATGAGAGAAATTTGATAAATCCAAAATTATTGTAGGAGGTTTCTACACCTTTTATCATACATTTATTTAATGGGTACACAATATTAACGCAAACATAGAAATTTAAAGAAAATTT
This sequence comes from Equus asinus, assembly GCF_041296235.1. Lineage (NCBI taxonomy): Eukaryota > Metazoa > Chordata > Mammalia > Perissodactyla > Equidae > Equus > Equus asinus. The sequence goes on along the minus strand of NC_091795.1, from coordinate 47,234,715 downwards.
TAGAAACTGCACAACAAATTATTCCCAACAGAGAATATACATTATTTTCAAGTACACATCAAGCACTTTTAAAAATTGATTATGTTCTAGATTTCCAAGGAACTCTCAGCAATCAAGGAATTAATGTCATGCAGATCATGTTCTCTGATCTCGATGAAATTAAATAAGGAATCATAATTAGCAAATTAGGAAAATGCAAGCTAAAACAAAAGTGAGGTGTAAGTTTATACCCATTAGGTTGACAAAAATCCAGAAGTCTGACATTACAAGGGGAGGAACCACGTGAGCGCTCATACACTGCTGGTGTGAGCATAAATTTTCAAAATTGGTGTTACCAATTGAGAGAATAATTTGATACTACCTAGTAAGTCTGAGAGCACACATATCTAATAACTCAGAGCTTCCATTGCTGAGAGTGCACGATAGTGAAGCTCTTGCAAATGTGTACAAGGACATGTGTATAAGCCTACTTGCTGAAGTCTTGTATGTAACAGAGAAGAACTGGAAACAACCTAAATATCCACTAACAGGGGAAGGCGTAAATTGTTGTACATTCATATAATAAAACAAAACACAGAATACTTCGCTAAAATGAAGTACTGCTATATTTATCTCATGCACAAATCTCAAAACTTAAAAATGGGTTAAAAAAAAGCAAGTTAAAGATGACATATACAGTTTAGATGCCATCTATATGAAAATTTAAAACATGCAAAACAATATTATATATTATCTATGTATAAATTCATGAGTAGTAAAAGAAAGAAAAACTTATGAGAATTATAAACACCAAATTCAAGATACTACTTTTCTCTGAGAAGCACAAGAAAGGAATGCGTTTGGACATGGGTAAACAGACGATTTGAAGTGTATCTATAATTTTTTATTTCTTTGAAATAAAATTAAAAAATCCAAAACGACTATGTTTGTTCAAGTTGGGCAGTGAGAGCTGTGCCATTGTTCTCTGTTTTCCTGTGTGTTTGAAATAGTTCATAAAATTAAAAAAGTAAGAAAAATAACATTTGAAATTCACACAAATATGTATGTACACATGCTCATTTGTTTTTAAAGATTCTTCTCTTTTAAAATTTATAGTGTGCTAATTAAAGTCTATATGACACAAACAGATATCTTAGCATTTGGTTCTTTACACTAACATTATGTTTAGCTCATATGTAACTTCACATAACACAGAATAAAGCTAATAACTAAGCTGTTTAAGCATTTTTCCTTAAACTTTTGAGTCGTTGTTCCTTTAGACACAATTACTAATCAGGTTGATCACAAATAAAAGAAAATATATTTATGTTTCCATGATGCCCAGACCTCAGGAACTGAGCTCATTATGTTGTCTTTCAAGGAGATCGACTTGATCAAAGGTTTATAAACTTAAGTATTTAATATTTCCATGTTGAAATACGGGAAAAGATTAATGGAGAGAGCTGGGGTAACAGAGAAGGGGCTCAGGGAACCAGGGAAAGGCTAATGGCCTGGTGCAATGACAAGACCATTGTGCTGGCGTCAGGAGGTGCTCGGTCTGGTCCCATCTTGGCTGTGTCCCCATTTCTCATTTATAAATAGGAGGATGGGTGGCGATCTCAACAGTCCCTGGAAGCTCTTAAATTCTGTAATTCCACCAACACAAGGCATGCTCTTTCCTGTGACTTTTTTTTTTTTAAGATTTTCTTTTTTTCTTTTTTTCCTTTTTTCTCCCCAAAGCTCCCCAGTACATAGTTGTATATTCTTCGTTGTGGGTCCTTCTAGTTGTGGCATGTGGGACGCTGCCTCAGCGTGGTTTGATGAGCAGTGCCACATCCGTGTCTAGGATTCAAACCAACGAAACACTGGGCCTCCTGCAGCAGAGCGCACGAGCTTAACCACTCGGCCACAGGGCCAGCCCCTCCTGTGCCATTTTTAAAAGGAGACATAATTTGGTATGATTATATGCCCCCCTCTATACGCTGATCTCTAGTAGTATGTTGAATGTTCAGTGTATTTACCCTTCTACTCAAAACTTTTCTCATTTCAGTTTGCTATTCAATGTGCACTCAATCCAGCATACATATTTTGATTCGTTAAACTAAATGCATATGTGACTTGTCCTTGGGTGACCTTGATGTTCTCATGGCCTTCCATTTTTCTGTGGGGTAGATAAGAGTTGGTATGACCTTAAAAATGTGGCTGCCAAGTGCACCTGCATTAGCTCTCTAACTACTTGCTTCTTAGTGAGCGAGGATGTAAATTATGTGCATTTTTGAGAACTTAGCTCTATAAATAGACTCCAACCTATCTTACAACCAAAGGTATTTTAGGAGAAATGAAATACATCTCTGGAATTGTTAAAGAGGCTCCCCTTCCATAATGAAAACTGAAAATAAAACCCTTCTAACCTAATATTAGGGTTACATTAGAAAAGGGCCGACACTCCTAAATTTATACATATCTAGAGAGAGACAGAGAGAGAGAGAGATTGGTGATGGTGATGATGACCCTTTTGTTCTGAGCTATTAGAAGTAAGTGGAATATAAAGTAATTAAAATAACAGAATTCTGGGAAATGGTGGAATGAGAAATTAAAAGCCGTGATATCGTTTTACGTTCTTGTGGAAATCCATTGATCATAATTAGCACATAAGCTAAATCAGAATGAATGGGTAGATTCTAAAGTACAGGCGTAATATTGCAAGTTATGGGTAATGTCTTTTCTTTTTGTTTAATGGATATATGATTGGTTCTCAAATGCCGTTCAACTGGTAATGGAAATGGGTTTCTCTTAAAAGCCCTTCTTCTAGGCTTTCACAGCACCAAGACATTACGGTTTTCTTCAAGCGTAAGGTAGACGCAATGTACATGCTGTCAACTTAAACAGGTACTAGAATAGACAGCTCCGGGGTGAAGGGCGAAGGTCAAACAATCAGAAGTGGCCATCTATCGCAGAGATCATCAAACAAGAGTGCCATCAATGGACTCAGGCGAGAATGTTAGAAATTAATCAGCTCGTCTCTCAGTGTTTAGCCAGGCTGATTATACATGCCCTGGAATGTGAGCATGTGATGACAGGCCTGAGAAACGAAAGTAATAGGAGTCCATTCCCAACAAAGGCTGGGAAGACAGATCAATTTGCAATATTCTTTTCTGCACCCATGCAACAAAGCAGAAACATGAAAGCAGAACATTAAGGGATGCTCCCTATGAACTGGACAAATCAATAAACATCAGTGGTAAAGAAAAAAAGTTTCTCATTCTCTTGAGTACCCCAAGGGCTTTTCTGTCTCGGGAAGTGATGAGTAGTGGTGGCCTCTGTCACGTTCCCTTCACTTACACGGTGTTGTCTCCTGCCTTCTCAAGGTGAACACTGCTAAGCATCAGCTGAAGGAGAATTTTGGGGGAACGTTTAAGGAAATGACTGCCTCTTATTAGAAAGAGATGTGCTGTGCTGGCTGGGAGGCAGATGGACAACTGTGTCTGTGGCCTCAGGGGGAAACATTGAAGGCAGGGTCAAAACAGAGCAAGATGGTGGGTTTCTCCACCTCTCAAACATACTAAAAGTACCAGGTGAGTGTTTTCTATTGTCAGGGTTGAAGGGCTGCATAATATTGAGGATCCTCTTTATTTTCCTGGGCTTGAGTCAGCGTTGGAGAGCTGGAAAAACAGTCAGCAGACAAAGAATAGGCAGGAAGCAATTTAGAGATAGAAGAATATGCTTAGGTCTAACACAGGCTATTAACAGCATAATTCTAGTCTTGCTTAACGTGATAGAGACCCAGATTTCAATGTATGTGTGAGCATGTGCATGCATGTGTGCAAGAGTATGTATATGTGTATTTGAGGGATGAGAAGAAATAGAACAAGCAAGAAAGGGACTGTCAGGGTAACACTTTCTGAAACTTTTGAGACTGTCAGACCAATTCTTTTCTCTTCTAAATCATTTCCTATAAAACAAGGAGATGATTATCTGACTGCTAAAGGAAGGCAGGGGTATTATACCTCACGGGGGGAATGTAGATTTATGGCAGATGGAATGGTTTTTTTTAAAACCAACAACCCAACAATGGCAGAGTTCATAACGTGAGTTCAAGCACCTGCCTGTGTTTTGTGATGAGATTTTACACAAATTTGCAGTGGTTTTAGTGTTATTAGAGGGACTCTTGCCCAAAGAGTACTGGGAAGGAGAAAGAGACTGTCTTGGACCTGTTTAACAACGGCACTGCTTTTCCAATATTCAGGGTATTCTGCAATTAGAGACGTGTTCACTGTGAAAATGGTTAAAATGAGCTTTGCAAAGGAAGAAGAAGTTAATTCATTGACTAGTCATTAAAGAGTGTCTATTCAGTGTAAGACAATGTGCCTGCACTGGGGATGAAACAATGAAATGGCAGGCTCCTGCCTGCAGGAAACTCACACTCAGTGCGAAGGTGGACAAGTAGCCAGATCACTCCATTACAAGGTGATGTTTCCAATGGAGGTGCATACCACATGCCATGGGAGCGCAGAGCAACTTCTCTTGGGCGGTTGGGGGAGTGAGTCTTGAAGAGGGAATCACCAGGGTGGGGGCGGGGGGTGGAAATTCTGGAAAGCAGAAATTCTGCAAGAGCAGGAAAGCTTGGAAGAGTGTGCATCTGAGGGTCTGTGAGTGGCTTGGATAGACTGGGCTGTGCGTGCACGCCGACCAGGGGTGGAGGACAGAGAGCAGGTAAGGCCTGCAGCACGGGAGAGCAGCGTCCAGTTTTGGACATCTTGAATTTTGATAGAGGTGGAAATGTGCCACAATTAGGTTGGGGAAATTAAGCGTTCTGACTAAAAGAAAAGACATCTATCCCTCATCATTTTTAACTCAATGAAAAAAAGTTATCTTTTCATAAAAGTTCCATCCACAAGATGAGAATCATAAAAATGTGACATCTTCTGCAGGTTAATATCCCCCTTCCCCTCAATGGTTCTTCATATTGAAATACAGGAGTTTCAGACCTCTCATCGTCTTGGTCTATCTCGTGTGGAACTAATCTGGTTTATCAGAGTTCCACTCAGGGCGTGACACAGAAAGACATTCCAAACTGTGGTCTGATTGTCAGGGAGTGTGGGGGACAAATTCGTTCCAAGTTGCTTTACTAGCACGCTCTGGGTTACTCTCATGTTAAGAGCCACGTTGCACTGTTGGCTAATCTTAAACCTACAGGAATGAAAACCTCCAGGTCTTTTTCATGTCAATGACAGGAAGCCGCTTCTCTGTCTTTCTAGACAAGTGACATTTTGAACCCCAGTAAAAGCTTAATCCTTAATATGTCTTGATCAGATTTTTCTTTTTGAATCCTAAATGTGTCCACCACAAATAGGATAAGCAGTACAGCATTTAAAAGTGTTTTATAATTAAAATATTTTTATTTTAACAAGACTGGAAGTAAAAATATTAAAAGTGAAAAAAAAAAAAGCCCACACAACTTTCCTAACATACTATCTTGATTTCCTATTATTTTGTCTTAGTTTATATGCAGAAAAAAACCAGATGCCTTTGTAATCATAAAACAGACAAAATTTTGTAGTCAAGTTTTGAAATAACACATCTTAAGTATTTTTCAGGTTGCAACAATCTTCAGAATGAAAATGTAAAACAGTTGCATAATATTGCATCCCATGGTTATGCCATAATATACTATAGTTATTCTGTTGTTGAGCAACCAGCTTGTTTTCTATATTTAATTGTGATAATAATGCTGCAACAATGATATTTTTCATTTCTTCTTACATATTATTTTCCCAGCGTAAATACCTAGTATCAATTTCAATTGTAGGGGTCAATTACTAGGTCAAAGATAAGCAGTGTTTTGGTGATCAAAATTTTGTGATCAAAAAATAAAATCCATTACTAAATGATGGTAAGATGGCCATTCTACTGTTGGGCCCTGGAGATGGCAGCTATAAAGTGCAACAGAAGGGATGTGTGTATGAGATGCAGGATATGGGGGCATCTCCTTTCTCTGACTCTCCAGAGACTTCTCCCACTTGCACAGCATGGATTCATATTTACTAGTATGCCAGCCAGCATGTTTACAGAGATCACTCTAGAAGCCAACTGTTTTATTGAAATCTTTTCCTTGAAATCCTCCTCCTCTCTCTTTTTGGATGTATTTGTTCACGTAATTGCTTTGAATGACTTGGCTGGCTGCTGCTAGACCCAGGAGTTCCTTGGTACTACCAGAAGCCAGGTGCTTAACTGCTAATTGAGTAACGACTTGTTACGAATTAGAGGACCTGTTCGGACCTGAATATTAAGTTTTATGCTAACAATAACTAAAACAACTGCGATTCCCCCCACCCCACTATTAGTTGAGTGTCTATAATGTTCCAGAAGTTGTGCTGGATGCCTTGCATGTATTTTCTCTAATCTTTACAACAACCCTGCAAGGTAGGTATTCATATTGCTGTCATCTACCGTATCAGTAGGCGCTCAGCAGGAAACAGATGGCCCACTTAAATTAGGATAATTTGCAAAGAGTTTAATAAAGGGACTATTTACAAAAGTGTAGTTAGGGTGAGGGAAATCCCAAGCATAGTGTGCCTGAGGCTAGTAACAGTAGAACTCCTTTGTTACAAATCTGAGACTGAAGAAGGAGGGGAGCGAGTGGATGTGAGGGATGGGGAAGACTGAGGATGCTGTCCACAGGAGTTGGACCTGTTAACGGATAAGGTTGGTCCACAGCAATCCTGCAGCAGTGGAGCAAGGGGGACTCTTGTCAAGGTCACCAGCGACTTTTATTTCTCTCAGTTCAATGGTCAACATTTTGTCTTCAGTTTACTGGCCCTCCTAGCAATTTTTGATACAACTGACCATCCTCCTTCTTGAAACAATTTTTTCACCTTTTCCGTGACACCTGCTTTCTGGTTTTGCTATACCTCACTGGCAGCTCAGTCTTAGCCTCCTTTGCTGCCTCCTTCTCCTCTGCTTCACCTCCAAAGGATGGCATGACTAAGTCCTTTCACTTTCCTCACACTATAGCTAAATAATCTCAGCATCTATACAGTGATTATGCTGAAATTTTTATCTCTATCTCGGATCACTACCTTGAACTTGTATATTCAACTGTTACTTAACCTCTCTATTGGATGACTAATAGGCATCTGTAGGAGACACTGCTGGGAGATCTCCAGCTCATTTCCTCTTCCTGAACACACCTAGACTGTGCATTCCAGTCTCTCTTACTGATAGGTGTGTCTGTGTGACAGATTTCTAGCCCATGGCATGTGAGCAGAAGTTCTGTAAATCACTTCTAGGTTTGGCCCTATAAAACCTCCCACATGTGATTGTCCATACTCCTTAGCTTGCAGACAGATACAGATGAGCACAGTGAGTTTTAAAGCCATATGTTCAAGATTGATGGGCCATAACATGGAAGGAACATGGGTCTCTGAATCACCAGTTGGAGAAGAGGCGCCTAACAATCAGGACTAACTGATTTGGATTTTAACTGAGCAAGAAGTAAAAACTTAATGTATTTATTAAGCCATTGGATTTTGGTGTTTGTAAGAGCAGCTAGAATTGCCTTAACAAATACAGCATCTTGACCTTAACCCAAGCAGAACTTTTCGTTCCCTTTTTTATCCCAAACCTGCCCCACCCTAGTCTTTCCCTTCTCAGTAAATGGGACCACCATCCATCAGCTGCTCAGCACTAGAAGAGTAGTTGGCACATACTAAATGCTCATAGATAATAGTTAAATAAATGCATATCAAGCTTGATTCGTTCCTTTCTCTGCCACCTAACCCGTCAATAAGCCCAATAAGCTCTATTTCACAATATCCATCTACTTCTTTCTGCTGCTACCACAGCCACAAACTTCTACCGCCTGTCACGGGCATTGTTTCAGTAGCCTCTTAATTAGACCTTCCGCTGTTCTTTCAGCCTCCAATTCAATCCTCTCATAGCAGCTAGAATGATCTTTTGCAAATGCAAATCAGATCATGTTCTTCTCCTTGTTAAAGCCCCGTGGTGGTTTCCCAATACACTTAGAACAAAATTCCAATCCCAACGCTGGTCTACAGGGCCCTCTGCGACCTGGCTGCTGCTTCCATCTCTGACCTCATGTTGTTCCACTGTCTTCCTTGCTCACAAAGCTATGGCCATACTGGCCTTCGTCCTGTCCATGAACACAGAAGGTTTGTTTCCATTGTAAGGCTTTTCCTCTGGCTGTTACCTCTGCCTGAAATGCTCTTCCCTGCTTTTCTTATGGCTGGCTCCTTCTTATCATTCAGGTCTCAACTTAAATTTTCCCTCCTCAGGCCTTACCTGGACATCCAACATAAAGAAGCCCCGAGTCACTCCCCAGCACGGCACCCTGTTTTGTCTGTATCATCGCGCTTAGAAGGACTTGATATTTCAACAGGGTATTTTATTATCTTCCCTCTGCCGCCACAAGCGTCTGTGTTTATTTTGTTCAACGCTGTATTCCCATCAGTAGGAAAAGTGTCTGCCATTCAGAACATGCCTAATATGTAGCTAATACATATGTATTAATATGTAAAAAATTAAGAAATTTACTTAAGCTTATACAAGTTCAAACACGGTCTCGCTTCTTTGATTTATTCAAGGCTCATACATGTCATACATGACTTGGTTAGCTTGTTGCCAGTATGAATACTATTGGTTATTATTACTTAAAAAAGTTTTAATTTTACAAAAGTAGTATTTTCATTGCAGAAAATTCAGAAAATACAAACAAGCAAAAAATAAAATTATTAAAAAGTAACTGTAATGCAGCATCCTTGAGCTAATCATCATTGGTATTTTGGTGTATTTCTTTCTTTCTAATTATTTATGCACATATTAAGCAAAAGTGGCATCATGTTCCCACAGTGGAATATTGGACACATCTTTCCATGTCATATTAGTCTTGTTCAACAAGCGTCTTCTTAGAGGGCACTTTAGCCCAGGTCCGAGTTTGTGGTGGATGTTTTTTGGAAGGTTTCTTTGGGTCTGCCAAGTGGATGCAGCCTCTGGTCATGGTATCGCACCTCTACAGGCACTGGAAGATGTCAGTTTATCGCTGCCATTGTCCTGGGGCTGGTATTGAAAGTCAGGCAATGCTGTGCTCTCTGTGGTTAACTTTTTTGGTCTTAAAGTTAAAAAGCGAGACCTATTGCAGAATTCTGTGACCCAGGCATAGGCTCAGTGGTTCAGTGGTGACAGGCTAATGTCTCCCAGAGTTACTGTAGCAGCTTGCAGATTGGCAGTAACGAAACCGACCTCCATTACTTGTAATAAAAATAGGAATCTTAATAAAAAACTAAACAAGAGAGAGGCACAGTAAGGGCTGCATCCTTCTTGCCTTAGGTCCTGGCAAATCGTTATGTAGTTACCCAGAAGACAAGACATTCAGTTGTGGCTCAGTTGTAATTTACTTTTCAAATGTGGTACATTAAAGGGAACAATTATAACTAATATAGGTATAAGACCAGAAGACCAAAAAAAGGGAAAGTCAAACTTAATACCCTGTAGGTAAAAACATATTTTGGTTTTTTAATGGTATCTCTTAGTGGACTTCAGGAGGTGGTTGGTCCAAAGACATATTTTGACTCTGAATTTGGTCAAGGATCATTAATGAATTTGGTTCATTGATAATTAGAGATTTGGATGAATCAGCTGCTCAATTCATGTTGCTGTGTACTCAGACCCCACAGATAAATGTTACCAACAGACCTCTTCTGTAGTTCTAAAAGGGGATTTTCTACAAGTCATAGTGTGGTAGGCTGAATAATGGCCCCCCTAAGATGTCCACATCCTATTCCCCGAAATCTTTGAATATGTTGCCTTACGTGGCAAAAAGGACTTTGCAGGTGTAGTTAAATGAAGGATCTTGAAATGGGAAGATTACGCTGGATTTTCAGGATGGGCCAATGTAATCACAAAGGTCCTTATGAGAGGAGGGCAGTCAGAGAGAGATGATGTACAGATGGAAGCAGAGGTCAAGGAGAGAGAAGATGCTATGCTGTATGCTGCTGGCTTTGAAGAGGAGGAACGGGCCACAGACCAACGAAAGTAGGTGGCTTCTAGAACCTGGAAAAGGCAAGCAAATAGATTATTCCTTAATGCCTGAAGAAGGAATGCAGCCCTGTGGACATATTCTAGGCCTCTGACCTTTAGAACCGTAAGCTAAATTTGTACTGTTTTAAGCCACTAAATTTGTGGTAGTTTGTGATGGCAGCTATAGGAAACTAACACATGTGGTCCATTTATAATTCAGAGGAGACTCTAGGCTAGGATGACATGTCAACTCTGATCAATTACTAGGTGGTGCCTAGGGTTCTGGGTTGAGAATGGTTCTGAGACTGAGTCTGGGTGGGCTCAGCAAAAAATATTACCATGATCATAGCTGTAATCATTACCATGATCAAAACCCATGACTGCCGTGGGTTTTGGATGCACATATGTGCCTCAGACCTAAATCTTTTTATGGTGAGTGGGCATATAGCCTGCAGAACCTAACAACCAAACAGTCTGTCTGGCTCAGAAGGATGAGCTCCATCCTGCACACTGACTCAAATGGAGATGGCTAAGGCATGTGAGTTTCAATAACAGCGCAGCTGAAATTTCTTGCAAGGGGAAAGTTATTGGATTTACAAAACTTTTCTATATTCAAGAGCTGCGGGTTCCGCTCATGTCTAGCGAGCCCACTAACTTGTAACTTGGGGTTGTTTGATGCCCTGTTATTCCATTTTACTTTCAATGGAAAAGCAAACTGAGCAAAAGCTATTTGGGGATAAAGTATGGGAAATTTTAAAAAATGGAAATTAAGAAATTTCGCTTGTAAAAACAGAGCCACAGAATGCTTAGTAACACCAAGAATATTCTCCTTTTAACCCTCCTATCTCTCAACTTTACTCCCCTTTACCCTGAACCTAATCTCCTCTCTTCAGGTCACGAATACACAGCACCCATGTAATGGGGCCCAAAGTCTCCTGGGACTGGTCGTATGAACCTGAAGATGAATCATGACTTACGTGTTAAGGACTGTCACGGTGAGTTGGAGCCAGGACCTGTTGTTTGTTATTAACAACCCGGCTGCTATTATCCGTCCTCTTCTTTCTGTGGAACAACTACTGTCTGTGGACTCACAGAGGACACGCTTGGAAGCTGCAGGACATAATTACCACTTTCCAGAAAGTCTTTTAGGCATTTGGATCTGTGGCTACCTCTTTGGATTGCTCCCCTGCTAACTAATATGTTACTGGCTTGACACAATTGACAGCCGCCTGTGCCGGTGGCTAAAGGACTGCCTCTGGGGCTGTCTCAAAATGAGGCTAATGATGGGCTAGATGAGCATTCTGGGTTTCTTAGACATCATCTACCTGGGAGCAAAATATGTGTGGGGCTCTGGTGTGATGACAAGAGGGTCTCACCACACAGTCAGATATACCAAATGGGCCAATTATTCTTCTAGGGGGATCATGGGGATTGTTTTGCTAATTTTGAATGTAATTAAAACAAAGCAAAGGAAAACAAAGCTAGACCACTCCTGCAAGCACAAGAGGCCCAGGAGGGAAAGGATTCAGAAGTGAACAAAGCTGTGTCTTCTTCTGCGGGTAGAAGGAGGGGAGAAGGTTCTCTTAGGCTTGCTCTCCCATGTTCCCACACATCATTAGGGCCAGACGCGGGGTGATGGGGTTCAGGTGAAGCTGCAACCTCAGACTAAATGGACACTTCGCAGTTATTCAGATCAACTCACACATTTTACAGAAAAGGAAGCAAAGGCTCTGGCAGGGACAATGCTTTCTCAGGGGTTCTCAGATTGTTAGTAGACGAGTCAAAATCAGAACACGTTTCTCCCAAACCCTAGCTGAGGAGGGAGGAATCCTGAGGATACACTGACTACTCACTGGTTTGGAAGATTTCCACCCAAATATTGGGTGGAAGTTATGCTTGTTTGTGTCTGGCACCTCGTACCTGGACAATAGAAGATGCCGGTGAATGCTTGCTGGGTGAATGAATTAACAGATGATTAAGTGAATGCTCTGCAAATAGTTCAGGGAGGTGGGAAAGTTGAAACTTTCATCAACACTCAGAAACCAGGACGGACTTCTGAAGCACAGGTTTGGCTTTATCTTTATTGCCTTGTTTATTTTTTCTTAACCTTAATCAATTTTGAAATTATATCAAAGACAGTTCATGAAGCACAATGTTTAAAAATCTGATTGTCCGTGTAGAGCTTCACTATCCAATATGGTAGCCAGTAGCCACATGTGGCTATTAAGCACTCGAAATATGGCTAGTTTGAACTGAGATGTGCTATAAGTGTGGAATACGGATTCAATTTCAAAGATAGTACAAAAAAGGGAATGTAAAATATCTCATTTATAATTTGAAAAACATTGATTACATAGTGAAATGATAATGTTTTAGATCTGTTGGGTTAAGTATATTACTAGAATTAATTCCTCTCTGTTTTAAAAACTTTTTCTAATGTGCCTACTAGAAAATTTAAAATTATACACGTGGCTCACATTTGTGGTTTGCATTATATTTCTATTGGACAGCTCCACTATAGAGCATCCGTTTTTGTGTTTGCTGGGCAAGTGGGCTCTAAGACTAGATTAAACAGCAGTTATTTATTTGATAAAGTATCAATCAGTTAATGACTTTAAATATCCAAAGAATTCTACTGAGAGTAGCGTTTAATGAAGATGTACCTTCTTAAGTCAATCCCATTAGCGATCTCATCATGTGTCAACTGGAGACCGGATCTCAGAGAGATTAAGGGATGTGGACCAGAATTAGGAGTCAGGATGGTGGGACTCCAGAGCCTGTGCTCTGTGTCTCAGATTTTCAAACATGGTGTTCCAAGATGATAGTGTGGTGTGCTTAGGACTGAGGTATGCCACAGTTTATTACCCACGTTAGGTAAAGTCTCAAAGATTGCTTCTTTCTATAAATTAGAGTGGAGTCAAGGCCATCTCCATGTCATTCCCCTTCCTGACTTGTGTTCTGACATATTGCCTTTAGTAGGGGGAGCAGGCGGGGAACTGGTACACCCGTAACAGGATGGCCAACATTGTCTCGTCTTGTACTAGTCTCTCCCTCCATTACTACACACCAGGCAAATCAAGCTTCTTTTAATCTTTGAACCCACCCAGTTCTTTCCAACCTCAGGGCTTTTGCATATGTTCTTTCTTCTCCTTTAACATAATTGGATGCTTAAAAACCACAGGGTCCACTACTTCTTTAAAGTTAAGAAGGTCCCCAGTGACTCAGGTGACCTGAATATCTGTCTTGCATTTAACACATTTAATGGTATCATTATTTTGAGGGACACAACAGTATTGGTAATCCTTTGCTTAATTTTAACACAATTTGCTCTCCATTTCCTTTTAAATGTGGTGCAAGATGTTCAAAAAATGAAAGGGAATGTGATGAGTTTTGTCTTGAGAATTGGATCTAAGAATTTCTCAATATACTTTGAGATGAGGGGAGCCACCTGCAGTTTTGCAAACAAAATCAGAGTTGGGAAACAACAGAGGGAGGCAGGGAACCTTTCTGGGTGGTCTAGGGGTGGTGCAGGGCACTCCCACTTAAACTTTTGTACAGGTGATGCGTTTTGGAGAAAACAGATGGGCCCTTTGAAGATGAGGTTCCTGACCGGGTTCAGGGAGGTTCCCGGTGGGATTTGGTAACTGTGGGTGACAGAGCAGGCTCAGCATGCTCCGCCCTAGGTTGCTTGGCTGGCTGGCACGTGCTTTTGCCTCCTGATGACATCACACACACAGACCTCATGTGCTCCTTTCCTGCTGCTCCTGGCTAGAAGGAGAGTTAAAGGCAGATGCTTTCGCGGGTGGCAGCTGTAGAGGCACTCTCTTGTCACTACCCGTATTCCCATGTGGGAACAGCTTCTGCTAAAGTCAAACCAGAGGTGAGATAGACTAGCCTCTGGGTTCTTTCTCAGGGGGTGCTGACTCATTTTAACTCAGACTGGTCAAAAATTAATATCCCATCATTCTAGCTTGCAAGACCATCCAACGCTAGGTCAATGTGAACCCGGTAGAATTTCATGTTGCTTAATATAAGGATGCTATGAGTTTTGTACATGTGTATACAGGCAAAAAAAGATGAAGAGATGAAGCTGCAGATCCCTGGGACAGTTGTCAAAGAGAAAAAGCCTTGATGCCAGCGACAGGCGCTAAGCCCATCCTTTTCGGTTCTTTTAAAGTGAAGGTGGGTTTGAGCAGAGAAAATCCTATTGTGCTGAATGATTCTGTCGGGAGGGAGGCGGAGACTTTGGAATATAAATGAATGCTAGTGAATTGGAGAATTAAGATTCTCCCTCATCTGTGTATTATGGGCTTCATATGTGATGAGCATGCGTGTTTCCAGATTAACCCCAGCCTGCCAGGGCCTGTTCAATGGTATTATTATTAATAGCATCTTTGATCTCAGCATGTGTTTACCATACCTGTCCAGGGGGCATCTGTTCTGATTGGTGGCAGGGCCCTGCTGGAGTGCATGGGGAAATCTCCGGAGAGAAGCAGTCAGAATTCTAGTCCACAGAGACTTCAGATCCCTTGTCATGGTGGGTGGGAGACAGGGCGGGGAACTTTGGGTGTGAAGGAGGAAAAGTCTAATTCTTAAGATTTCTGGGTCCAGGTTTAGTGTTCAGTTTTGAAAAAAGCAGCTAAGTTTGGAAATTAATATGAAGGGAAACGAGATAAGCATATAAATGTGGAGAGAAGAAAGAGGATAGTGGTACACAAGAAGAAATTTTTGAGAGAGAGAGGAAGAAAGAAAGGTTTGATAGGAAGGACGTTAGTAGAAAGGAAGGTCACGCAGTGGAAGGAAAGGAGTGTGGCTGTGAATTTGCCCACGTCTGCCCCCTCTCCCTGCCCTGCTTGCTTTCCTAGTGCCTTTAGGACAAAGGGGGACAGGAATGGGAAATGTCGTCAGGGCGCTAAGGACCATTTTCCCCTCCTCTCTTCATCTTCTCCTTTCTCCTTCCTTCTTTTCCTTCTTTGCTTCCTTTGTCTTCTCTGCCTTCCTCTACTTCTGAGTTCAAACATTTGGTGAAGTTTTGCCTGAGTGTTGGGACTGCCTGTTTGGCTTCAAGCAAATCTCTTAAAGCTCCTGCCTCAGAGAGTCTTCATCAGCATGATGGAAATGAATCATTTATGCGTGTGAAATACTCTGTCCTTCAGAATGTGCACACAGTGAAAGGTAACTGAGAGTGCAAATTATTTTTGTGTTAAATTGTGTGTGTGTATATGTGTGAATAATCTTTGAAAAACAAAACTATAAGAAATTAAATCTATTTTAAGATGTGTAATAAAATAGGAAACGTTCAATGATAGGTCTCCTTCCTTCCTAGTCACTTCATGAGGGTGTTCCACTAATGTCTTGGAAATGGAACAGGCTGGATGTTGCAGAGAAAGGTGTGAGGTCTAATCCCTTTTCTGAGATGTAGAGCTCAGGGAGGTCTTTTTTTGTAAGAAAAGAGGCCAAATGTATTTATTCAGAATAACATAAAAACATTACATGTTATTATTCAACATTGCTCTACTTCAGAAGTAATAAACCCCAATATACTACTCTTTGAAGAATCATCTCTCCTTCTTGCTTTTTCCCATGGAGAGTCTTGACACCTGGTTTCAAGGGAAGTAAAGGATGGTGGGTTAAATTAACCAACTGACCTACCAACCAGCCAACCAAAATAAAGAAATACGGAGATTTCGAGTGCCCCTCGCAATGCTTCTAGTGTCACGTGAATGGTGAAGTGTTCCACTACTACATTCTCACTCTCCTCATGGTTGGGAGGTATGCCCCACCATCTAGCCAGGCCCTGCAGAAGTTCCAGGTGGTGGAGAGGCTGACAAGATCTCCCTGTGCACTTAGGCAAGGGCAGGGTGTCCCTTTGCTCACTGGAGCAGATGGGTTTGTACAAGCTCTTTAGGACAGCCCATAACCCGGTTTCCAGCTCAAACCACTGAACTGGAAACACGCCTGTCCACAGAGATGCTCACCTTAGACGGGAGTCAGCTGTCTTTTTGCCTTTTACATCTCTCCTCTTTTCTGATGTTTTGCCCTTGAAATGAGGCTTCTGAGTTGCCTGGTAGTTGAAGCAGATGGACTGGTAGTTGCCTGGACTCTCCAAGCAGTAGGCCTTCTGCTTTTTTTGTCAACAGCTTTATCTGGAAAATGACTGTCAACATGTACCCTGGTTGTTTGCATGACAGTGTGAAATAAGGATGGCAGAGGCTGTGCGAATGTCTGCCTGGCAATTGTACTTTTGGGTGCTGGTCCAAGAAGTGCTGAAATCTCTCAGACATTTCAACATTTCAGACTGTGGGAACCATATTTACAAGCATCTTTTCACAACTAAAACTTTTTACTTGCGAGAGAGGTCAGTAATAAGGAAGCGATGCTCATTTTGAGCATGAAGATGCGTCACTGACATGAAAAAGCTGCTGGGATTCTTGCTTTTTCTCCTCCCTCCCTCCTTCCCACCTGCAGGCTCGGACTGCAAATCCCCTTGTAATTATCCCCATCACCGAAGCCTGGGAGGCTCACCTTCACAACAGGGGATATTAGAAGGGCTAAATGTCTCCCACCACACAGGGAGAAATATTCCTTTGTTTGAAGAGGAAGTTTGCTCATCCAAAGATTATGTTCTGCTGTGACTGTGCCATGATCGGAAGGGAGAGAGATTTTCGTGTTCCCTGCAACTGACTGTTGTGGAAAACATTGTAATATCAGGGTTTAGGTTGGTGAGATAGGAGTCCCAGGAGATTTTGAGGTGGTCTCTTTGCCATTGAAAGGTGATATAGCTGTTTTCCGGGATTAGAGAGGATGGGGAGGAAGACAAGTTGCATAGAGAATGCTGTTGTGTCATGTGCGATTCCTCTGGTCTTTGGAAATCCTGCTCCTGGTTTAGTGGGACATGTGATCCAGGCAAACCAGTTTATGGGAAGAAAAATGGCGCCAGTAATAGTTTGTTCCCATTTCAGTGTCCCATGTGGACACTGCTGATCTAAAGTGATGTTTTTTAGGCCTATCCATCAGAGGCATCAGAATTAGGATGGAAATACCTATTGGTTCTCCTTCCTTAGGTATTTGTGCTTACGCAATCTGAAAGAAGTGCTTTTAACTGGAGGCTTTTAAAATACAACAAAATGATTACTGAGAAGTGACTAAATGTGCACTTTGGTGTAGATTAAATTCAGTTCACACTTAACTAATTTAATAATAAATAAATCACTGGCAAATTACAATAGGTTGTACCTACCGTGCAGTTTGGTTGTCAAGTACTACCGTCACCTCACTGGGGTTTTGGTAAGATGAAAGCCAGAAGTGGTCTGGGCCTGGATCTACCTTGTAGGAAGCCCTGTCTGTGGTTTTGCTCCTGGGTCCCGTGAGGGTCTTAGGTCTGATGATCAGGCCCAGGGATGCTAAATACACCCTCAGCCAGGGAAGTCAGAGCGCTTTGATTTTGACTGACATTTAACCAAGGGTGGTCTCAGGTTGGATCCATTTTTTAGGCAGTTCAGGACCTGGGGGTTTGTTCCTGGGTCCTTGATGGTCTTGAGTCAGACCCAAGCATGATAAATACATGGCAAGTGTGTCTGTCCTACTTGCCCCCAGCCATGGCAGACATAGGCAATTGATCATGGCCTACTTGATCTCGAGCGTAGATGCTGCCACACCATTCCCAGGCAGTCTCAAGAGTTGGCCTGGGAGATGCAGCCCATTGGCAATCTGTGACCTACCACATTCTGCTGCTTGAATTGATGTCCTCAGGACTCAGAAATCCTATTTTCAATGCTTTGAGTTCAATTCTTAAAGTAAAAGCTCTGGTTAGTCCACACAGGGTTGGTGAAATTTCTATTCCTTATTGCTATTCAACAAATTGACGTGGTATAAAAATGAGCATGATCATGGCAGAGTAGAAAGAGAATGGTGTTGACAGTTCTGAGCTTGGATCTGGCTATTCCACTTACTACGATGTAGCCTTCAGCAATTATCTCTTTGAGTGTTGGGCTTTTATGTGTAAAAAGGAGATAACAAGATTTAATTTTCAAGATTATTGTGAGGATAAGAAGTAATATAAATAAATAGCCTAGCATATTTTCTGATATGTTTTAAGCACTGAAAAATGGTGGCCATTATTAGTGCTAACACAGGTAAAGGAGACTAGTGCAGTGCCTGGCATAGAGTGGACATTCACTAAATGCCACTCTCTTTTGATCCTGTTTATTTTCTTTTAGGCGTTATCACAGATTGTAATTATTATTTGTATGTGTGTTTCTTTATTTCTTGGGTCATCTCGACTAGAAGGTCGGCTCCACAAAGAGCTTGTCAATTTTGTTCACTGCTGTATCTTCAGAACATAGCTCCATACCTGATACATAGTTGTCACTCAGTAGATATTTGTTGAAACACAAAATGTGCTTTCCTTATTTTTCTTGAGAAAATAATGTGCAAAGAGACATGTGATACAGTTCTCCTCTGCAGTGCCCCCCAAAGGCTTACCAGAAGGCTGTGTGCAAACGCTGTCTATCTGCCACTGTAGGCAGGGCAGGGATTAACAGGCTTCTGGGGCTTTATGTCAGGGAGAAGGATATAGGTTTAGGGTTGGAGGCCGCTTGGAAACTTTTCCGCCACTTCCCAATGGGGCTCTTGTGTAGGTCTCACTTCAAGAGTCCTGAGTGCGAAGGCGCTGTCTGACCCAGCGTTGGATGGGCAGAGCTCTACTGTTGAAGAATTGCAGGCAGACACGGCAATGTTGTGTTGTCCAGTAAGGTGGCCACATGTGGCCATTGACCACTTGGAATGGGGCTTGTCCAAATTGGGATGTGCTGAAGGTGTGAAATACACTCCAGATTTTGAAGACTTTGCATGAAAAAAAGAATACAAAATATTTCATTAACAATTTTTAATATCAATTACTTGTTGAAATGATGGTTATACTGGGTTAAGTAATATCTATTATAAAAGCTAGTTTTACCTTTTCTTCTTACTTTTTAAAATATGGCCACTAGAAAATTTAAAATGACATACATGGCTCTCATTTGTGCTTGCCTCATATTTCCCTTGGCCAGTGCTGCTAGAAGGAGAAACATTTTCAGTGCAAAGCAGAGGAAAGAGCAATGGACCAGGTGTCCAGAGAGCTGGTCTCAGTCTTGTTTTTACGCTAATTCAATATGTGACCTTCAACAAGCCATCTAACCATTCTGCACCTGGATCTTTATGGAAAAGGCTGTTCAAAGCTTTGATAGCTAAGAAAGAAAAACAGTGTCAGAGAACTATACAAGTATGTGATGCTAATTGTCTTATTTTCATTCCTAAAGCCATGTTGAGGGGGATGCCTGGGGTGCAGGCAGCTACACCCTTCAGATTCTAGGAAGAATACCCTGAGTGCACTTTCCATCTGCACCAGGCTCGCTCTCTGATAGAAGAACGCGGAGTTCAACAAGCCATACAGGAAATTCTGCCTTTTGTGGCTAACTGGACAATAATTAGGACTTTCTAGTCAAGCTGAAATTCCCTAAAAAATGACAATTCTTATGAAACAGACTGACAAACCGTAAAACTCTCATCCTTAAAGCCTCTGCCCCACCTTACGAAGTCAATGTTATTTTCAGCCATGCTAGACTCATTCAGAAAAACGCCAAGGTCAGTATTTGACGCAGTGTGCGCACAATATAATTTAACGGAATGACTTATTGACCTGGGAAACACAGACCTTTCTATGTATCAGAGACTCTGGGAAACTTCCTCTCCCACAATCCCTGCTGGGAAGGAATCAGAACTCTGATGATGTTGTTTATCTAATTTAGACTGTGTCTATTTAATTTAGATTGTGTCTTTCTAATTTATATTATGAGCCCTCTCGATTGAAATTGAGTCTCCCTTAATGTTCTATATGGTGTCTAGTGTGTTTTCCGTGCTCAGATAATATGAACAATAAGAAACATCTTAGATTCTTGATGTGTTTTTTTGTTAATGTCAAAGTTCTTCTTCGGAGGAAAATCTCCTTCAGAAGTTTTTGAACTTTTAAGTTATGTCTGTATGTCTCCCAAACATTTTAGGAGAAAGTGGAAAATTCAGGGACCTGCTATTTATAAGTATCTGGATCTTTGGTGGAATATTTTCATTTCAAAAATCCAACTATTTGACATTATGTAGACATGGTTTTATGCTATGGTAATTTTTTCACCTATGTATATAATTAGTTGCTACATTGAGCATATGTGTCTTCTGATAGATAAAACTCAGGTCCCTCCAGTTGCATGCATTTCCATTCCCTGTGAGTGTGCAGAAAGACCTTCAGGTTGCATTTTGATGCATTATTTAATTCCCCTTTTTTCTTTCCTCCAGTGGGATGTGAAAAAACAGGCATTGGCTCTGGAGTCTACCAGTATCAGAATCTGTGCTCTGCTGCGTAACTTGGCAGCCTTGGGCACATTATTTCATCTCTTTGGGCCTCAGTTTCCTTACTTTACTTTAGGGTAAATTATATCCAGCTCACTTAGTTGTTTGAGGATTAATTAGATCACCTCCATATAATGCTTAGAACTTAGTGATAGGCTTTCTCGTAAAAAGCTAAGTTAAAAGTATGCATTTGACTTCTTGCAAATTCACACATTACGCTTGATTGCATCTACTCAGGGTTTTTTTTCCCTGAGGATAAATAATTTGCAGTTAATTTTTAATATCTCTACAAAACATTTACTTGTGCATTTATGATTTTCCATGCCTGGCTTGCAACTGGGGTAAACTGAGTCATTTGAAGATAGTCAGAGAGCCCAATTGCTCTCCTTTTAAGCTGGCACATCGTTTCATTAGAGTAACCCAACTATGAAAATGCTGACCTTTCCTTGCCAGTGAAGAATCCACTCGATGCCGCTTACTATAATGTCCCCCAACAGGAACAGGAGGCCCAATGCCCTGATCAGACCTCTGACAATTAATGAGCACCAATGTGTGCCAGGCCTTGAGAGGGTTCAAAGAAGGCTAAGAGAGAGGGTCCCTGTCCTCAAAGAATTTGACATCTAAGGGGTGAATTAGAGCACATAAATACACATGAAAACAGCAACAAGGCCAAAGCAAATATATTAATGCCTTGTGATTGGCGGAGCAATAAGGGATACAAGACTCAGGGAAGAGAGAGTTTGCTGAGGGCTAAGGAGTCGGGAAGGTTTTCTTTGGGGTAATCCAAGACATGGTTCTGTACTCTCACTGGGCCCCACCTCCTGAGATTTGGATGCAGCAGGTCTGGGGCGGGACCCGAGATTCTGCGAACAAGCTCCCAGATGATACTGATGCAGCTGGTCTCCCGGCTACACTCGAGTTGTGAAGCTAAGAGATGAGCTGGTTTTGGCTCTGGGAGAACTGAGGAGGGCACGCCAGGGAGGATATGCCCAATTTTGCCTGTCTATTTCTGGCCTTTGCCTTCCTCATGCCCTCTACCCGGGGTGCCCCTTCATTGCGGTTGGCCAGTGTCATGCGGTTTTACCAAATGATGAAGCAATATGTAGCATCTGCTCTTTATTCAGAAAGAGAAAATTCCCACCTTTGCTATAAGGGCCTTATAACCCTGCCTTCTCTTTCTCAAAATATTTGCATTTGAATACTAACTCTGCCTCTCCACTCTCATCCTGTCCCCCTCCCCCTGCAACTCTTATTTTGGCAGCAGTGAAGTTGCTGGGCTTCCCGTTTGAAATAACTTTAAAAAGGCTTAAAGACAAATAATCCCACAAATTACAATTACTGGTATTTACTCAAGTAAAACCCAGTATCCTGTTGCTTTGTTGACAGCAGGGCCCAGCCAAGTGTTGGGTTAGCAGGGGCTGGTAGAGTTAAAAAGAGGACCTGGTTGAGTTGCCTCACCATGGGAGGAGAGAGGCATGCACAATCAGATATTTAACACTCCTCAGCAATTATGGGAGTTTTTATTCTCTCCCTGGCAGGGAACATAGCTCTTTACCGCAGTGTTTCAAGTTTGCCTCCAATACTATCTGATAGAAGTGCTTTTATCCCCCGAAGATACAGTACAAAATACAAATCATCATTGGTTTTATCTCAGCTGGAGCTGCTGCTTCTGCAAATAGGTTTACTCTGTGCAACTGCCCATCAGACCCATTTTTCATCCTTCATCCCGCTCCTTTACGATGGCTGGGTTTAAGGCCTTTCTTCTGTCCTTTGTTCCTTTAGCTCAGTGAAGTAAACAGCAGGATTGATCTTACACTGCATTTTGGTATTGTTCCAAGTGCTCATCAATAGACATGGCTGGGAATGCACTGACTGGAAAGGAAGGGCAGATGGAAATGCACTTCTTGTTCTTTGTGCCTTTTAGTGTGCAGCGGAATGTCCCTAATCTGAGGGCTGCTACACTGGCTGCCGATCGACATGCAAATTCATCATCAAATGATGAGCCCCATATTAGTTCCAAGGGAAGTCTTTAAAGGTATCAGGGAGGAAAAGAGGAAAAAAAAAAAGAGAGAGAGAGAGAGGATAATAAAAGGGGCTTTTCTTCACTACCTCTTGTGCCCAAGTCATTACTGTGTCTTGGGAAAAATGAAGGGGCTAAGTAAGCTGTTACGTTGTGTTTCTTTTGGCATTGCATCGGTTTGCAGGTACGCCAAGTGAAATGCTCTGCGAGGCAATTTCAGTTAGTGACGACCTAAAGTCAGGGATGGCGGCCTGAAAATGAGAGAAAGTATTACACAGGATGGTGGGTTTTTCATGGTTATTTTCTTTTGCTTTGTCATTTCACCTCAATTATTTGGGAAAAAAAATCTTAAAAGGCCTGATTTCTGTATTTTTTTTTTCTTTAAAGGGAACCAACAATATTTGACTTGTAATTTTTTCTTTAAAGGTGTGTGGTTAAGTTGAATTGGAGGCTGAAAGGTGCTGCTTTTATGGGTCGCACTCTCTTGTTACATAGAAAGATGATAAAAGTTCGATGGCCAGATGGGCCTTTCCGTTTGTTTTATTGAAGGCCCATTTGTTATTATAATGCCTTTAGAAATTTTTGAGAGAGAACAGGTTGGAGGGGGAGTTTATGGAAATAATTATCTTGTTTTGAAGCCTCCTCACAGCAGGACACATCCCATTGCTTATCGGATGTTTGGCACGGAGACAGTCTGACCTTACATTGATTACGCGGACACCACCTCTGCTTTGTAAGAGGTCTTCAATTTTTAGGGCAATTAGGCGATCCTACAACCTCCCTCCCTCAGCTGTAAGAAAGCGTAGTTTCTCTTTCATTTCCGTTAATAGTTATATCCTGAGAGTTACTTCTTCTGTGAGGCTTTCCCTCAACACCTGCCTCCCCTTCCCCGCCAGAGTCCCAGTCCCACTTTCCCCACGACACTGGCCATTCCCGCCTTTGTTCTGAGAACGTACTAAGTACATGTTTTATTATATACGTGTTGTCTATTTTTGGTTATCCAAGTTTGCATAGACCATTTTGTAGATTGTGTTTTTTAATACACTGGTAAAAATATTACATTACCAAGAATCTATAGATGTCTCTTGTTCGGAAATATAAAGGTGCTAAGTCGCCTACTGTAACATAATAATATCCCTCTGTCTGTGTGTGGTGTACATCAGCTGCAGCCACTTGTGGAAATTTTAATAGTGCAGTGTTAGTGAACAGCTGTTTGTTTAAATATAATGAAATTAACCAATAACTAAGACATTAGAATGGAAAATAACCTACACAATACTTAACATACCACAAAAACTTTAAAATACGGAACGACGCGTAAAAAGGTAGAATATAAAACCCTTGGAAGACAAGGCATCCATTATTCATCTTTTACTGGTTAGACAATATTAAACAGGGGCAGAGGATTTAAAAACTGGCGTTTGAGACCCTTAGCACCAGTGACATAGTGGGTGGATGGCAGATACCGTCTGCAATCAGGTGGGGTTAGCTAGCAAAAGTGAGATCACACCTGTACGTTGTTGGCTGACCTCTTTAAGAATTGTGGATGGTTTTTTGCAAATACGTTTACTTATGTAAATGATTTCACATTTAGTTTAAACATCAGTTTACATTAAAACCATTTTAAACCATATTCCAACCAGTTATATTTAAATTCACCTTTTCAGTTATATTTGACCTTCCTTCCCTGATTTTCTCAAATATTACAGCTCTCTGGGAAGTAACTGTTTATGTGTTTGCCTGTGAGCTTCTGAAGGAAAGAGATCCTTTTTTATTCAACTTTGTTTTCCTAGTCCATAGCATAGAACAAGTCCTCATAAATGTTTATTGAATGAATGTTTAAATGAATAAATAAATAGATGAATTAAGATCTCTTAGCTTAGATGACCTTGGCCAAAGGTATTTAGCACAGATCTGAAAAAGAGATCAGCAATTTAGCTCTCTGCTCCCAACTTATCTTGAAAATTCCAGGCATCTCTGTTGCCCCCCAAATGCTGGGGTGGTGGGGTTATTTTGGGATTCCCGGTTCACCCTTAGTCTGCTTTCTCAAAAGCAGTTTTCTTTTTGTCAAAAAGAACTGGGAATTGGGATATTGAGAGCCCAAGTTGGTTGATAGCAGGACAAAACACAGTGGTAGTCCTATGGGAGTAGCTGAATCAGGTTAATAGTGAAGAGCAGAAGGAAAGGCCCAAGGGTATCTACTAATGGGGTCCCAAGAACAACCCTGAATCTAGAACCACTGATTGTGTCCAGCTCTCACTTCTCCCACCTCCCACTTCTACTGTTTCCTGCCCTCAGAGTTCAGATCTCGATTTTTCTATTATTTCTTTCTTTGCCACCCCCCCAGCCTTACACCTTTAATTTTGGGGCTAATTTAAGTACTTCTTGCAATACAACTTTATTCGGATTTCTAAATAAAGCTTCTAGGCAATCTCAATAATCAAATCTGAAAACCTTCTGTTTCTTAGGTTCCCCCATAGAGGGGCTGTGTTCAAGGGAAAGAAATCCATGTTCCGTTGAGTTGCTCTCTGCTATTTTCATCCTTATCCAAGGGGAAATAGTTTTTTGAAGCTGCAGCTTAGAAAATAACTTCTCTTCTGTGTTAGGAAACAAGATGTGAGGAGCATATCAGCTGAGAAACTCAAGAAGCCTTAAATTTTAGGGCTGAAAAGCAACAGAGAGGTTTCCACTTTATGAGAGTCTCGAAAAACTCACACCCTGCCTCCTGGAATGGTAGCTCTTCTCATTCAGTGCTGCTGAATGACTTGGTTTCTCTGGTCCAGAATGTTCTGTGTAAGTGACCACTTAGCATGAGCAACATCAAGTCATGTGTGCAAACTGTGAGTATGTGGCCACGCCCAAGGGAGAAAACAGCCAGATGATTAATGCAAAGTCCAGACTTGGGCAAAATCTTTCTTCTGTTGATAGCACTACTTCCACAAACTGGGCCAAGAGCATGCTCATTTGGGTCAGTTAATTTTGCTAGCTGTAATGGCCCACATATTACTCTCTCTCCTATATTGCTTAGGGTACACACTAAGCTGCTGTATCAAAGAAACTCCTAAGTATAGTGGATTGACTATGATAGAAATTTATTTCTCTTTAACACAAGTCAGCGATCCAGGACTTGGTAGATAGCTTTGCTATCCTCCATCTGTGGTTTCCATCTCTGTGTCCAAATCTTGTGCCATTTCTAGCCAATGAGAAGTGGGAGGAGGGAGGGAGGAACGGCAAGAAGAGTTCATGCCCATTTTTCTTAAGGGCACCCTTGGAATTAGGATGGATCACTTCCGTTCACCCATCATTAGTAGAACATAGTCACATGGCCACACTCAGTTGCAAGAATGTCTGGAAAATGTACTATTTTGCTGGATAGCCATGGACCCAGCTAAAATTCCAGAGTTTCATTATTAAATAAAAACGGATATTGATAGATGATTAGCAGTGTCCGTCACATTCCTCAAACCCACTCCTCCTCCATAACCTATGTGCTTGAAATCTATTCAGCGGGGAAATGTAAACCCTTTCTTAGAAGGGCACAGGGGAACTGACCTAGCAGTATGGCTAATCAGTAGAAATCTAGAGAAATAAGCAGAAGGAAGACAATTCAGAGTGTGGCTATATTTGTTGTGAGTGGTCTCTCCACCTTCTTTGTGTATCAGTTAACCAGTCAGAGACCCGGGTGACTAACAGCTGATATATGAATATTCTCTGATTTTTCAGAACTTATCATCCCACTTCTGCTAAAGTCCATAATCTAAGGTTTATTCTGTGCTTCCAAGTATGGAGATTTACATTGTAAGAATAATTTTGAAAACAAGAGTAGAAAAATCCTATTTACTGAATTATCTGCCTCTCTCATCATGCTCAATAAACAAGAGGAGATAAAATAAGAAAACAAAAATTGTGTACCCTTTTTTATTTATCATAATATTTGGGCATAAAATATAGATTTTTTTTGGTTTAAACACAAAATTGTCATGTATGGCATATACTGGATATAAAGGATGTAAATATATGTAGATATTTGAGGTGGACTAGTCTCTCCACTTTTAATAAAATTACCTTAGATTCTTCAGAAAAATGTTCTTTGTTTGTAATTTACAATTTGAAAAGGACCTGGTGATTTCTCCTGGTGCAGTTTCTCATTCCTTCAAATCCCCCTGGTATCCTGCCTATACAGCACGTTACATTCTGTATTGAAGTATTGTTTGTCTTTTTTTCTTTAAATGTATGTCTTATCTCTTTTATATGACTAAATCTCCTTGAAGAGAGTATCCACTTATGATTCTTCTCCGTGCCTCTCAGCAACCAAACACTAGTCTTTCAGTACAGCAGGTGCACATAAATACTTAATGGATGGAGGAAGGAATCTCTCAGAGATTTAGGCTTAACTCATGTCGCTGCTCAAACGTTCCATCCTCAGAGAGGCCTTCCCTGACCACCCTGTCTAGAACAGCATGTGGATCCCCTTACCCTGGGCTGATTTTCTTCCTAGAACCTACGATTGCCCTCCATGACTTTCACCTGTGAGTTTAATTGTTAATGTCTGTCTTCGGCTCTTGAGACAACACTTCATGAGGTCAAGGAGTTTCTTTTGTTCATGGCTGTATTCCCAGCCTTTAGAACACTGACTGGTTCAATAAATACTTTTTGAAAAAAATTAATGAATAATTATAATGACAGAAGGACAACTTCACTCATCAAAATTACTTTGGAGGGTTTCATATGTGTATTTCAAAAAAAGAGACTTTGATCAGCCACTTGGGGTGGGGCTCGAGACACCAAAAAAATCTCAAATGGTTGAACTGCCTTCTAAAGAGGGTAGTTCTGTTGTTGAAGGGCTCAGTATTTGCTGATAACAGAATGATTTGGATAATACAAGTTCAGGGGTATGAGCTGGGGCATGGCTAAATTTTTCTGCATAGTAAAGGGGGAGAGGAACTTGAAGCTCTTGAGAGAAATCTGGAAGAAGAAAGGACTAACTGCGATGGCTGGCCACTGGGTCGCAGAAGAGGAGAAATAGAGAAGCCCTGTTATGGTATAACTGAAGAGGGATTTAGGGGAAATAAAACACCTAACGTAGATTTTAATAGAATGTTATGTGCAATCCTATATGGCATCCCCATGAAGTCTCCCTGATCTTCAGAAAACCAAAACTAACCTAACCTACAAACACCCCAATGCTGGGAATTACTGTATTTTTATTGGAAACTGGTAATAGGGCTGAGTCCAACTTCTGGATATGTGTGGATCTGAGGAAGTTAGTACCCCTGGCTAAGGGAATGGAGAGATGTCTGACAGTTGTCTGGGTTACCTGGAACATTCACTAAAGGGAGACAGTCCATCATGTGTGTGTTCTGCTTCTCCTATTATACTGTGAGTTCCTTAGAGTCAGGTCATGTATTGCCAACTTTTGTTGAAGATCCTACAAGGGGGTACAGTATAGTGGTCTGTGAATGATGATCACTTAGTGAATGCTAACTGTATCAGTCAGCTACTGCTGCATAACAAACAACCACCAGATCTCAGTGACATTCACAGTAAGCATTTATCTCCCACGTGTCTGCAGATTGACTTGAGAGGCACTGATCTAGGCTGAACTTGAATGGGTGACTCTGCCTCCACTTGTAAGTCCCACTGGGCTTGGCTTCTCACTTTGGCATGGGCTCTGGTCTACTCCAGGTGGATGTATTTTGAGGTTCAGGCTGAAGGGATAGCATCTACTTGAGGGGGAGCTCTTTTAATTGTGATGGCAGAGTCACAAGAAAATAAGCAGAACTTAAGACGTCTATCAGAGATTAGACTGGGAACTGGCAGACCCTCAATTTTGCCCACATCCCATCAGCTAAAGTATCAGAAGCTGAGCCCCAAGTCAAGGAGTGGCCTTTGTGTAGGATGCATGTCAAAGGTGGTGGG
This sequence comes from Equus asinus, assembly GCF_041296235.1. Lineage (NCBI taxonomy): Eukaryota > Metazoa > Chordata > Mammalia > Perissodactyla > Equidae > Equus > Equus asinus. The sequence continues at coordinate 47,206,376 of NC_091795.1, read as the reverse complement.
CACAGGAGGGGTGAAGAATCAGGATCAAAAAGTCAATCTACCACATTAACTGACCAACTGACCAGTTGTACATGATGCTAAGAAGCCGGGCCAGACAGTGAGGCCCCTCCCAGCAGATGCTGGAGTGGCTGTGATTGGAGAACCTTTAAGGGAGTCCCTTTTTATTTTTCTTCTTTGCAAAAGGGGCCATTAAAGTTAAAAACCTCATTTTTGTAATAGAATGCACACAACAGTACACATATTGACTTATGTTTTTAGTCAATATCAAGATTTATTGTCCCCAGAGTTAAATAAATCGTGATATTGACCCCATCATAAGCCAATATCTGCCTAATGCATTTTTTTAAAGTATTTTGTATTCATTTATATTAATAGGACGCAAGCAATCACTCACAGAGTTACTGTGCTTTCCCTTTCTCACTCTCTCTCCTTTGTGATTTTTTCATCTGTCCTGGTAATTAGTTCAGGGTTCACGTGAGATTACTGAAATGGCGTGCAGTACAGGGAAGATGGCCAACCGTGGCCTCTGCCCGCTCTAGAAGGAAGGGGGTTCATTTCCACAGAGAACTGTGCCTTCTCTCATCCCGGAAGGTGGAGATGAACTCCGTCTTCTTTAGCAGTTGTTTTTCCCTGGCTTCCTCTCCTCTGTGATGCTCCCATACACAATTCCTTTGGGTCAGTGGGGGACATGGGGGTGAGGGGGTGTGGCAGGGTAGGGACAATGTCATGGGATCTTCAGTCGTCCTTGAATTGGTGTTTCTGACTTGCTTTCTATACTGCTTTATTCTTGATTTCTTTGTCTTTTTCTTTCTGTTTTGTAGCTGGCATTTACATTTTCTGGGGGAATGGAGAAAAATATATTTCTTTAATACTGAATTCCATTTACCTCCATAAATTGGTTAGGGTATATGATCTAAAGGACTCAGCTGTTTTTAAAATAGGTTTATTCCTTTCCTTGAAGATTATTTTCACACAGTATAGACAAGTTAGAAGGAGACTCATTTTGCAGACCTCAGTGAGAGCTCCACATTTGCAGGGCATCATTTCAGATGTGGAGTTTTTGAACAAAGAAATTAAATTTATATGTATCACCTAAATTATTTTGAATTCACGGTTCAGCAAAGAGTTCAGATCCTAATCAAATATGTAGTTTGCATGGGAGCTACCACCCTTCCCAGTAATAACACGGCAGTTCTATTTACAGTGTGGACTAGCTGCGGGGGTGGGGGGGGTGGGGGGGGGAGGGCGTGGGTAGGGGCAGGGAGAGACAGCTTTTGTGAGAATTTACCCTGGTTGTTTACAGTTGGGCCTGTGTTAAATGTGTGGTTTTACCACAGTAAAAATTTTCCAGAGGGGTAATTGAGAGAAGAGCTTTTCAAACAGTTCTCATCTCTTATAAATAACGGAAGGCACGCCGCCCGCCACCGCCCCCCCCCCCCCCCCCCCCACCGCGAAAGAATCTTTGGAAGGAAATGAATTCTACAGTCTCCTTCTTGTCTGTCTTTTCTTTCCATCTGTCAAAATGCTGCCATTGTGCAAGGCTGCATGGCGACCTCCCCCCTCCGTGGTTCTTTCCCAGCTCTTCCTGCTCGGCTGCTCCCTCCTCACTTGGTGTCCTACAAAGTGTATGGTCTGTGTCACCTAACCAGTGTTTGACTTAATTCAAGGTTGGTTTTATTTTCCTGTTTTAGGTGTCAACTTTATCTCTATTCCAGATTGTATACTAGACAAGACCAAAGACAGAGTTTTTCACGTCTTTGAAAATGGGAGCCGGGAAGAGGATGAGGACGATGATGATTGCAGCTAACATTTATCATTGGTCACTGTGGACGTGGGACACTTCTAAGTCCTTTAAATAGATGAACTCGTTTAATCCTTACAACGACCTTAGCAGTTAGATTCAGTTATTATCCTTATCTAACACAGGAAGTTGGGCACAGAGAAGTTAAGCAAATTGCTAAGGTAAGGGGTAGACCAGCATTCAAAACCATGTTCCTGAACTCTGAAGCCCATGCTCTTAACAGAAATGTGAGCCTTTTTGATGGCTGTTAGAAAAGGCATGGATTTCTTGCTTGAACACGGAGGAGACTAGGATGCAGCACGTACTTCTTGTCCATTTGAGGGATGGGATGGAGTATGGGATAAAGTTGGGCTGGTAGAAAAGAGCAAGGCCAAAGGGGCTTTTATAAGCTTTCTTTTAATGCTATCCTCACCTGACTTTCTTATAGTGCTCAGAGGTGATGGCTCAGGAATTTCAGAAGCTATAAAGCAGAGAAGGTCTGAATATGTTTTAACTCTAGACAGCTGCTACAATACAAAGCCCTGTGCAGGAGTGCTGCATCCTAGTTCCTGCTGTGGCAGCTCCTAGCTCACAAGGCAGAATGCTATGCCAAAGAGCCCGTAGCTTGTCCCAGGCTGACCGCTGCCTGTGTGGCATCAGCTCTGTATCTGGGTTGGTGGAGAATATATCCTAATTGAATTCTGTGGGCTGGGAGTGGCCAGGCTCCTTACTGAAGAATGGGCTCTTGAGGTGCCACAGGGCACCCAAGGCAGCTTTCAAACCACATCATGTTTCCCCATGGATTTATGCCATCACTGCTTCATTTCCTTTCTTTCACAAAATTGAGATAATACCATTTGTTCATGCATATTGCTCTCACTGGGCCTGAACACACATCTCTTATTTGGTATTCTAGTGGCTAAAAACCTGGGAGATATTAATTTTGCTGGTTAACCTATGAGGATAGGGGTGGAGTGGGGCAGGGGAGAAAATAGGTAGAAACATATGTGGGCCTTTACATGAACTTTCTTGGCTGCAGGTTCTTAGAAGTGCTCCTCTCGCCTCTTCTTACCAACCCTCCCATCTCCTTCCCAGCCCTCTGCTCCTCTCCTCCCTGCTCCAGTAGTCCTGCACACCAAGTTGGGGCAGCTGGGTGTCTGATGTCTATAGATAAATCAGCTGGTTCGTGTTCACAGCTGGCAAGCAGATGTTTCCCTGTCTATTTGTTCCTTAATAACCCGGCTAGAAAGATTGGCTTAGGGACATCCTCGACATCCTCCACCCCAAGTGGCAAATTATTCCTTGTTCAAGACGCACCATCCCTAGACTATCACTTTCATCTTCTACGATTCTGAGCTATAATCATTAAAGTGGATGGTGAGGCGCATGGAAATGTGCTCTATCGTTCAGCCATTGGTCTTTGGTTTAAATTTAACTTCTGGATGAAATGGAACCTCTCGATTCTAGCATGTTTTGGTTTTATTTAGTTTTGTTTCTTGGTTGGGGGTGAGGGTGTGGAGACCTTGGTAAGAAGGGGCTGGGCAGAGACAGCCCCTCAGGCAGTGTTTTAGAATGGAACAACTTCATAGCCCCTGGTCTGAACATCTTCATCTGCTTTTCTATTCACGTGTAGTTTAAATTTCTAGAGTTTTGGTTGGGGCTTTTGAGCATTTTTCCCCCTCTAACTTCTTTAGGAGTGGAATCCTTCCTCTCACTCACTTCTAGTGACCTCGTTTCACATCCTAAATATTATTCATTGAGATACATATTGTTCTGGAATTCAATTTTTAAGGTTAACCCCAGCACTAAATCCAGTCTTCCTGGGGTGCTCCTCTGCTACTACTTAACCATGAGGTGCCTTTTATGGTGATTTCCAAGAGAGGGAAGACAGGTTTGCTGGAGAGCCAGGGAAGGCGGGTGAGTGAGCACGTGCCAGCAATGCCCAGAGCTCCCTGCAATGACACTGGGCTGGGGCACATAGGTGAGTTCACTGTTTTACTAAGTAAGCTGTGGAGTGTGGAGACAGGTGGGTGGCCTGAGACATTTCATATGAAACCTGTGTGGCTGAGATCAACACAGCAGAGATGGCTGGGTTGAGTCTTGCTTGAAATACTGGTCTTTTTCCACCCTCTCAGAGGTTGTTTCTATGTAAAACCATTAATAAGTGAAATAGGAGCTTACCGAGCTCTACTGTGTGTGATAGGCGTTGTGCTGGGTCAGGTGGGAGACACAGAAGAAGTATTAGAATGAACTGCATGAAATTGCCACTATTGGACCATTTTTACCTACAAAAACGTCAGTTTCATAGATTTCATTCTAATATAAGGAACTCCACTTATTCAACAAACATTTATTCAATAAAATAGCATGCAAATTGCCTAGCACATTGCCTGGTACATAGTAACCACTCAATAAATGGTAACTGTTTTGATCAGTATGTTGCTGCTGTGGGCAGTGGCTATAAGTTGGAAGTATATAATGACCATTAGATCAACTTTAATCAAGGTCCTAAGTATGATCTGTCTGTTTGGCTTGACAGGTCAAGTGATCTAAGAACTGATTTCTATCCACCCTCCTCCCTCAGATCGTCTTGTTCCTTATAGGAGGGAACAAAATCCCCAGGCTGGCTTGGCAGCACGGATGGTCTCTGCTCTACACATTTCAGTAGAACAGGCAGTACTGAGTGTCTGACATCTGGGATAAAATCCAGTGTTTTTTCGGGTCTGTTTGTAATCCAACCTTTGGAGGAATATTAACCTTGTCCCTAATTTGTGAAATCTTCATTTTACTCTGAGTTTGAATCCATGAACGTTTTCATATAAGCTGTAACATTGAGAATTATAAACCAAACTTGATGGAAATGACAAATCATAGTTTGGGATGATTATATCTGATATAACAGCTGGAAAAAGAAAGCCAGAAACGTGAGGGAGGCCAATGAAAAGCTTTTTTTGGCATGAGGAAGCGTATTGTCATAATGTTCTCCCCAAATTGAATTGCCTTTCAAAAAAAGAACTGTAGGAATATTTGAAGAAACACAAATATTTTCGAAAAGTTAAAATAAGCCCTTTTTGTGAGAGAATGTTTTCAGTACCGGCCATTTTCAGCCTTCAGAGTTTTTCAGAAAGTAGTTCATTCACTGAGGGGGCAAAAAAACTCTCAGGGTTCTAAGAAGCAATTTCCAAGAACACTCTATAGACTTTGCACTCTTTGCATAGGCATTTTTCTGTTCAGAATCAAACGCAGAAGCAAAGGGATTATGAACTACCTGAAATAAATGATAAATCATAGCACTCTGAGTCAATTTCCTCCTGTGGGGTGAGCCCCCCAGCAAAAACAAGAAGACCTCAAGGAACACCCCTCTGGGTTCCTGAGATGGGGGTGGTTCTAATGGTAGTGATAAGAGTGCTTACATCCGTTTCACCCATCAGTGTGGTCACCGTGGCTTCTCCAAGATGGTGACCTTTGAGCAAAGCTTGGACGAAGAGTCTTTGAACCTGAGAAGGGAATGACCTGTGGTGTGTTTGAGGGACATAAAAGGCCAGAGAGGCTAGAGCTTAGGGAAGAGGAGGAAGGGGGAGTGTGGCAAGGAAGTGAGGAAGTAGGCAAGGTGGGGCTAGATCTTACAGAGCCTCTTGCCGAGGGGAAAGGTTTGTGCCTTATCCGGACACCACTAGCTGTACCGCATTTACATGTGAAAAAGGGGAGACATAACAAGTTTTGTACAGTTTTAGTTTATTTTTTACAGTTTTATTGAAGTATGATTGGCAAGTACAAATTGTATATATTTAGGTTATACAACATGATTTTTTGAAAAGGTATACAATGTGATGATTTAATATACATACATATTGTAAAGTGATTACCATAATTAAGCTAATTAACACATCCATCACCTCACAAGGTTATCTTTCTTTATTTTTGGTGTGGTGATCTTAAGATCTGCTCTCTTAGCAGATTTCAAGTACACAACACAGTATTATGAATATAATCACCATCCTGTTCATTTGATCCTAGGAACTTATTCATCTTCTAGCTAGAAGTTTGTTCCCTTTGGTCAACCTCTTCCCATTTCTGCCACCCACCACGTACCATTCTACATTCTGGTTCTATGAGTTTGACTTTTTCCCCACATATTAGTGTGAGCATATCATATTTGTCTTTCTGTGTCTGGCTTATTCCACTAAGCATAATGCCCTCCAGTTTCACTCATGTTGTAGTAAATGGCAGAATTTCCTTCTTTCTCATGGCCAAATACTATTCCATTATACACACACACACACACACACACACACACATATATACACCACATTTTCTTTATCTGTTCATCTGTCCATGGACACTGGACAGTTGTTTTAGATGAAATAATTTAATGTGTGCAAAGTGCTTAGACCTGTGCACCTTATATATACTAAGTGCTCAATAAATTATAGATATTATTGTTTTTCTTGTTAGCATTATTGGAAGGAATGGGAGGATTTTAGCAGGAGAGTGATACGATCTGATTTGCACTTCAGAAAGTGTCCCCTGGTTGCCATGTGGAGGCTGGAGGGAGATGAGGGGGAGGCAGGGGAGCCGTGAGGAGGCTCCTGAAACATCCAGCTGAGAGGTGGTGATGAAATGGACAGGAAAGTAGGAGAGGGGAGAGACTGCCAGATTTAGGTGTGTATTTGGGGATCACCAGCAGGCCTTGCTGGTAGGTTGGATGTGGGGTTTGAGGAAAATGAGAGTTGAGATAGTGTTTCACTTTTAGCCTGAGCAAGTGGGAGGGTGTTGGTGGAATTTACTAGTTAGGGAACACTTTGAGCAAGAAGTAGTGAAATTTCCCTATTTGATACCAAAATAACTGGCTGATTTTTGCTGGAGACAGTTAATTCAGTGAAAAGCAAGCAAACAAATGTGTCTAGAGCATCCACTCTGTTCCTGACGCTGTGCTGGGTGCTCTGAATTGGGGATCTCATTCACTTCCCACAGGAGTCTATACCTTATCACTGTCCCCATTTGTTCAGAGGAGGAAATTGAGTCCAAGAGAAGGTAATTGACTGGCCTAAGTCGCCTGGCAACTAAGTAGCAGTACCAGGAAAAGAACCCAAAGCCCATCCACCACGCCACATGGCCTCTTAAATCAAACCATCTAGCCCTGTGTGGGATGAGGGGTGGATAAGTGGGAAAGGGACAGTGGATGTGCCTGTAGCAGAAAATAAATAAATAAACTATTGGCAGAATTTCTCACTTTTCTAGCCACAGTTATAACCTTGGTTAGAATAAGCCAAGTTATCTAATGATCTTGGATGCTTTTTGACTTGCCCTCAAGGCTTTCTGTTCAATATTTCATAGGATTGCATTGGTATCTTTGAGCATTTTTTAAAAAAATGATATGAAACCATCTGAACACTCAAACACTTTTAAGAAGGTCAGTCAGTTTCCTTTTTGAAGAAAGTGTTAGGCAGCTCTGTTTTGGGGGTAATTTAAGGGCAAAACTATGTGGAGACAGAGGGATACCTATGATGACCTCTCATGAGAGCCTCCTGTTATTTTTGAGGTATATGACAAAACCATTTTGAAAATAAAAGGTGAATTAGTATATGGCAACTTGGGGCTTGTTCATATTGAATTCAAAGCTCTGAGTTATTGTGTAGAGTCCAACTTTCATCGATTCTGCAAATGGGTTTAAATTATAGACTTTGGAAATTCTAGGCCTCTACAGGTACCATAGGTCTGGTCTCTAGTCTTCTGTAGTTTAGGTCTTTGCAGAAACGCTCGTCCTAAGTCACATTTTAATGTCATGCTCTGAGCCTATAGCAATGGTCTATAATACAGGTGGTAAATATCTGTAATACAACTCAAACTAGTTTGAGCACAAAGGTAACTTAATTGGCTCAGGAAACTGAAAAGTTCAGGGATAACTCTAAATTTAGGTATGGCTGGACCCAGGTGCTCAACAGCAGGAATCTTTCCTTTGCCATCTTTCTTCTTCCTGGTTCATTTTGGTCTCAAGAATGCATCCCCTAATGCAGTGGCAAAGACTCCAGCAACTCCAGGTCTTCATTCTATCAATTTAGTAACCCCAGTGAAAAGAGCAGGCCTCCTGTTCAAGAGTTTCCCAGTAAGTTGCTTGAGTCTAGAGGGGGCATTTTTTCCTAACTTGTCCACTCAGAGGGGTGCTTTTTTCTAGTTCTTATGACGGCACCTCTTGCCCTGAAAAGATTGAAAAGGGTAAGAATGAAAGCAGTTAGATCATTCAGGAAGCTTTTGCTGTCCCTCGGGTAAGACAGGATTAGACCATGGGTAGTGGAGATGAAGAGAAATGGATGGATTTAGGATGTGTCAACTGAATTAAGAGCACTTATTCAGCAAACAGGATGAGTCCCTACGCTGAATCTGTCCTGTATGAAAAAGCAAGGGATACAGTAGTGTCTAAGACACACTCTCACTCTAGAATTGCTCATGGTCTATGGGTTAGAGAGATAGGTAAACAGGTAGATCCCAAACCACAAGGTAAATGCTTTAATAGAGATATGAACAAAGGCAATGAGAGTCCAGAGCAAAGAGTGATTAAATCTCCCAGGAAGAGTCAGGAGAGTTAAAGCAGGTGGTGGTATCTGAGTTGGGTCTTGAAGTACAAGTAGGAAAGGTGAAGAAAAACGTAAAAGGAGCTTCAGTGGAAGCAACACGTGCTAGAGCACGAAGGCATGAAATGTGGTGCAGAAAGTGGGGTAGGTGGGGGCAGACTGGGAAGGACCTTGAAGCCTCCTTATGGACTGAGTTTCAAGGTGGGAATATTGAATCTGCGGCACATGAATTCATGGGCACAAATATGTGAAACAGAACATGGTTAAGCATTTCTTCCTGTGGTTGAGTCCCAAACTTCAGTGTATGTAAGAATTACTGGATATCATTTTTAGGGATTTTTCTATAGCAAATTTTGCCTTGTGTGATTTTGCTCACATGGTGATACTAGATTCTCAATTCTCTCGACTTAAGATGCAACCTCTTTGTATTGAGTGGACACTATGTGATTTAAGGCTGGAAGTTGCCTAGTACATTCTCAAGGTGCTCTAGAAAATTCAGTATATCAGCTAGAATTTTTTTACTTGCAAGCAAAGTAAAACTCAGCTCAGAATGCCCTGAACAATGAAGGGCATTAACTGCTGCATGGAACTGAGAAGTCCAGCATAAGGTGGAGCTTCAACGTGTGGTCCTCTCAGGGCTCTGACTCTCTTGTCTAAGGTTTTCTAAGCTCTCACCTTTGTGTGGGGGTTGGAGTTTATTCTCAGGCTCATTCCTCTCTTGACTGCAAGAGGGCAGACAGCCATGACTGGAGCTACCTGCTTTCTAATTCACATACTGGGAAGAGGGAAAGTCCCCTCCTGGGAGCATCAGACAAGCGTCCTGAGCTTCACCCTAATTGGATCATCCCTGAGCCCCGGGCTGTCTGGTTTAGGCCTGGGTTAACAGTGTCAAGAGAGATGAGATTACCATGACAGCCTGAAACGGAGTCCCGAAGCTGGGGGTCTGGGAAGTCCACTCAAACCGCCCTGGGAATGGAGAATAGATGTTATAGGGATAATCACAGGGTTCACCACAGTCAAATAAAAAAAAAACCCAAACAATGAAAACCCCAAACCCTGAATTATTTAGATAATGGGGAAAATGTCATAGCGCATGTTATGTAAAGAGAGAAAGTTAAAATTTTGGTGGACAGTTGTGTATGTGGGATGGTGTTTAGGGAACATGTTCATTAAGCATTTTCATGTGAATTGAGTAGGGGTGGGGATGAAGATAGCTTTTAAACCAGTTATGAAGGAAAAGTTTCCCAAACAAATTAATAAGTGAAATTGTAGAAAAGGTTGAGTTTATGAGAGTGAATTCTTGGCAAAGGGACTTAAAAGATGCATTTATGTATAAGTGACACGTATTGTACACAAGCCACCGTTCACTGTGCCTCAAGGCATGATCTTCTAGTTCTACTTGACATGCAGTTAACCTAGTTCCAAATGCGGTCTTACCTGAAAAACGTTAACTGCATTTCTCTTCAAACACTCTGGTAAGCAGAATTTTGGTGTATTAAAGGTCCTCTCCCTAGTGGCTGAAATCAGTAAACTTTCTACAAAAACTTGGGTTGCAACCCACTCTCCATTTACGAGATGCTGAGAAATGACCTGTAGTGGTTTCGTAGCCATCCAGACTTCGGTTCAGTTTCCTGCTCTGCCACTGGCCGGCTGTGTGACCCAGGGCGATTTATTTGGCCCTGCTGAAGCTCATTTGGAAGGTGACAGTAATGATTACCTACAAAAGCAGCAATCACAGGGATGGAATGTGGCAATGTTTGTAAAATGCCTGGCACAAAAAGGTGCTCAATGAAAGTTAGCTAACATTAATATTGGAAACACATTTATGAGCAGTCTTCAGGCCAGATTCTTTTCCCTCGATTGTTCCAAGCACAATTTATGCATTCTACTGTGAGTCATGAAATGAACAAAGAACTAGCTCCTAATTTTGAAGCTCTTTAGCTGGATTTTGGGTCAAAAGATGGGTGTTGTAGATAAAATGGTGTTTGGGTAAGCAGGAGGTGATGGAGTTCCCATCTATGAATTCAGGGGTCCGTGCCTTCTTCTCTCCAGCAATGGAGCATGAGGGCACTTAAAATGATAGCAAACAGAGGCACATGTTTCGTCCCCTCTTCCTCTCCCCTAAATGTTGTTTGTTTGCCTTTCCAAAGGAAATTTGAGACCTTTTAGAGCTGTTGTAAGTCCAGTGCCCAGATGTTTAGACCCTGGGTTTCCCAGTCTGATGGGGGAGGCAGAGTTCCCCATATATGAGCCCTACCCCTCCACGCCAAAGCCTGCCTGAGCCAAAAGTGGTGGGTGGTCTTACTGTTCTCCCAGTGTTCTAAGAGCTACCCTGCCTAGGCACATGGAAGGAGGCAAACGCTATTAAATTCTCTGCTTCCTGTGGTATATGTGCCTGAACTATTGCCAGAAACTTAATGTTGTTTTAACGCATTTTTGTGCGTGTGTGAGAATCCATTTTCCAGCAGTGCTGATGGAAGACACTCACCACCCCCTGTTATGACCGAAAGCCAGATGAAGTTTCAAACACAAGGTTCATTCTGGAAAACACAATGGTGGTTTCTCCTCCCCTCGTCCTCTTTCACTTGGGCATCAGCTCTTTTAATCTTTCGCCTGGGAAAAAAATCTAATGTACTGTAACTAGGATGTTTTTCAAAACTAGGAACACTTCAAAACAAGTTTAAATATAAATGAAATCGATTTCCAAATGTCTTGTTAAAAAAAACGCAGATGTTTTATATTTATTATATCATTTTTGTTTTATCACCTTGCAAAATTTTACAGCATGGAATTTTATTTAATGCAGTGGCATTTGAAGAGCAATCTTAGACAGCTGTATTTGTTTCATATTTGGGGACTATTTTTTTTTCTCTTTGGAAGGATATTAAAACTGAAACTAATGTAACCTGGTGTTTTGGGAAATGTGGACGAGGTGTTTTTGCTTATTGGTAATTGAAAACAACAACCATCTTCCCTCCAAAAGCACCCCTCAAAAAATAAGCTTTATTGCTTAGATAAGTGATCATCCGTTTTCAGAATGCCAGGAAGTTCAAATGAAACCACTTTCAGGAAGACTTGGCTCCTTACGTGCAGGGACCGTGTCTCTTGACTTCTGCTGTACAGTGCCAGGCAGGGCCTAACAAATTGTACAGTTGATTTGTTGCTTTTGCTGGTCTAGGATTTTGCAAGGATGTATGGCACAGAACAGATTGCAATACAGCTAAGAAACAGAATTATTTTCAGCAATAAGCCAAATCCCACTTCCCCCCCTAATTTGTACCTCTTAGCTCCTCCTCCACCTCCTTTTAATTTGCTTTTTCAGGATCTTCCACTGGTGCCTTTAATGAGGGTATCGGCTGGATGTTCACAGCTGAAAAAAATGCCAGCTTTCTCTCTGTCTCTTGTTTTGGTAAAATTTTCCCTCTACAGGCACAGACAGGTTTCTAGTTCTCTCCTAACCAAGCCACAGACTCTCTGCTGGTTCTTACACCCTCTGGGTCACAACGAAATCCCCTATTAATTAAACTGAAATTATATCTGAAATAAATCACTTGGTGAGAGAAACCCACTGTGGCATTTTTCTAAAGATGTTTGCAATAATTAATGAAACATTTAGTGACTGGTGATATTTTTGATAACTCTTAAAGTGCCAGAAGATGTTGATATGTAAATAATCTCCGTGGACTCTAGAGCAAGAACTCAGAAGATCTAGCAAGGGCTGAATAATGATTTTTGGTTTTTCTAAAGATCTTGCTTTTTTGAGGGGAATGGAGAAAGTAGGGTGGTGAAAGACATTCTTTGAAGAGAAATTCTTGGAGGTCAGGGGTTGGCAAACTAGGGCCCACCAAATCTAACCTGAAGCCTGTTTTTGTAAATAAAGTTTTATTGGAACACAGCTATACTCACTGTTTATATATTGGCTGTGGCCCTTTTTGTGCTACAATGGCAGAATTGAGCAGCTTCCACAGAGACTACTGTATGTCCATGATGCATAAAATATTTACTGTCTGACCCTTTGCATATAAAATTTGCCAACCCTTGATATAGGTAATGATCTTATAGGAGTTTGGTTAAATGGCCATCATTTTGTATTATGTAGAAAACCAGTGGAATGTTTTGAGGATCAGGAATAACATATATTTACATATATACACGTGTATATGTATAAATGATGTGCATCACTGCTCCCATTCTTTTATTCATGGCAGACATTACAAATCAATCACAGTATATTCTCCTCCTGAGCCCAGATCTGGTCTCAGATTCTATCTCAAAACAGTTTCCAGGGAGCCACTGCCTATGGACCACGGGTGTCATGCCAGATACAACAATTTTTCCTCTCTCTCTTATAGTCTTTCTCCCGTCGAAGGTACCTCTATCCAAAGTTATAATCTTAGTCACTAATGGGTTACACAGTGGTTCTAAGCCTTGTGGGAGGTTGTGTGATGTTGTAGGGTGATTGCAAGGGCTCACAAATCTATAAGGACACCAAGCATTGTAAAGATACAAGAAAAAAACGTGCTTCCCTCGTGTTCCTTCATTCGGTAAATATCACTTGATACTCAGCCACCTATGGGCCCTGCTCTGTCCTAGGCATTATGGATTCAGTGGGGAACAGAACATATCAAGTCCCTGCTCTTCAAGGAGCAAACGACCTACTGCAGGGGGCAAACAACAGAAACAAAAATACAGACTGTAACAGCAGGTAATGTTAACAGCCGCGAAAAACACCACGCAGGGCGAAGGGATAGCCAGAGAGCATGGGAATGTTATTTAAAGTAGCAGAGTTCAGGAAAAACTTCCTAGGGAGGTAACGTTTCAGCAGAAATGAAGGCAAAGTGAAAGAGAAAGTTCTGCAGACACTGAGCAAAGGGCATCTCCAGTAGAGGGAGCAGAGGCCGGAAGTGGGCAAGTGCTGGGTGTGCGCAGGTGCAGGGGAAAAGTAAGGAAGATGGCCGGAGTTTAGCTTGTGTGGCCATGAGGTGGGTCGCGGCAGCTGGAACTCCTTTGCCACATTTTGCCCCTTGGATCCCTCAGCAAGCCGCTGGAGAAGGCAGGGCCACCATGCCTATCTCACGGAGGGGAGACTCTAGCAAGGCACTCTCAGCAACAGTGACACATCGCTGGTCACACAGCTGAGACTAGAGCCCACAGTCCTGACTGTAAGATTGTGCTTTTTTTAAAAAAAAGGATTTCTATTCTATTTCTTACTGAGGTGTCTGTCCTGAAGCAGAAAGTGATAAAAATGCTCCACTCCCCCTTGAATCTGGGCTGGACTTTGTGTCTTGTTCCAAAAGAATAGAGTATAGAAAGGAGAAAACAGTAAGTTTGCAATAGAGGAAGCTGATAGACTCCACCTCATGCAAGTGGTGGAGATGAACATGTCCAGTGATGTCCCGTGGGTGTCTGTATATTAAATACCCCCGGCACGATGTGGTGAGAACGGTACTTCACCTCCGTGATAGTCTTCCCCCAAACCAATAATCTCAGTCTAATCATGAGAAAAACATTAGACAAGCCTAGTTTCAGGGACATTCTGTAAAATACCTGACCAGTACTCAAAAGTGTCAAGGTCATGAAAAGCCAGGAAAGACTGAGAAACTGACATAGGTGAGAGGAGACTAAGATGATCGAATGCAGTGAGTTATCCTGGGTTAGATCTGGGAACAGAAAAAGAACAATAACGGAAAAACTAGTTAAAGGAAATTCAAATAAAGTCTGGTGTAGTTAATAGTTAACAAAATAAACCAATCGTATATTATTTAATAAATTTTATTTCTTCTGCTCAGTAGTGGGGAAGAAAAAGATTCCCTCAGCCACGGGTGCTTCGGGGATGATCCTAGACCCACAGTAATCTTGTAGTGTCTTTGGGGGCTACTATAGGCTTGTATGCATCTCTGTCACTGTGGCCTGATCCTTGGGAGAGTGGCCCTTATGGATGGGCAAGGTGCTAGGCACCTTGAAGTCGCTTTCCAAACCCTTGACAGATGGGTTTTAATGTCTGTAGCATGTCATATCATAGGACTTTTCTTTTCCCCCCAGAAGTCTTCTGCTTCCAGAAAAATTGAAGAGAGTAGGTAAAAAGGATTTAATTAATGCATGTGGCCTGAGAGAGTTAAATATCCTTAAGACGTTTTAGCAGAAATGGTTGACAGAAACAGCCCCTAATTACTCCATCCAGCTCACTAGTCTGTAGAGCCTCAAATAGTGGGCCCTTGTTTCTTGGAGATACGAGGGGGCAGGAGGCACTGGAAGGAGAGGGGCTCCCCTGAGCTTGAACCCCAGTGACGAGGTTTTAGAAACAGACTTTCCCCACCCCACTTCATCATGAAAGCTGGCACTTGTCATTGATCTTTGGAAACTCCAGTTAGTAGTGTGAAGCAGGCTTTTTCTGGGAATGGGGGGGGGGGGGAGTTGTTATCTTTTAAAACCACCACCATCTTGTGTGTGGTTCTGCTGATTGAATGGCTTGCTTTTCAAAGGAACTGAAAGGAATTAGCTGATAGAGAGGTTGGCCTTCCCACAAGGGCGAACTCAGGGACCATTCCCAATCAACGTCCTGCCATCCATCTCCATTTCCTGAAAGAAAGGACCTAAGCGGGCCACTCAGCTGGTAGAGGCCACCTCCTGGGGCAGCCAGTCTTGGCCTACAGTTTCTGCATGTGCGGCTCTGCAGCCCCAATTCTCAGTTCTCTCCTGAGCCACTCTGGGGAGTAATAGCTGTTCCCTCCCCAGAAGCCCTCTGGAGCTGGGCAGTGTCCTAGAGTCATGAGGTCCTGTTGGTCGACCTCACTGTCTCCACTCCGTTGGGATGGGCAGCTCCAATGAGCAGTGATGGAGAGGCCATGAGCATGTCTTACCTGAGCATCTAGCTTGGGGCATCAGCAGTGATGCCAGTGGTGGTCTCAGGTCAGTCTGCATCTACTTCTAGTGTGATCTACCCTTTTTCAGCTTCACCGTCACAGAGCAGCAGTCTGACTTTATTCATTCTCTGCTCATTCATTAATTCATTCATTTATTCAGGGAGAGGCAGTGGGGCCTTAGACTCAGAGGCTTGAGATCCATTCCTTGTCTTTCCACTCCCTTGCTAGGTGACTTTGGAGAAGTTACTCAACTGCTTTGGGCTTTATCTGGAAAATGAGGATACAAAACCTATTTCATAATTTCTGTGAAATTTTCAATGGTATAAAGCAGGGTTTCTCAGTGTATTGACATTTTGGGTGGAATAATTCTTTGTTGTGGGAACTTTCCTATGCATTGTAGCATGTTTAGCAGCATCCCTGGCCTCTACCCATTGGATACCAGTAGGTCCCTGTCCTCTGCTGTGAAAATCAAAAATGTATCCACATATTGTCAAATGTCCCCTGAGTAGGGAAGGGGATAAAGTGTCTCTTATTGAGAATCACTGGCTTCAAGAATGGAATACAGGGGCCAGCCCGGTGGCACAGTGGTTAAGTGTACACGTTCCGCTTTGGCGGCCGGGAGTTTGCAGGTTTGGATACCAGGTGTGGACATGGCACCGCTTGGCAAGCCATGCTGCGGCAGGTGTCCCACATATAAAGTAGAGGAAGATGGGCAGGGATGTTAGCTCAAGGCCAGTCTTCCTGAGCAAAAAGAGGAGGATTGGCAGGAGATGTTAGTTCAGGGCTAATCTTCCTCAAAAAAAAAAGAATGGAATACAGATTACGTGGTTCATGGCACTTAGAAAGAGGCTGATTGATGCTAACTCCTACCTTCCCTTAGAAGCTGTGGAGCTTGCAAGGAGATGCACAGTAGAGTTCCTGCCTTCCAGACATTTTAGAGTCAAAGTAGAAAGAAGGGACAAAGTCAGATCAAAAGATACTTAACAATGCAAATTATGGTTGGGATATTGGCCCTTGAAACCATGCATTGGTTGCTAAGATTGCTGGGTAGAGGGAGGAGTGAGAGTTTGGAAAGAGCCCAAGGATAGGACAGACACTTCAAGTTCTGCTGTGGTGATGGCCTGTCTGTTCGTGAACTCTGAACACCGCTGGTCTCCTGAGTCTTGAGGACAGGCTCAGCCACTCCTTCAAGGGCAGGCATAGACCCAACAACTTCTAACTAGATGATCTACAATCATGGAAAAAAAAGACCACTTTTGTCAGATAAAAATATCTCCTGATAAAGGATTAAACATTAAAAAATAATATTCACTCTTTGGGTTTGCATATTTTTGTGGGTTCTTTACTTGCAGGTTTGATAATGAAGTTATTTTTATTTTATTGTCCCCAACTCTTTCCTCTTTTCTGTGCATAACCAGGAGGGAGGAGAATACTGATATTTACCTGTAGTGACTGCTGTGGTTTTCCTATAAAAATGTTTCCATGAATACCAAGGTAGAATTGAAAGATGAGGCAAAGGAAAGAAAGTATAGAATGGTGGACTTTACCGTTGTCACGGACTCGGTGATCTGCTTTAACTCCCTGGTTTCAATGATGGGAACCAAGGCCCTGAGAAGTGCAATTACTTGCCTAGGGTCGCCCAGCTTGTTAGGGTCAGAGAGAAGTCTTCAACCCAGGACTTCTGATTCAGTCAGTCTAGCTCCCATGCCTCAAATCTTCCTTTTTTTCCGTTCTGCCTCCAGTATTTCAAGGAAGGGCTTAGGCTCCTGATTTTTTTTTTTTTTGGTTTTACTTTTTTCAATCACTGAAACAAAAAACCCATGAAATATTAAATAATTTCCTTATGACCTCAAGATAAATGTTCTTTCGTGTTTGATTTTTTTATTGTGGTAAAATATACATAATATAAAATTTGCCATTTTAACCATTTTCACGTGTACACTTTAGTGGCATTTAAGTACATTCACATTGTGGGGCAGCCATCACCGTTATCCGTCTCCAGAACTTTTTCATCTCCCCATACCAAAACTCTGGACCCATCAGACAGCTCCCCAGGCCCTCTCCCACTGGGCCCTCCTGATTACTGCCGCACTTTCTGTCTCCATGGTTTTGGCTATTCTAGGTACCCCGTATAAGTGGAATCATACACTATTTGTCCTTTTTTGTGTTTGATTTTAAGTTCTTTGATGTGCCGTTTCTGTTTTAAGGTTTCATCCTAAACCTCATGGTTGTAAATGAGCCTTCTGGTATTTCTCACCCGCTGTGGATTATTTTCTCTTCTTTGGTATGCCTGTCTCTCTCCCATGATCCTTTTGTAGGGTGCGAAAGCAGCTAGAGGTCAGCCAAGGAAGGGGTTTGATGTCTCTGTTTGGAGGGGAATAGAACCCTCCTAACTTTCCGGCTCCCTGTGAGGACAGGGGGGCTGTGCTAACCTGCACTCCTCAGGTGAACGGATCCCCTTTCAGGTTTCCAGTAACCACCACCGTCTAAGTAAATCCCTTCCTGCCGGAAGAAAAATAGGAATGGAAATGAATGATGAGTTTAGGGGCTGCTTAGTGTTCTTAATTTCTTTTTTTTTAAATTGTGGTTTTTGTATCATTTCATATATGGTCTTGAGGTTTTTCTGTGGCGGAAGTGTCTTAAATATTAAAAGCAAATAAATAAATGGAGGATTGTCTTTTGAGCGCCTGGCAGATTTATTTAGGTTTGAGGAGTCTAAGTAGTTGAAATTTTTAGTTTCCCTAAATCCTGTAAATGCAAGTGTCAGACAGCTGCCAAAGTCATCAAGATATCTAAGGACTTAACTGGTTTGATTTGTCACATTCGTTCAGGGTTAGCCTGAACCTAACTTTGTACATTCTGACAGGTTAATCTTCACTCTCAGAGGCCTGAATGGTAGTCATTTCCTCTCCCGGGGCCCTCATATGATTTCTTGGAGCAGGTTTTGCGTGGGCTGCTCTTACTGAACCCCAGGGGAAGACAGTCCTTTCCTTGGTGCTCACGGGCAACCTTCTGCCTTGTGGCACGTGCGTGCCCTGGCCCCAGAAAGAAGAGTTTGCAAGTCACAGGTGGCCATCCTGTGGGAACATTTGGCTGCATGCATTGTGCTCTGTATATTGGAAATGGACCACTTTGCCAGCTGGAAAAGCCAACAGGCACATTCCTTCAGCCAAGGCTGTGGTTGCTCCTTTATGGGCCATAAATGCTGCAAACCATCAAGTCTCCAAGAGGAGCTACAAGATCCCCATTGCTCTCTGGGAGACCCAGATAAAGGCTTTGCCACTTGGCCAAGATGCAGGTCTTTCAGCTGGCAATATCATGTTTTAAATATCATGCGTAGGCCTAGAGACTCAATTTCAGTGGGTTTCAATCCTGGTTACACACTGGAATCATGCAAAGAGCTTTAAAGAGTACCACCTGGGAGATTCTAAGCTGACTGGTCTGGGGCGGGATTCACGGCAGGTGATTCTCATGTACAACCAGGTTTGAAAACCACTGTTTGAAATCCTTGAACCTGTTTTCAGAGCAAGCCATGCCTGCATCTTGTCTGTGGTGATGATTATAATGATGATGTTGATCAGAGCTAACATTTATTGAAACTTACTGTGTGCCAGATTGCGTTTTGAGCACTTTCACATGCCTCGTCTCAGATTACCTTTGAAGCACCCCTATGAAGCAGATGCTATTATTGCCCTTATTCGGGGATGTGGAAGCTGAGGCACAGAGGAGTTAAGTCACCCCCCTAAGATCACCCAGCTACTACGTGGCCAAGCCCAGGAACTTCTCAAGGCCTGAGGAGAAGAGTACAAGGTGTCGTCACTGTACTGATGAAGGGTGATTGGGCTGTTAGGCTGGGTGCCTCCCTCTGAAGACCCTCCATGGTGGAAGAGCCCTTAGACTCCTCAGATATGGCTGTTGTGCTGTCATCTCCTTGTAGAACTGGATGTGGACGTTGTCAGGCATAGAGAGTAGGAACATTGGAATGTAGGACGCAGCCCTTTGCAAAGGTCTAAATCTCCACAGGGGCCTCTCTTGTGTCCATGTGGGTAGCCACTGCCAGATGGAAGTATTTGCAGTGACTTCTGTACTTCAGTGAAGTGCTGTTAGGGGGAAGCATTGAGGAGTGATTGAAAGTGAGGACAGTGATGCTGAGATCTTTTCCTGACAGGGTATTAACAGGAGATCGTGGAAATGCAGCTGGCTCCCTTTAACTCTCACTTAGCTCTCCTGAGGCTGCTTCTAAGGGTAGCAGGCTAGACCTTGCAAACCAGTTGTCTCTGGGGACCCCTGCACATCTCAAGCTGTTTTGCAGACCACTGGGCTGTCCCAAATGCCAAGCATTTTTTCTGTGGAAATGTGCTCCACGTGGTTCTGATTAATGTCCCTCTCGTCCTGCTGTCTTCTGGGACAGCTTCCATTTCCTGCCGCTTCTCATAGTTTTTTCCTTCGGTCCGGGTCCACCTCCTCTTGTCCACCTTGCGCTCTTCTCCAGGCAGCTCTTCCTGATCTGCCTCATGACTCTCCCTGTCCTACTGGCTCTCATCTTCCAAATGCCTCCTCTGAGCCCACTTTTCCTGTAAAGTCTTTGTGAAATACGTTAGTGCTTGCTGCCATCGCCCTCCAAACCTTGACAATGCCAGAAGCAACAGACTCGCTAACGAGACGGTCAGCTCCTTACCATCTTCAAGTTAATTGTCCTCTGGTGTCTTTTTTGGTGGTGGTTTTTCATTTATTAATTTATTCAGTCATTTGGTTATTCGGGGTCTGAACTTGGGTGGGGAGAATGTCTGCCTCTTTATCTGGCCTCAGGAGCTGTGCCACTGCCTCCTTACCGCTAACTGGTGTGAAGCCCATGATCTTTAAGTCGAGGATCTTTACATTCATGGTATGGAAATTGGATGCTAAGGTCTTAAAAAAATTAGTGTTCTCTTTCATCATAGCCAATTCTTCATCTGTGGCTTGTAGATTTTTCCAAGTCATTCTCTTCTTCTATCAAGTTCATTTATCAAACTGCTTGGCGCTCACAAGGCAGATGATTGGGGAAAGTGCAGCCCAGATTAATCAAATCAGCTGTTGGGCAACAATTCCTCTGAAAGGCAATGTCAGGCAGGAAGTTCAGCTCTAGGCACACTTGGGTTTTGGGGTCAAATGGGGATCTCATTTATCTTTGCCAACCCCGTTGCCCTCTGCCCTCCTCCAAGTGCTCTTTGCCCTCATCCAGTAACCTAATTTGCGTTTGAAAAAGAGCAGCAGTTGCAAGAGCACCTTGAGTTCCAGAGTTAAGGCAGCCTGCAGAGAGGATGGAGAAATCAGGGGGACCTTTCCAGGGACCCAGCAGAGTGCAGAACCCAGCAGGAGGGCCAGGGGCCACATCTCCTACCCTGGCTGAAGGCATTTCCTGGGAGGTCAGAAGCAAGGATCTTGGTGAGAGAGGGAGGCAAGGAAAGGGTGAAAGGAGACGGGGCAGAAGAAAGGAGCCTTTCACAAAGGAAAGTTGCTGATTTTGTCTGTGATCAATCACGCTTAACAAAGAGGCCCGCGACACAGGGCCTTGTTCCTCCCAGAACATCGCCATTCTGCCACCCAAAGCCTATCAGAAGATGCCGACATTAATTTCAATGAACGTCCCTGTTCTTGTTGGCGGCTTTTCCCAACATGGATGGGGTTGACGAACCGACGACAGTGATTTTATTTTTTCAAATTACCTTGATGTGGTCCCGGGTGGTAGGAACCACCTTCACAAGAGGCCACACATTTTCCTAGATGCGTCCCCAAAAATGTCAACCTCAACTATAAAGCTGAAAAAGACATTTCACATACATAAAATATGTAATTAAAATGATGAATTATTGTAAGATAGAATATTAGCCTTGTGACATTTTAATCTTAACGGGAGAGAGAGGGAGAAAGAGAGCGCAATCTGAAGCGCTCAATTAAATTTAGAATTTCCCCCCTCCATTGTTATGAATAAATAGAAAAGATTCTGTAGCAGTCGGCGGAATTATTAATTGCACCTAGTGCAGAAGGTGCGTGCACCATATCATGAAATGGAATATCATTGTTAGTGACTATATTTCTTGGTAATTAAGGCCCAGACTAATGATGCAAGTTTTCTCCAGCATGATTTTCATCTGATTATGAGGCTGCTTCATTAAGAGCACTCAGCCTAACGAGCTGTAGCTGTAATAAAGTAATTTTCTGTCTTGTGCTCTGATTGATAAAGAGTTTCTATAGCTAAAAGGAATTGAAAATATAATTATAATTAGAAATGGTTGAATAAAGTTATTACAGGATTGCTGAAGGGTAGTGCAATTGACACCATAATGTTTTTTTGGAAGTGAGCATCTTAAAATTAGACTTTATAAAGCAACAAAACTCCTTTGCTAATAACTGGGCTGAATGTTGCTGCTTCCATAAAATGAACATTTAGATTAAAGGAAAATGAGACTTTCCCACATTGTTCTCGACAAGAAAAACATATGCAAGAAGAATGCTGTCGCCTTTCTTCCCAGCATTCTTCTATCGTGAAGTAAAGCTTATGAACATACTTTTTACTCCATTTATAATAATTTTCCTTCTGCCATATGTTGGAAAAAGATCTTTTTGATTAAACTGATGTCTTTTTAAGCATACAGTATAATTTTGGAGTTTCCCCTTGCCAATGTGCAAAGAGTTATGCTGTATTTTTTTATATATTTATATTTATGAAGCAGTGGGTTTCATATAATTTTTCAAATTGTGTGTGGGTTTTTTTTCTCTTTCTGTCTTTGTCATGCATTGGTTGCTATCAAAATATAACTGGGGAGGATACAAGATTCCACCCCCTCCCATGAGAAATGCTAATCAACTTTTTATCCTAGAAACCTTATTTCTTTTTATGATGTTCACATTTATAAACCATGAAAACTCCGTTAGAGTGGTCCTTGGTGTGTATGTCATTGGATATGTCTGCAATATTGACATATAAATCTATGGCAGTGGTTTTATTTAGAATTAGCTGATATACTTTGTGCTCCAAATTAGTTTCACGTATTTAATTTAGTCTCTTTTGTCCCATTTTAGCTCCCTGCACTGTAGGAAAAACACGCATATACTTTAAAGCTATATGGTTGTGTAAATCTATTTTATGCAGACTCACCCAGATATTATTGGGTCTGGATTGAACTGAGGAGTGGATCTCCCCGGATCCACACTTTTGACTATTTCAAAGCTACCATTGTACATTGATCCTGACAATTCGAAAGACTTTTAGGATTTTTGAGAATCATTTCTAACATATTATAGGGTAATAAAAGCATGTTATTGGAATACCATTAGTAAGATTAGAGAGGAAAAAAAGAGCAGAATTTTATTGGTTGCTCATTGAAAATGTTAGCTGTGATTAGTTACATAATCCTACATTAACCTGTAAATTAAAATTCCTTGGTGCAATTTGATGGCTGATTTAATTTTGTCTCTCTTTGTTTGCCGCAGGCTAATTCCATTATGAATTCTTTATACAGCCTTTTCCCTCAATGATTAGCAGCTTCTACTCAAGTTCTGATTACTATTGTACACTTAGCACTACATAAAGCCAGGGATTAATATTCCCCTGAAGAATTGTTGCTATGGATCTGCTCTATTCCTTCTAAGAGATGTTTCTGCAGCTTCAATTGTCCATAAATTATGATCTCTAGTGAATTATCAGTGGGAGTGAGCTGAGCTTAACAAGCTGAAGAGTACACTCTAGTTCGGAGAGAAAAAAGGCAAGGGAGAGGGAGAAAGAGAGATTCTCAATTATTAATTGTGAGGTTGGATCATTCAGAAGTGATATTTTCCCCATCTCTCTCCTTGTAGACATATACAAATCAGAATGAGGTTGTGGGTTAAAACAGAAGCTTTAAAAATGTTTCAATATTTAGTGATCATAACATGCCTGGAAGGTGCATATTACCTGTAAACAGGGAGAAAAATGCTGGCCCTGCCACCCGGTAACATAGTCAGGTTATAGGTATGTTTTATTTTGAGAAGTGACATTGTCTTGATTTGCGAAGTGTGATTTCCCCTCTATCAGTTTAGGAAAACGTATTTGGGTACCATTGTTTTAAAACATCACTGGGAATAACGGAAGACTTAAGTGGAATTGATTTAAGGATTTTTCAAGATGAGGAAGGATTTTCTCAAGAAGTTAATATGTCCGGGTCAAGCTGATCTGTAGCAGGGGGATGGGTGTCTCAATTTTGCTTTAATGGGACTAAAAATCAGGGTTGGCTAATATTTGGGCATGTTTCCCCTTGAGACTCTCATCACAGGGGATTGTGTTCATGGTTTATTGGAACGTTGGCTTGGATAGACCCAGACAGACATCCCTCCCACTGTACAGCGCGGTCCGCTGGATGGATTCTTGCCCTTCTGGAGGACTCTGTGGTCCTGTGACGTGTGGCAGAAGCACTTGCTGGCTCGGACACTGGGAGCGAGTTTAGCTGGAGAAACCAGTTGGAATCAGGCTGAGACCACCAAGCTTGCTGAATTGCTAGCTTTTAGCAACACATGTTCCAGTCCAAGGGAAATAAACATTTGGATAATGGATCGTCTAAGATGATTCTCTTCTCTTTCCTCTCATTTAATTTTCTTCCTTTTACTTCCTTTCTCTTCTGATTTTCTCTTGCCTCTCTAGTCCCCATCCTTTCTTTACTTTGTTCTTAAACTGTCCTTTTAGGGTTTCTTTTTCTTTTCTTATTCCTTCCCCAGCCACTTTTATCCCCAAGGGGCTAAAATACTGAAAATATGCTGGCATTTTAAAGTTGAAGCAAAAAGGTGAATTTTATTGCTACTTGGAAGGCAGCTAAGGGCAGAGTCCTGAGGGAAGTGAGATAAAATAGCGGAGACTGAGAAATGCACTTAACAGAACAGACACAGTGGAAAGAATCTTTTCCAGGAATTATCACTTCCCAGTTTTCCAACTGCTCAGCAACAAATCATATACCAAGTCGAGGCAATTCTGTTATTAGGGAAGGGATTCCTATGAATCATTCTTAAGTTGGAGTCTCAAATTATACTGAGCAGTTCCTGGAAGTGGAGGTAGTGTCCATCTCATCAGAGCCTGGTCTCTGCAGCACCATTCACATCTGTGTGGGAACACGCACCACATGCACGTGTATACGCACGCACACACATGCACACATGCAAATCCCTGCACCCTTCGTTTGAGGCTCAGTGCAGGGCATGAGTCTTAGGGAGGGTGACAATATAATTTATTGTCCAAACGGCACCACTGCTGAGAGTGTAAAGGATGTTATTCATAATGAAGCCGGGACATCGGGCATACATGAGACTGTCGCTGGCTAACAGGACACCTTAGTCTTAGGGGAGGATTGCAATCAAGTCCCTGAAGGTGAAGTCTCCTCTGAGAGTCTCGTGTTTGCCTTGCCTTCCTACCACCTGGCCTGTGAGCCTCCCTTTCGTATTGAGGAGTTTGGCTCCTCTGTCTTGTTAGAGTCAGGGACCCTCTCTCACTCTTTGTGTTTTCTCAGACCCCTTTGCACTAAGCCACGTACATGTGACCCTGATTTGCTCACCAGACACACCCGCAAGGGACTTTGGCTTGGGTGGCTAGTGATGCACAGAAGCAGGGTCTCCACTGAGCCGCCTCCATTTTCCAGGCATGCGGGGATGGAGGTCCTCTGGTGGGATCCAAAGCCCAGGGCGGGGTCCATGAGGATCAGGACTACAGCAAGATCATGGGTGCTGTTCTAGGCACGTAGCCTCCCAGTCTCCTCTAGTTCTCTGAGAGACTGTGTAAATTAATATCCCATCAGCAAGAAGTTGCTGTGGGAATTAAATGTGAAACCATAGGGAGACAGAGCACACTGGTGAATATTCACTCCTCCATTCCACAAACAGGGGCTTGGCCTTGAATTCCAGGCACAGGGGTGGGGTAGCAAGTCATCAGTGCTTGCTCGTGGTAACTTTATCTTGTCTATTACCCGACAATCCAGCCTTGGCCCCCAGGGGCATGCTCGCTTTACTGGGCTGCGAGGGTGTGAACAGGAAGCCAGGGGCTAGCTGGACTACTGTCCTTAGAAGGTGCATGCTCTGAGAGCACTTGATGCTTTTTCTCAACATGGTAGCCAATGGCATTTTAGACAGAAAAGTACTATTTTGTGGAGTACTGTTCCTGGCTCCATCTACTAAATGCTAAATGCCACTAGTGCTCTCCCAATGGTTGTGACTACCAAAATTCCCCTCTCCACCCGTTTCCAGACACCCCTAGAGAACAGTACAACCCCAGATAAGAACCACTGAATGACTGTCTTCCAATCACATTTAATACTCTCTGAAAAGAATTTTGAAAAGTGCATCTTTTGCCATTTCCTGGCATTTTTACTAACATTTTGAGTCCTGGGGTGTTTTAATAACCCTTAGAAACTGGTCCTTGTGGAATTTCCCACTCTCCCCATCCTGCAGTTTGCTTAGAACCGGCTTAGGGTAGAGTACTAAAGTAGGCTCGTCAAAGACAGATTTTCCCAACTTGATTTATCTAAAGACCCAGCGTGAAGCCAAATCGAAGGAAAAATAGAACACCCAATGCTTATTTTATTCTGGCTGATAGTTTTGTGCAGTAGCATTTTCACTTATTGAAGGGAGTGCTATTTTGGGAGTGATGCCTCCTCCTAGAAATTTCTCTGCCCCAGGCAGGAATCTGGTTCAGTAGAGACACCTGAAGTGATGCTTGCTGTGTCAGGAGAGTGCTGGCTACAGAAGGAGCTTTATTTTGTGTTAAAAAACCCCAGGAGTCCCGATTTACAGGATGCTCACCTGCAGGGTTACCTCCACAGGGTTAGGCAGTTGTTTTCCTGGCGCATGTGGCAAAGAATACGTATTTGATGAGTAGAATGATAGAATATTAGAGATTAAAGTAACTGGTTTAGCTTCTTTTCTTTTTATAAGTAAGGAAAGGAAGTCAGGAGTGTCGGAGTGACTTACCAGGTCAAAATCATCAGAACAGCAGCTCACACATATGATGTGCCAGACACTGTTCTAACACTAACTATTCTAAACATTAGCTCATTTGCGCTTCATGACGGTTCTCTTAGGTAGTTATTATCATCACCGCTGTTTTACAGATGAGGAAACTGAGGCACAAAGAGGTTAAGGAATTCACGTAATTGGCAAGAGGCAGAGCCAGGATTTGAACTGTGGTCCTTCAGCTCCGGAGTCTGGATGCTCCTCAGCCATTATGCTGTATACCAGGGGAGGTGGAAGCAGCCTTTGGACTTGAGTTTGTTTGCTCTTAGGTTTCGTGGACTTACCCTCTCTCCCTTCCTCTCTCTCTCCCTTTTTCCTTCTCCATCGACTATCTGTCTGTAACGGAGGCTCCCCTCTACTGAGACTGCTTCTCAGTGTGTGCTGTCCCTGCCTCATTCAGATCCTCACTCCGACATTTCCATGCCCACCGCCTCTCAGTTTTCCTGCCGCCTTTCTTGACAAATACAAATAATGACTGTTCTTTTGCTGCTGCTTGTTTCTGGTGCAGCGGGACAATGAGGGGAGCACAGATCAATGTTTCTCAGAGCATGGCTGTGGCGAGCCTTGAAAAGAGGGAACCCTGGTAACACTCCCAGAGGTGCAGACAATTTCCTTGCTCCATTGATGTCTCTCCCAGGAAAGAGATTCTCAGTAGAGGAGCCAACTCTGGATTCAGAGGAAGCAGCGGCAGTTTAAATGGAGCGTGTGTGTGTGTGTGTGTGTGTGTTAACAATCGCCATGCAGTGAGGATACACAGGTCTCAAGCTAGGTGATTGCCTCAATAGCAAGCACAGGCAACACCATTTGATGCATAAGTTAAACATTTTCCTGCTCTCATATTGGCCAGTGTGAGGGAGTGGATGAAAACCCCAAATGAAAGGGTCCCCCATTCTATGAATGCCTCCTCTTGCTTTTATTTCCTCTCCATTCTACCCACAGCTCAAGTTTGCTTTTGAGCCAAGGAAGCTGAGTAATTTTCCTTCGCCTTTGCTGAAAGACTTGCTGTCAAATTGCATGCAAGTTGATTCTGCTGATTTGCATGAGAGGAGATATAATCTGATGAAGATGTAAATGTACACAATTGTTTTCTTATCTGTAAGCTTTCTGTTTCTTATTTGGAAAGAGTCTGATGTAAATATGCCCATTTGAAGTAACTTATAGGGGCTTACGCAATGCCAAGTGATTCCATTTTTAAAGCCCTCTGCTTAGTTAATCCTGGCATTTCTTCTTTTATATCAATTCATCTAGCCATGCTTATCATAAGAACTTTTGAGCCTTTATATTAAAAATACGAGACAAAAGATACAAAGATAAGTAAGAAATGGGCCCTGCTTTCTAGGAGCTTATGACAATGAGACACATTTTAAAAGGCATTTTGAAGTCATTTGGAATTGGGAATGAATCCTCCATATAAACAAGGTTCTAACACGTTGCAATTATATAACACTTTATCATTTACAAAATACTGTCATAATCCTAGGCAAGACAGCAAAAGCCTCTTTAACTCCCTATGTAGTTGAAACAATGCAATTGGAAACCATTTCAAGCATTCTGTCTCAGTTCTGTTAAGACCCTGAGCTCCCACCATAGGGATCCTGAGCTTTTCCTTTGTCCACTTCACTCTGAAACGGGATAACCAAGGTGTCAGGACATGATTCTGAGTGTTGGGTGAGGAACACCAGTGGGTCTCAACTTTTGGACACCCCCCACTTTTGCACATTGTTGTTGATACTCCTAAACTATCTTTTGTGGACCAAATTTAGAGTTTCTTAAAACAGCCAATAGGATATTTCCAAATTTCGATGTTGCCTACCAGCTTCTAATAATTTGTTTGGTGTTTCAATCTTTACTTGTACAATATGTTTATCTATGCAATTATTTAAATATTTCATCTAATTTTCCTCTGATTATTAAAAAAACTAATTCAAAATGGGAGAATGAAAATGTCAATGTAGTGACTCAAAGTGTAGGTTTTATCAAGTGAATATAAATGAGATGGGCTGAATCATTTTTTGTGTATTGTAAGTGGGAACCCTAGCTTCTTTCAGCCTATTAATTCACACAAATGGCTGTTTAATTATGAAGGAAAGAAGAAAATGATAAAATAGAATATGATAGAAATAGATTAATAAAGATTGTTCATGAAAGACAAAGTATAGTTAGGAATTCTGTAAGATTATTTTTCATCTCTGGGAACAGAACTTGCAAGAAGGTTTATGGTTTACTTGCCTACCTTTGACTTTCAGACGTATTTCAGTGTCAGTATGGGTGGAATTAGGGGACATTAGGACTTCATGAGGTAGAAGGGACTTAACTCTTTAATTGAAAGGAGTAGATGGTGACAAGTGATGTCCGAAGGCTTTGGCTGCAGAGAAGATGCAGAGCAAGCCCAGAGGAAGTGAGAAAGGAGAGGTCTCAGACAGAAGCAGTAGCTTAGAGGGGACAGTCCTACAGGGTGTGAGAAGTTGGCAGGAAAGGGAAGGTGAGTCTCCTGCTGAGGGGGACACTTCTATAAGCAGGGGACATTAGAAAGTCATTTGGAATGTTTTCAATCTCATGAACACTAGAAGGACAAAACACTCTGCCCGCTCAGGAGGAGATGAGATCACATTTGATGGTGGATCAGTGAAGGCTTCAGAGTATATATGACATTTGAGCTGAGCCTAGAAGAATGCATAAGATTTTTTCCAGCCAGAATTTGGGGAAATGATATGATGAGAACAAAATGGGGTGGGATGAATGGTGAGAACAAAAGTGCAGAGGCCGGACATGTAAACATGTGTTTGAGGAACAGTGAACTGCAGGACACTTATAGCTTGGTTTAAGGTTCATTGAGAATAGTAAAGAATGGTTAAGCTGGAAGGCTAGGTTGTGGCCAGATCAAGGAGGTTCTGGAATTCCAAGCTAAACTGTGATTTAGATTTAATTTGTTAGCCGCTTAATTTGGTGGTAGGGACCCTGGGACTTAACAGGAAGGAAAAGCATTGTAAAGCTCTTGTCATATTTCAGGTAGTAGTTATGAGGGCCCAAAGCAGGAAGGTGCACACAGAACAGGAAGCAATGACGGGTTCAAGAGTTAGAATAGGTGTGATTTGGCATGATTGGATTGTCAAGGATGAGAGAAAGGAAGGAGTGAAGATGATTGAAGGAATGGAAGATTGGAAGTGTTATAATAGAAATAGTTAGGAGAAAGACAATGAGAGAAAGGAACAAGATAAATTTTAAAAACACTGGGTTTGAGGTGCCCATAGAATATCCTGATGGAATCTGCTGGAGTGTTTGGTAGAGTTGAAGGCATAGAATTTGGAAGTAATTTCTTAAAGGTAGTGGCAAAAGAAATGAGGATGAATGAGATTTCCAATGAGAGTATTGAGGACAGAGGGTCAAGGCCTGTGATTCAGAATTGTGGAAATTTATGCTTTTAAGGTTTATAAAAGGAAGTTGAACCAATGAGCAGAGAGACAGAATATTTAAGGACAGTGTAAAGCATGACAAAGAAAGAGCGAGCTTCAGTTAGGAAGTGGTGAGCAATAGGATCAAGTGCTGGGAAGCGGTTGAGGATGTGGCTATTAGAGGTTACCAGAGACTCTTAAGTGAGCGGGTCCATTTAGAGAGAGACTGTGATAGCTCCTGTCATTTTAACTTGAATGTCTCTACAACACAGAAGGCAATGTCACTGTTGGGAGTTAGAGGGTTGCAGATGAGAGTGGGGCTGTAAGTGGAAGTTCAGAAGAGCCAAGGGGAAGATTCATCAGTAGTGAGGAGCCAACTAAAGTGAAACAGCACTGAAAGCGAGTCCAATCAGCAGGGCTTGAAAATTTTGTTAGATGAAAGTAGATGGTGAGTGTTCCCAGGCGTTGGAGAGCGGCGGCAGTTCCAGCAGGCTATCCCAAGGTTAAGGGACTCTAGGGGTGCTGGCAAAGGAGGAGGCTGAAATGCCTCGCATGGGACCTGGCCTGGGTGGCAGGATGAATGGAGCTAGAAAGGACATGAGGTCCTGGTCTAGGAGAGCAGGGAGAGGGTGAATGGCTGGCTGTCATGATAAAGGCACAGAAAATATTTAGTACATGTGGGGAAGCAAGGATGATTTGGAGAAGGGAATTTCAAGGTTTTGAACTTTTTAGCTGGGATGGTTTCCAGTGTTGCGCTATCCCAGGGTATGGCTGAGAGGGTGTTGAGAAGAATGGGGATGAGGTCTTTGGAGTTCCACAGGTTTGGGAGGCGTTAAGTCAGTGCTGAAAGGACCATCAATATCAAGTCTGGATTCACCAGAGTTAAAGGCAGGGGCAGAAAAGGAAGGTAAGAAACTACTGTTTATTGAGGGCCTACTAAGTGCCAGAGAGTATGCAGAAGTTTTTCACATCTGTTTTAGCATCTAATCCTCACAACAGTCTTGTAATGGGAGGTGATATTGCACCCATTTTGCAGATGAGAAGCCAAAGTCTTTCATGGTGGCCCAAGGTCTCCTAGGGAGGATGTCCTGGAGACAGGGTGTGAATGCAAGTCTTATCCTAAAGCTTGTGCTCCTGTGTGAGACAGACCATAAACCAAAAGTTGAGGTCATCATAGCAGGGTCTCCTGAGGTCAGTAGACAATGATAATTGGATATAAACAGGAAATGTGGACTTCCAGAGAAGATATATTGTTTAGCAGGTGCATTGGGAAAGAAGTCTGGAAATGGAATTGCTGAGCCAGTGGTGTATTGACATCTCACATGGCGGTGTTGGGGGTTTGAGAGGGGGTGGGCTTTGAGGGATTGTCAGGGGAAATGAAGACCCAATTAGAGGACAGTGGATATGTTGGAATAGCTTAGGTTTATCATCTTGAGAGGAGCGTTTCCTTCTCATTGCCTTCGAGCCAGTACAAACATGACATTTGTTTTCTTCTTCTCCATTTCTGTTCTCGTGTCTGTCTGGGTCAATACTTGAGGATTGGCCCTTCTCTAAGAGTTGTGATCAAACTTGGTGAATATTTCAGGAGCAAATCAAATGGATTCTTTCAAATTTTAAAACATTTATTCAAAATAGGAAATGTGAAGACACAGCTATTACTCCTCTCAATGGAGGGAATAGGTTTTGAGTTTTGTAGGAAATTGACTAAATTCTTCATCCTCTGTTTCACTTGTAGTAGTTGGCCAATTAGAAGGTAATAGTTGGCACAGTGGTTTCTGAAGATGTGTCCTTCATTATTATTTGTAGTATTTTGCTTTCCAGTTTCCTCGACTAAAATCGATTTTCTCTCTAAGCTGAGAATATTTAATTATGAACTCTTAAAATGGCTGAGGGGACATTACGAACACTTTTAATGGGCCTTGACACTATGAATGGAGTTACAGCAGTTCCCCCTTATCCACGAGGGATATGTTCCGAGACCCCTGGTAGATGCCTGAAACTGTGGATAGTACCAAATCCTATACGTACTATGTTTTTTCCAATACATATATACATACCTAAGATAAAGTTTAACTTATAAATTAGGCACAGTAAAAGATAAACAATAATTAATAATAAAATAGAACAATTATAACAATATACTGTAGTAAAAGTTACCGTAGATCTTAGCAAATTCAACATATGATTTTTTTCTTTCCTTATTAAGTTGAGGACTTTTACCTTTTCAGGTACAGGAAGCACTTTATGGCTTCTCTGGGCATATTTGAATTGCTAGCATCACTACTCTTATGCTTTGGGCTGTTATTAAGTAAAATAAGAGCTACTTGAACACAAACTGCTGTACTGTGACAGCCGATCTGATAACTGAGATGGCTACTAAGTGACTAATGGGCAGGTGGCATATACAGTGTGTATCTGCTGGACAAAGGGACAATTCATGTCCTGGTTGGGATGAAGTGTGATGGAGCAAGATTTCATCACGCTGTTGAGAACGATGTGCAATTTAAAAGTTATGAATTGTTTGTTTCTGGAATTTTCTATTTAATGCTTTTGGACCATGGTTGACTGCAGGTAACTGAAACTACAGAAAGTGAAACTGTGGATAAGGGGACTGCTGTATTTCCTGGACACGAATAAGAAGTAGTTGACATCAGCGAGTGATTAGCAGGCTCCTTCATGCCATGTTTTCCAGTTTCTGGAGGGCTGTTTCTATGAGGCTGACATCTATAGGGACCAGTTGAGGCCAGCTTCAGCCAAATATCATAAAAAAGAGTTCAGCTATTATTCAGACTGAGCTGGATCCGAGTTAGGCCTCTTTGGTTCTTAGTGAATTTTCCCTTATGCAACAAACTTGTACTTAAAAATTTTTCCCAATTCCTCCTAGGGAGAAATTCCTTTGATTTTTTTATGGTTGTTGAACTTAGAACTTCTTGGCACACTAAAATCCATTCATTTTAGGACTTATTTAGGTGAATTTTGATCACGTTTCCTTTTTACGTGAAAATGTTCCGGATACATTAGAGTTCAATAGAAACATCGTTCCTGTCTTTGAGTAGGTGTCTACTCTTTCTGGGTGGTTAGCTGGGAGATGGTTCACCAAGAAGAGATATTTGCTCATCAGCTAGATGGTATAGGATGCAAACAGCCATTCATCTCTTCAAAAAAATGTTTATTGAGTGCCTGCTATGCGTCAGGTGTGGTTCTGGGGCCTGGAATCATAGTAGGCAACAAGACAGGTGGAAGTCCTTACCCATGGATTTCTGGGGAAGACAGAGAATAAATAACCAACTAACTATATAAATGATGCTGTAATGTCAGGGAGTAGCAGGTAGTATAAAGGAAAGCAGGGAAAGGTGGTAGGGAGGGGGAGGAGGGATCATTTTTGTAGCGTGGTCAGGGGAGATCTCTCTGGGGAGCTGACATTTGAGCTGCTATTGCAGTTGATAGAAGGCTGGGGAAAGTTGGCATGGGATGCTTTGCATTTCCTTTTCAATGCACAAAGTGCTTTAACATGTCATTCAATTTTCACACATCAGCCGTGTGAAGAAGATGTTGATATCCCCACTTTCAGATGAAGAAACTGAGTGGAGGTGGTTAAATGACTAGGTGGAGTGCACAGAGCTGGGTCTTGACTGAGACTGCCTCAGTCCAAGCAGAGTGTCTCACTCCCACACCGCAGATCAGAGCTGCCAGCAAATACACACCAGCACACACCCGAGAGATGCCAGCGTGGGTGTAAATTCACACAGCAAAGCTGCTAAATGCTGAGAGGCAATGCCAGAAAGGGTCCTCAGAGGTGTCCACCCGGGGAAAAGGTGCGTGCAGTTGGGCCGTCGTTGCCTCCTCTGGTCCAGCCAACGCAGAATGAGCCAAGACCTCAGGGGACCGATGTCTCATGCTGACCTTAGGGTGTTCCCAACAAACTTTATTTGAAGACATTTTTCAAAAATCTGAAAACTGCCTTAATTTAAAATGATATCCGTCGACTACTCCCCACCAAGTCACGCCTCAGGTGTTTAAGAAATGCTGTGAAGTAGCTGACGGTAAGCAAAATGCACAATGTGCCTTGTCGTTCTTTCCTTTCCATTTCAGAGAATTCAGGTTTTCTGTAGCTCCCTCTGGTAACAAAACATCTAAACATGTTCAAAACACTGTTGTTATCTTTCACTTTACCCTTGAGCAATGCAAAGAAAATACTGTGAACTGGCGGACGTCATTTTGCTAACACTCTCTTGTACATCGTAGCTGTGCTTCTCCTAGGAAACCTCCCTTTTCCTCGCTATAAAGATGTTTTCTGCTTTGTCTGCTTTGGGGTCTGTTTCCAGGAAGCACGTGGTTTGACTTCCTTTTTAACTTTCATCGCAGCCCTATGCATTGCCTCTTTAAGTAAGCACCGTTCAGCAGGTGCATCACCTGAACTTATTTCTGGCTTCATGGAAGGGATTTTACTTGGAATGCAAAGGGGCTGGAGACCTGAGCTTTGTTTCTGGCTTTGGAGAGGATCTAGGCTGTGGAAGCAATATGTGGCACATGTGCCATCACTGTCCCTTCCCTAACTCATGGCAGACATCAATAATCAGACCCGGTATTTTTTCTTGTTACGTATAGACACAGCCACAGGGCCCTTTTAATTTCATGGCAGCCAGAGTTGACCCCTGGATACAACTTCCTTGCCATCTCCAACTAATCAGCATAACTCCCTGCTGATGGCTGCCTTTACTGTATCCACCATAAACTTTAAAATAATTTAAAACGCTTTTAATTTACTCTTAGTATTAGCATGACAAATATAACGGAAACGTAACAGAATATCTATGGTTTTCAGCATGAGAAGAGGGTGTATTGGAATCTTTGGGAGAGAGTCTAGACATTTAGGGAGTCTGGATACATATGTCTTTTGAAAGTTCCTTAGGTTTTGTTCACATATTCACCTCTGCATTGAGGAATATTAGAACACGCATTTCCAGTTTCCGGCCCAGGCTTTCTCCTGCCCTCACAGTGGGGTGAGCACCTCTAGGCGAACGTGGGGAAGAGAGATTTGGAAAGCATCTTCAGTTGTTGAGAAGCTCTAAGAGGTCCAACCCTACTTGACATGACTTCATCCTAGGGAACTATACCAGTGGCTGTGTTTCCCAACAGTGAGGCAAGTCTCCGCCCATCCAAGCAAAGGGGTTGCCTGCTGGCTTTGCCTTTCTGAGGACTCATTTCAGGCCTGGAAAGAAGATAGTCTCCCTGGGTGGGAGGGCTGGTGCTCCTGTCAGCGCTGAGCTGGAAGAGCACACCTGGTCAGGGCAGGAGCGACTTCTCTCACAAAGACCTCATTTGTAGTTTCCGAGAAAGACCTTCTCAGAATGTTCAAAAGCACGCTGTGAAAATATTTTTTTGGAGGCACCTCATTAGTTTTAACAATAAATGCTCATAACTGGAAGTAATGATTTGGCAATTATAAGTCAAACTTCAAGTAGGAGCGGGAGACCTGTTTCTAGAGAAACAAATAGGGCTACCTCCCATTGAGCTAACTCTTACTTTGAACTTTCCTAGAGTTTATTTTCCCCAAGGACCTTTGGGAACTAAGAAAATATCAGTTCCTCAGTAATACCTGTGTTTATAGATGGTCTATGCCAAAGGACTCAAAGGATTTTAGAGGTGGTCCCTGTGTCCATGTTTGTCCAGATTGTCTCAGAGGGGCCTTTCATCTCTGTCTAACACTCAGTGGTGAGCAGGGTAGGTGCTATGGGACAGGGGTGAGTAGAAAGCATTAGGACTCCTGGTCCTTACAGGAGACTTAATACCCTGGGTGCCTGCCTGGCACGAGTTATTTTAGCATTCATGCCAGTCTTCTGTTTCCTGGAATACTTTATGCATTTGTCAATCCATTCAATTATTCAACAAAAGTGAATCATTGCCTACTATATGCTGAGCCCTAGGCTTTGTGCTGGGAGACAAAGATGAGTAAAATATTGCCCTGCCCTCACATGATGCAAAGTCTAGTGGGGAAAACTACCCAAACATAGATATTTTGAAGCAATAATGCAGGGAGAAATGATAGAGGAATGTCCTGAACTTTCTGATGCATAAGCAAGGTTCTCTAATCCTGATTAGAGAGTAGAGAGAGACGTTAAGGGGAAGCATCCTGGAGAAGGTGACAAATAACCTGCATCTTAGTGGATACCTCATAGGATACCATTTTCTTTTCTTCCTATTACTTCCCTTTCTAGGTGGAGCCTGGTATGTTCCAAAGTTAGGCAAACAGAAGGAGTCTTTGGTGAGGCAACTCAAAGCAAAACAAGGGGCAAAGATTCTGTGGGCATAAAAATGCACAGGAGGTGTCCCAAGAGGTGGTCAGTGTGGCCAGGTGAGGAGCTATTGGTTTGTAGATGTTCCACTCTCAAGCTAGAACACGATTGCCTCGCCTTTCTTTCTTCCTCCACCCAATAATTATGGCTCCTCTGAAAACTGTATGTCAAACCTGCCGTTCTGTGAGCAGTACTTCCTAACCTGTCAGCTTTTCGTCTTCATATAGACCCATAATTTATTTGTTCCTCTACCACTTTTTCACTTTCCACCCCTCACCTTGTCCTAACTACTTCCTTTCCCAGCACAGATTCCACAATCCAACATTAAAAACCCTCCTTTGTAAAGATCTTCTTCCCTGGTCTCCCTCACTCTGTGATACTCATCTCATAAGACCCAACCATGCTTAATACCATCTATCTATCTGCTCCACGCCTGCACCCAAGCAACTGAACAGTAGGGGAATGACACACGGCCATGCCTTGGATTCAACAGGACACGTCTCAAATGGGTACTCAACACTGCCCCACCATCTGCCACACTCCCCTAGCAGCATGTGCATGATCACACTCTCCAAACGATTATTTCATTAGTTCATTCAAGATCCATTTGGTGAGCATTAACTTTATGTGTGGCTCCATTAGAGGCTCTGGGGACAGAGCAATGAACACAACTGAAAGATTCCTCCTCTCCTGGAGTTTCCATTTAAGGTAGCAAACAGGTGCTACACAATTACCTTCTGATAATATTTACTAAGAGCTATGCAGGGAATTTTGGGTGAATTGACGGAGGGCCTGGCTGACTACTTTACACAGATTGGTTTGGGAAAACCTCACTGAGGAGACATTTAAGCAATTATCTGAATGCCAACAAGGAGCCAGCATGTGAAGATCAGAGGGAGGAGCATTCCAAGCAGAGTGAATGGCTGGAGCAAAGGCCCTGAGATGGAAGTGGGCTTGTCTTGTGCAAGGAACAGAAAGGCGAGGGTGGCCAGACCATAGTGGGCGAAGAAGAGAGTAGCGGGAAATTAGAGCGGTCACACATGGATGTAGAATTGCAGATGAGGGAGGTTCAGGAAGTTCCACTTGACAACCTTGATTTCTATGCTGAAGACATCAATCTCCCTTAAGACTCAGGATATGTGGTAGGTATTGTATGGGTGGTAAGCAGAGTGGGGAATTTTGGAACAGACGCTGAGGTAAATGGAGAGACCAAAGACAAAGATTGGGGGGTGGAGCTTTGGCCCCTCTGCAGCTGGGACAAGAGTTTGTAGTGGCTTTAATCATTCCAATGTGCTTTAAGTGGCAGCAGAAGAGGTCGATACTTGCATTGATCTGAGGATGGTGTTCTTTAGAAAGGAAGAAAAGATAAAGATACAAAAGAAAGGAGACTGCAGGTAGGTGAGTAGTTTGAAGATCAAGCATAAACTTCAAGCTGTTAGGGGAGAAGCTAAGAGGGGTTTGAAAGCCTGGGGCCAAATGGAGAGATCAAGAATGAGATCGAAAAGCAGTTGTGGAATCCATTTCGCTAGTCTTAATTTTTTATTTATTTTTTCATGCTGCAACAGCAGCCTGAATTCTAGTTGTTAGCTTGGCACCAAAACTAAGGAGGTCCGGTTGAGTGCATTTACCTTCGTCAGATAGGAATATTTGCTGGGAAGGCCAGAAAGAAGGATCTTGGAGAGAAAAGTGAGGAAAAGGTGAAAGGAGACAGGTCAGAAGGAAGACAGCTCTCGCAAAGGAAAGTTGCAGAGGTGTCTGTGATCAATCACCCCAACAAAGAGGCTGGGGCCACAGCCCTGCCCTTCCAAAACATTGCCTTTCTACCAGCTGAGGCCCCAGCACGAGACGCCAAGGGTGATTTATAGGAAGTTCTCCTGCTCGCCTTGGCAGTTTACTCCACTGCGCGTGGGGTTCTTTGCTGGTGGCACACTTTCTTTTAAAATTCTCTTTGTGCGCAAGCAATGGTCACGTCTTAATACAAAGCATCCTTTGGAAGATACGCACTTTTTCATCTTTCATTTAAAAATAAAAGACTTTCCCAATAATTTAGCCTTGCCTGAGGTTTGAGCAGTGTGAAAACATTCAAGAATCAACCTCATTTGGCTAAATCTAAATTCTCAAGGAAAGCTTGTGTCTTTCATTGAGATCATTTTTAGACTCCCTTGAAATAACTCAACATTTCCATTGCTTTTATTAATATTTTACTTTATTGGACTGAAAATTATTATTGATATGGTACATATTCCCTTTCTCTTCAGAGTCTTATTTCTAACTAGGTATTTGATAAATATTTGTTGATTGATTAGTTGCTTGCCCTGTCTCCATTCAGCCAAGGGGCGGCTGGGACAGTGGCCTTTCAGCTAGTTCCATAGGCTATTGATTAGTGAAAAGCAAAAAAAGGTTCAGTGGTCAAAAGTTTGGAGACACTCTGGATAAAACAGTGTTAAACAGATTTTTTTACTGCTGACTTTCTGAGAGGTTTTTACATGCTAAGAAGCATTGAGAATTTCCAAGAAGGAGACGAAGTGTGCGGTTGTTTACCTCCTTTTGAATACAGAGTCCTCTTGTTGGAGAATCTTCTGCGACTGATATTTCACAGAACACGCTTTGGAACATACTGCATTAAGATTTCCAATAGAGAACAGTAGGGGCAGAAGAGAGTGAAACTCAGAATAATGGACTTCATACACAAGGGGGCAATATGCCAAATTCTCCTTTAGTTCTATTTTGGTGATTGTTTTGTTTCTATACTCTATCTACGTGCCATTCTTACTATCATATTAATCTTCCTAAAATATAACTTTTGTCAGATTTCTCTTTTATTCAAATGACTGTGTTATCCAAAGGTGTGGCAGATGGTACTTTCCAAAGATTATTTTCCTATCAATCAATCATTTATCATCTGTCTATTCTCTTCTTAGAAGTGACTGATAACTCCTTCCATATACTCTTCTTACAATGTGACAACACTCTTCCAACTAAGGAGTAAAGTTTCTCCTTGAAAATAGGAGGGGGCTTGTAAGTCCTTCAACCAAAAGAGTTTGACCAAAGTGATACTTGCGACTTCCAATGCTATAGGTCGTGAAAAAGATACAGCTTGTGCCTCTCTCTCTCTCTCTTTCAACACTTTCCCTCGGAACCCAGCCACTTTGCTGTGAGGAAGTCTGAATTATTTCACTAGGAGAGGCCCTTGTGGAGAGGAACTGAGACCCGCAGCCAACAGTCAGCATCACCTTCCAGGATGTGAGTGAATGAGACGTCAGATGATTCCAGGTCTCCCTTTTGAGTCTTCCAGGTGAGTCTTTCAATGTTCCTGTCCCTCCTGTGCTTTTTCTGAATTCTTGGCCCCAGAAACTGTGTGCTTCATACATGGTTGTTGTAACTTACAGCAGTACATTTTGAAGTAATTTATAACATAGCCATAGTAATTGGAACAAAAGGATAAAACTCCAGATTATTAATTTGGCATTAAATTTCCCTCTCCACTGTGGTCCCAAACTCCCCTTCCGTTCTCTTCTTCCACTATTCATTTATGAACTTACTGCAGGAAATCCGGCTACCTTATTTTGTCACCACAAAAAAAGTCATATTTTCCTTCCTGCACATCTATTAGCTTGTAAGATCCCTGAATAGTTCTTTCAATTATATTTTCTCAAGACTTAACACAGTGCTAAGATTATAAAGATGCTTAATAAATATTTGAAGAATAAATGAATGATATCATTCTCCTAGGTAGACAAAGCTTTCTTACACTTTTCCACATATTCAAGTTCTATTCATCCTAAAAGACTAAATTTAAGTGTTATTGCTTGCTGAAGCATTCTGCATTTATTCTAAAATTGAGCAATCCACTCCTACATTGAGTGCCATATAATGCATTGCTTACGCTACTTACATAGCTCTCAATATTTACCAGTTGCAATGATTTGTCATCTTCCCATGAGCTTATATATAATTTCTCCAACTAGTATTCTCCTCTTGCTTCTCCTTCTCATTCTTTAATTCTCCTTAGGACCTATGTATACAGTGTAAGTTCAAAATCTCTTTGTTGATTATTATGAGCCAAGAACAAAACAACAACCACTCTCAAAGAGAAAAACAAACACAAAATCTAATTTAATATTAGGCTGCATTATGCTTGTAGTATGTTTGGGTCCAGAGCAATTCCACTGAACTCTCTGGACCATTCAAACTACGTCGTGAGCATTGTGCACTATTCCGAGGGGATGACATATTATGAGGAGATTAATGTACTAAGCAATAGGGGCTTGGAGGAGGTGACTCCAGGGCCTCCCCAGTAGTGGAGAGGAGAACGGCAAGTGAGGAGAGGATGGGACCAGATTCTCAGCTCTTCAAGAGCAATTCTACGTTGTTAGAGGGCTACTATGTACAGTTTCGTTTGAATAAAGTTCAGCGGATAAAACAAAGTTGAAAGGAGCACGGCAAAGAAAGTGAGGAATTCAGAAATCATAAGGAACTGTTGGAGGTGCTGGGGACATTCAGGCATGTCTGAGAAGCCATTACACACAAGAAGGCAAGATCCCTAACTTCCGTTAGCTGAAAGGGTGTCAGGGACACTGAGGACTCCTGCTGAATAGCTGCCAGTGATGGACCCACAGTAATGGAAGGGCAGATGTGGGGTCGTTCTCAGCAAGGCTTTAATCATAGAGATTACCATCAATGGGCTGGACTTCCCTGCTAAGTAGTGTGCTCTCTGTCACTGAAGTCTCCAAATAGGATCAATAGGTAGCCTTGTGTTAGGAAGGATGATTTCATGACAAGTGGTTGAATTTAGTGAATTTGTTCCAATTTTTAATTTCTGAGCTGTTTTAGTCTAAGGTTAGTCAGGGAAAAGGAAAGTATTCTAAGTATTTCAAACAGGAATTAGATGTAGGGAATTGGTTATAAGTTTATAGAGAAGGCTGGAAGACACAAAGGAAGAGGGGTAACACCCAGACAGATGAAGCTGCCGTTGTCCCGGGGTGAAGCCCATAAAGCTGCATCTTCTGCTGCTCCCTCAGGGACATTTTGCAGTTCAGTCTGGATGGGTCGAAGAGGAGCTGCCTTAACCAGGCCTGCAGCTCCTGAAAGGGGGCTGCTCTGCCCAGGCCGCTGCAGTTCAGAATCACCCATCCTTGCTGTGCAACATTAACCACCAACCACCAGTAACCAATGGCAATGGCCATGCCGTCAGAGCCGGAAGTGGGAATCTTCTTCATTCTTCCACCTTTTGGCCTCCTGCCAGTGCTTTCTATGGGCAGAACTTAACAGAAAGGTGGTAAACAAGGGAAGCTGGGAAATGTGCTTCACAGACTGCCAGCCTAGCAGGATAGAGCAGAGTACATAAAGGCAGGTGCGGGGCTGAGAGACAGCTGGTCAATAATGGGCATCTGGGCCCACAGACCATGCTGGTATAACTGTAATAGCTCTGAAGAACAACTGTAATAGCTCCAACTGTCTCCTTAAATCCTTTCTGGTCTTCCTCTTATCTGTTCTCTATGCTACAACTGGAAGGGTACCTGTAAAACAAAGAGCTAATTGTGTCACTCCATTGTTTAAAATCTTCCAATAGATTCTTGTATGCATTAGGGTATGAACCCACGCCTCTGCACACATGGTTTAGAAGGCCCTGTGTGATCTGCCCCTTATTCATCTTTATAGCTTTCTCTTATGCTAGGCTTCTTCTTGATCTTTGCAATGCAGCTATAATGCTCTTATTTCAGTTTCTTCAAAGTTCTGTTCTCCTTTTCTGCCACAGGTCCTTTGTATATGCTTTCCCTTTATCTAGTATGTTATTCCCAGTCCCCAAGCCCTGGATAACCCACACATTCTTTCTCCAGAATTCAGTGCAATCAGTGTTCCTTCGTGGAAACTTTCTTTGGCCTCCCTGACTGGGTCAATTGCACCATTTTAATATAAATGTTTCTAGCGATCAGTTATTTAGTTCTACCTTTTTATTTCTCTCTCTCTTTCCCCCACCCCTCAAAATCCATTTAATTTATGTCTCCCCGTCTAGACTATAAACTTTATGAATACAGGAGTCATGTATTTTTTCTTTGCTAACTCAACACCCTAGTACCTAGGAGCCTGGTATGTAAAAGACGCTCAATAAGTGAATAAATGTATGAACACATGGGTATACGATTGGATAATCATTCTTACTGAGTGGAAGTTAAAGACGTCTTGGGAACCAGTGTCAGTTGTCTGTTTTTTATAGTGTTCTTTGAATACTGAATTCACTGCTGGGCTT
Organism: Equus asinus; assembly: GCF_041296235.1. NCBI lineage: Eukaryota > Metazoa > Chordata > Mammalia > Perissodactyla > Equidae > Equus > Equus asinus. The sequence continues at coordinate 47,164,216 of NC_091795.1, read as the reverse complement.
ATCATAGGCATCATTTAAATATTAGAAAAATGACAATCATTTTTCTCTGACTGTTCCGTTTGAGAGGACTCTAAGGACAGTCTCTCTCTGTATAAAAATATAACATCCTTCTGAAGATACTTCGCCTTTTTTTTTTTTTGCACTCTCCGAGATCCCCAGCTCTCTCCAGCGGCTCCAGTCTTCAATCGCGAACCCTCCCACGAGAGAAGCCCTCCTGGAATGTTGTCTTTGTTTACTGGGTGATTTTAAAGCCTCGTCTATGCTGGGAATAAAAATCCAAGCTGTAATGGTTGGAGTTCGCCAATTGGGAATTTAAACCACTTGACTCTAAGACTATGGTGACAGGAACACAGGGGAAAATAGATGAGAATCTGAATTCCAAGAATTCCCCAGGCTTCACTGGAAAACTACCTAAAGAAGGAGGAAAAAAAACAGCAACCAAACAATTCTCTACAAAGGGCCATATTGAAGTCAGTGCCCTGCTCGCTTGTTTCTTTGGCTGTAGTTTTTCCACCCTTAGCGCTTGTCCCTGAATCTGGCAAAGAATCATCCTACTATTGGTCCCCAAGTCAGTTTGTGGGGAGGCCATGTTTGGTAGTGCAGGCGCCATCTGGATTTTCAATTTGCCATGAGAGCACCCTCTCCCAGGCTTGAGGTTTTTAGAGGATGGTGCAACTGGCAATAAGAGAGAAATAGGACATTGCTCACGAGTGGCAGTTCTTATTTATTCTCTCTCCCTTCAGCCATGGGTGACGGATCCCAGTCAAGGACTCTGGCTTACTAGGGGACTCAGTCTCTGCCAGATGGAGGAGATACAAACCTGAAGGGATATATTTTTGCAGTGTTTACAGGGCATGGAAGTTTCCTTAAATATATAATCAGAGGTAATTAGACTATGTGGTGTAAGAAGCGATATAAACACTATTGACATGCTAGTCTCGGAATAGGCACATCTGAGTTGATTTGCCTTTGACAGTTCCTGATTTTCGATATTTTTGATATTTTGGGAAGCAGATGTGATGAAGGTAAAGTTTAAGCTGGAGAATAACATCTCTTGGTTCCAAAATAATATTGCTTGTTTGCTTTCTCTTAACTTTTTCACCTATAGAGAGACACTGGCACTGGGAGGGATGTTGTCAATCTGGGGCTTAGTAAACTAGATGGTTCAGGATGGCAGGATCTATTTGCCACCAGACAAATAAGCTTGAATTAAAGGTACTGAAATTCTCTGTCACAGAGGTTGACATCTTTTACTGTGGGTTGAATTTTGTACATGACTTCTTTCAGTCTTGAGACAGATTTGATAGTAGAGTATTTTGTTGTGCTTGTCAGCAGACTAGTAAGTCCTCTCAGTACTGTATGAAAATACAAAACACGATCACGATATAAGAACAGTATGGTTATTAACAATTCCACATAGGAACAAACGATGTTTCCTATATTTGCGACGTATTTGATAACTCAAGATAAGTTTCCCCTTGCTTTCATACGTAATGGATATGTCCAAGGGCCATGCCAGCCTGGAGCTAGAATCTGGGTACTAAACCCCAGCACAGCATTTATTCCAAGGCTTGGTGTCTTCCTGTAGAGCCCCATATAAATGCTTCCAGGCCTCACTGCTTGTGTGCCTGCAGAATAAATTACCTAACAGCTTAGTGGCTAAAAACAACAAACATTTATTACCTCAGAAAGTGCAGTTGCTGTGGGTTAGGAATTTGGGAGTGGCTTACCTGGCTGGCTTGGGGTATCTCATGAGATCATAATCAAATATCAGTCTGGGTTGCAGTCATCTGAGAGCTTGACTGGGGCTAGAGGTCAACTTCCAAAATGACTCACCCGCCTGGCTATTGGCAGGAGGCCCCACTTTCTTGCCTCATGGGCCTCTCCATATGCTACCGGATGGAGTGTCCTCTTGACATGGCAACTGGATTTCCCTGGAGCAGGTGATCCAAGAGAGGGCAAGGAGGAAGCCACGATGCCTTTTATACCCTCATCCTAGGAGTCCCACTACATGACTTCTAGCACATTCTGTTTATCAGGGCACTAAGTATGGTTTACATTCAAGGGAACGGGAATTAGGCTCCATCTTGTGAAGGTAGGAGTATCAAAGAATTGGTCGACATATCTTAAAGCCACCCCATTGCTGACCATGGCCTGCTCTACATCGAAATGTTTATTTGTTGTTTGTACTGAAGATCTCATCAACTTCCACTAGTACTGAGGATGGCGCCATGACGCCTCTGCCCCTGAGCCCTCTCCTTCCTTGCCCGAGGAGAAGAACACCAGACACACCTTGTAGGAAATCTATTTGGGCTAAACTTCAACCTAAGTTCTTTATTTTAAGAAATATGGCCGTTTGAGGCTTTGTGAGCAGCCTGGTTTCTAGTGATGGAGGTCGTCAACTAACTTTGTGGTCAGCTTTCTTTGTTTTGGAAAAACATTTTCAAAATGAAGTAGTGACTCCAAAGAAAAGCAAAGCCCCGCTCCTGCACTGTGCTTGGAGGAGGTGGAACCCTCTTTTCGGAGACTCCATGATCGCTTCTTCTGAGGAGGCCTTCGTCAAGGCTACATGAGTCCATTAAAATTAGTGTCCTAATGGCAATAGGTCAGAGACTCTTGGAGGGAGGAGGTGTCTACAGGAGTCTGGACCCCTGACACAGACTTAGCACACCAGGGCCTAGATTATCCTTAGGAAGGGCCGGCCTATGGCTTATGGCCAAGGTCTGAACACCTCCTGACCCTGACACCCTTATAGGATCTGCCAAGTCCATTCCTCCTGAGGACCTTTGCACTTGCTATTCCAGGCATGAGCCTCCAATGTCCACGCCCCACTTTGTCGTTTGGCTGATTCCTTTTTGTCACCTAGGATCTCAGCCCAAATGCCACCTCCTTGGTGAGGCTTTCTCAGACCACTCAATCTAGAGTAATCTCCTTCTCCCTAGCAGGCCCTCTTTAAGAGTCCATCCTACTTTATTTTCTTTAAGGTTGTTTTAGTCTTGGAACTTGTTCATTTTCTGTTTGTTTGGTCTACCTCACCCCACCAGAATGTTTGGACTATGAGTGTACGGGATTTTGTTTTTCTTTTTCTCTGCTGCGTCCTCAGCATTTACAGCAGTGCCTGCTGCACAGCAGGTGCTCAATAAATATTTATTGGATGAATAAATGAATGAGTGAGTGATGGAATGAATACAGATTCTGCTGTGAAATGAAAAAAGCAAGACTGGCATCATGGCCTGAGCAGCGTATTCATTCTTGGGACTGTGTGGGAGGGAGAAGCACTGCTGACTTGGGCAGGTCAGCCTCGGAGTCACTGCAACTTGAATATCAACGCAATGTCTTTCTGGGTTATTGAAGCACCGCATACCTGTTGCAGGTGTTTTCCGTATGTGTGTTGTGAACGCCAGTCCTACCACTTGGCCAGCTCGTGGGCACACATCTTCCCATGCCTCCCTGCCCCCGAAGGTGAGAATTTGATTACCCCAAATCCAATGAGGCTTCCCTCACCTCTCTGTCTTCTCTCTCTTGATCCTACCTATGTTTTCTTCCTTGGCCATCTTTCCCTTTGGTTCAATTGCCAAGTTCAGCTCATGAGCCCCATTCTTCTCTCTTCTAACTGCCTTGTGTATTTGCCCATTTTAAAGTTTTTCTTACACATAGCTAGAAATTCAAAGGTGATCAAGAAAAGACAAATAACCCAAACCGTGGTGAATCTCTAAGTGCCAGAAATCTGCACTTGTTGGCATTTGTTCCTTCTGTGTTCCAGTGGTATTTTCGTTGTTCCTCTGCCCCATCTCTCCTTTTTGTCTCTAGGGAGAAGTCTTTGCTGCTGGCTTTTTAAAAGAGTTTCACAAATGGAGGGAATACAAAGGACAGACTTAAAAGAGGGAAAATGATTACTATCTGAAGCCAGAGGAGGCCTCTTAGGGGCTGTGGGGACAGTCCTGTCCAAGTCTGCTCCATTGCTGAAAGTGTACAGTGGTCTCTGCTTTGCTAGCCTGAACTATTTGGCAAATACCCTTTCTTTCAGAGGCGATTGCATCTTGTCAGAGTGTGGCTTGACCCCCAGGGAAGAGTTTACAAAATGAAAAATTATTTGGCAAAATTGGATTCGGAAAAATTCTGCAACTGAGCAATGAGTAGATTAGCATTATTATTAAGCAAGTGAGATAGCAATCAAATTTCAGGACGAGGCAGGCAACAGAATGAGTAGGCTGGATTGATTTCTCCTCCAGATTTACTCTCCACTCTTCTCCATCCTGCTCTGAGCCTTCGGAAGGCTTCCCTGTGTGGGGTGTACAGTGGGCTCCTGTGTGTTCTGGTTTCTACTTAGATTTGGTCAATGGGAGGCATCAGTAGAGAATTAGAGGGTGGGAAGAGAGTGAGGTCGGCGTGTTAACTCCTCTGTCCTGCATCCAGTGGGTGCTTTATCTGTGGTCCTCTCTATATATCATCTCTCAGTTTCTAGTAACTTCTCTTTCCCCTTGTCCTTTCAGTGTAGGGAAAGCTTCACGAGAGCTGTCGTAACAGCTCTTCACAGCCACTGGCCTGAGGGGCTGCACTATTCCTTGCTAGTTTCTCTAAATTTTGTCCATACCTTGGGGAAGAGTCCCTTTATTAAATTCTCGTCAAATTGATGATGCAATCTCTTTCCTGCCAGGACTCGTGTGTCTCTGTCATTCAATCTCAATCTTCCCCTTTAAGCCTAATGGTAGAATACTCTATCAAAACTTGCGGACAGGGGGCCGGCCCTGTGGCCGAGTGATTAAGTTCATGAGCTCCACTTCAGTGGCCCAGGGTTTCGCCAGTTTGGATCCCAGGCGCAGACACGGTACCACTCATCAAGCCATGCTGAGGCGGCGTCCCACATGGCACAACTAGAAGGACCCACAACTAAAATATACATCTATGTACTCGGGGGACTTGGGGAGAAAAACCAGAAGAAAAAAAAGAAGATTGGCAGCAGTTGTTAGCTCAGGTGCCAATCTTTAAAAAAAAAAACAAGTTGGGGACATGCATCTTAGCAGTTTGCTCTTTAGGATTCTGAGAAAAAGTGTGCAAACTTGTAGTGCAAAGGATTTACATTGAAAAACTGTAGATACACATATGCAAATGAATTAAAAGGTATTTTGGTCTCATTTCTAAGTGAAGCCCTAACGACTATGTTCTGAGTTGATTAGCAAAAGAAGAAAGTCCTATCCCTCTGGGAGCCTCAGCAGCTGAGACTGTCACTCAAAATTGAATGGTGGCAGACTTTCCTTTCTACCTGTAGGGCCGCTTCACGAGCTCGTGTCTGCCCTGCTCCTTCCATACTCTGTGTTGTCTGATGGATCCACTCCTTCCTCTTTGGAAAGTTGGAAACTAGAAAGAAGTATTCAATTTGTCATTATCCACGTGATGAAACCACCAGAATAGCCAGTGAATTTTATCACTTATTTAAACAATAAACTATTAACTTTGGAATAATTTTAGATTTACAGAAAAGTTGCAAATAGAGTACCAAAAGCTCCCACAAACGCTTCGCCCAGCTTCCCCAATGTTAGCATCTTACAAAACCATGGCAGATTGTTGAAACTACGAAAGTAACATTGTCATATTCCTATTAACTAAACTCTAGACTTTGTTTGGATTTCATTAGTTTTCCCACTAACATCCTTTTTCTGGTGCAGGATCCAATCCAGGACAGCTTGTTGCATTTAGTCATTATATCTCCTTACTCTCCTCCAATCTGTGACAGTTTCTCAGATTTTCCTTATTTTTCACGAGCTTGACTGTTTGCTCATCACTTTTAAAATTAGCTGGAAATTCATGAATGCAATTAGGACACCAAGTATGATATTATCTTTCTATCCAGGACAGGTAAGAATTATTTTCAAGCAGCTGTTGTCATCCGATGGGCCCCCGCTTAGAGGCCAGGTTAGGGCCTCCACCTGCTTCCATCTTCTACCTCGCATATCTCTATCAGTGCTAATGTTGAGTGTGTTTTGATTTACAGGGAAAATAGAATGCTTTTGAGGACATGCTTCTTACCTTGTGATCAGTGACTGCTTATTGTGGTAGCTAGCAGCTTTCATTAGCTCTCTGGAGAAGTGAAAATATCTCTTTTAGGAAACAGAATCCATTTATTTTTCCCAGCGGCTTCCCCTTTGAAGCTGATCTATAAACTCCCTTAGATGGCAGTCACTTGTAATAATTTTGAATAATGCCCTGCACCTAAGCTGCCATAAAAGCCTGGGCTGCTGGTTGGTCTTTCTTGTGCTTTCATTGTTGCATGTTATCACTTTAAGGGTAATATTCTTTCTTGCAAAGCTTTTAAGCATGACTTTATGAAAGGTGTTGGAAAGGTGAAAATGATAATTAAATCTTATCTCAAGTGTAATTTTATGATTACATAGCACTATTCCCCAGAACTATGCTTTCGAAATTGTTGTGGGCTCACAAATGCCTCTTGTGTATCACTGTAGAGAAAGTGCTAAAACAGGGCTTTGCTGTCCAATTATTTTTATATCAGCATCTGAATGGATTCTCACCATAGACAGCCGCTTGCTTCTGCTCATCCTTCTCATGATGTGACTAAATGAAAAGGCATTTGTATTGGACGATTGTAAAACTGGGGCACCAAAGCTAAGACACTGAGAGTAAAGGAATAAATATCCTCCTCCCGACAACTCTAACCTCCCTGAACTGGTGCATCTGACAATCTTCAGAGACTTAAGGACAGATTACCAGTCTCAATTTTGAATACTTCAACTGTCTGGTGGGAGGTTGTCTTCAGGTATATTTCATTCATTTATTCAAGCACTCGGAGAGCACTGATAATGTATTAGGCATTATGTCAGTTTCTTAGGATATCAAGATGATGAAAAATTGGGTCCCATCAGTCTAAGACGGTAGACAGGCAACAAATAATTGCTGCTCAGTAATAATATGCCATGAAGGAAGGAAGCAAAAGGAAGCCTGGGAACACAGGAGAATGGAGAGCGACTGGAGGAATGAGGGACACCAATGGTCTTGGTCTCAAAGGCAATCCTCTTTAGAGCTTAGAACTTCCAAAGTGAACCTCACTTTAAATAAAACTCTAGAGGAACTTCAGTCATGTGTGGTGAGAATAGAGAAGAGAAGGGGATGAGATAGAAAGTGGGAAAATCAGTTAGGAGCAGTTAAAATAGTCCAGGCAAGTAGATACAGTTTTCCACCTCTTCTCCTGTTCTATTGTAAAAGGCGATCATAGTCTATGGAAAAAAATGTGTGGAACTGGGTTGTAGTTAAAAAAATTCTAGCTCCATCACTTGCTGGCTGTGTCACCTTGAGTAAGTCAGTGGAATTCTCCAAGTCTCCGTTATCTCTTCCACAGAATGAGATAAAATGTGGAATCAACTGCCTCACTGTTCTCAGATCCTTTCTTTGCCTTTCCTTGTTCTGTTCTGCAATATAGGAAACTACATTTTTTCCTCAGACTTCTCCACCCTTTGGCTTCCAGGTTGATTTTGTAAGGGAGAAAGACAATTCCTCTTCCCTCTAGGTTCTTCTAACTGATATAAGAATTAAATTGACATGGGACAGAATAACAGGAGAAAATCAAACAAAGTTTAAGAATGTGTACACATGGGAGAAACCCAAGAAAATGGAGTGACTCTCCTGAATGGCTGACTCCACCACCTTACATACCATCTTCAGCTAAAGACAAAGGAGGATGTTGAGGGTAGTGGTTTGGGACTTCAAAGGGGAGGACGTCAACTTACATGGAGATGGAAATGCAAATGTTTGATAAACAAGTGTTTGCTGTCCATTTATAGACAATGTGACCGAGAGACAGAACTTTGATAAAAATGGGCTTGCTGGTGCTTTTCTGCCAATCACACCTGTTTTACATTATACTGTAGTTATCTTATGGTATTAGCTCCTTCCTGGAACAGGCCCGTCCATCTTGAATTCTTTTAGGTAGTTTTGGGGAAGGTCAAAGTTTCTTTCGGCGTTCTTTGTCCTTAAAAATAATCAAACCAAAAAGACACATTTTGAGGTGGCTAATTTTGATCCTTCACAGTTTGAACAATGAGAGGCAGCAGCAAAATATTAGAGAGCATTAGTAGAGAGAAGCCAGGACATTTCTCCTCCTCTTGGCTTGCTATGACATCCTTGGCTCATCCTTTCCTTAATGGCTCTAGCTGCTGCTGGATGGCCCCAACTTCTGGGCTCTGTTTCACCACTTCCTACCATTGCTTCATAGTATAGACTCTAGGAGGGTCACACCTTAGTAGTGGAGTTGAAATAGCTCTAGAAGAAAGGCTTCTCTAGACACAGTTTATAAAGTCTTAAAAACAAGCATCAAACTTAGCAAGAAACTTAGGTGCTTTCCAGAATAAATACCAAAGTTCTTTAAAGTAAGACATCCATATTCAGACACTCAAAAATGTAAAATGTACAATGCCTAGCATCCAATAAAAAATTACTTGACATGTGAACAAGGGAAATTGTGACTTACAACCAGAATAAAAATCAGTCAGTGAAACAGAAATTATGGAGTCAGCAGACGAGAATACTAAAGTATTATTATTACTTTGTTCAAGTATTTAAGGGAAAACATGAACATGATGAGGCGAGAAAAGGAAGATACTTTAAAAAAAAGCCAATGAAACTTCAAGAAATAAAAATATAGTGTCAGAAATGACATTTTCTGTGGTATTAATAGCAGATTATATACTTACAAAAAAACAAACAAAAAATTAGTGAATTTGAAGACATAGTAATAGAAGTGACCCAAAAGGAAACACAGAGAGAAATAAAATGAAAAAGAAATGAACAGAACTTCAGTGACCTATGGTACAATATCAAGTATTCTATCATATGTATAATTGGATTCCCAGAACAACAGGAGTACAGAAGAAATTATATGAAGAAATAATGATCACAAATTTTCAAATTTGAGGAAAACCATAAACCCACACTTCAAAGATGTCCATTAAACCCAAAGCCTAATTAACATAAAGAAAACCACACCAAGGCATATTATAATTAAACTGAGGAAAAAACAGTGAAAAAGTGTAAATCTTACAAGCAGCCAGAGAAATAGATCACAGAGAAAAAAAAAAGATCCTAAACATCTCATCAGAAACTATGCAATACACAAAGCAATGTAAAAATATCTTTAAAGTTCTAAAAGAAAGAAAAAGCAAAACCTGTCCACCTAGAATTCTTTATCTAGCAAAAATATCCTTCAAAACTGAAGGCAAAATAAAGATGTTTTCAGATGAGTAAAAGCTGAAGAAATATTTGCCAGCAGACTTGCATGATAAGAAATGTAAGATGAATTCCTTCAGGTGGAAGGAAAATGATGCAAGATGGAAACTTATATCTACACTAAGTAATGAAAATCACTCAAAATGGTAAATATGTGGGGAATATAAAACACGGATTTCTCATATTTAAATTTCTTCAAAATATTTGACTTTTTTGAAGCAAAAAAAATAATATTGAATTGTAAGGCTTATAAAATATGTAGAAGTGAAATATATGACAAAAACAATACAAAGAATGTGAGGGAGGATATGGAAGTATTCATCACAAAGTTCTTAGATTATATGTGAAGTGGTATAATATTATTTGGTGGTAGACTGTATAGCTTCTAGATGCTTATTGAAAACCCTAGAAGAACCTTTAAAAAAACACCCAAGAGCCAAAAACAAAAAGTATAGCTAATAAACTAGTAGAAGAGATAAAACAATAAAAGTTACTGAATTAATCTAAAAATAGGAAATAAAAGACAAAAAAAGGGACAAAAATCAGAAGAAGTAGAAAGCAAATTGCAAGATGGTAGATTTAAACCCAATCATATTGATAATTACATTAAATGTAAATGGCCTAAATATTCCATTAGCATATAGAGATTGTAAGATTGGACATAAAATTAAGAAAATTATTTGCTTTGTAAAAGAAACCCTCTAAATATAAAGACAGAAATATAAGTAAAAGGATAATGGACAATATATACTGTGCAATCTCTACTCACAAGAAAATTAAGAGTTGTTGAATTAATATCAGGCAAGTAGACATCAGAAAAGAAATAAGAGGGCCAGCACAGTGGTTAAGTTCACATGTTCTACTTTGGCAGCCCGGGGTTCACCAGTTCAGATCCTGGGTGTAGACCTATGCATCGCTTGTCAAGCCATGCTGTGACAGGTGTCCCACATATAAAGTAGAGGAAAATGGGCGCGGATGTTAGCTCAGGACCAGTCTTCCCTAGCAAAAAGAGGAGAATTGTTGGTAGATGTTACCTCAGGGCTAATCTTCCTCAAAAAAAAAAAAAAAGAAAAAGAAATATCAGACACGAAGAAGAGCATTTTATGATAAAGAGATCAATCCATTAAGAATATATCACAACCATAGATAGTCATACACCCCATCAGAAAGCTTCAAAAATGTGAAGCAAAACCTGATAGAAGTGCAAGGAGAAATGATCATTTGCTTACTTATAGTTGGAGTTTTTAAGGCTCTATGCCTACTAATTGATAGAAAAATAGACAGAAAAATCAGTAAGTATATGGAAAACTCGAACACCCTCAGAAAAATTGATGCAACAATGGAATACACATTCTCTTCAAGTATATATGAGCATTAACCAAGATATGTATGTTGGGGTATAAAACAAGTCTCAGTAATGTAAAAGGATTGAAATCATACAGAGTATAATCTCTGAGCACAACAGAATTAAACTGGAAGTCATTAACAGAAAGATATCTGGAATATTCCTAAATATTTGGAAATTAACACACTTCTAAAAGTCTGTGAGTGAGTCAAAGAAAAAATCACAGAGGAAATTAGAAAATATTTTAAATTAAGTGGCAATGAAAACACAACATATCAATATTTACAGAGTGCAGTTACAGCAGTGTTTAGAAGGAAATTCATACCATTATGTTTATGTTAGAAAAAAAGAAGGTTCAAAATAAATGATTTAAGTTTATCCTTTAAGAAGTAAAAAAAATTAAACCTCAAATAAGTAGAAGTTAGGAAATAATAAAGATAAGAACAGAAATAATTGAAATAGATAACAGAAAAACATAAAATATCAACTAAGAGAAAAGCTGGTTCTCTGAACAGATCAATAAAACTGATAAGCCTCTAATTAGACTGATTGGAAAAAGATGCAAATTACCAATATCAAGACTGAACAGAAACAAACAACTGCAAATCTTACATACATTAAGAATAATAAGGAAATATTATGAATAACTAAATGTCAATAAATTTGACAACTTGGATGAGACGGACAAATTTCCTGAAAGACACAATTGACTCAAACTGATTCAGGATGAAATAGATTATCTGAATAACTCTGCTGCTAGTAGTTAAATAGAAATTCCAATGAAAAACTCTGTTACAAAGGAAACTCCAGGCACAGACGGCTTCACTGAAGAATTCATCAAACATTTTAGGAAAAAATAACATTATTCTAACACAAAGTCTTTCAAAAAACAGAGGATGTGGGAATACTTCCCAACTCATTTTATGAGGCCAGCATTATCTTGATACTAAAATCAGAGAAATTCACTATGAGAACGGGAAACTATCTACCAATAATGTCCCTCATGAGCATAGACACAAAAATTCCTTTACAGAATATTAGTCAGTTGAATTGAGCAGTATATAAAACTGGTAATATACCATGACTATGTAGGATTTATCCCAAGGAATGCGCAAATGGTTTAACACTTCAAAATCAGTGATATTCCTCAGAACACTAATAATAAAAGGGAACTTCCTAAACCTGATAAAGAGCATCTGTGAAAAACCTCCAAGCAGTATTATATTTAATGGTGGGAAACTGAAGACTTTTTCCCTAAGATTAGAAACAAGGAAGGATACCTTCTTTCTCCACTTCTATTCATCATCGTACTGAATATCCTAACCAGTGTAATAAGGCAAGAAGAAAAAATAAAGCACATATAAATTGGAAAGGAAAAAGTAATACTGTAATGATCATATTGATAGAAAATCCAAAGGAATCTACAAAAAAGTTACTAGAACTAATAAGTGAGCTTAGCAAGCTTGTGTCATACAAGGTCAATGTACAAAAATCAATCGCATTTCTATATATTAGTAATAAACAATTGGAGATTAACATTTTAAAGATATCATTTGGAATAGCATCAAAACCCATGAAATAACTAATAAAAATTTTAACAAAATATGTATGAGAACTATATGCTAAAAACTACAAAAAAATTAGAAGAAATGCTGAGAGAAATTAAAGAAGACCTATATAAGTGGAGAGATCACCTTGTTCCTGCATCAGAAGAACTTGCTATTGTTAAGATTCACTTTTCCCTACATTAATCTATAGATTCAATGGAATCTCAGTCAAATCTCAGGATACTTTTTTTAAAAAATAGAAAATGACAAACTGATTCTAAAATTTACATGGAAATGGAAAATATCTAATAAATCCAAAGTAATTTTGAAACATATGAACAACTACCTGATTTCAAGACTGACCATCAGGATATAGTAACCAAGACAGTGTGGTATTGGCATAAGGACAGACATGTGGACATGTTTCAGATAATGAAACACAGCAGCAATTCTAAAAGTCTATCACCACATATGTGGTCAATCGATTCTTGATAAACGTGCCAAGAAAATTTAATGGCGGAAAGGAGAATATATTCAAAAAATTATGATGGTATAAATGTATTTTCATATGGAAAGATGAATATTGATCATTGCCTCACATCATAGATAAAAATTAACCCCATATGGATCATGGGAATTTTAAACAGCTAAATCATAAAACCTCTGGAGGAAAGCAGGAAAAAATCTTTTTCATCTTGGATTAGGCAAAGATTTCTTATATAGAGGAGAAAAAAGTACAAACAATAAAGGAAAAAATGATAAATGTGGATTTCATCAAAATTAAAAACTGCTTTTTGAATGACACCATTGAAAAAATAAAAGATAAGCCACAGCTGGAAGGAAACAGCCAAAATACATATGTTTGATAAAGTATAAGGAATACATAAAAACCCTTACAACTCACTAATAAGAGCATACATGATTTTAAAAAAATGGGCAAAACATTTGAACAGACACGTTCAAAAGAAGATACATGAATAGCTAACAGGAACATGAAAAGAAGCTCAGCATCATTATTCATCAGGAAAATGTAAACCCACAATGACACACCAGTACAAACACATAAGAATGGCTAAAATTAAAAAGACTGACAATACTAAGTCCTGCTGAGGATGTAGAGCAAGTAGCACAACGATTCTGGAAAAAAGGTGTGGCCTTATCTTTTAAAAACTAAGCATACCCTTATGTTATGACCCAGAAATTCTACCTATAGGCATTTACCAAAGAGAAGCGAAAACAGATGTCCACACAAACACTTAACAGATCTTCAAAGTGATTTTATTCATAAAAGGCTAAAACTGGTAACAACTCAAATGTCCACAAACGGATGAGATGATAAGCAAATTTTGATACATCCATAAAACAGAATACTCTTCAGCAACAAAGAGGAACGAACTACCGATACACACAGCATTGATGAATTGCAAAAACACGATGCTGAGTGAAGGAAAGTCAGATAAAAGAGTACAAAAGTCAGACACAAGAGTACTATTTATAAGAAACACTAGAGGGGCTGGCCCTGTGGCCGAGTAGTTAAGTTTGTGCGCTCCTTTTCTGCGGCCCAGGGTTTCACCAGTTCGGATCCTGGGTGCGGACATGGCACCGCTCATCAAGCCATGCTGAGGTGGCGTCCCACATGCCACAACTAGAAGGACTCACAACTGAAAAAATATACACCTACATACTGGGGGAATTTGGGGAGAAAAAAAAAAAAGAAGATTGGCAACAGTTGTTAGCTCAGGTGCCAATCTTTAAAAAAAAAAAAAAAAACACTAGAAGAGACAAATCTAATCTCTGGTGAAGAAAAGTTATGGGTGGTTGTCTGAGGCCAAGGTTGTCTGAGATGGGGGCAGGGGCGTGACCTGAATAGGTACAAGGGAACTCTTTGGGGAGGGGGCATGTTGAGAGCATGTTTTATATCTTGATTTTGATTACATTTATACAGATGTATGTGTTTGTCAGAACTCATTGAACTGTGAGATTAAAATGGATGCATTTATTGAAATGAACCACTCTGGCCCACACTACTTTTTCTGTGGTTTCTGATGGCAAAGAAATTTGTTCCTTAAGATTGTGAGAACGTAGCATATATATGTTAGCAAATAGAATGTTAGGACACTATGTATATATGTTAGCAAATGGGATGTTAGGACACTAAGTACATTATTACGGCTTTTCTTGAAGTCTCCTAGCTGTCTGCATCCTTACATTTCCACACTGAGTTATGGTTCTTGGGGATAGTGGAAAAGGGGGTGAATCTCACCACAACCTGCCCTCTGAATGAATTGTGCTCATGGAACTCTTTGATGAGCATCTCAGCGCCACACCAGGTCCAGGTGCCATCCCTCAGCCACCGATCAAGACAAAATGTAATTGTTCTTAGGGACTCTTTTTACATGTACTCAAGGCTCAGTAGGTTTTCTTTTTTAAAGCAAATACGTAAACAACGGTGAGCCAATTTTATTTTCTATAGCTCTGCTTTCAGGGTCCGCCTGGTTAACACATGGTAAAACTGAATAAGGGACAATCAGGCTTTCTCTCTTTGGGAGCCTGGATCATAATATGCAAAAGTTGGAAGCAGTAGGCAGCTGCGTCCCGCCTTCCAACAGAGAAGCATAGGGAGCTGGTTTGTGGTAAGACAGGAGAATGAAACAGACAGACAGAGAGAACTTGAGAAATGGAGAGAGAGAAGTTTCTGACGTTCCTGAGAGCCATCGAAGCCATTAGGTGCCACTGTATACGTACTTTTAAATTTTCCTGTTTTTCTTAAGTTTCTGACAGCTGCAACCAGAAAAGTTTAATATGTATAAAGAAATATTTTCATTTCAACCAGAGAGTTTAAAAAATGATTTGGAATAATGAGGATATTGCCATTTTGCTGGGGTGTGCTGGGCTGTATGCCAAAAGTAAATCTGATTTTAAGTGAAAAATCCAGGTCATTCTCTCACTTTCTCTGATTTTATATACCTAAAAATAAATTTAGAGAATTAGTACTGTTGAATTTTATCAAACAATTGAGGCTATAGTATATATTGGGTATAATTTAGGGTATGGGTTAGCTTGCTGTCACAAAAGCACAAATTAACAATTGATTAGACAAAATGTAAATTTGTTTCTTTTTACTTAACTATCTGAAGGCAGAGAACCGGTAGGGCTAGTAGAGTGTCTCTACTATTCCCTGTATATGGCTTCCATTTCTGTGTCTAAAATGGCTGCTTCTGATCCTGCTATCACAACTGCATCCTAGTCAATGTGAAGGACAAAAGAGGAACACCAGTGCACACTGAATTTTGAGGTCATGACCCTGTGATTGCATGTAATGCTTCTATTCATATCATATTGGCCATACTTGATTTCAGGGGCACACCTGGTTGCAAAAGTGTATAGAAGAATTAGCCTTTACTTAGGTGATGATGTACCCAGCTATAATTGGATGCTCTATTAGTGAAGGACGAAGAAGACAATGGATGTTGGGCGACATCTAGTCTTGTCTCCCACAATTGGGAAGGCTGGAGTAACATGAAGATAGGAGAGGAGAATTTAGATCAGGGGCCTTATTGATTCTATTGAGGACAGCAAGGTTTTAGGAGGTAGTTTAACAGTGGTGCAGCCTCTGGCTTAGAGTGGCAGAAGGTGGAGTAAGGTTGGAAACCAGGTGTGAGGTTGTCTTGGTTGCTCAGGTATGAGTAAACAGACGGCAGTGGAAACTGTGAGAAAGGGCTGAACCTGAGGAATAACTTGAATAGGTATTGAGAAGACTTGAGAATAGGTCAAAGTGCAGAGGAGAGGGGAGTTTCAGGGATGACTTCAAGGTTCTAGTTTGTGAAATTGGAAGTGAGACAGTTACACTGACCCAGACGGGAAAGTTGGGAGGGACAACCAATTCCGGGGAAAGACAATGATTTTGATAGGCATATTTCTTACAGTTTCTCTTGATCATAATTTAGGTGTGACGCAAAAATCAAGTTGGTGCTTGGTCGATCCTTGAACCCCTGGATTGTTGTTGAACTCTCCCCTTTTCTCGTCAATTTTTTTTACATAAGCACTCTTATAGCTGCCGCAGAAGCCTGAAACCTGGGAGAGTTTTGAGCTGGGAGATAGAACGAGATTCACACGACATGCCGCGTGACCAGGCACGTACCCTTCACTGTGCTTCATTTTGTTATTTTTAGAAAATATGCAGAATGGATTAGCCTACTAAATACTGGCAGAATATGCACATTGGCTATGTCTATACCTAGTTTTTGCCCAAATCTCATTAAGCACTGAACCAGAAGTTTGTAATGATGTGTTCCTCAGAGAAGTTTCTCTTTTGCTAGAAACTTCCTTGGACTTATCTTTGAGATAGTCAAAGGAAGATACATATCAAGATAATTTTTTTGTTTCAGGAATATCCAAGAAACTCCTCAAAGTGAATTGTCATTTTGCAAAAATTATTTAGATAATTCTTCCAAATCCTGTAGGTTTCTAAGTGTTGAAAGAAGTATGAAAAATTGCATTCAATTAAACAAATTGTTTCAAGACAACTGGATGAACTGAATTTCTGATTGGTGTGTAAAGAAATAAGGAATAGTTTGCCTAAATATAGTCTGCACTTATATTTTCTACCCTAAATTGGTTTGTATGTGAAGTGAAGACTAAGAATTCAGTTTTCAGAGGAAAGGTTGCCTAGAGAGCTTCCGTGTGAGTATTTTTGGCAGAAAGGGGGTAAGTAAAAAACTGTAGGGAGATTCCTTTCCTTCTCTCTGCTACTCAAGAATGGTTGGAACGTTTTCCTCTTTGCAAAGGCTCACCGCTTGTGGCCGGCTTGACATTTCTTTGTCCAGTTTCTAAACAACCTATTTAAAAGTGTGAGTAAACAAGTCCTTGCCACTCTGGAGAGGAGAGTGTGTTGTTATCTGTTATGAAATGTTTCCTTTTGTTGGAAAGAATGTTCTTTTCTTCCTCCCTTTTTATTCAACATTTCTTTGTATGTAGATAGTGAAGACTAGCAACAAAGAACTTTGGTGATCACCTGATCCTATTTGAATCAAGACATCCATTTTTTTGTATGAACATCATGTCTAGAAAGATTATATCTTACAAGTAGAGACCAGTGGCTCTTCTGAAAAAAGAGAAAATCTATTTACAATGCAGGCAGAGATAAAGAGGCTGCCATATAAAGGCATAGCTATCTTTCTAAATTCATTGGCTGCTTCCTGCTTAATTTCTTTTTCCTTTTCAAAATAGTCATAGGTATCAGACAACATTTTGGACTAATGGCCTGGAAAAATTCATTATAAAATCATTTTGAATTACTCAGGGAAAAATGCAGGGCCTGAAAACCATTACCTTCTGTTTTTCCTCATGAATTCCTACAATTTTTGTCCATTGTGGACATTTGTTTCTCAAGTTTGGAGCACTATGAAAGGCTTTGAGCTTGCTGCTTCTTGCCACAGTGGATATCTGAGCAATTGATTTTTGATCACTTGGTTTCCCATCTTGAAGGAAAGGAGAAGCAATAAGAGTTGGACAAACTCCTTTTTAATGGTAGTAGTTTGGCTGAAAGGATATTTGAGGTGGTAGTTTAAAAAATTGTAATGGTAACATGGATGCACTAAAATATTACAGTAGAAATATAGTCGGGTACAGAATTTGGTTCTTGAAAGAGTGTATTTTTTGGCTTTTATTCTATACCGGGAAATGACCATAGTGTATCGTTCTATAAGTATTATACTTTTCAGAAGAGTAGTACCATAGTTAGCTAAGACATGAGCTTTCTTTAGAGTGTGTGTGCGTGCTTGTGAGCGCACAGTAATGCAAAAAAAGAAAAAAAATCCCTGATCTGAGTGGATGTGATCATTTAGTTTCTGAGCATTGAATAGATTTTGTAATAAGGTTAGGGGAGTCTTCTGATCTGTAACACCAAATGAGGAGGAAAAGTAACCCTCCAGTGACCACCCAGAGGTCATCACCTCATTTGTGACTTCAGGTTGGGTCTGACAAGAGTTAACAAAGTGAAGCCCAGTGTATTCCATCAACAGTATATGGATGTGAGTATTTTTCATTCCCAGCCAATCCCTACAAAGATCTGTAGCAGACAGTACAAGGGTTTGCGCACATGGACCAACATATTATTGGGGAGATTGAGAGAGCAATGTCTGTGGAAAACTCGCCTGAATTGGGTGTGAGATACAGATTCATATACATAGAAAGCAAGCCACCTGAGTGCGTGTTTCTGAACACCTGTAGCTATTCAGAAGTATCTTGCTCTAAGTGTCACTATATTGATACATGCACTTGCTGGAAGACTCGTGTTTGTACACATCAAGAATCCTCTGTGGAGTCAGCAATGTGCTAGAGCTGGCTCCTACTGGCGCGTGGCAGCCCATTGTTAGATTTTCGGAACTTTTGCAAGCTGGTTGTTAAACACAGACATTAGTAAAAAATTAAATTATATACACTTATAATTAAACAAGTTATATTAAAAAACAAAGGTAATAATACTCTAAGCTCATCCCTTTCTAATTAATTTACAACATTTTACTATTATCTATGCTCTTGAGGATACTTGGGACTATTGTGTCTATATGGTGGAAGCACTATATATTGTTGTCTGCCGTGCATCCCTTCCCAACTCTGCATTCAGTGGCATCCATTTGGTAAGTTGAAGAGACCCAGGACATTCCCCTCCTTTTTTTCCCCAAGCCTTTTTGGGGAAAAAAAAATCATGGTACGTTATAAATATTTACGTGGAACAAATGTACATTTTTAATACATAATAGAATGTATTATGGTTCTGCTATTCACAAGATAATTTTAAATTTCAGGAAAAAAGTTTAATTCGTAGTACACTAAAAAATGTGTCCTCCTGGACTTGAAGCAGAGAAAAAGTTTAGGTTGCTCACTTTCGACAGTCCTGGTTCTGTCTGTCCTGGTATCACGAATTTGATGATAAAAACAAAAGTCTGAAATTGAAGCCTTTTGTGAATGCAAGGCTGTCTCACTTGGTATTTCTAGTCACTTCCTCTATGAGAGGCCTTGTCTCATAATATCTGATTCTTCATCTCTAAAATGACTAAAACAATAAGGATACTATTTAATGTATAAAGTCGTAATGCCTATTCAATAAGATCACATACAGAAATCACAATGACTGTTGAAGCCGTCTACAAATGGTAGCTATGAGAAATCATCATCTTCACCATCATCATCGCTTTACTGAGTACTTACTGTGCGTCAGAACCTGTTCTAAGAACTTTGCACATGTTATCTCTTCTAAACTTCAGACAACCCCTCGAGACAGGAAGAGTATTGGCTCTCTTGACAGATGAGGAAACAGTAGTTCAATCATGTGCCTGAAGTCATACAGCCAGGATGTGGGGAGTTGGAATTTGAACTCAGATCTGACTCCACAGCCCGCGCTCAGGCATCTCAACGCTTTCAGTATCCCTACAAGGGATACAGTAGGTATTCAATTAAAAATGTTTTGATAACATTGTTTATGATGTTTCTTTCTAAGATGTTCAGCATCATTTCTTAACTTAGGTCACCAGAAAACTCCATTTCTTCTGTGAGGGGTTTCAAAGAGAATAACAACCTACTCAGAGGTAAGGCCAGTTCTCAATAAGCAAAATTTTAGAGAGTTCTGCAGTAAATTTACTAAATTAAAAAAAATATATATGTGTATATATGTATGTGTGTGTGTTTTTATTTTTAAGGGCAATGTTTTTTTCCAGCCTTCTTTTGCTCTGCTACTAAGAGAAATTTTGTATTTGTGGCTTGTGTATCTGTGTTTACGAACTTCTCCCAACGAGGCTCTATAATCTAGCACATGGAGACTGTTACCCTCTAATAGGATTTACCTTTACAAATATCTGAAAATTCTTCCAAGAGAAAATTAAATTGTTTAGCTCGATATTTAATCTGTTACTTCCTTTCTAAAGATGCCCCATGGACTTTGTCATGCATTTGGCTGATACGAGGGGTATTGATCAGTCATAAACCAAAAAAAGCAGGAGAATGGCCAGCACAGCCTCTCCCATCCCCACCTTATAATTAAATTTTGATTTGAGCTGCTTTTGATTAATCTTCTTATTTGCGAGAGTGTGAATTCGAGAGGACTGCTAAGTTTCTAAAGTTGCTGGGCATTGGTCTCTGGTGGATGGCTCAGCTAAAGCACAGTATGATTGCGTTTTTATGGTTTTCAGATATTTAATAGCCGCTTCCTGTCATTTTCTGAATGACTGAATACGGTTCAGCCCTCCGGGAGCGGCGCAGCGTCCGAGAGCTGGGAAGATGACTGAGGTCTGTGTGCTTGACTGATTGCCTCAGTCTTAACTGTTCTCTTAATTAGCAGCAGTAGCAATGGCATCTGGGGAGAGATCATGGTATTGGTAAACAGCTTCACCTTCGAGCTCATGGTAATGCCTTTTGGCATACTTACAGGGAGCAGCTCTCTGGCTGGTTCCTCCTCAGGGCCCGGGACCTGCCAAATTGGCAGCCCCCTTGGCCAAAGCACCTCTCACCAGATCTGTCACTCGGGCCCTTGAGAAGCAGGCCTCCAACTGTTTGTTCTTAAACAAACTAAGTTTTAATGTGTAAAAAGCTGGCTTTATTGGGCTGAATGGATGAAGAAGAAAACAAGAGGAAGGAGAGGGGAGGCACAGAGGAGGCACCCAGCTAGAAGGGCAGGCATGGGAGCAAGAGACGGGGAACAGGGCTGCCGGCGGGAGGGGCGGCTCCTCCCAAGCCATTCGTGTTTTTCAGGAAGGAGTAATGGACGGGTTCGGCTCAGCTTGTCTCTGAGGTGTGACTTGGACTCTGAAACCTGGCCTCGCCTTATTATTACCTACTTGGGATTTCTCCCTCTCTCTTGTTTTCTCCACTGAGGTGTTGCCCTAAGACGTGAAACTTAACCCCGCCAACCCCCCACCCCCCGCCCCCTGCTCTCCCTTCCCCCCAAATAAGAGAGAGTTCATCCAATCTGAGGAGTTTGAGACCTGAAGAGTGAAAAACTCCAGGAGATGACTCAACTTGTTTCTTTTTATAAGTGACAGCACATTATTGTCATGGTGACCCAACCGAGGTATTTCAGAGCTGGTTGAACCAGTTCAAACTCACATTTCCCTACAGAATGGAAAGGAAAACAGGTGCTTAGGTGGCAGATTACAAGTTCAAAACTTAATAAATATTTCAAAAGGCTACATAAAGTGGTAAGAAGTTGGCTTGGAGAGGCAGCATGATTTTGAAAAGGAGATGACCAATTTTCTGTATTTTGCAAGTAAATACTAGAGAATCCATTGACATCAGACACAAGGGCACAGGATAAATCTGTGAGCTCAGGCAAATCATTTTCCTTCTCTGTGTAGGATTCATCTTTAACATAAACAGGTGG
This sequence comes from Equus asinus, assembly GCF_041296235.1. Taxonomy (NCBI): domain Eukaryota; kingdom Metazoa; phylum Chordata; class Mammalia; order Perissodactyla; family Equidae; genus Equus; species Equus asinus. Next base: position 47,142,714 of record NC_091795.1, on the reverse strand, counting down.
GTCCTACCTACTCCAAACACTTGCCATGAAGATCAAATAAGATGATGGTAATGAACTTACTTTGAAAGTAAAACACATTATTCAAAAGTCTTTAGACGATGGTGATTATCTACATTTTATAGTCAAATTGAAAAACTCTCATGACCATGGTGTATTTTCATTGCATTGAAAATAAGAATGCAGCTCAGATATGGTGACATTTCATGTGCATGTGTCATGGTTGTATGGCTGGATCTCTCTTTACCTATCTCTCTGCCAGAAAATTACCTTACTCTTAATTTAACGGGTCTGTTTTTTCCCCGCAGAGCAAACCCCCCCACCAAAAAAAGTGAACAACTCGACAGTTCTGAAGGTTGCCTCTGAACCTGAACTGTTAGAATGTTCACAGAAAAACAACGCCTGGAAATTAAAATGAGTTAAACTATGAGATTGTGGTTTGAAGCCATGTGTCATGGCATTTTCAAAGCAACACTGAAAACCAAAGCTAAGCACTGTGGCCATTAAAATGTCAGGGCTGCCTTTTGTACAACGTGTAATCAGTAAGTTAACCCTGATATTATGTCAATAGTGCGATAACTGCTTTGCAGTCACCAAAGTCCCCCCAGAATCTCCACTGTATACAATATAATATTTTGTGTAGCCTTTGCCTTTCTATGGTAAAGTACTTTTTATGGTGGCTGAAAGGATTACCTATGGTAGCTGTCTTTATATACGGTCACAGATAGCACAATCCCTCTTTTATACTTTTCTTGGGCTAAGGATGGGAGAAAGTCACAAATTTTGGCCATAGGAACATTGATTCGTAGACACCTGGTCATTATTGATATGACTAAAACACCTACACCAAAAAAGCTCATTAAAAGCACCAGTACAATTGTTGTCAAGGTTTCCCATAACAGAGGCAACCTCCAATACCTTCTCACCAGGGATCACTATTACAGCACCCTCTGTGATGAGCATATGCTTGAACAACTGCCTTAGGATGTGTTTCTTATCACCAACATCGTGTGCTACACCCAGAGAGGAGTGTAGTTTGGCTATCTCCATTCTCATCCCCAACACTCTTTTCCTTTGCTACTCCAGAGGCTGGAAAAGCAAATACTAGATTCTCCATCTTTTGGTTCAACAAGAGTTTGCTACCCACATGCCATAATTCTAACCAATGAGATATTAAGTAGAAATCTTTTATCAGCTGAGTGAGAGGTGCTCCTGGGAACACTTTTGCTTTTCTGATAAAAAGAGAAATATTATGTTTGGCCCATCCTTTTGTCTTTCTCCTTTTCCTCCTCCTCAGATTCAAATGTGATGCTTTCAGTGGAGCATCAGCCATCTGGAGGATGTGAGATACCAGCCAACAGATTGAGGATGATGGAGGAAAGAGCCTGCATGCAAGAAAGCAGTGAGGGAGGGCAAACAGAACAGTGGCAGCAACCACCTACCCCTGCACTCCTTGTTCCAGGAGAAGCAGCAGCTTCTGTGTGCATAAGGCAGACAAGTTGGGTTTGCTGTTAGCTGCAGCTGTAGGCATTCCTGACTGATAAAAGGGGCTCTGTGAATGTGAAGAATGTGTGAAGCACCAAATAAGGGGCCTCCAGAGAAATGCTTACTTCAGTAGAAACTCTTTTCTCCTCTAGAGAAGTCCCATGTTCTCCAATGCAGGGCTTGGCAAGCTGGGCAAATAGAAATAGGTCGGCCCTCTGCCCTTTTTTGTAAATAAAGTTTTATTGGAACATAGCCATGCTCATTTGTATACATATTACCAATAACTGCTTTTGCCATAAAACAGCAGAATTGAATAGTTGCAACAAAAACTGTGACAGAGACCATCTGACTTGCAGAGCCCAAATGACCTGTCCAAAAACATTTGAACTTAATGGTAACTCAAGTTGTTCCCTCTCGCCTTTTTTAAGGCAGCAGAGCTCTATGCTTTAACCTTTTAAGGCGTGACTGTTGCAGTGAGGGATGTCCAGCAGGGTGTGCATAAATATTAGTCTTGGTTTTTACCAGACACAAGGATGCAGCCTCTCTGGAGAGCTTGTGTGTGCAGGGGATGCACACTCTCGGAGCCAGGACTTTGCAGGCCTGTCCTCAGCCAGCCTTCTCTCCAATATCTAGTTCCTGTAAAATCAATTCTAACTGGCCACTTGTGTCTGATTTTCCTTTAAGCCAAGGCCAGCTCTCCTTGCTTAGAAAAACATATCTCAGTGCTGGGGGCAGCAGTTCTGAAATCTTCAGTCACACACAGGGCTGCAAGACTGCTTCTGTTAGTGCATTAGCAGAATTCCTGAGTTGTCAGGTGTTTGCTTACCCTTGAGTGCAAATTTTTTGGACATCTTCAAGAGGAAAGGGAGAAAATGTCTCAATACAACTGAAAACTCCAAAATTATTTATTTAGGAAAACAGGTAAGAACAAAGTCAGCACAGTTTTTACCAATTTTCCCCTTTCTATCATTTCTTCCCCGCCCCAGGCCCTAGATCTGCCTCTGTCTTTAGTGTTCAAGAAATACTCATCCTCACTTTACTTTTATTTCAATGCAGGTAATAACCGATGCCTGGCTCTGGTTCTCTAAACTTTCCCAAATATACCTTTGTGCTCTTCTTCTGACAAAAGAGTGAAAAAACCAAAAGTAAGGTTTTAGTATGAGGTCTCCACCTTATTTTGCCCTTTCCTACCTCTTCTCTTATGGGTGAGAAGGCAGAAATCCAATGAAAGCAGGAAAGGAGAATAGGAGCAAGGAGCGACACAGCAATGCAAAGGCGAAGCTGAGCCGCGTAGTGTTGGAGTGAATCCATTTACAGTTTCCGTCTGTTAGTGGTTTTGGTTTTTGCTTCAGAGGGACAAAAGAAAAATCCTAAGCTCCCACAGAACATCTGGAAAATGAAACTTCTGCTTGTCAATAGAAAACTAGCTGGAGGACTAAGCAAGCCTTCACACTCCGGAAAATACTTAGCCAAGGAGGCCTTTGGTAGTTCCTGGCCTCCGAAGAGAAAAGGATCGGATGACGAAACGTTACCCTGCAGCTTGGAACATAAAGTTGGGGGGAACCAGTCTGCTGAATCCAGGAATCCGGATTCAAGTTCAGTGCTCTGTTCTGTGACACCTGCTGACAATGTTAATACACTGTTTCTGAAAACCTATGCCCTGGGAGATGAACTAGACATTGAATTTGCAAAATGCTTCCCCCAGAGGAAAAGAGTATTTTCATGATGTGCCTGAGACAGTTCCAGTATCTCAGGTCTGTAATGGAGGCAGCAAGGTTAGAGAAACCTGTGAAAGGTACAAGTAGCGGGTGCTTTGGAGTCCACCTGGTGGGTATGGACACTGCAAATGGATTGAGTTCTCTGTCGGAAAAAGGTGCTTTTCCATTGAGAAGTGGAAAATAGCCTGTCTTGATGGCATTTCCACTGCATAACATGTCCGCCCCTCCCCCAAATACGTACACCGTCCCGTGGTCTGGAGACGGCAGGCGCGACTACCTGTAATTTACAAATGAGAAAAGAGACGCCCAGGGAGGGCAAGAGAACAGCGAGGGAGAGCAGAGCTGGGACTTGAACTTAGTTTTCTTATTCTAACCCTCCTCCCTCTTTTTCTGCTGTATAAACTGAAGGAGAAATTGACGGCAATTGGTGTAGACTGTGAGATCTTAACGTGCAAAGAAAAGGAGATAGGCTCACACTTAAATACTAGTTAAAATTCAGTCTGTAAATGTAAAGAATAGTTTGTTAGGTTGGCTTTGACCCTCCAGCCTGCAAGTTCACGAAGTTCTGAAGGAGACGGGTAGGAGGAAGTCCAGGGCATTTGGATCAAACCATTGCAATTCCTTGGCTCAGCCACAGAATGCTGCCTTTACATCATGTACCTCTCAGGATCGCAGCATTTCCTGGGGGGTAGAAAAAGAGAGATTTTCTTAAAGGAGCTACTTTAAAAGCACAGAATTATCCCAATCAGTGCTTGAGTAAAGCAGTTCCCGAATCATAGAAATCATTGGTATTTTAAAAAATGTCCTTTCTTCTGCTCTGCCTATTCTTTCAGATTATGATTATTATTTGCAGTGTTTATGGAAATTTTCTGCCTGCTCTTCTTAATTTCTTATTTAGCATATAGTTTTATAAATTACACATTTTCCTTTAAAAAATCTGCAGCCTAAATGATTCAAGTTTAGAAATTTTTATGTACCTAACACGAAATATCCTCTATTCATAGAAAGCTCTTCATAAAAGAAAGTATAAACATTAGCTATATTAATGTGGATGTAAAGAATTTTCAAAGACTGAAAATTGAAGACCTACCTTTTAGGGGAGAGATGGTTTGTGGAGAGAAGCCGGCTGATAGGAGAGGGTGGGTGTGCATGGAAAAGACAGCACAGGAGGAGCCCTGATGGGGATAAAGGGGGCAAATATAAGGATAACTGCAGGGGTCAATGGAATGGCCAATTACCCAACTATTTAGACAAGTGTTTTTGAGGTTCTTTGTGTACAAATAGTTCTGCAGTCATCCTCTTTCTGAAAACATGATCATGTTGTTTTGTTTTTTTTTTAAAGATTTAATTTTTCCTTTTTCTCCCAAAGCCTCCTGGTACATAGCTGTGTATTCTTAGTTGTGAGTCCTTCTAGTTGTGGCATGTGGGATGCTGCCTCAGCATGGCTTGATGAGCAGTGCCATGTCCAGGCCCAGGATTCGAACTGGCGAAACCCTGGGCCGCTGAAGCAGAGCAGGTGAACCCAACCACTCGGCCATGGGCCCAGCCCCCCATGCTGCTTTTTGATGGAGGAAACAGAGCTATCAAGTCATAGGGAATTACTGACCTCAGAAGTGCTGGGGGGCCCTGGGACTGCTGGAGGCATCCTGGGTGTTTGACATCCTGGATGACATGGCTCTAATCTTTGCTCTCCTTATTCTGTTTTTATTTTACTCTGTGCTGTTGGTCGGGAGGAAAAGGAGCCCAGTGGCAACGTTTGCCCTTCTAGGAAGTGCCGACCATACTGAAGGAGTCATTTTCTGACAAATCCTCATGTTTATCGTTTCTCCACTCTTCCTATTGGAGCGCACCTCTCCCAACAGCGGCTCATATAAGAAGATCCCTCAGAGTCCCTGAAACCTGTGGTCTTTCCTCACTCCTGGAATCCATGCTTCTTTTTGGGTGTGCTCTGTCTGTTTCATAATTGGACTCTTAATTCAGCAATAGCTCTAGCCAGTAGCTGTTAATTATCACTTTGCTCTCTTCTTCCCATAGCAATTATTAATTAAACTGCTCAGACAGTCAAATTAAAGCCTGTGATAATATTTTAGGAAGCGTGTCCATTGGTCTTGCAGGTCTACATTCTGTTCCAAAGGAAAAGTAGGCTTCATTATTTGATTCACAAACATTTCCTGAGCCCCCTCGAGGTAGAGGACCCCATGCCAAGCAGTGGGCATGCAAAGCCAGGGGCTCACGCCCTAGGGAGGAACTGGCGATCTTGGTGTGGACTGTTTTGTGATCTAATCCTTATTTCCTTTTGCTTCTCCTTTCTCAACCTGTGCCATCCCATGGAGGATCAGGCCCAACTTTCCTTCCACCTTCATTACCCAAGGTTCCCTCCCACAACCTTAAGGGCACTCGGGTTAATTGCTCCTCTTCTGAGTTCCTATGGCAACCTTATATAAACCTCTATTATAGAACTAATATTCTAGCCTCAGTTTTTTTAAAGCTCAGCTGCTTCTCCCACCCTCAGCAAGTTTTTCCGAAGTTGAAAATGACATCTTCTTCCTCTGTGTATCACCAACCCTTAGCCCAAGGCTTAACTAACACTTGGTGTTTGGTAAATATTGAAATTTTGAAATTAAGTAAAGATCAACAACTAGATGCGGGCTCAGTTCTAGAAAAAACTTTAGAGTTGGTGCAGGGAAGAAAAATCTAGACCCCAGGAACAAACTAGGCAGGGCCCTGAGGGTGGACTTCCATGGAGGCCAAGGTTCTGTTCAATCTGATTGCTTATATAGAGCCAGCCAATCCTACTGTACACTGAAGGAAACACAAACACTGCCTCTCAATCTGCCCGCCATCTCCAACATGAGCCCACACTCAGCCCCTCTCACTGTTCCTTGCTCTTGTCTTCCATGGCTCTCTAATCCCTTGGCTCCAAGCTCCAGTTCTAAATGCCCATTTAGGGCATTTAGAGGGCTTTCTTTCTCTATAAACTGCTTGGATATGATTTTCCTTAGCAGTTTGGCCCCTGGCACTTGCCCTTGGACATACTTTGGCACTTAACCTCTGCTCTAGGATCCCAGGACCAAGTCCTACTGAGTTGGACCCAGAGTGGCTGGTGGCCCCTGTGATATGGTTTCAGGGACCTGAAAGAGCCATGATGAGCCAATCAGTTCTCTGGATTCTCTGAATTTCCTCTGTTAACAAACAGCTTTCACAATGGCCCCCAGATATATTGGCTGCTTTGATTTGAAATGCAAAGGCCATGAAGGGGTAATTTAAGTTTCTAGCATGTATAATATGTACAGAAGAATTTGAAAGAAACTTCTGGTTGGAAGGAAGAAGAGAAAGCTATGGCTGGTGGGTGGATGGCAGGATTCAGTTTTGGAGAAAGGCTCTACTGCAGTGTGCACAAGGGCTGGAAAGATGAGTGCCACCCATACTATAGAGGCAGTAGACACTAATGGACATCTGTTGTTTTTGCCACTCAACATCCGTGTATCTTTCTGCTGGTAACGTGCTATGATTCCCCTCTTGGGCACTATAGCTTCACCAACCTCAGCCTATAAAGTTTAAGTGGTGTTGACTCCACTGCAGAGTTTGGGGGGGGGGGGGCGGTGCGAAGGGTAGGCCATATGAGTCAAGTTTGGCCAGCAATATATCTCATCCCTAGCCACTGGGATGAATCGGTGAGAGTCAAACCTGAGATTTTCATTCAATATTTTGGGGAAAATAATTCCCCCGTTTCTACTGAGTTTGTAGTTATGAGAATATAAGCCTGGAGAAGACCACCATGATGGAAGAGATCCCTGGGAGCCAAGTGCCGGTAGGTGAGTGCAGATATAGTGATGGATAGACTCGGCATCCTTTGCAGAATAAAGCTGGGCTTGCTTTCTACATCTCAACCATTCAGTCAATACGTGTCCTTTTTGCTTAACCCAGTTTCAGTTGTCATTTTTTCTGCCACTTGCAACCGGAGGTGTCTTGATTAACATAGCAATTAGAGGAAACTTCTCTGGCGTTGGGGTCAGAAGACCTGAGCTTGAACCCTACCTCTGTCACTAACTGGCTGTGTACTTAGCTTCCTAGAGGCTTGGTTTCTTTATCTGTAAAATGCAGTGAATGACGCCTATATCGCAAGTGTATTAGCATTCTTCTTATTAAGCAGCCAAAAATGACTCTAGTTAACTTAAGCAGAAAAGTAATTCATTGGAAGGATGAATTCATAGAATTGAGGAGAAAGTAGAGGAACAAGGATTGGAAAATGGGCAGAGACCAAGCGAAACTGAGCAGCCACAACCTTAGCTAAGGTACAGTTGAAGGAACAGTCCAGTTAGGACGCTGCCACCCCTGGATGAACCACTGCATGACACCCCCACCGTCGGATACTGCCTGGCTCTCAGGTCCCTTCCTCTTGGTGGCACTCACTCCGTATTTAAAGCGTGCTTGGGAATGGATATCCTATTGGGCAAGACAGTGAAGATTTTCTCAGAAGGGAAGAAGGATTGGATGTTGAGCAGCCTAACAGGATGACAAAAGGTCACAGCAAAAGAGCTGCTGAGAGAATTGCATGAAGTAAGGGCTGTTAAGGCCCATCATCGTGCTCAGTTCGCATTAGTTTCTCTTTCCCTCCTTCACATTTCTGCACAGGGCTGTGAGTCTCTCTGTCTTCAGGGAACCGGCTCCAACCAAGTCCCAGATCTAAGAGGCCTGAGAAGGCTGAACGGCAGATTCCTTCCTCTGTACACTAAAATATTCAGTGACTTTTCCTCTCCCTGGAGACCTCTCCATTCTGCTGAGTTTGCCTGGTCTTCCTTTGCTGTGGTCTCAGCTACTTCAAGGCTAAACGCTTAGGTTGCTGAGGGCATAGTCAACATCTATTACATCATTTCCCTAAAAGTGCTTAGGACATACCCTAGCACATGGCAGGTACTCTGGATCAATGTTTATTTGCTGATTGTTTCAAAATTTGAACTGGCTGGATGACTATTCCAGGAAGAACGTGGATAGGATATATTCCTAGTGCCAAAAGCTGTGCCTGGCATTTATGTATCTGTTCAATGGATGAGTGGACGGCACTGGCATAGTAGGCAACATCCAGCACCCGACTGCAGCTTCAAGGCTGTTCCTTATTCTTGTAAGTGAGACTTTGTACTGTGCCACTTGTTAAATATCTCATGTGTTGCCACCAGCTCAATGTAAGTGATAACAGGGATGGTTTACTAAACTCTGCCCAATCTCAGGTAAGAGGAAGAAGTGTGCACTGGGGGATTGCATACCTCTCTGTAGGCTGGGCCATTCCAACGATAGGCATCTAGGAAGACCTCTTCCATGCTGGGTACTGATGTCAAAGATGACAGAAATACAGCCTGTGCCATCGAGGAACTTAGAGTCTAGCAAGCTCAAAAGATCTGGTTTCTTAGATTCTCTGAAATGAGTCTTGAGCACAGAGTGTATCATTGGGAAGCATTAAATAAGGAGGAAAGATGTCTGTATCGCTGATACCATTTGTATGTTGGGGTCTGTTATAAGTTCCAGAAGATTCTCTTCAAGAAAGGATTTCTTAACCTTTTTTTCTATAATTCAGCTCAGAGGCTTCTCAGGCAATACAGTCTCCTCTCTTCCTGACATTGCCAGTATCTCTCAAGGTAGCCTATTACCAAAGTTCTAGGACTTAATCTTGCCCAAGCCTTTTTACTACCACAAATTGGTTATTTCTGTGTGTGTGTTTATGTGTGTGTATGTGCTCATGTGCGGAGATGATGATGTAGAGGGGAGAGGTGTGGAAACCAGGGCCAGGGAAAAGAGAGATCAGGACGGTGTGTAACTGTTAGCTCTTTCTTTCCTAACTCACCATCAGTGACCCCATTAATGCTTTGCCTGTTTAACTAATTTGGATTAGTCTATTTTTAGGGCCTTAAACGTTCAAGGGCCTCAAGGTCTTTTGATTCCATGAGTTCTGAGAGCCTGGAGGGGGCAGAGCCAGGCCGATAGAGGTGGAAGGAGATTCTTTCCTGACCTGCTTCCCCTCTAGAATCTCTGCTCTGCCTTTAATGACGAGCATTTAGAGCTTCCTTTGAGGGCTGCCCATTCATTACAGGAGTTAATGCAGTTTCCTCTATAGTGACATTGCAGGGGAATTAATTCTCCTCCAGTGCCTAGTTCAGTGCCCCAGGCTTAGGAGATGCTCAAAAGCATGTTGCTCATCACTGCTGCTATCTGCCCTGTGCAACAGCTTCACAACTTGGCCTTCTGCTTGGTGAATTTTCCATTCTTAGCATTTCTCCCAAATGCACTCAATTGTTCCACAATCCCACAAAGGTCATATGGTCCGTGCACCAGGCATGTAATTTGTTGATCCCATGATTAGACATGCACACAAACCTCCACGCTACTAAAGTGAATTCTGCAGTTGGCCTTTGGATTGCTTCCCCTAAAGAAATCTCCTAGGCACATGTGAATGGAATTAGTCCTCCGATCACTCTGGCCTGCAGCACACTGGTGTTGAATACTTTTGCTCTGTAGTACTTCTATGGTTGTGGGCAGCCCAGGTTTCTGTGATCAGAGGCATATGTCTTGGTCCTGGGTGCCTTCCTTGGGCCAATGATCCCAAGATAAGAGGTACCTCACCTTTAGTCTCTATGTGGTTTGGGTGTAGAATGTGGGGCAAAATTTATTGGTTATTTCTTTCTGTGATTTTATTCTTTTGTTGTCCTGGCAACTAGAACAATAATCTTAAATGTCTGTCTTTGTATATTCTTTGGAGAATACTTTATCACAAATCTTTTGCAAGAATGCCTGTCCCATGATGCATTGATTACTCCGCAGTGTCTTCCTTTTGTGTGTGTGCTTGTTTTCTGCAGTTGGGAGAAAGAAATGTTAGCATGCTGTAACCAGCCCCTGAGTTGAGGATCAAGAGTCCTCAGTTAGTACAGGGCATTCTGCCTCGCTGGCCTTCAGTTTTCCAGATTAAATGGACCAGATGATTTCTATAAGCTCTGAACTGCCATGACCTTAAGCCCAAATGAGATAAGAATGTGCCATTACTTGCTGTGATTCTTGCAAGAATCTTCTCCATTATGCATGGGAATTTTCCAATTCTTCACTCTTTCATTGACTGGAATATTTTTCATTTGCTGAAGTACGTTATTTCATCTACCTTAATCATCAGTATTTTGGGGAGGGGTGAAGGCTGCCAAGTAAACACATGATACTGGCAGAAGGCTGGCACCTTCTCACACCATTGTTTTGCTGTAGTTGGAATGCACATCATGGAGGTTCCTTCGTCTCCTCTTTAATAGATCTCTTGTGCTTGTTCCCTCTCTCTTGCAATTGGCCTCCTTTGCCCCTTCTTTGTCACTTATCAACTTGAGGACTTCAGAGAAACTTCAGACATCCCTGAGGAAGTGAGTCCTCATGGGACGGGAGGCCCCCAGGAAGCTGGAGCATCCAAACACACCGGCTTGGAACCCCTGACACCTGACACAGTGATGCCTCCTTCAACCTTGACTTAGGAGTCATTTGATTCTGCTTTGGCCCATGTGTGGTGGTTGGGGAGTGATCTTCGGTGTCTGTGGCAGGAAAGCTCCTCCTTGGCCATATCATGTGTACATTTCAAAGCCAGAGCTGGAATATCAGCTTCACCCAACATCACTGGTCAGGAAAAGCAACACACATAAGCGAGCATTATTCTTTTATTGTAATGTGTAAGCAGAAAAAAGAACTATCAAAAATGTATGATATGACTTTAATGATAAATGCATATTTATCATTTAAAATATAATAATATCACTGGTAACGAGAATGTTACCAGTGTTTAACAAGTTGTTAAAATGTCGAAACATTTCTATATGTTGAAACATTTCTATACTGGGGGGTAAACAGCTGCTGCCTTGAGTTTCCTGTGTGGCCATGTTACTACAGCCTCCTGGTCGTTCATTGCCCTGGGGCTGCCCAGCCATTGCACCCCGTGATGCTGGTGTAGTAGGCAGCCTCCAGCCACTGCTACAGCTGGAAGACTGCTGTTCATTTCTGTATAAGGGTTCTGGTACCATGCCGTTTGTTAAATCTCTCACACATTGCCACCAGATCAATGTAAATGATGATAGTAGTGATCGTTTACTGAGCTCCCAAGATGTGCCTGGGACTAGCCCGTAAACTTTGGAGAGAAGTGGCCATGTCTTTCATCTTTGAGACCCGGCACAAAGAAGCACTCAATAAATATTTTCTCAGTAGTAGATGATCTCATCTCATCCCGTCAGCAGTATTTCAAGGCAGGTGTTTTTTGTTTGTTTTGTTTTTGGTGAGGAAGATTGGCCCTGAGCTAATATCTGTTACCAATTTTCCTCTTTTTTTTCTCCCCAGAGCCCCAGTACATAGTAATATATGCTAGTTGTAGGTCATTCTAGTTCTTTTATGTGGGATCCCACCACAGCATGGTCTGATGAGCGGTGTGTAGGTCCATGCCCATGATCCAAACTGGCGAACCCTGGGCCACTGAAGCAGAGTGCATGAACTTAACCACTCAGCCATGGGTCTCGCCCCACAAGGCAGGTGTTTTTAATCCCATTTTATAATTGCTAAAAAGGAGTTCTAAAGAGTCCAAATAGCATACCCTGGGCCCACCTAAGATGTGATGGAATGGACATTTCAACCCAGGAATGTCATTTCAGGTCCAAAGACTCGGCTCTCCTAGAGTGCTGTGAGATGTTCAGAAGATACTCAGGTCCCTACTGACTTCAACGGTCCAGATAGTTTAGGGAATTTCGTTGGAAATTCACTGTGCGTGGGAGGTAGAGGAGTATGTGTGTGAAATAGGGCTGGAGGGAGGGGCCCTAAGATCGTCATGAGAGATTAAAACACTCTACCCTACCCTCACATGGAAAGGCCCTTCCCTGGAGGAAGTGGAGAAAAAGAGAGATATTTGTCTGAGAAGAGACTAGAAATCAGCCACCATACCACCATTCCTGCTCACACTTTAGCCCTGTGTGGATATAGAGAGAGGGGGCATCCTTTTCCAGAGGTACTAATGGTTTCTAATTAAGGCGGGGACATGGCCTGAGTGTTTGGAGACATTCTTTGCTGTGTCAAATAAGGTGAGAGCAATTGGAGGAAGCTGCTCAGAGCAGGGAGCCTGGGGTTCCACGGACATGCATTTCCAGCTTTTGGGTTTGTGTAAGTCTCTTGGTAGCTTGCCTTGGCTTATTTGCATCATAAGAGTTGCATAGAGACAGGGAGCACAAGCCGCCTGGGGCTATGTTTTAGTAATTACAGTTAATAAAATTCATTAAAGGGTAATAAAGTAACGTCTAACTGTCTCATTTGGGAACTCTTGTGTAGAATGGCATAGATGTCAGGAAGACTATGTGTTAACCGGTAATAATATCACTTATTCAGCTTCTACTCTGTCCTGGGCTTTACATATTTTGATCTCATTTGATCTTTACAACACCTTTATGTGATAGTTGGTTCGATTACAGGAGATTGGATCTCAGTTCTTCGCTCCCTCTGGGGCTTTACAAAGACATCCTGGGGGTGGGGGGTGGTAGAGTGCACTTGCCTCCTACTTGACTTTAGGTTAGGTTATATGACTGCTTGGGCCAGTGGGATCTTAGCAGACATGACTCAGCCAGGGACTTTAGATGTGCTGGCAGTTTGGCTTGCCTCTTTGTGCTCTTGTGGCTCGCCATGAGAAGAACATTCTCTAGGTTGCTGCTGGACCAAGGAGAATAAGGAAACATGTGAACCCAACCCACAGCCTAGAGCCCAGCCCTGCTGACCCCAGCCAATCCCAGTAGCCCTACAACTACTGGCAGACCTGTGAGCAAGAGAATCCATGTTTTTAAGACACTGAGATTTTGAGATTATTATGCAGCAAAACTGACGAATACACAATCCTCATTTCCAAGAGTGGACATTGAGGTTCAAAGAAGTTAAGCAGCATGCCCAGAATCACAGAAATAGCACAGTAGAGGAAGGCTGGATTCAAATCATGGTCCACTTCATTTAGAAACTACATTATCGTTTGGAAAAAATGCCCCATATTGGAGCAAGCTTAAGGTTAAGTAAGGTAATGAATGTGTTAGAAGTGCCTCCCCAAGCCTTGCACCTAATGGAGGGGAGGGTCAGTGAGTTACAGGATGGTGTCAGAGGGAGGCTGATCAGACCTCTGTCACCTCCCTGCTTTGAGGATGTGGTTCTCTAACACAGAAGTGAGAATGCTGCTGAGGATATTTCAAGTTGCTGTGGCAACTGGCAGACCTGAACGTCACCTAATGTCATCTGCTTCCCAGCCCTGTTAACTATGGTGCCCTCCCGGGTCATAACAGGCTGAGTCTTCAGCACATCTCTGTCCTGAATGTTTAATATACTGGAGCCTTATTGACATTCTACATGGGGAGCCTCATTTTTCTTTTATTAATTGTAACGAGAGTTATTTTTGTTGTCTTAAATATAAAACTTTCCTCTAGGGAGTTTGGGGCCCATTATAGACACGAAGAACCCAACATTCCTCTGTTCTTATAACACGCCTAGGAGGGAGGCAGAGCAGGAGCCACTTAATCAGAATGATAATGTGAGATGAAACTCCTGAAAGCTTTACATTGGAAAACTCCAAGTGAAACAAATTAAGAAGGTAAAGCTTGGCTGTTATTGTCAAATCAGCCCCACATGGAAGGGTGTAGGACACAAAAAGGAGAAATGAGGAAGAGGGAAGAGAACTATAGTGGTGGGGAGGAGGGCCAGAGAGATAAAGGTGGGTTCTGAAATCTGGAGACAAGCTCTGCTCAGTGTGCAGTTACTTTCACGGCTTGCCAGCCAGCTGCCCCATTCGGTTGGTGCCACAAATGTGTATCTTTAGAGCTGTGGATGCATCCCCAGGGATGACCCCAATTTGAAAGGATGATGATGAGAGCTGAAGTTACTTCCCTGTTGAGTAGCAGCCAGCCTTGCATTTGTGTCCTCATTCCAAGGGCAAATTTACTTTGGAAACTTCTTCCCCAGCTCTGTCCTTATCAAACTCTTTTATCCAAAACATTTAAAATTAACTCTTTTCAGCCTCAATGCAATAATTCTGCACATCCTGGTTTAATCTTGGCTCACTTTCCTTCTGTGACTTCTTTCTTCCAAGGACATACCAAGAAGGTACACTTGCCCAATTTTTAGCTAGTGCAAGGCAAAACTCCTCAACAATAAAAATGGGATGGAGTGTTTGCTGGATGCATTCTTGCTAGATTTTTCTCAGCCCCTCTTTTTCCACATTCCGCCGATTGCCCTGGGGCCATTTCATAGTCCCTTTTCTCTTTAGTAGAGTCTTCATGAATCTCAAATCAGCCCAACAATGTCTTGTTCACAACTTTGAGACTAAACAAGAGTAGATGGGAATAAATTTTTGGTAGATGAGGATGCTAAGCTTACTATGCTGGGGTCCTCTTCCACCAGCCAACCTAGCATGGCACTGTGGCAAATACTAAGCAAGTCTGGGTGCCCTCTCCACCATTAACCTGCACAGCATGTTAAAGTGGAGTCTATGATTACACAGTTAATCTCAAATAATGGTTCTGACTGATTCCAGAAACTATCAACCTGTTCAACCTACGTACATTTTGCTGCAGCCAGTCTTACTACCTGAAGGTTTGGCCATAAATCGACAATGGTGATTGTTTTTTGGGTTTATCTTAATATCTCAGAAATCTCTAATTTGCAGCCCAGAATCTTCCATAAGGCAACTTAGACTGGAGCTATGATATAAAATGCCACGATTTAAGTTTTGCTGAGCAGCAACTTGAACCATTGGTGCTTGGTTAAGAAGTTCTGGGCGTGGGTGGACATCTCTGTGAGAAATCTGGTTGGGTGAGGGGTCATCCCTGGAGAGCAGCTCTACCTAGGTGACAGAGCCATCAACGAGAAAAGACCTTCAGACATTAGGCTGGTCTAAGAAAGATTGTGCAAAAGCTTATTTGCCTTTGGCTCTCTCATAGCCACTTTCTGTACTCTTTTCTGACCCCATGATCCCGTTTTCCTGTTACCCTGAGTTGCCTCCTGGTTATGATACTTCTCCATTTCGTTTGTTTGCTCTTAAAGCCCACCAACCCAGAATCACTTGATTCCTTGTTCCTCCACACTTCCATCAAAGTCCGTTAATCATTTCAGATTGTGCCTAAGGGAAGGCACAGTCCCCCAACCTTCCTTGGATCTCACCTCTCAGGAGGGGAAGTTTGGCTGTGCATGGATTGGTCAGACTTGAGGGCATTCACTGGGTCTCATTTTCTATGAGGTAGAGCTGCATTTAGAATAGAGTAAATAAAGCCCATTTCATGGCAACCACTCTGTGAGTCTTTCTGGGTTCAGCTCCTTCTGAGGACCTAGAGAGGTAAGGGAGGGCTTGTGGTGCTTGGAGGAAGGCCTGGTAAGGTCTACCTGTCTGTTTCTTTCTCCCTGTATTGCCTGTTCTTTCTTTAGATGCTCTGCCCTTTAGGAGGCCAGAGGTAAGAGATGCCCCCTTTCACTGTGGAAGAGATGTCCCCCTCCTCACTCCCTTTAAAAAGTTAAGTGGAAACTAGTATAAGATCCAGGGGAAAGAAAGTTCCTTCAGCCTTCCTAGTCTGGCCAAGAAAAGTTCTGGCAGGTGGCAGAGCTCACTAGGGCTCGAGACCCACCTGAGGTTTGGGGCCAAAGCCTCAGCTGTTGATAAAAGACAAATGTTCTCACCATTGTCTTCTGTGCATATAAGTTTCTGGGCCACTCCCGGGGGTATGGATGGCTGAAATCAGGATTCTGGGGTTCTGGGCATCCCTGGCCAAATGCCTTAATTGTTGAAGGTCAAATATTTATGGGACCTGTCCACCTGTAGCTCTATCTCTTTACCTTCCCCATGGTCACTGGGAGCAGGTGTAAGAAATTCAGCAAACTTTTATACCTACTTTATGCTAAGATCTGAATGATTGAAAGTCCACTCCTACATTTTAAACAGTCAAGAATTTACCTTAATTTTTATTTCATTTATTTGAGTCACAGTGCACAAGCAAGGGAATAATTTTGGGAAGAGTCAGAATTTCGGCCACAATGACCTGTTTTAACATACGTTAAACCATATGTCTATTTGCGGTACAAGGCTAGCACTTCACTTTTGATCACCCAGAGTAGGGACTGTGTTTTATAACCTTGGGTAAAGCTCACCTTTAAATAAAATTCTGTGTGTTGGCTCTCTCACACACAGCATGATTTCATGAGGGAATCCTGGTACAAGTGTGGAATGACTGGGGTGAGGGGCAGGGGGAGCCATCATCCTATCCTTCCTTATATGGGACGGTGCCTTTGGAACTGGAAGAAAGGCAGATTGTTCGTTTGAATCTCAAGTCCTACTTTCAGGGAGTTTTCAACATGCCTGAAAGGTTTAACTTTGAAAAGGCAAGCTGAGGTCTTCCAATTTTTAGGATACTCCAACAGATGAAGCTCACTGTTTCAAAATTTTTGTAGTCTTTGTTGAATAATTTTGTATGGGTGAACTGTTTGAGCTTGTTATTTTTAGAAAATCCTTTACTCTTCTCTTAACTCTTTTTAAGTCTTCTTCTTTGGTTTAACCCAAGGGTTCTCAACCTTGCTACTATTGCCATCTTGAACCAAACAACTCTTCATTATGGGGGGCTATGCCGTGTGTTGTAGGAAGTTTAGCAGCATCCCTGGACTCTATCCACTAGGTACCGGTAGCATACTCCCTCCAACCCCCAGTTGTGACAACCAAAATGTTTATCAAAATTTTGCCAAAATTTGACGTTGCCATATGACCTCACTTGAGGACCATTTGCTCCCTCTGGAGATTAACATAGGGAAGAGCTGTCTGTGTCACAAAGAAATTTGGAACTCTGCTGGCATACTCCTGATCAACTGGATGATGAGCTTCTTGCTCTCTTGGATGCCATTTTAAAATGGCACTCATGCAAGCACAAACACCCACAGTAAAGTATACGAGGAGCTCATTTCTTTAAGTTTACTCACACCTGGCGCAGTATCATGGGCAGAATTATTTAAGCATCTTAAAGAACAAGGCATTAGTTATTCCCCGGCAGCAACGCAGAGGATGATATGGCTGAACACATGTCATATAATCAGATTTTTAAAACTCCAACTCATCAATTGATGATGATAATATACTTGGGCATTGCCCATATTGTTAACCTGAGCAATCAAAATAAAGTAATTATACTAATTACAAGCCTCTCAAAACCCAGCTCAGTGTCCTTGTGCATGAGAGGCAAGCTGTGCCACAGTCGCTTCACAGGGCTCTGATACCCCATAAAGGTTTTAGTAGCTCATCATGGGGCCAGAGTAGTCACTCTGTCAGGGAAAGGAGAATTAGAGGTGAGTCCATAGGGAGACTGATGGTCTTTTCACTCAGGAATGGCCTTACACACTGGAAATAGTTGCAAGTAGCCGGCTGGGCCTGATGGTCTGGAACCAGAGATTTAAGGTGCACCCAAGGCCAGTGAGCTGTGACTGTCCAAAGTGTGCTGGCTGACAGAGTCAGTCATCCACTCAAGCCGGATTGCTGAGAGAGCATTAAAGGAAGACCCAGCAAACGCACAGTTATTGGAGACCTCTCTACTGGGAATTGAGGTGACAGTGTGCAGACCTGCGAGGTAGCCACATTTTATTACCAAATATCTTGAACTGACAGCCAGGCTAAGTGAGTAAAATGTGGTAAATCTGAAACTAGTCGTGGTAAAGAGAAGCCTTGTTACTGAATCAGAAACGGATACACCATCAGATGTGAGAGCTCAGATCTGGGAGCAATGAATGGAAATTTGAACAAGGATAGAGGGCATTGTACTGCTTGGAAAAAGGAAGCAAAGGTATAAATATTGAACTGAATTCTGCTAGTTTTTGAAAGCTAGTTTGCACTCAATGATTGTTTGCCAAAATTACATTCATTGTGACTTTGAATTTCTTTTGTATTCTGACCTAATAAAAGGGGCCAAAATTTCCCAAAGTTCCTACACTGCAATAATTAGGCTATTATGCATTATCTCAATAGCCAAATGACATGTCTGGTCTAAAATAATATGCATGAAGCCTTTACTATTGGATTGTTACAGCAGTAGGAAAAATGACTTATATTAATCCATATCATAGCAGTAACTGGGTGAATGGGGTGAAAAGTAGTAAAACAAAAGGACAGAAATTTGGCAGACTCACTGAAAGCCTGGGAAGACTTATGTCGTATAAAAATAACCAAGGATCTGACAGACTAAACAATAAAATTGCTCAGCTAATTAGTATCTTACATTGAATGACTTAGGTGAAGATAAGTTGATGGGAATAATTGACAAATGAACACAAAAATTAACTCAGTACTCAAAACATTGCAGAAATAGAAAGAAATTCAGAATTTGAAAAACTAAGATAAGTAATTCCAGGAAAACCAAATAAAATGTTCTTGGGCTTGACAATAGCACCAATTAGCTCTCACTGAATGTGTTCCTCAAATATGATGTGTGATGGAATTGTTGGCAAATGTCTGTGAAGTTCCTAATACCGAAGGGCTGTGGCATTGTGGTTGTGAGTGAGAAAACCAAATGGGGCAGATGAACCACGGAGTTGTCACCCTATTCATATCTGCACAGGAGGTTACTGAAGCAATCCAAATAACAATTCACTGGAAAGCAGCAGCTTCTGACTTGCAAATAATCTTGTCCAAGAAGCTCCCAGTAACCCACGACAGTATTGCAAGATGTTTCCTGCAAACACCACGTCAGCCAGACATAAAGGTTGATTCATGACATCTGGAAACAGCTGCCTTTTACTGAAAGACAATGAAATTTCAAATTGTGTTAAATATAGCCTGCTAATATGCTTACCTGCCATCCGCAAATCATTGGCAGACATTTGGGGCTGAGAAGATTTCCTCACATTGTCAGAAAAATCAGGTCATGACTGACAAACAGAATTTGCACAAAGAGGTAACAACCGTATCCCCATAAGGGTCAGGGACAGTGAAGCCAATCAGAACCGTCTGGAACTGTGATCGTGGTTACTCGAAAGTGATGAGGCCTAGGATTCCACTTGAATGGATTGACCTATAATACTGCTCTTTAATAGTTGTCTTTTTTGGGAGAGACCTGTACAGTCAAGGACCAGACCAACATCTAGAAACCAGCTACTACCTTAGTGTGCTCCTGTCTCATCTAAACCTTGATCGCTGCTAATTATACAGGGTTCTTTTTTCCAGAGCTTAAACTTGGGAGTCAGGAATAAGTGACTTCAAGTAGAAGCCCTTCAGTGTGATGTTCCCAAGATGCTGTGCTTCACTGAGTCTCATTTTCCTCATCTTTAAAATGGGACGATAATGGTACCAACATCTTTGGATGGTTTAGGTCAGATGAAAATCAGATAATGTATGTAGAATGCTTTTTGGCAACTAAAATTAAAAATCTGGCTGGGTGGGGAATTTTGTAGGTCAGTTATAACACGTTTTCCTAAAGCATGCATCTCCTATTCCTTGTTACCAGAGAGTGGGAAGACCTCTGTAGGTCTGAGGGCTGGTGCTGAGGCTAGGTCCTGTGATTCAGACCAGAAATTGACTGAGTTGTCAGCTTCAGTGGCTAGAGGAGTTAGTATCAATCATCAGGGTAAGACAACGGACGGAAACGACAATATGAGGGCCAGGGCCAAGGGGAGACTCAGAGGTGTCCATCCCCAGACAGGGACGAAGTAAGAGGTCGAGAGCTGGGCAGTCAAGATTGAGGTGGGAAGTGAAATGCAAGGTGAGAAAATGCTCAGGGTCCAGAAGAAGGCAGGGTGCCAGGATCTTGTGCACACTCAGTGCTGGTGGCATAGCACAGAAGAGGTTAGCAGGCTTAAAGTACATGATTGCAGTAAACAATGGAAATCCCAAGGTTTATCTATAACAAATCTTTATACCATTTGATGGGTTGTCTAACAGCAGTGTTTGCTATAAAGAGGAGATTATTTGGGAAATTCTCAAGCCCATCATTTTTGAGGCATCTCTATCCTAATGTAACTGTGCTGATAATGATCTGAAACCTAATCAATTGGCTTTTGTTTTTTCTAGAATGCCACTGTAGCAGAAACTACTGGATGCTCACCAAACCCATTTCCTCTTCTTCCTAAGCATACAGCTCAAATAAATTACCCAGCCTCCCTTTTGTGGCCATGTAACTGTATTCCAGCGAGAGGAATGTGAGGATAAGTGGCATGCACCACTTCCAGCCCTGGCCCGTAAAAATCCTCCGACGTGCATCTTCCAAACTCCCTTCTCCTCTGGCTGCCTAGAATGACATTGACTTTTATGGTACCTTTGGAAGCCACATGTTGAAGATAGCAGAACTAAACATGCAAGGAGCCTGGCCCTTGATTCACTCCTTGGAGAATCTCTACTCAAGCAGGAATGCTAAATTGAACTGCTACATGATTTTCCTGTTTCAAGACGGCAAAATGTTGGGGTTAGTTTATTATATCAGCTAATATTACCTTAAGTCTTACGGCTACTCAATGAAGATGTTGGAATTTGAGGGAGCCCATTAATAAAACCCCTCTCTTCTTTGCCTGAATTCAGAGCCAAATGAAAGATCATCACAAGAGCTGGTCTGATGGAAACAAAATGCTTAACATTAGCCATTACCTAGATATGCAACCAAATGGGCCTGCTAGTGTGCTCTGCTCTCCTCATCTCCCACCTCCAGTCTAGAGCCTAGGATTGCCCACTTAAAGCAAAATTGGTATTTTTAAAGCAGATTTACTTATCTAGGATTGAAGCATTACTCTGGTCCAAGAAAGAGGAGAGTAAAATAGACCAAATTCTCAAGGCTCATGGTTTTCTCATAACTTAGAAGTGTGGACCAGTAGTTTTCACCTTCCATCTATGGACTGTTTGTGAGTAAGGGGTAGCCCATGAGACCAGGAGGATTATTCTAGTGGATGTCTCTCTACATGTCAACACAAGGATTAAGTCCATGTCTACAGACCACAAACAGTCCATGTCTATAAGCCACATGTTCTAATGGGCACAAAACACATTCCTTTTGAAACTTATTTTACCATCGTGGCCTTTCCATGAATACTTTCAAACAATCCAGAAACCCCCCTGGCTCTTGTCTCCTGTCAATCTCCATTTGGGAATGTCATTCCCTTCATTGACCATTTAAGGATGTTTGTAGAGCAGTGAGGAAGGGTACAACCTCTGGTTTGTCAGAGGAGCTGAATCAACCTTCAGAAATCAGGAGGTGGCATGTTCAGGTAGCTGACCTTCACAGCTTGCCGTGTCTGTACAACCTGGATGCCATTGGATTTTGTCATTGTCTCATGGAGCATTTTCCACCATGGTTCTGATTGATTTGGGTCATCATGCCAATTGCTTGTGTGCAAATTGGCTATTAATAAGGCCCAAAGTCAGAATAGGTGATGAAATGTGTCACCCAGTCACATAAAAGAATGCAAAAATTTGATCTCTCACTCACAATTATTAGAGGATCTGTCAGTTTATAAATCCTCTAGTTCTTTGTTTTGCTGCCAAATGGAATGAAGCACTATTACAGCTTTCAACTGGGGAAAGTACCTTCAAATTAAAGGCTATGCTCCTAAAGCGGTGACTGTTTCAGCGAGACCTGCTTGGTCTGCTGTAATTCTCCTTGTGGACCGAATCCATAAAGGATAAAACTAAATAGCACTGACTTTGGGTTTAAGATCAGACATCAGGACCAATATTACTTCATAAGCCATTTGCTGTACGAGGGTAACTTGAGCTCTCTGCCAACTCAAAAGAATGGCAATGTAGCTATTAAGCAGAATAGGAAACTTGGAGATGATCTGTGGTTGCAGTGGAGTATCAATGAGTGCAAGTCAATCCAAATGATGAAAAGAGGTTCTATGTAGACGGCTGGGTCATGGTCAGGAAATTGAAATCTTTTGAGCTTAAAGGACTAATGGGGGACTCATCAACATCTGGGGTGTGCCAGCATTTCAGAAGAGCTGACCACCCAGAAACAAAAGAGAAACTGAATAAAACATTTATTTACTATTATTACTATTAACAACAGATTTAAAATTTCTAGGCTCCCTCCCATTTATATATGAAAACACCTTCAATTCTATAAAGCTCTATATGCTAGTTATTATTCTGTTACTTCCTTTAAGTTTTACAACAATCCAGAGAGGTAGAGAAAAAAGGGGAATATATTCAACACATGCGAGGAACAAGATGTGTGTCATTGCTGTGTGCCGATACCAGGGAGTACAGCAGAGACCCAGTGACCCAATCCAGACCTCAAGGTCCCCAGGCAATGCCAGAGAGTCTTGGGAGAATAATCTGAATTGCCTCTCTGTGAGTAGCAATGGTAAGGGTCCTTCTGTCCTACAGGCAGGTGCGTCAACAAAAGTCTGCAATTCATTTTCTGCACAGCTTGCAAAATTGAATGCCGATTAAATTCAATCATTTAGAAATTGACCTGTACACATGACCGCAAAACTGTGGTCTGGGCCTAGAAATACAAAAGCAGCACTGATTACTTCCCCACAATTTTATAGCTGAGTCAAATTTAGAAATAGAAATTACTCAAATGTTTTTGATGAGCTAGGTAAATGTTGGTTAAGATGAGCTAAAAATGATAGGTCATAATGAAATGTTGGTTATGGGAACTCAGAATAGGATGGTGTGGAAAACATTGGGTTGATATAATTGGATGTAGGACCATAGCAGCTAATGAGAATTGTGCTTGAAAGTATAGGAGTGTATCACTTTTTCTTAGTGTTGAACAGCTCAAGCTACAAGACAGATTGTAACTGGGTCAGTAAGTGGATAATGGGGCACTAGAGTATAAAACAATATTTACAACAGCACAAAACAGGCGAGACTGTACGTTGAAATGGTATCCACATATTTGGACCAACAGAACACAGGGTCTCTTGTTTATTTATTTTTAAAAATAATTAAAGTAGTGGATATTATTGTCATTCACTAAACAGAAATGTCCCAAGAACAGACACAAGGAGATAAGACAGATGGGTTAAATGAGACAAATTTGAAGATCACTATTCATAGAAGTAAGACAACTCATTAATCTGGTTACCAGGCTGACCTCCATGAGCCTTTTTGCCCTGGACACTGATTAGAAAGCCATGCGATATTGTCTTTTAACCACAGACAAGAGTCGGTCTCCATATCTTAAAGTCACGTTTCACACATTATTTCAGAGGGCTATAATTCTAGACGTCTGACACAATTGGGAGATTAAGAAACTCAAAAACAGTTCAATATGGTTCAAGTCCACTTTGTTATAAAGTGATTCATGAGATCAGATCAATCTGAGATATAAAAATCTTAAATAATAATAAAACCTGGAATTTATAGGACACCTTCTTTCCCAAGAGTATGAAGTGTTTTCACTGGTACTCTATTTGATTGAAGTTAATATCCTCACCATGAGGTAATGTCGGGAAGTGGAATCATTCCCATTTAAGAGAGAGAAGACCAAGGCATGGAGAAGTGAGGCAACTTACCCAGCACCTGAGCATCAGAAGGAGAACTAGAGGTTTCAGTTCATCAGCCACTCCCTACAAATGCTGATGGTCCAGAGTCTAGCGGATTATCCTACAGGCATCAAAAATACTGTAGATGGTCAAGTTCTTGTCTGCTTCCTCATACTATTATAATCTCTGCCAAAAGTATGTCCTTCAACTTGAAGATTTTTCATAACTCTGTGAGAGAAATAGGACATTAAAGAGTCTCTTTAAAAGTCAAGGAAATCCTTGCTGTTTTGTAGAAGGAGAACTTGACTAATTGCTGCTCCACCACTTTGGAAATGTCGAAAAATCGGGAGCGAAGACTTAGTTAAAGCTTAAAAGAAATAAATGCAGGGCGATAAGCCACCTGCCATGGCTGGGGGGTGCAGAAGCAGTAAATCCAGGAGGTGGTTTTCATGTACAGTGTATAATTTGGGCCCTGACAGAGCTCAGATGAGGAATAGGCCTATATAACTATTGATCCACGGAGCTATCAGGGACATCATTTAACTTGATGGCTTGTGTTGGTCCCTTAGGATGTGGAGTCAGCTTTAACCTGCAAGGAAAAAAAATTAAAGGTAAATGAAAGGAATAGAAGGGAAAACCATGGCGAGTCTTACATACCCTCCCTTTTAATAAGAAGCATTTCCAAATGATTCCAGTTTTCAGCTGTCCTGATAAGTGTTGGTTTATTGCATTCATTTACTTATCTAATTATATTGGGAAATGCCCATCACTTACCATTCTATTACACATTTACAAATATACCATCCACGCCTCGTCTTCGACAGTGATTACAGCCTAGGAGACAAAGAGACACAGGCTACCCCCCGGCCACAATTAGTTGCAACGACAGACAAATATGAGACTACAAAGGGGAAAATGGGATGCTACCACCCAGCAGGTTGAGATGGTTGCCAGCCAAATGTAGAGATATCTCCTTTCATTGAGACTTTGCTGTACCTGGAAATGCAGAAGCTGGTGTGTTTTAGGCCTTTGATCCAATTCTTCCACTCGTTTCGGTCAAATGGTATATTCCTGAGCCATGAATCTGCCTCCACATTCAGCCCATCTCTGACACTTTTGTCTTCTTCCTGAACCTTGCTCTGGTCCCCTTTACATCCTGTAGTCATTCTACTTCCCAACCTGTTTGCCCTTTTCCTGACTTCTAATCCCTTGACTGGATTTTCCGTTGAGGACTTGCTTCATCCTGCTGACCTAATTGTCTGGCACTGCTGCTCCAGTTGGGACATTTCCCCCTTTCTGTGACCACAGTTCAGACTGTCCTTCCAGTTATATTGCTTTCAGCTGCCTTTGGTAAACACTCTATTTGGTCCTGGCCATGCTCCGGAAACCTAAACCTTAGTGTTTGCTTTCAAGGAGGTAGTGTTCCCTATGACTTCACATCACGCTAAGGGATAGAACCATACATATTTAAAGGCTAAAAGATGAAAGTCCTAATGGAAATTCATCACTAGGGTTTTGTTCGTTTCTACCACTAATTCAAATAATTTCTAATCAATCCACAGTCATTACTCACTGTTGGTGAGAAATAGGATGCTTGCATGTCATATCTGTTAATGTGTACACCTCCCCCAGACTCAAGGTCCTTGAAGGTGAGGATGGTGTCTTGTAAAATTTGTTATTCCTTCAAGGTGCCCCCTCAACAAATATTTTGGATTATGTGATTGACAGAATTTGTGAATGGAAAGAATAATGTCTTATGTATTGCATCCTCCAAAATGAGAAACCACCACTCGTTTAGGTGCCCCGGCTCCATGCTCTTTCAGTTCCTCATCCACTTCCTTGACCTTCCTCAGTGTCTTTCTCACCTTGCCTTCAGTGCTTGTAGTCTGGTGTGCTTCCAGGTCTGGTCTTGGCAGCTTTCTCAGCCCACACGATTTCTCGGATGACTCCCTAATCTACAGATTGAGCCTGTACCTTTCTCCTTTTCTATTCAAATGCCTAATGGATATTTCTACTTGATTATCATAAAGAAATTTCCAACACAAAATGCCCAAACCCATGCTCACCAACTTCTCCTTTCTAAACCTGATCATCCACCTGTATTCTCACTGTCAAATCATACCCATTGCTCCCTTCCCATTGTCACCAGATATGGCCTCCTCCCTGGGCTCCTTGGCTTCAATTCTGTCCCCCTCATCCCCAATGTACACAGTATATACCAGCAGCTCAACAAATGTTGAATGAATGAATAAATCAATATGTTAATGGTGAGTAGAGAACAAGGCTTAGGGTGAACACAAACAAAGTGTGAGCAGGTAAATGTTATCTGGGAAAGATCTAACAGTAGCGATTGTCTGGAGAACTGTGTTTTAAGACTATCAGACTAAGGTGGGGTTCAACAGATAAGAGGACAGTGGTCAAATAGGAGGACATAGGGGAGAACATTGCAGCCTTCTTGTCAGGAATTTCTACCTTTACCCTTTAGACAATATGATTTCCCCAATCTATGGAGTAGCATGAAGAACGTGACACTGAGGAGTATCACAGAGAGACAGTCTTGTGTAGGATGGGTTGTGTTGGAGGAAGGGTGGAGCCCTGTGTGTATGTACATGTGTGTGTGCGCTTCTGGGTACAAACGGAAAGATGAACTTCGTCTTGATTCCTGTAACACATAATTTTCACGTCTGTATCCTGATTAGCTCTATTGTTCATAAGTTCCTGGAGGGTGGGCATCTTATTTCTGAACTTGTTTGAATAAAAGCTTTCCTGTGTTGTTCTCTCCTCATAGAAACTCAGTAGGTGACTTTAGGACCAATGGCCTAGGTGGACTGTCCTAGCATGGATTCTCCTAAGAAGCTTCCCGAGCTGGAAAACCCCTTCCTTGCTTGCTGCTTGTATCCCCTAGAAGAACTGGTAGAAAGTGGGCGTTTGTTGGCAGGTGTAAACAAAAGTCATGAGCGTGTTATCGGAGGTTCCCCATGCATCCCTCGGGCCAGAAGTTGTGCTACGGCGGGATGAGCCCAAATGGCCTGACACATCAGGAAGTGTGAGCTTTGACGCATTCTTACTGTATGCACAGAAGCATGGCACATTTCATTTACAGAGTAGCTTTGCCAAGCACTTGGGCCGTGTGTGGGCACAGTCATAAAATGTTGCTGCAACACAAGAGAAATCAACACCAAACCTTGATTTCCTCCCACCTCCCCCACCCTTAACTGTAGAAACAATGGCTACGCTTTCTAAATGAAATTGCTGCCAATTGCACAGCACCATGGAACTCACCTAGTTAGGACTGGTGGGGATAAGGGACATGTGTGGTTCCATAGAGAAGAGAGCAAGGCTGCTCATCCTAGGGGCTCTGGTAACTGATTCTCATTTCAAAGATTTATAGAACTTTTCACATTTAATATTTACATTGGAAAATCTACAAAGGATCCAAAGAAGCTCCAGGTTACAGGACTGTGGTATACTGCTGGTTGAAGGTAAAATAGGATAAAACCAAGAACAGTCATCTGAGATTGACAAGGGAGTACACTGGTGGCCTGAAGACATGTGATGACAGAATATGCATATTTGATTTGAGAGGGTGGTGAGTTTATGTCCGTACCATTTTAGGAGTACATAGGCACTGAAAGCTAGATATCTACTACTTTCCATCTGGAATTGCCCATTGGAGATGAACACAATTCTACACACTTCAGCATATTTCTAAGGTAACTATAATTGGAACACAAGTTAGGAGATACAAATTCTAGCACAGATGCTGCCCTGCCACTAATCTGTTTAGGATGGATCACTTGATTCCTTAATGCCTCCATTTCCTCATCTGTAAGAGGACACAATATCTACTCTACATACTTCGCCGCATTCTTGTAAGGATAAAATGAGCTTTGCCTGTGAATGAGCAGTACATAATGAGGTGAAGCTAGCCAAGAGAATTTCCAAGTGTGTGAGCAGAATACTGTGATATACCTCAGTGGTGCAAATGGAAGACAGCAGAAAACGGAGGCAGCTGGGGAAAGCAGTGTGGGTATAAGGCATGCAGAATCTGACACAAACAAGAAACTGTGTATCTGTTAGCAGGAGGATGTGATATTTAGTTCAACAATATTTCTTTAAGTCAACCCACCATCCATACACACCATATTTTCACTCATCAGCAAACGGGGCAGGAGATGCTCAATGCAATTAGTGGCCAGTCTTGCCCGATTTGCTCCCATTCCAACCCAGTTTGCATGATCCTTGCCTCTGCCTCTGTGCTCTGGCCTTGATGTTTTAATGTGGCTCTCAGCTTGGCTCTGCATGCCCCTTGCAGGAATCTGACTTGGGCTTACCATGGTGGGCTGCCTTGTGCTTAGGTCTTGGCAGCTGCCTGTTGGCTCGGGCATGGGCGGGGCTCAGCTTGTTCTCCTAATAGGGGCATTAAAGAGCAGAACTACAGGAATTTAGCTGAGGATCCCTGATTTTCTCATCTGTATTTTATTGTGGCAATATGGGAGTGCTAGTGGTCATTCATATTGGGACTTTGAAGGTAAAACGTTCTAAAATTGTGGCATGGTGCCAAATGGGAAGGATATAAGGAACATGAGCAGAGGAAGAAAGCAAAATATGGGGGCAATGCCTGTTTTTCTGAGTTTTCAGGAGAAGAAAAGAGAACATGTGCAGCTCCTGGGAGGGGAAGAACAACAGGAATGAACCTTTGGGGCACATGCGGGACTTGAGTCTTAGGTCTCCCGTTTGAGGCCAAAAGCAACTACTCAGAGAGAGACAATATTGTGTGGGAACCCTGACTGCGAATTCAGGGGAAGGATGCTATTTATAGTGTATAGTATTTCTGCAGGCAAGGAGTTCAATGTGAAGTTCCCACAGAGGAATTAGATTTGGCGTGGAGGTTCTACCAGGAGAAAAAGACTGCCGGAGAACGTGGCGGGCTTTAATAGAGCAGGTCAGGGTCAGAGGCTCCATTCATTCTATTCATGAATGAAAGGGCAAGTGTGGAAAACACTGGGACTTTGTTTAGGAGGTATTTTGCTTGTGGCAACAATTCCAGTAAAGCAGCGTGGTTTGAGGTTTGAACTTGGCAATATGAATGGGAAGTTGGGCTGTAGCAAGTTGGGGACAGTTTCTACTACCTGCTAGGAAATTTATTTATTTTTTTAAGAATGGAGAAGAGGATCATAGCTGGAACAAGGCTGATCCAAAAGATAAAAATATGACCTTAGAAATCATCTGTGCAAAGTGCCATTGAGTCAAGTGTATTTGTTGTGGAAATCAAGGATATCAGATTACTAAATTTATATAAACGTTTGAGAAAGAGACTCTATATACAATGTTTTACAGATAAATTTTTCGTATAATTTA
This sequence comes from Equus asinus, assembly GCF_041296235.1. Taxonomy (NCBI): domain Eukaryota; kingdom Metazoa; phylum Chordata; class Mammalia; order Perissodactyla; family Equidae; genus Equus; species Equus asinus. The sequence continues at coordinate 47,113,687 of NC_091795.1, read as the reverse complement.
AAAAAATGAAATTAAGCACTCAGGTCTTAGTTCAAAGAAAATAAAAATTATAATTCTGGACTATTTAGACACGAAATGAGAACACGACACACAAAAATTGATATCGTGTAGCTAAAGCTATAATCAAAGAAAAATTTATCACCTTGAATGTTTTCATTAATAAATAAGAAAGACTAAAATAAATAAGCTAAGCATTCAGGTCAAGAAACAAAAATAAAGTGCAACCTTAAGAAGTATAAAAGAGAAATTAATAAATACAAAAAGAGATTTTCATGACAAAGAAAAGAGAGCCTTAGGAGAGGAAGGGAAGTAGAATAAATTATAGCCCTTGCTTTTGTGGCTGGTCTCAAGATTGCAACTGATATTTGCTGTCTTTCTCCCCTACCATCCACCTTAGTCTAGCACCTTTGCTGGGCTAGGTATTTATCTGGTGGGATGACTGAGACCCACATGCTTGAGTGACCACAGCTCCCACTCATCCTGCTCTTCTCAGGTCATGGCTGTGCACTTGTCCATTTACTGTCAAAACTGGACAAGGTTCTACCAAGAGATGCCCCAGTGGATCAATGGGTTTCTGAAAACATTCTTCCCTGTGTATATCAGCAGCCCTACTTCCTCCTCATGATCAGGCGAATTACCCTAGTAATTCATTGCCTGCTGGTCTCTTGGCATGAGGATCCTGAAATGACCAGATGGAAGTCTTGGCTTAGAGTTTAACAGGATTCTTGCTGTGTTGCCTGGTGGAAACTTTCCTCCTCTGTGACCCAAGATCTCTAAACCTATGTAGTTCAGGAACAGGAATCACAAAATCCCACTAGTGTGTCACTGTGAGTGATAGTAAGAGGTGTCACTCCTGTTTTCAGCCATTTTATCCTGAACCTATATATTCTGTGTGTGGAGATTCAGCACCATACAACGTGCATTGATTTAGGATGTATATTACATTCTGGAAAGGGTGCTTAATTCTCACAGAATATCATCTCCCAGTTGACATCTCAGTTAGACTTTCAAAAGGCCATCTCGTTGCTCTATGAGGCTGACAACTTCTGGGTGATGTGATATGTGATAGGATTAGTGGATCTAATGACCACGTATGTACCCATTGTTGTGCTTCCTTTGCTGTAAGTTGGTCCAATGTGATACTTGTGGGACCTAGGTCAGCAGATTAAATATTACATACCTAAAAGAGTTGTGCTGGCTGAGGCCTACAGACAAGAAAGGCAGTCCCATACCGAGAATGTGTTTCACTCCCGTTCAAGATGAATCACTACCCCTTCTAAGATGGAAGGGGTGCAATTGGTTGTCTCTTTGAGGGACGGTGCCATTTTAGAAACTCCGCATTGATTTCTATTGCTGATAGTTTAGACATTCGGTTTTAGCAGTAGCTGGATTGACCTGGTGACTGGGAGCCCAGGCTGTTAGGCCCCCATCCCTGTTTCTGTGGCTATTCTGTTCCTGTACATATTTTGTCAGCACTGGGATGGCTGATGCAGAGGCTGGCTATCATTAGTTGGAGAAGTCATCCCACCTGTCTGGTTGTTTAGTCCTTTTTCTGTGGTAGACACTCTCCGGTGGGTTAGTTAACATGAGAGGTAAAGATAACACTCTGTGTGTACATCTATAGATTCATCTTCATTCTTCTTCCCCAACTCTCCTTGTCTATGATCTTCCAGTATCTCCTTCAGGCTCCTGACACACCAAGAAGCCAGTTACCTTTGGCTGTAAGTCCATATACATTCTTACCTTGAGCCACTTCTCATTCCACACAAAGTGCTTTGACCAGGTGCATCTTCGGATGCTCTGTCCTTTGGGAGTGTTTTCCGTATCATTGCCTTTCTAGGCTGCCTCTGATTGGGGATGTTGTGTAGTAGCTGTTTATTTTCACCCTGCACCCACATATTGAACAGACACATCTGTGACCCAAGCTCACCTTTTTTTCTCTTGCCGTTTTGTCCCATGGGAGAGTCTTAAAGGACCCCACCCGTGTGGCCATAGATTTGAGCTCAGGGTAAGGCATTGGTATAAAAGCAGTGAATGAAGTGGGGATCTAGGCACTGGCTCGTGCTCTCTGGCCCTTCTTCTTGGGATAATATTAGTCTTACGAGGATTGTTGCTGGGCCTGCCTGAACTTATTACTTGATAGGTCTGGCAGAACCAGGTTCATGATGATCACTTCTGGCCACATGGTCATTTGATGTCCTATAATCAGATATTGCATCTCTACTGGAAACCAGTAGCATACAGTGACCGTTTTTCAAAAGACATCACCACTATAGGTGGCATGACTTTGCTCCAGCACCATAGGGGATTGCACTGTCATTCGTCCATTGGAGCCCACCATAAACTCTACAGGACATCTTACCCCACACCAATACCTCTAATCCCATGGGGTCTGCTGGGTAATATTGACCAGGTGGCAAGCCTGCTCTCATTAGAGCTTGGTCCTGCTTTGCAGAGGCCTTTCCTGCTCTGGGATGTACCAGAAACTGGTAACCTATTATATCACCCCCCAGAGGGATTACAGTAGTATTTTCAAATACATAAAATGCTGCCTCCAGAATCTGGACTATCAGGCATTCTACTTCCTCTTTATTGATGGGAGATGTGAGATGTAAAACTTTGTCCTTTACTCTGGAAGAGACGAATCAACATCCTTGGATCTCTAAAAAATTTCCTGATATGACAGGTCCCTGAATCTTCATAGACTTTCTCTTTTACCCTCTAGAGACATGTTTTACTTAAGTCTAACATACTTGTTACTTCTTACTCATCCTGCTTGATATAGTGGGTCAGTGTGATATTCTGCAAAATGTCCAATAGATTTCAATCTCTTAAGGTTACCATATGACAGAGGTCAGGAGAGTTAACACAGTCTCAGGGTAAGATGGTTAATGTATTCTATTGCTTGTTCCAAAGTGAAAGACAATTGTTTCTAATCCTCCTTCTTGATAGGAATGGAAAACACCACATTCACCAGATCAATGACTGTATACCATGTATGTGAGGCCATATTGATCTGCTATAGAAAAGGCACCACATCTGGTGCAGCAGCTGTAATTGGAGCTACTACTAGGTTGAGTTTGATGCCATCTTCCAGGATCTATCTGTTTTTTGTAGTAGCCAGACTAGCGAATTAAATGGGAATATAATGGGGACTACCACCCCTGCGTCCTAGGTCATGATGAGGTCTTTAGGGTGACACTAATCTCTGCCATTTTCTCTGGGACATGACAGTGTGTTTTATTTATAATTTTTGGCTGGGAAGGGGCCATTTCAGAGGCTTCCACTTGACCTCCCCCACTACAATAGCTCTTACCCTAAAGGTCAAGGAATCCGTGTAAGGATTATGCCAACTACCAAGAATGTCCATTCCATTTATACACTTGGCATCCAAGGACATTTTCACAGAGTAGATCTGCAGACCCAGGGGGCCCATTGCAAGCAAGATTAGGCCCAGAACTCAATTTATTACTTGGTCCCAGTGAGCTCCCACTCTAACAGGAGGCCATGAGGATGGTTTTTATGCCCAGATATCAACTCAGATCCTCTGCTCAACAGTCCTTGAAATGTTACTTTTTTCCACCTTTCCCCAGTATGTGCTGACTAGATAGGTCTCTTTTGAGAAGGATTGGGGCAATTATTTTTATACATGTTTGTCTTCGTGTTTCAGAGTCCTTCCTTCAGAGTATCTAGCCTCTCCTTGATTCAGTGTTATCTGATTTAGAAAACTAGCTCAAGCTCAGAAACTGGGCAAGGGCTCATGCCTTTTTATTGGAGGTGTCTGTCCTCAGCCTCCTGATCATCCATCCGTGATTTCTTTGGTTGTTTAGATTGAGCAATGCTGGTATTGGCTGCCCATCGGTTTTGCCCATGAGGATGCCGTCTATATAGCTCTGCATGAGTCAGGATTTCCTGGCTGCCACTTGGATCTTGCAGCTCACTGTCATCATGTGCTCTTCTTGCTTCTGACAGTCGAGTGTCACTACCAGGCCTCTAGTGTTTGGTTCTATCACCTTCATTGCTACCAGTGAGCCCAGTTTTATAACAGCATCTCCTTTCCTGTGCTCTGGCCTACAGTGGACAGCCCCTCTCACCAGCACTTTCCTTGTTGCCTTATTGCTTTGGTGAATGGGGTGTCCTCTGGACCCTACTACAGAACATAATCAGCAGGTGAGGTTTCTGGCCCTACATAGTATAGCCACTCTAGCATACCTACTTCCCTGGGCTTTTAAACCCCTCATTCTACCAGCTGTTAAGGCACTTTTGGCATTTCTACTTCACTTAGTATGGGCTCTTTCTTTCTCTGATCTTCCAAGAGTAATCCTGGGAATCTGTTAGTACCATTTCCTGAGCAGGATATTAAATTACATCCTATATTATAGGAGAACATCCTCATATTGATAAACTCTCCCTTGCCCAACTTCGTGTTCTGTGCACCCTCAGGATACGGTCCCATATGTACACTCCTAGCTATCTGTATATGTTGGCTCGGTCTTGCAGTATCTTTGCAGGCTCAGCACGTCATCATCCGGGTCACCTTGTGACTTGACCCTACATATTGTTCTCTTGCCCAGCAGGAGAGGTGAGGGGAAAACTTGAGGGAGGATACATGTTGCCTTGTAGGACACAGGCTTCTGCATCATTTTTAAGCAAGGGGTGCTCTAGACTAATGGGGAGTGGTTGGCCACTTCTGTAGGCCTGGAGAGGTTGGGGGTTCTGGAATGTAAAGGTTTTCAAGTGTATTGACCCAAATGATTCATCTCACATCTCAGGGTCCCACTCCTTCCCAATCAGGGCCATGCCCTTGGCATAGCAGACTTATCAGGGCTGAGAATTCAACTTTCTCTGGAGCTTTGTTACTCTTAATAATTAAGTCTTGGGCTTGATCTCTAACCCCCATCCTCCCCCAGGAGATCAGGAATCAGAGCCTCTTTACTTGCTGCCAGGGAGGTCCTCTGATTTTCACACTTAGGCTTCAATTAGTGATTAATTACCCTCAGCCTTTTCTTGTCTTTCTCCAGTACATCAAGTACCACTCAGTAAGCCATTAGATTCCATTGTCCTTATAATTAATACTTCCTCAGAACCTCTCAAAGCTTAAGCTATTGCACCTGCCAGTGCGTTTTCTTCCAAGGGTATCCCATCCCAGGTTGTCACTGGTGAAAAATTTTAGCAATTGCACTGCTAGAGCAAGCATGTGGTTCTTACTGCTCCACCTACCGTGAGCGATGGTGTCCTCACTGCCAGCTGGTTAACAAGGATCCAGTTTTAAAACTGCATTTTAGTTCAATCTTCCACAGAAGATCCTCCACAGATCACTCCTGACAACAGCTGTCTTAGAGCTGGTTCCCTGGGAAATAGACTCTGAGATGGAAGCTCCCTTGTAGGAAGTTCGTTGGTGAGTACTCTCAGGATCAGTACCTTAGGAGGAGAGGAAGGAGGTGTTAGAATGTGATACAGTTGCCACAAGAACCACATCCACTTCCATGGGGAGCCCTGAAGCTGGGATGGCTCTTCAGAATTTCCCTCCTTTGAATCAAGGGGTCTGGACCTCGATACCCCTAACCTACGGTTACTGGACATGGGCTGTGTGTGACTTTGGGCAAGGCAGCTGTCCCGCCAAGGGCAGTTCCAGAGAAGGACTCAGCTTAAATCTGCCATCCATCAACACCCAACAGCTAGGGAGATGAGTGCACAAGCCACAAAGGAGTGTCTGAGCAGCACATCACAGCAACCATTACAGTTCCTATATACTAGCAATAACCCAATAAAATGCGATGAGAAAGACAATCTCATTAATAACAACAACTAGAAATATAAAATGTGTTCATGAAAATTAACGAGAAATGTTAAGGACTTGTTTGAAAAAAATGCCAAACTTTTATTGAGAAATAATATCTTGGTAAATGAAAGTATTTACCTTATTTCTGAATAAGAGGACTTAGAGTAAAAGTGACAATTCTTTTCAAATTAACAGAATAGAATATCTGAAAATAGACCTAAGTATATATATGAATTTCTATATAAGTATGGTCCTTAAAATCACTAGGGAAGGAAGGATTATTTCATACATGATTTTGAAACAAGGACTAGCCATTCGGGGACAAAATTAAGATTTTCTGCCTCATGCCATATACCAAATTAAGTTCCCTATGAATTCAATATTTAAATAGAAAAAATAATCCACAAAATTACTAAAAGAAAATATGAGTGCTTTAAGAAAATCATCGTTTGGTGGGGAAGACATTTAAGGCATAATACCAAAGGCAGATCATATATAAGAAAAGAATAATACATTTCATTTACTAAATAAGGAATATTTCTTCAGAAAAAATAATGAAAATTTAAAAGTAAGTGAAAATCAGGAATAAACTATTTATGAGGATAGGTCTAAAAATATTCTCAAGGTACAAAGAACTCTTATGTTTTAAGAAAAAGGAATGCACCATAGTAAGAGAATGTACAAAAGATTATGAGCAGATAATTCACAAAAGCAGAAAAATAGTCATTAAACATATGAAAAATATTATTACCTACTAGTAATTAAATACATGCAACTGAAAGCAATAAATAATATCATTTTTTGCCTATAAAATTGGTTAAGGTTTTTTAAAACTGTAATACCTGCTGTTGTCCTGGATATGGGAGGTACACGTGCTCATCTCCAAAGAACGTAAAGCCCTTGTGGGAGGTGATATTGATCTATATCCCAAAATTTAATTCACACTCTTTGACCTAGTAGTTCCATTTTTAGTACTGAATCCTAAAGAAACAGTCATTGATATGCACAAAGATTCCTCTACAATGATATTCATTATACAGTTGTTTCTGCTGCCAAATGTTGGAAACAGCCTATGTCTCATAATAGGCATTTGTTGAAGTAATAGTAGCTTATCGGTATCATGAAATGCTACAGAGTTTTTTTAAAATGATGTTTTAGAAAATATTTAGTGACACAGAGAGATGTGCAGAGTAGCATGCTAAGTGAGTTTAGCGAGCAGTAAAATCAGATGCATGAATGATCCCCTTTTTTTTTGCCAAAGCAAAGGGGAAAAAATCCTGCCAGTATATACTTCAGAATGTCAATGAGGATGATTCCTAGTTGGCCAGGTTTTGGGTAAATTTAATCTTTTTCTTTTTGATTTTCTGTATTTTCTACAATGTTCTATGAATCAAGTTTACAATGAGTACCGTAAAAGTAAATGAAAAATAAAGTTCCATGCTAAGTTAGCCATGATTCCACCCTGATACTATCCTGATGGTTTTGAAGGAATGGATCTAAGTGAGAAAGAAAAATAAAAGAAACCCATAAAATCCAGGTTAGCTCCACAAGTTCTCTCTGATGAGCTCAGACTTTTAAAGATGTATAAAAATTTAAAAGTATAAACCCCAATCCAGGGATGCATAAAATAGAATGTCTATCGTTTAAAGGAAAAAAAATGAAAAGAAAATTTTTTAAAAGCCGGAAAGCTGAAGCTCAAAGTGAACCAAGCCTTTCAAAAATGCTTAGCATAGGGAAAAGGGTTTAAAACTAAGCGTGGAATAAGAAGAAAGGAAAGCCTTTTGGCGGGGTGCTTGGCAGCACAAGGGTACTGTTGATGAATGATCAGTACAGTGTAAGCTCCATCAGTCCTATTTTACATTCATCTTTTCTGCCAAAGAGAATGATGCTGGGGCTGTAAAAGGAAGAACAAACATCAGTAGGAAGGAACTGAGGTCCAATGTGAATGAACAGGTCCGGGGACCCCCGTGCTCTGGATGAATTCTAATTTCCTGCCTGGAGCAGCTGCCTTTCTATGTTCCAGCACGTGAGAGAGCAGGTCACTGCCAGTGTTCATGGACCAACCTTGCGGGGGACGAGACAAGGGTCAGCTGATGGGACGCGGGCAAGCACAGCTCCTTGTTTGATAAAGGAAAGAAAGTTAAACTCCAGTCTAGTGGGCAGGATTCTCAAATAAATAATTGAGGGAAAGCTTCTGAGGAAACCCAGAATAGGAAGCAAATATTCTCTATAAAATAAAGGTCCACCAAGTGGGGAAAAGATAGTACAAATCAGAGAACAAATGAGAGACTTCTATGTCGACACTATGCAGGTGATGAGGGACAAGAAAGTCAAGGAATAATAACGACGCCACCAACTCACAGCTTCGGGGGGTGGGGTGCCAGGAGCTGGTAGAGGAGAGAAACACAATAGACCAGGAAGTCTTTATGTAATTGTTTTCAGGAAAAGTGCAGGAGAAGGGGCAAGGATGAGGACTAATTCTGGCATTTCAATCAAAGATGCAGAAACTGCTGATTCAGTGCAGTCACCTAAGTTGAAGAAGTCTGGAAATGTGCTGTTGCTGGAGGGCCTCACTGCTCTGCGGGATTCTGAGTTAAGTTTGATGACTGATCCATCATTTGGGCAACTGTTTCCAATGGCTAATAGGAGAAAGGTGATGAAATAACACATAATAAAAGGAGATGATGGGGGGCCGGTCCCATGGCCGAGTGGATAAGTTTGCATGCTGCGCTTCGGTGGCCCAGGGTTTCACCGGTTCAGATCCTGGGCACGGACACGGCACTGCTCATCAGGCCATGCTGAGGCGGCATCCCACATGCCACAGCTAGAAAGACCCACAACTAAAAAGTATGCAACTGTGTACTAGGGGGATTTGGGGAGAAAAAGGAGAAAAAAAAAAAGATTGGCCACGGTGGTTAGCTCAGGTGCCAATCTTTTTTTTAAAAAAAGGAGACAATGTTTCCTTTTATAGAAAGGAAAGATGAAAGCCATTATTAACTCCCAAGCTTTTAACCTTCCTTTCCTTCCTTCCTTTCTTCCTTCCTCCTCATTTCCTTCTTTCCTTCCCTCCTTCCTTCCTTCCTCAAATATTTATTAAGCTACTGCTATAAACAAAGTATTACGCTAAACACCAAGAATATTCATTTATCTAACAAATACTTATTAAGTGCTTAGTAGGCACTGAGGATTCAGCAGTGCCTAACAGGTAGAGTCCCTGTTCTCAGGATGCTTAAAAAAATCTAACGTGGTGGTGAGGGGCAGGGGGGTGGGGAGGGGCAGAGACAATGATAAACAAACGAGTGTATAATCCGTGAGGTTGTGATGTGTGCTATGAAGAAAAATGAATCAGAGCCAGAAGACGGAGAGTGAGGTTGGGCAAGGTGTGCTGGTGAGGGACGGGCTCTCTGAAAAGGTGACATCTAAGCAAACACTGCCAGAAGTGAGCCTGAGCTATGCAAAGAGCTGGGGAAAGATATTCCAAGGTTGGTACCTGAATGACGAATAGGAGTCTGCAAGTTATTCAAATAAAACGAAAGAGGAAAAAATCTTGCAGCCAGAGGGAATAGCTTGAAGGTGCAAAAGAGCATGACTCATCCAAGCCACTGAAGGAGGTTGGGTTTGAAATATGCTGTGGAGCAGCCAAAGATGAGCTCGGGCATAAGGAGGGGTCAAAACATAGCCTGTATCCCTGCCTAGCATCTGGGCTTTCTTTTGATGCCGATGGAGACTCGTTGATGGTGTTAATCAGGGTAGCGACGTGATCAAGTTTAGGAGATGTGGTTGCAACTGGACATGGACAAGAAGGGGAACAGGGAAACCACTTAGGAGCCTGTTGTGGTAACAGAAGTAAGAGCTATTGGTGGCCTGAACCAGGCTAGTGATAGAGGGGCTTGAGAGAAGGGGACAGATCAAAAGATGAGCTGGGCATGGCGGGGAAGGAGGAGAGGAATGGGGTGACACCCAAGTCAAGGAGGACATCTGCTGCATGGCGGTGTATTCACCAAGGAGGAGCAGCAGGTTTGGGGATGAGAGGAGAGCTTGGGAAGGGTGAGGAGCTCAGTGATGGAGATCAAATGTGTTCAAAATACATTTGGGCCACTAGGTGACAATGTCAAGTAACTTATGACTATAAAACTCAGATGGGAGATGTGACCAGACCAGATAGTGATATATGTTGCAAAGACCAAAACTAAGGAGACTTGGGTTCGGATCTCTGTTTACTCATCCTTAGATGAGACAGTAGAATTAGATTTCAACTTTTCAATTCTGTGGCAGGGGTGAATAATAAAGACTAAACTTGTAAGAAGAAAAAATTTGGAAGGACTCTCTGGACTAAGAAGTAATTTCCATTTCTGAAGTTGATGACTTGAGACTAACAATCAGCTGATCTTTGTGGCAGCAGGTGTAGAACCAGGGCGAGGAAGGGCAAGTAAGTACTCTCTACGCAGATTGTGAGGAAAACAAGTGTAGGCACTACAGGGTATGGCCAAGACAAGGGCGTCACGAAGGGGAAACAAAACCAAATCTGTGATGCATTATGTGAGCATCGTTTCATCAGCACTGTGGGAGAACAAAAGCAAGAGTTACAAAAAAAAAAAAAAGAAACGAAAAGAGAAAATGGAGGAGACATCATCTTATGACTAAAGATGCTCAGAGGCAATAGAAATATGAATACCTGTATGCATAACAAGAGTAATAAAGGTTGTATAAGAGGCAGAACTGACCAAGGGGGGAAAAGCTTTAGGAAAGAGGAAAGGGTAGGACAGTGGATGGAGAGAAAGAGTGTTAAAGGCTATGAGCAGCTGGTATGTAATATTTACAGAAATATTGCTGGTTTGCTTGGTGCTGTTAAGATAACTGTAAATACACATTTCATTTTTGGGCTTTAGTGCCTCTGAGCATCAAATGTGATAACAGTTGAAAGCACTTGGAACAGTATAAAGTTCTATACACGTGTAAGGAATTCTTAAGCTCTTTCAGTTAGAGAAGAAAAATATTCTTTTTGATGAGGCTACATTACTTGTTCTTCCCCACTTAACGCCACAAAGGAGTAGATCAGACAAGTAAAGGTGTGTTTTCTTCTTACACAATCCCCAGAGAAAGAGACATGTTCATATGCCTTAAGTGGGGGAATTTGGGCAATTTATTCCAGATAATTTAGGACAATGATATTCAGGTTCCTCTGCGTGTCTTAGCTATCCTACAGGGAACTGATGCATCTGTCAATTCTGTTAAAGTCTCAGTTTGAAGATTGTTTCATTCCTGTGAGTTCTTTTGATAAATCGAGTGTCTTAATACTCTGCAGACACGACCAAATGTAATTTGAAGGGAAATAACACTGGGAGGTAGGATTTAGGGAAGCTATAATTCGCCTTTAGGGCTTTCCAGCTGATGTTGATTCAGGGCAATCACAGGAGAGAGAGTGACAGGGATAGAGACCCGTTATACTCACTGGAAGGCAAGCACGTATTTGTGTACGTATTTTTTCTGTTAGCCAGTTAATACAGCTAATTGGTTGTTGATTTTTCTCCTTGGCTGAGCATAAACATTTTGAAGTCCACCTGGATAACTATGAACACGTTCCTGCTTATGACCATCTCTTGGCTCCTGACTAAGCCAATTTCCCTAAGCAGAGTCATGGCTGCCATGTGGAATTATTTATGGGAAACAGAAAGGCCTACTCTCTCCGTCCGGGTTTTCCCACTTAGGTTTCTCTTAGCTTCTCCTTGTTTTCACATTGTTGTCCTTGAAGTCTTTTCACCTCTTTCTTTCTTTCTTTTTAGTGAGGAAGATTGGCCCTGCGGTATTATCTGTTGCCAATCTTCCTCTTTTTGCTTGAGGAAGATTGTCACAGAACTAACATCTGTGTGCCAATCTTCCTCTATTTTGTATGTCGGATGCCGCCACAGCATGGCCCGATGAGTGATATGTAGGTCTACGCCCAGGATCTGAACCCATGAACTCCAGGCCACCGAAGTGGAACACATGAACTTAACCGCTACACCACCAGACCAGCCCTACATAGTGATGTCCACATAGTACCCTAAGAATTTTTTTTTGAGAAGTGCTACTTTTAGAGAATGTGCACCCCTCATGCTCCTCCCTGGCTATGCTTCTGGAAGAGAACATCTGTGCCCTCTTCTCTTCTTTCCATTCTTGATTGTGCTCTTTCCTTCTTTTTCTTCTCCATGCATAGTTGGATGGTCAAGACTGGAGAGATCGGAGTTATATTGATACCTGCCATGAATTCATTCCTGATCCTTCTTTTCTCTCCTCTCCCAGTTGGATCCCTGAATCAGATGTCTGGGCTGTAAGAATGTCCCTGGAGGGGTTGTTCCCTCCCTCCAAGGTGGTTGAGCAACATTCTACATGTGGCGGGCACATGGCTGCACATTCTGCTCTTGCATGGGATTGGCTGTTGATTGACAAGGCACCAATAGCAACTCTACTTTATATTCCCAGAGCTCCACTAAGCTCTACTCCTCACCAGGTGGCAAAGGCTGGGCGGAAGGCCTGGAGAACTAGGAGTGTCAGAGTGAGTTTTGATATTTAATTTTACTCTGATCCATTTGAGAGGCGCAGAGGGAAGATCGTGGGTGGTACCGAGCCTCTGGGGTGTAAGTGACACTCTGAAAGCATTCTTCTCTTCCTCAGTGGCTGTTCCCTGATCTAACAGAAACGGAGGGCCACATAGAAAACTCCTAAGCTTTACAATTTAACGGGTGTGTTCGGGGAATTGGGGGGGGGGGGCACTCTTCCGAATTGGTAGAAAGACCTCCAAGATGGAAGTAAGAAAAAATACTTTGAAATAGCTGAAGACATATTAAAATAAATAGGGCTGCCTTGCTTTTTCCCCTTCTGACAAGATTTTTCATGTAGCCGCACAAGCATAATCCCTGTGCCTGGGAGTCTTGGGGACTGCACAAACACCTGATGGATTGAAGGCAGAGGCTCGGAGGGCTGTGCTGATTGTGGTTGGACCCCAGAGGAGAGATGGCAGAGGATTCTTGTATATTCCCATGTATTATAATCCCCCTTCAAACATACCACGTTTCACTGCATCCAAGGTGCCATCAAAGGTAATAGATGCCATTATTTTATATTCCATTAAGAAAGAAAAAACAAGTTATCAATTAAACCATGATGTGCCCTTGATTGTAAGATGCATGCTGATTTTAGAGACGTTAATGTGTGAAGAACCCTAGGATAGTTGAAATACAGTCATAAAAGATTGGCAAATCCCAGAAGGGAAGAGAGACTACCTCCACCTTTACACAGTTCCCTTTACTGAAACATGGGGCTGAACACCTTACTTCCTTGGGGTTCTCTTTAGCAGGCTGAGTAGACCCTAAGTGGTTCACCTCATCTAGTTGGTGAGTAGCAGGACTTTTGCCTCCTGGATGTCTTTTATGCAGTTTGGAAAGGTTGAGCCAACCCCTAAGCCCAGGGATGGGCAAAGTTGTGAAACAGATGGGATACGCTTTCCAGATCCCTCCATCTTGCTGAATCAATTCACTTTTGGGACACTTCCATTTACTATTCTCCCCAGTACTGTGTGTCTTCACGTCCTATAATGACTGCCCAGGCTGTACTGTGGAACCCTGTCAGTGTGTGTGTTTTAGGAAAGTACTCGAAATGCCTTTCTTTTTCATCCCCCATGTCAAAACTTACCTGTCTCAGATACCATTCCCTAGGCCCTTGCTAGGTGACTAGCTAGTTACTCTGAGACTGAATAGTGATAAACTGATAATAGCTTAGGCCATTCTTCCCAAGAAACACATTTTAAGGTTAATTGGGACCTTGTTGAATATTTTAATCCTAAAAAATAATTAGTGAGAGATCAAAATAGTTGAGAAAATATTTGACCTGAAGGGATTACTGTCTTCTTCAAATCAGAGTATATACACAGCAGCATGTTCGAAGGTCCAACTTTACCATGTTAGTTCACAGACTGACAGAAGGATCTAGGGCAGGTCTAGCAAATATCAAAAACTGTTCCCCACCCCTGAGCCCATGGCACACACTATTGTCTGATCACAGCCCACTCCTTACTGGGCTCAGAAATAACCTCAGAATCCCCCTCACAGAGCTCTTACACCAGGCGATTGGAGTTGACACATGAAATGCAGCCTACTTTCTAGCTCTGATGTAAGTCCTAGTGGGCAAGGACATTTATCAGTTCACATATCTTTTCTCACTTATGAGCACAGTCAGCTCCTTTCCATCTGGGACCTCTTAATCCATCAGGTTAAGGTGAAAGAAATAGTAAGAAAGTATATGGAATCTTGTTTTCAGAAGAATTTTAGTCTAAGTGCACCAGGGCATTTGTCAGAAATATTGGAGAAAGCTGTTTTGGAGAATACCTTGTGCTGGTCCTATTTGGAGCTTTCCTGGGCGATGTAGACACAGAGAATTGAGACAGGTTCTGGGCCAAGCAAGGGAGGTGGTTAAAGGTCTGGGAGGGCATCTGTGTGTGGCAGTGTTGAAGAATGGATTAGCCTGGAAAGGAAAAGCCTGCTGGGCAACCTGAGAGTGGTCGTGAAGTGCTGGGGGTGTTATTGTAGGAGGGTACTCACCAGCTGTCTTCCATCTCACTGAAGATGATGGACCTCAGGCCAGAAGGAAATACAAGTTTGCTTAAAGGAAGAGCTCCCAGGCAAGCCCACAAACAAATACACATATTGAGTGTTTAGGATGTAGCAGAAGCTCTTGTGGGAGATGCCCATCTGTGATGGAGTTGGGAGGCTACACACTTTTTGCTCTCAAGCAGCTGACAACTGGAGTGGGAGGAAGCCTCCTCTTAACAGTGAACACTACATAGTGTCCATACAGAACTTGGATGCACCATTCTCCATGCTTTACATATATGAAGTTATCGTTCCTATTTTACAGATGAGGAACTGAGACCTGGGGAAGTTCTGTACATTGCCCAGGATCACACAACTGGCAGTGATTTACGAGGTACTGAGAAGCAGGATTTACACCAGACAGCCGGGCTCCAGAATCCACAACTGAATAGTAATACTGTGCTATCTTTCCAATCACTCATCCATTGGGTAGAATGAGTTAATCTGGAAAAAGAGAAGTATAAAAGAGAGGGAACCTTCCTGGATTTCTTAATCTGAGCTCACTGGGCTGCACCTGTGGCCACTGAGATATTTTTCACTGATGAACTGTGGGGTTCTCTTGTAAACTTTGAGAGCAGCACTGTGGCTTCATCCTACCCGCATCCCCAGTGAAAGATGCAGTCCTCAATGGGAAGAAGGAAAGACTGACAATGAGTAATCAGTTGTATGTGTGGATGGAGGGATGTTTACACCTGGCAACAGCCTAGTTTTGGAAGATAAACTGGGAGAGAGAAAAGAATCTCTCCAGTTAAGGAGGGACAAATTGTTATGTCCCATGGTCCCAGGCAGTTTCCCTAAATTTAGCAACAGCTACAGTTCGAGGCCATTCTTTGCAATGAACTCAAAGATCATGTCTTGTTTAGACCCTACTCATCACTTGCATTCTCCACAAAGACCTCCCAGACATGCTCTTTCCATGCCAAATGTGTGTTACTTGCTCGGTCTCTCAACCCTTCTGCATACATTTTGCATATCTCTAAAATGGAATGACTCCTAATTCTAATGACTTCTGGAATAGAATGAATTCTGTGAGGTTACACATTACATCTCCAGGAGAGGAAAGGGTACATGTTTTTCATTCCTTGCTCAGTGTTTTGGTTTGGCTTAAAATGGGTATTTGAGAAATACCATTTGCATTAAATGGATTTGAATATTTCCTCTCAATATCTCACAGGTGAGCCAGTGCCAGTCCCAGAAAGGGAACTAAAGCACCTCACCAGGATTATTGTAATACCTGCTGCTGATTTTCATTGTTTAGAAAAGAGAAATCCGATTTTGCTGCTGTGATGTTGATTATCCCATATAAGAATAACTGCATTTATTATCTCATTTTATTGCAGGAGATATGAGGCCATCTAACGCTTTGGTGACCGAACTGAGACTATAATCTGGACCTCCTGGACCTTAGTCCAGTTATTGTTCCTTTAACCAATATTCTATTAGAGACTAGTCTAAGACATCCTGGTAAGTGACAGCAGTCACAAGTACACTTATTGATCTCTAACAGGTTAGAGTCTTCAGGGGAAACTGTCCAGGGCAGTGGTTCTGAAAATCTGGTCTGTGGGTCATGTGCCATCGGAATCAGCTTGAACTCTTATTTAAAATGCATACTCCTGGGCTTCTCCTCAGAAATACTGGATCAGAATACCTGTAGATCAGCCCAGGACTTTGCATGTTCCATACATTCGCCAGGTGATACTCACACCAGCGAATTTAATGGACCAGCTGGTCAAATGTTTTCCTAGAGTAGAAATTGCTTATTGAATAGGCTTTTTGCATAAAAACGGTCTTCGGAGATGATTTAATTCCATTCAGTTGCTTTCTTAAGGGTTTTTCTTCTGTTTGTTACTTTTCAACTTTCTGGACATTTAAAATTATATTTAAATGGCAGCCCGTTGGCCGAGTGGTTAAGTTCACGTGCTTTTCTTCTGTGGCCCAGGGTTTCCCTGGCTTGGATCCTGGGCGCGGACATGGCACCGCTCATCAGGCCATGTTGAGGCAGTGTCCCACATAGCACAACCAGAGGCACTCACAACTAGAATATACAACTATGTACTGGGGGGTTTTGAGGAGAAAAAGGAAAAAAAAGGAAAAAAAAAAGATTGGCACCAGATGTTAGCACAGGTGCCAATCTTTAAAAAAAAATTATATTTAAAAGGAGTGAAAGAAAAGAGTAACACACTTTATAAAACACTGGTTTCCTTGAACTTGGGATTTTTATGTACATAAAAATTGTTTTTATATAAATATAATTTGTTTTCAATTTGTTAGCCTCACACAATTGTGGTGGACAAAGTGTGTATGTGCAGAGGGGTTCCCTCTGGAAGCTGGCTCATGTCAAATGGGTGACCCTGCACAAAAGTAATTTGGAAAAGAACGAGGTTTGGAAGATATTTTTTGTCTGACCTAGTTTCCTTTTGAGCGATGTTTGAATGCCCTTTCTCACAGCCCCCTTTTCTCCCTCTGATTTTTCCATATGGCTTTTAATGTAAATCTTGAGATGGGCCCTACACAGAGCAGGATTTACAGAGAAGCACCAGAAGCAGGTGGCCAGGGGCTGGGACCCAGAGTCTGAGCCCTTGTGCAGGTTTCTTCTTGTCTTTCCCACCCAGGCTCCGTGGGCCACGACTCCTTCCTCCTCATTTTCAGGCTCTGCCTTGCCTCTGGGTGCATGATAAGCTAGATGCTCAAGACATCTGTCCAGGTCTGTATTTTGCCATCTGTAAAATAGCTAAATTTACACTCTGTCAAAGCATCATGAAAGGTAACGCAAAGTTATTTTTTTAAAGTATACTTATAATATGCTGATAAACAGGAGTTCCCTTGGATCAAGAGGTTTGAATTTCCCCCAGGAAGGTACTAATTAAAACTGGCCTTTGCCTTGTTGAAGTCCAGTTTTTCTCTTAGAAACAATTTTCAAATGGGGTTAATACTGGAATCTCAAAAATCGAGGTTCTTTGGGCTAAAAGTAGATATCAGAATCTGAAGGTCTGGTGGGTACTCTGAAGCACAGAGAGATAAAAAGGATTTTCCAAAGTCACATAGCTGCTCAGTGGCAGAGCTGTGGAATCCAGTCTTTGGGCTCCTGGTGCAATGTTCACCTTAAGAGTAGCACCAGAAAGGAGCCTGTCTCTTCTAATGTACATCTTTTTTGCATGCTCATTAGCATGGCTGAAAAGTGGAAGAGGCCACAGCTGGATTCCCAGGCGTCAATGATTCAGGTCGAGAGGATGGCATCCCTCAGGCAAAAATGCACCTGGAGTCTTTGGTTTTTTTCAGGACAAACATTCTTTAAAGCAAAAATTGGCCATTATAAAAATCATACTGGCCCAATGTCCTTGCAAATTATTAGTGCTAGAAAATTAAAACATAGAAATAGTTTCCTTTTTGCTTACTCACATTACTGTATGGTTCTCCCATTGGAAAGTGACAATGAGCCCTTCCAATATTAGCTGTGTGATATTGCTACAGTTACCTACCCTCTCTGTATTGCTTTTTCCTCATCATTAAAATGAGCCTGAGAGGATCTGCTCTACCTAGATTCCAACACAGTTGTGTAGAAGAAATGAAATAACTGTTATGGTGATATTTTAAAAATTAGCAGAGTTATATGAGAATTTCTGAGATCTGATGCAACTGTTATACATTTCAAGAGTGTAACAACCACTGAAAGAAAAATGAGACAATTAAAAAAAGACAAAAGTAAGAGGGATGGGACTACCATTCATCCTCCCCTTACAGCTTTAACAGGTTGGCCGGCCCCTCTGAGGTCTGAATTTTAGGTGAATGGGTGAGTGAGATGTCCATACCACATTCTCAGTCTTTTCATGGCCCCTACTCGGTCAAAATTCAAAGTACGACATCTCCCTAGGATATTGTGTTTCCTTGGTTTCCTATGTCTTGGGTGGAAGGCTCGAGAAGGGTGCAGTGATTACCCAATGACATAAAATTTTCCAAAGATTCAGAGAGCCAAAGTCAGCCGGGTGAGAAAACAAATAAAGAAAATACTAAAATAACATTGAGGGCAGAGGCCCCCATAGAACCTGCCAAAAAGATATAAAGTTTGATTAGAATAATTACTTTAATTGAATTATCATTTTAAATCAATTAAGGGGAAGGATTTCAATGGAAGGAAGCCAAACCCTCCTCATGGGATACATTTGTTGGGCAGCATGTCGGGAGCCTCAATAATAGTGGGGTGCTTTCATGCCTCCTTTAACAAACACTCTCACACACACTCACAAAACCTCTCACAATTGGTCTTCACACCCAGGGCTGCAGACCTCAGCCCTGCTGAGCCCTGTAATGGGACAACTCCGGGTGATTACGTGGTTTAGTAAATATCCATAAATTAAGGATAGTGTTTGAAGGCTGCCAATAACCACCTCACTTTCCCAGTATCCCCCAGAGGAGTGAATTAATTCTTCCTAAGAGTTCGGGGCAAAGACAAGCCAGGACAGACAAGATCAGCTCCTTTTATTTCTCCTCTCCCATAATTGCTTACCTTCCTGGTCCCTCCCAGGACACTGGAAGTGTTTCATGCAGTCTCTGGGTCTCAACAATAATGTACTTTGAAAAGGAGGCTGATTACGTTGACTGAAATCCATCCTGGCAAAAAGCTTTTGCTGCAGCTGGTTCCATTTACATTTTGTATTTTTGGAGCTTGTGTCTGTTCCAGGGAGGGATGGGATAATTGATTTAAATCAAATTATGAAACATGATACTCTGAATTCCTAAAAACATGTTTCCTGGCACTGCCTTCAGCAATGGAGCCCTCACAGGTACGGTGGAATTGGATGGGCAAGGCTGAGCCTCTTTTGAACCGTGTGTGTGTGTGACTTCACACTCCACCTTTAGAGCTTGGACTGAGGACTCTGCCTGAAACCATTAAGAGAGTCTGGTCTCCCCATGTTGTAGGTGACAAGCAGCCATCACGTCGCCGCTGTTCCTCTTGCCAAGTACAGCCATTGATGTTAATAGTGAGCTTCTCAAGTTTCCTCTCTTTGATCACAGAGCTGAAATTAAAGACTGTACATCGTGTAAATGACAAAGGAAATAGATGGGGGCTCAGTAAAAGATGCTAATAACTTTAAGACTTCACTGCATCACACATTCATTTCCATTTGGAAAGACAATTTGCCTCCTAGATTTTAAAAGCTATTTTAGAACAGTTTCAAAATCAAGATCCTTAATGTTGCTTTGCTCCCATCTGTAGCCTAAATTATTTGTAATTAAGTTAAATAGCTTCATATAAATAGTAGACCTATGCAGTGGGGGAGTGATTGTTTCATATCCATTCCTGCCTTGTGGAATTGTGAGTAGCGACAGCATCTTTGAAAAGCAGCCTCCACTCTATTTGGTGCAGAACTTTGATGTGGAATTTTGGAAAATGATTCTTCCTCCAAATATTACCAGCAATTTACTTTAGACCCTGGGTCCAGTGAGACAGCTGGATTCTCATTACACCTCTGCAACTTACTAGTTTTGCAACCTTGAGCAAGATATTTTTAACCTCTCTGTGCCTCAGTTTCCTTATCTGTAAGACGACAATCATAATACTACCAACCTCATGAGATAATACATAAAGCGCTTAGAACAGTTCCTAGCATGTAATAAGGCCGTTAGTTCTTTTTAAATCATTATTGAAGCAATAATAACATCTGTGCTGACAATCTATAATTCTTGGAGGGTTTCCAACCCTTTATTTGGATGGCTTGTTGAGCCTTGCCATTTCCACTCACAGGGGTAAGTGCTCGTCTCCTCTTGAGACTCAGCCCAACCCAGGGGGGACTGGAAGGTCTCGCAACCTTGCAAGCTACTTTGAGCTGCTTGGACCTTGGGGTTTTACTTCCCTGGAGGTGCGGCCCACTGAAAGGGTGGGTCTTTTTGAAACCCTGCCTTGACTGACTTGTATTTACTTATGAGTAAACTTATGAACAAAGATGGAACTCTCAGACTAGGAGTTAATTTCAGAAGACCAGTGCTTGCTGTGTTGCCAGACATTGTAATCGATCCAGAAAGGCGTGTGGCTTCTTACAGCTTCTCCCCAGCAGCTATCCCAGACTTGGTTCTGCAAGGGCTTTAGTTTTTTGATGGGTCAGACCTGATGACACTGTTGCCCTCCCAGAGGAGCCCAGAGGTCTTTGCTCAGGCTTGACATACAGCCCCCTTGGGCCTTGGCAACACCAGGGCTGTCCAGGAGAAGGCTCAAGAGATAGAGTAGGAAAAGATTTACACAACTTGGCTTTCTGTGGCACAAATTCAATGAAATTGGGGGAACCCAATCTAATGCTCAACTCTTTTAACATAGAAATATCAAATAAAACTAAGTGCTTAGACTCACTATTAAAATTCATTTTGATCTAAGTGATACCTGCACATAGCTAAAATCAGATGGTACCAGATGACATGTGAGAGAAACAGCAGTCCCTTGTCTCGCTTCTCACTCACTTCCATTCCCCAGAGAAATCTCTTTCAATACTCAGCTGTTTCTTCTGGTGTTTATCTCCATATCACTAAAATAATTTTCTTTAGTATTTTTTGATTTATCAATTTTAGACATTATCTGTTGGCTCCCTTTTTTATGATGGATAATGATTTAGCTCTCTTAAACCAGCGTCACTCTTACTTCATCTTCCTCCAACCTCTCAATAGAGACATATCAAAATTTTTTTTTTTAAAGATTTATTTTTTTCCTTTTTCTCCCCAAAGCTCCCCAGTACATAGTTGTATACTCTTCGTTGTGGGTCCTTCTAGTTGTGGCATGTGGGACGCTGCCTCAGCGTGGTTTGATGAGCAGTGCCATGTCCGTGCCCAGGATTTGAACCAACGAGACACTGGGCCGCCTGCAGCGGAGCGCGTGAACTTAACCACTCGGCCACAGGGCCAGCCCTGACATATCAAACATTTTAATTAAATTAATAGCCAGAATTTCCATTATTACTATGATACAAATATTATCATTGTAGAATTAGTAGTGTACTAGGATTCTACTAATTGCCCTATTTTTACACATATATGGATTTTTATATACTTGTCAGGATGGGCCAGGTTTTGTTGAGTAACCACCCTAACTCTTAGTGGCTCAACACAATGGACGTTTCTTTCCTGCTCATGTTCTATGTCCACTGTGGATTGACAAAGGGAGCAATGGAAGTCTACTCATTGTGGTCATTAAGGGTCCTAGGCTCTTGGAGGAACCACTTTCTTGAACCTAGTCAGTTTCCATGCCAGAAACAAACGTACTCTGGAGGGCAACAAACTAGCATTTAAACTCTCGGGCCCAGATGTGATGCACATCACTTTTGCTTACAATTTATTAGCTGGAACTAGTTACATGGCTCCACCAACCACAAGATATCTTGGAAGAGCAATTCTACCTTGTGTCTGAAAGGCAGAGAGCTAAAAATATTTGGTGAAAAGCATTTAAGAGTACCACCAAATCTTTTCTTAATTTTTCTTAATTGATCTGTCAGATCTATTATGCATCTCTCCATTATTTGTTTTCACCAAATGTTTAAATATATCATTTCATCAATTCCGTTAAAAAAAAATTTGGAGGGCTAGCCCTGGTGGCCTAGTGGTTCAGTGCACTCTGCTTCAGTGGCCTGGGTTCGGTTCCTGGGTGTGGTCCTACACCACTTGTCAGTGGCCATGCTGTGGCAGTGACCCACAAACAAAATAGAGGGAAATATTAGCTCAGGGAAAATCTTCTTCACTAAAAATAAAATAAAATAAAATAAAAATTGAGGGCTTCCCGCACAGCTTTTGCGCTGATGCCATAATAGAGACTTCCTTCGCCTTTCTTTTGGGTTAGATCCCCCGCTTCTAGATCTCCTTGAATATTTCTCCTTCTTAGTTTACTCCTTTGTATCAGGGGGGCACTAATCCAGTAGCTTCCTAGGAAAGGGTATAGGGTAGCTGTGAGACACAGGGAAGTTTTAGCTGGGTCTTTCATAGCAGTCTTCCCTCCCCTTACCTCCATCTAAGTTTTAGTTTGGCTTGGTAAACAATTCTGGGTTGGAAATCACTTCTCATTAAGAATTTTGAAGGCATTATTCCATTGTCATCCGGCATTTTATTGCTGTTGAGAAGTCCTGTGTCATTCTGATTCTTATACTTTGCATGTGACCTGGATTTTCTGAGTGGAATCTTTTTAGGACTTTCATTTTACTCTTACTCTAAAATTTCACAATGATGTGCCTTGGTACAGTCTTTAAAAAGAAATTTTCTTTTTGGATATTCCATGTTCGCCTGGGGTTCTAAGTGTGTGGGGCCATCAGAAGATTCATAATTTTAGAGAAATTTTCTTGTATAACATATTTGATAACTTCCATCTCGCCATTTTTTTGTTTTCCTTTTATGGAACTTTTATAAATTAGATGTTGGATTAACCAGATTTATCTTCTCTGTCTCCTTGTTTCTCTCCTATTTGCCATTATTCGATCTTCTTTTATTTTCTTTTAGGAGGTTTGCATGATTTTGCCTTTCAAATCTTCTACTGATTTTTTAAAAAAGGTGTATCTATCATAATTTTAGTTTCCAAGAACTCATCTTTTCCTCCGATTGTTCCTCCTCTATATCATTCAATTTTTGTTTTATGGGTGCAGTATCCTTTCATCTCTCTGCAGATATTAACCATAGTTTGGGAAGCTTTCTTTTATTCTTACATTATCTATCTTTCATCTGGGTCCCCTTTTCTGTGTTGATTTGTTCTTATCTCTTTTATTCTGGAGACTTATCTTCAAATCTGACAATCTTTGAATGTCTGTTCTTAGTTAAGAATGGGATTGGGGACTGTCCTCATGGCCAAGTGGTTAAGTTTGCGAGCTCCGCTTTGACGACCCCAGGGTTCTCTGGTTCGGATCCTGGGCATGGACCTACACACTGCTCATCAGGCCATGATGAGGCAGCATCCCACATAGAAGAACTAGAATGACCTACAACTAGGATATACAACTGTGTACTGGGACTTTGAGGAGGAAAAAAAAAGAGGAAGATTGGTAACAGATATTAGCTTGGGGCCAATCTTCCTCACCAAAAAAAGCATACTTTAAAAAAAAAGAATGGGGTTTATTGAAAGTTTGTGGGCCTGTTAACTAGTGGGATTCACTGTAATGTCATTGCACAGAGAGTAGCATTTTCATTGGAGAATGTCCCACATGTCAGCATATGAAGCATGGGGCTGTTCAGTGTGTCTAGCAAAGAATGTGACTGTGGGAGCTCTGAGCATGGGCCGTACACTTTGCTGTAGTTTTAGGGACAGGACAAGGAAAATAGCCTAGTTAACAGGCCTACAAAGCTTCCCTAAATGTCCAGTTTTTATTTCTTCATCCTACCCCATCTCTTTGTTGCAGCTGGAGCCTCTCTAGTTTATTGTTTTTAGAAGAATACACTTACAGACTTCTGCCTGGGATTATGTGGCATGAGGAAAAGGCTTTAGGGAGGCGACCACTTTATGTGCAGACTTTTCCCACCATACCCTAATCTGCATTTAGACCTGAGCCTGCCGCCTGCCTCGTGCAATATCCAGCACTTTAATTTCTGAGCCTCTTCGGCATTCTCTAGGGGATCATCACTCTCTTCCCTTTGGGGTATCTTCCTCTGCAGGGACTCCAGGCTCTAAGTTTCCCTGCTCAGCTGGATTGGTCACCACTCCTCCTTGATAGTTCTTTCCTTCTAAAAGTATATTACATTTCTCATCTGATGATATCTCCTCTCCTGCTTCCTTGTCTTTGAGGACTTATATCCTTTTTATTCCTCTATCATTATTTTAGTGGGGGCTCAGGAGGAAGAGAGGTTAAATGTCTGTGGTCAGGCTGCCATATTTAACTGGAAGTCTCTTTAATGAAAGAAGTTATCTCTTAGTTTTGGGGACAGATTCCTCTCTTCTCATGCTGCTCACAGCAGTTCTTCTCCCTCTAGATAGTCTGAGCCCTAAACAAGAAAGTTCAGCCCTTTCTCAGGAGCTCCTCTGAGTCTAGACTT
This sequence comes from Equus asinus, assembly GCF_041296235.1. Lineage (NCBI taxonomy): Eukaryota > Metazoa > Chordata > Mammalia > Perissodactyla > Equidae > Equus > Equus asinus. The sequence continues at coordinate 47,089,291 of NC_091795.1, read as the reverse complement.
GGGACTGGGGCAAACTCCAGTGTCCTGGCCTGGAAGTACCCTGCTTAGTGGTTTTAAAGCATGGGCTTTGTTTGAAAAGGCTTAGGTTTGCATTTCAGGTCCATTGTTTCCCAGCTGTGTGAACTTAGGCAAGTTTCTTATTCTTTCTAGATCTGTTTTCTCAACTACAAAATATGGATAATCATAGTACCCACTTCCTAGGATTGATATAAGAATTAAAGAAGATAATGCGTTACCTATAAAGTGCATCGTTTCTAATGCATGAAAAGTGTGTAATGACAGTATTCATTACTATCCTTAACTGAAATATTTGGGTATTTCTGGTTGTATTTTGCCTAAAAAATTTTTTGGTTCCTTTCAGAATTCTCAAAAAATTGCAAGCTGAACCAATGACTTCAGATCATCCCTAGCAGGCACTGCCCTTGAACCTGAGTTTAGCTCAATTTCCAGAACCTATTTTCTACCCTGTTTAGGTAGTGAGCTTATTCTTATTGGCAAATTTAACCTAAAGTTTAGCAATTTTCCAAGTTCAAAAAGGCTGAGCCATACCCTGGCAGGCTGAAGTGAGGTTAGAGCAGATGTTGGCAAACTTTTTCCATAGAAAGCCAAATAATAAATAATTTAGGCTTTGTGGTTCATACGCTCTTTCTCAACAATTCAACTCTGCCATTCGAGCATGAAAGCCACCATAGACAATGCATAAATGAATGGGCCTGGCTGAGTGCCGATAAAACTTTATTTACAAAAAATGGTGGCAGTTGGGTTTGGCCAGTGGTTGTAGTTTGCTAATGCCTGGCTGAAGGCATAGGGGGAAGAGAGAGGGAAAAAGAGGAGAAAAAAAAAGAGAAGGAAACAGAAACATATGTATGAGGAGAGAAGTCATGCCTCTCAAAAGCAATTTGGTGATTTAAAGGAGGTTTAAGGATGCTGACTACCGTGAAATCTCTCTGCCTACTCGATCTGGTTGCCTTCTAAGGTATGATTGTTTGGAAAAGTAGGATGAAGGACACGTTTTTGAGTTGCAGTCTCAGGATCTTGATGCTCTTCCCTTTTTCCCTCACATTCTTCTCTGACTCCCCTTCCTGTGGTTAGGTAGTGACTTTAAGCTTCTTCCCCTATTCCTTTCGGAGCCCATTAACACAAATTACTATTACAAAATACTATTACTGGTAAATTACCAGTAATAGAAAGGATTATTACTCCTGCTAGGGGAACACGTACTTTGAAAAGAAGATAAAGTGAAAGAACATGATGTTTCCTCCTAAGAAATAGTTTTTTCTGTTTTTGCTTTTTGTAATATATACGATGGACACACCTCATTTCTGAGCCTCACCCCATCCCTAGTCCTGTCTGGAGTGTGATTCAGAAACTGGGCGGGGATCCATGGTTTCTGTTGCAAATATTACTTGGTAATCAAAACAATGCTTCAACAATTTGAGTTGTTTTGAAACGGTCATGTCAAATGTCATATTTCATAAAAAACATTAGCTTAACTTTTTAACAGAGTGATATGACTAGATAACCGCAGTGGGATATACTTTAGTAGGAAAAAGGAGTACAAAAAAATCTTTATTTTCGGTAATCATATTATGGGTGATAATGCTCGTATTGCTATCCTGCAGTTGTTGTGTGTGTTTATGGGATAATTCAAATGAGTATCTATTTCGGTTTGTTTAAAATTGAGATTTTTCAGAGTGGTTTAGGGAAATAAAGATGTAAAATCAATGAGAAAAAGTAAAAATACTGTGGTCCTGAATTTGAATCAGAAGAAGCAGTGTAAATTCAGAATATTCTTTCTTTAAATATATATATATATATTTTCAAGTTCTATTCTCAAAAAGACTTAGAAATAGTAATCACCTCAGTATCAACGTGTACCCCATGCAGCTGAATTCAGTTCACTAAATATCATTTCTCACCAAAGGACCACATGTCCTTGGAGAGATGGGTAATTCCGTGTGCGGGAAAGGAAATGTACAAGATTAGCCGAGAACATCTTGTTAGACCAGGTAGTAATAAAGCTCTCAATAATATGGGGATTATTTTAAAAAGGCTCAGGAGACAATTTAAATAACCTTCTACTTTGAAAATATGGGATAATTTGAGCATTAATATTAATTGAATGCAGTGGATTTAACCCTATGTTTAAATCTGTGCATTCATAATGATACTTTAAAACAAAACAGAAACATCAAAAAAAAAAAAAATGCCTTCAACACCTCTTTGGTCACTTTTGGAGAATACTAAGAAACTACCTCATATTAAAAACTGGTAAGCAGAGGGAAAGAATCTAGCACGAAGCCTGCTTTTCCGGTGATCTGTATCTTAGGTAACCAGAGAGTTAATGAAAATTTTTTTATAGGAATACTTCAATTAATAAAAAGAAGAAACGATAGAATTAGAAGATTTTGATTTTGCAATCTGGATGAATCTAGATCAGAGCTCAGCAAACTTTTTCTGTAAAGGATCACACAGCACATATTTTAGGCTTTGTGGGCCGTATGTTGTGGCTGCTCAATTCTGCAGTTGGAGTGTGAGAGCAGCTGTGGGCAATGAAAATAAATGGACATGACTGTGTTCTGATAAAACTTTATTTATGAAAACAAGGTGCACTGGCTGGATTTTGCCCGTAAACTAGTTTGCAGATCCCTGATCTAGAAAATGATCATCAGTGTCTGATAACATTATGATAAAAAAGGCAACCAAGTTATGCGTCACTTGATGGAGGTATATGACTCCATCTTGGAAAAAAAAATTCAAACCAGAATCTGATCAAGCCTCTAGATCTAAGCAGCAATTTTCAGAGAACAAAGGGAACAGAAGAATATATTAGGAAACCCAGGGAGAGGCAATCAGCAAAATCTAGACTCTAGGAAACTCTATAGAATAAACAATCGATTTCTTGCAAGAGGAAAAACAATACGGAGGAGTAACTTAAAGATTAAAAATGGGGGCCGGCCTAGTGGCACAGTGATTAAGTTCACATGTTCTGCTTCAGTTGCCTGGGGTTCACTGGTTCAGATCCTGGGTGTGGACATGGCACCGCTTGTCAAGCCATGCTGTAGTAGTCGTCCCATATATAAAGTAGAGGAAGCTGGCCATGGATGTTAGCTCAGGGCCAGTCTTCCTCAGCAAAACGAGGAGGATTGGCAGCAGATTAGCTCAGGGCTAATCTTCTGTAAAAAAAAAAAAAAGATTAAAAATGACTTATCAAACATATCAAATAATTTCAATGGGTGAATGTGGTTGTTTCCCTGCAGAGATGGTCACCAGCAATTTCTCCCATCTCTATACAATCATGTCCTCTTCCTATCAAGAGATAGCGTGTATTTTCCCTCTTCTTAAATTGGGTTGACCCTAACTGACTTTGACCAATAGAACACGGTGGAAATGATGTTGTTCTGGGCCTGGGTCTTAAGAAGCCTGGCACCATCTGCTTTACTGTCTTGGAGCTCTGAGCCACCATGTAAAGAGGTACAACTACCCTTCTGGAGAGAACACATGGAAGGAGAGAGAGGTCCCAGCCTTTGGCCATCCTCATTAAGACCTCCAGCATGAAAGTGAAGCCTTGGTTATTCCAGCCCAGTCAAGATGCCAGCTGAATAGAGTTGCATGATCCCGGAGAAGAATCGCCCGACCAACCCACGGAATCATGCAAAATAATAAATGATTGTTTTAAGTCACCAAGATTTGGAATGGTTTGTTATGCAGCAGGAGATAACTGACACATTGGAACTTACTTGGAAACACTTCAAACAAATTATCAAAAAAATTTATGAAATAATAAGAGAAATGTGAACACAATGGATATTTGAAGTTATTTAAAAATTTTGTTAGAAATCCGAGGGTAAACTTTTATAATCTTTATATTTAATTTATAAAAAATTATTAATTTTTAAGGTGTCCACAGTGATATTGTGATTACATTTTAAAAAGATACACATATTGGAATATTTACACATATGATATCTGGGAGTTGCTTCAAAATTATCCATGAGGAAGCAGTTGATGGGGTAGAGATGAAATAAAGTTGACCCTATATTGATAATTGTTGAAGCTAGATGATGGGTGCGTGGTGGTTCATTTTGTAATCTATCTACAATTGTATCTGTTTGAGGATTTCCATAATCAAACCTAATAAAACTAAACAAAGCATTAGCTTAGGGAACTCGTGTTCTAAGGGTGAAATTCCAGCTATCCTGCAGCAAGTAGGGGAGTGAAATTCCTGAGCAGCAGGCTTGAAGGCCTGACCTGTCCATTTATATTGCATGCATAGGATCGGAATTGCTGGCCTTGACCTCTTGAGGTGGAGTTATGGCTACATTATCAGTAATTACAGCGGGTGACAGACACACCTGTCATAGCTTACTTCTAGGATAGACAATTATTTCAGACCGAAAGTCACGTGAATATATTTAAAACATAAAAACTCTTTAAAATAAAAATAATGTTATACAGGCACTGATTACTTACATTTAGAGTTTTAAAAAGAATAGGAGCAACCTATGAAGCAGTGTGTAGTGACTAGGTAAATTGGTGTCAGTTTTCACTATCCACACTTATCTTATGCTTCCTGGCTTACTCTAGAATTAACCTTCATGATTGAAATACTTCTTGAACTTTCAGATGAAGCTCAAAGTCTCTTCCTCCCAGGTAGCATTCCTGGAAGCTCCCTAACTAAATAATAAATAAAATAAGCATAATAATGAAGTGCAGAGAAAGAGTCTTCATGCCTTTATGTTTTGTCTTCTAGTTAGTATTCATGTATTTTTCTTAATTGTGGATTGAAAGCTCTCTGAAGTCAAAACTGTCTGGATTTTTGTGGCTACACGTTGCCTAGCAGAGTATGTATTGTATGTTGACCCTTCAATAAATATTTATTAAATCGCATTGGTCTCACTCTCAGAGCCTCCAGGAATCGAGAAGCAACCATAGTCTGGTTCTAGTATGGTATTAAAAAGCCCTCAAAGGGCTTGGGACTCTGTTTTATGGGACTGAAGGGCTACCACCCTCACACTCCGCTTTTTACAAACTAGCACAAAGTATCAAGGGCCTACTAAGCATGTCAGGGGCTTCCTTTATTTTGCTACCCATCCTGTCTCTGCGGATTTGGCTCATTGCCACCTCTTGCTTATATGGTCACATCAGAAAACCCCATCAAATATGGGTCAAACCAAAAAGCATTTTTTTTTTTCTCATTCTGTGATCTCACCTTTCTGCTCATTTTTTTTTACAACTAAACTAGGAGCTGTGAAATTCTCTTTTCTACACTTTTCATTTTTGTTTCTTATTCCTCTTTTTTGTATGTGTGAGGAAGATTGGCCCTCAGCTAACATCTTTTGCTGATCTTCCTCTTTTTTTTTTTTTTTTTTGAGGAAGATTAGCCCTGAGCTAACAGCCACTGCCCATCCTCCACTTTCTGCTGAGGAAGATTGGCCCTGAGCTAACATCTGTGGCAATCTTCCTCTACTTTGTATGTGGGACGCCTGCCACAGCATGGCTTGATATGTGGTGCAAAGGTCCATGCCTGGGATCCAAACCAGCAACCCCCAGGCCACCAAAGTGGAGGGTGCAAACTTAACCACTAGGGCCGGCCCCCCAATCCTCCTCTTTTTGCTTGAGGAAGATTGTTGCTGAGCTAATATTTGTGCCAATCTTCCTCTATTTTATGTGGGATGCTGCCACAGTGTGGCTTGACAATTAGTGCTAGGTCCGTGCCTGGAATCCGAACCTGCGAACTCCAGGCCGCCAAAGCAGAGCATTCGAACTTAACCACTACGCCACCGGGCTAGCCCCCCGTTACTTCTCTTTTATTTTAGAAAATTAGATGATTGCCATTATATAACTTCTTTTTCTTTGGAGTCCTAAGATTTTTGCATTTCACCACTTGCTGCAGATTTCAGTATAAAAAAATTCAAACTTGTTTTCTTTTCTGAGCTTTCTGAAATGTTTCTGATTGTGATATAATAGACCAGTAATTAAATACTGATTTAGGGAGTGATTTTCTTTTGTTCCATTTCATCATCAGAGGAGGAAAACAGTTATAGCCATCAATCTGTGAGGCCGTACGGTGCTAATGTAAGGTTTTGATTAAAAAGTTTTCACCGGGCTTTCTCGAACCATTTTATCAGCCCTTGGAATTTTCTCTAGCTTTGCCAAGGCTTCCCAGGGGAACCCCTGCAATGTCTTAATGGGTTGGAGACAGACAGGATAATGCTGCACACGTCAGGGTTTCCCTACATCTTCACATGTGCACTCCAGCGGAGCCTTTGGGTCCAGGTAAAAGGCTGGCTCGGGTGGCTGGGTTGAAACGTGAGCCTCCCACACATCTGCTGAGGACACTGACTACGGCAGAGAAAGTGACCCTCTCCGAGTTTTATTTGGGTCATAAAAATTCATGCTGTGCACCACCTCTTTAAGAATCTGTGCCATTAAATGTGGCTGGATCCAGAGAACACTCTGGAGGAAGCCAGAAAGGACATTAAAATGCTTAGTCTATGACACACTTCCTTATTTTTGTCATTTTGACATTTATGTGTTGTTTCATTAGGGATTTTTAAGAGAAGACCCTTTTTCAGCAAGAAGTTTTCCCCAGATCTCCATAAGAATCAACAGTTTATAATCAAACAGCTGTCTGGTTTGCATTTCCACTGAGCTGGACCACCTGCCGGCTGTTAACCTCTGGAAGGTTATTATGATACAATTGTTGTTGTTGTTTGTTTGAAAAGTTTCAGAGCTCAAGGAAAATATTAGTAATGAGTTACTTAACCTGTGGTGTTTACTGTTCCCACTCAACTTGCAGATGGTGTTCCAGTGGCCAGCGAGAGGGAGGGCTCATCTGAGGCCAACTATTTTGCACTTTGCGTTTTGGAGAGGAACCATAAAAATAGGCTTGGCAAGGAGGAGGGCTGCCCATATGGGAGGGGTGCGGCAGCATTTCAAAAGCCTTCTAAAAGGAAACACAACCATTTCTGATGACCGAGGTTGAGAGGCACGATCTCAACATAACCCTAAGTTCAGCACACAGTGAACTTGAAACCGGGGTCAATAGAGCAAGCGGATCTTTTGAGCACAGTGGTTCAGCCTCACATCTGCTTTCTTCCCTTATATGAAGACTGTCTTGACTAGTGGAAATGATGGATGCAAATTCTCTCAAGTGGCCGTGAGGGTACAACGTTCCAGGTCCTATAAAAAATCCAGTCCCTTGGATATCCTTGTGCAGGCTCTCATTACAAGGCGGTCTGCCTCTCTTCAGGATTTGGAGGTCTGAAAGCACGAACATCATTTGCAGAGGTGGGAACGTCTCTGTATGAGTGGAGGGGGGTTCCCCTGACTGGATCATGGACCACAGAGGACAGAGACTTGCTGGAATAGACGTTCCATGAGGATGGGGATTTTGTCTGTTTTGTTCACTTCTTCATCCCTAATGCCTAGAACAGGGACCAGCACATAGCGAGCCCTCACTAAATATTTAGTGAAAGAAAGAATGAAGGAATATCTTCTTTCTTTTTTCTGTTCACCTTCTCCTTATTTATCCCCTAAGGAGGAGTGAATAGTGGTAAGCAGTAAGTATGGCTGACTCTGAGCACTCATGACAAAACTGCCAAAATTCTTCCTGGCCACGAATTTCAGGACACTTAGCATGAAGATTTAGGCAAGCTAGTATTCAAGGGCTGACTTGGCATGGCTTGTGAGGCAGAATAGAATGGGAGAAAGAATTCAGACTTTGGCCACAGACAGACCTGAGTTTGGGGCTGGAATATGTCTCTTTCTTGCTCTATGACGTTGGGTAAATTAATTAGCCTCTTTGATACACAGTTTCTTCTTGTATAAAGTGGGAATAATGACAGGTATCCTACAGATTTTTATATTAGAGATTTTATAGCTAAAGCCTGGCATAGGATAGAGGCGACATAAATGATTATGATTATTGTTGTATTATCATTACTATGCTATCAATACTATTATAATACACAGTATTATTATCGTTACTTCTTTCTCACACTCACTGGCCACCAAGGAATTAATTCCCTGTGAACTACAACATTTTGTGACAGAAACTGCCCAGGATTTGATGGGTTCTAGTCCTATCCACCCTTAGCTAGTTGTGTAACCCAGGGCAAGCCACTTAACTTTTGAATCTCACTTTCCTTATCTGTAAAGTAAGGGAAATAATTATGCTAATTCTAACTGGGCGGGAGCACCCAAGAAAGCAGAGCTATGAGAATGATTACCTTGCGAAGTTTTTGTAGCCTTGGATAATTCATGTGACGCTGCTTGGTCAACTGTTAAATATCACACAAATGTCAGTTGTTAGTTCATTTGAGCTCCACACATGCTTATTGAATATCTGCGATGTGCCAGACACTATGCTAAGTACAAGTAGGAACAGAAAAACAAGACACAACTCCTGCTTCTGAGGAGCTTTTAATCTGATGGAGGAGATGGTCATGTGAACAGAGCATGATGATGGGGAAGTTCGTGCTTCTTCATTTTGCTCATTGTTCCATGTTGGCACCTTAAAGAAAGGATTTGGTGGACATAGAAGTTGGGACACCTGGTGCGGGGTTTTCTCCTCCCCTTGCATTTGTACAGAGAGTTGGCAGCATGTTGTGCTACCTAATTTCTCCAATTGCATTAGAACCGTTGTAGGAGACTCATGAAGTCAGTGCCTCCACCGTCTCTTGCTTTTGCTCAGGAAAGTGGCCGTGAACTCCAGTCTCCTCTTCCAAGTCTCTCCATAGTCTCAGCATCCACCACGATGTCGTGGGGACACTGCTTGGAAGGAGCTCCAGTGTAGCTTATGATGAATGGATGGAGATTGCTTTGGAGACAGTGTCCATGTCTTCTCCATTTATGCATCCTCAGCATCAAGCACATGGCATGGCACTTGGAAGGACTATAGTCAATTGCTGAATGAATGAATGATATAAACAGAACTGACCTTAGCTCTCTGAAGTTCCCTCTCTTCCAAACCTTTCTACTTTACCTCCTAAAATCCCCCTTTTGGGCTAAGTTCTTTCTTACACAATCTCTAAACTGCCATCCACTTCCTAGTTAGCTGAAAATGTGGCTTTCCCCTGAGCACCTGGCTTTTTCTGCAGCTGGTTTCTGCCACCTACGTAACATGACTCCCATCTGGGAGATACCATCAATATCTTCTTGACTCCTTCAGGATCCCTTTAAGACTATGACCTTGCCACTATTATTACATATAAAATCACTTTTCCTTCCTTGTGGCTCATGCTATCCAATTATACTACCCTCTGCCTCTCCTTATTGTAATTTTTCACCCTCCGCCTCATTCCTTCTTTGATATTGAAGATACTGGTATCTGACTCAATCTTCTTTTCTATCCCCAAATTAAGATCTTCCATCATCCAGGGTGAAAACATCATCCACATGATGACCCAGTAACACCTTGGCCACTCAGTTCCTTGATCACTTCAGTTCCTAATTTTAGCTTCCACTTGGCTTCATCCATCTACTCCCATGGCTACTCTCTAAACTTTGGTGTTACCCAACCTCTTTGTTGATGAAACCACTGGCATTCTAAAATCTAAACTTCTCTTCCTGACCTTCTAGGGCCTCTCAAAGCCCCTCCCATTCAGGTCACTTAGCATTTTCCAGCTCTCCAGCTCTCTGGTTTTCTTCACTTTCTTCTTTACTCATGCATCCCATTGTCCATTTTCAACTATTTTTTGAAAGCTTCTTCAACTTCTTGGGCTCATTATCCTTTTAACTCATATGCCAAGTAAGACCTCCAACCATGAGTTCTTGACCCACTGTCTTCTCCAGGCCAGCTGCTGAGCAAATGAGGCTGCTAAAAATTCGAGGTCTCCACTCTCACTGAGTTTGGCAGTCCTTTTTCTATGTTCCCAGTCAGCTCTTTATTGTTTATCTTATTTTTCATGACAGCTGTGACAAATCTCTTCTACCATCTTTACATGTCTTAGCCAACCATTTTCTCATTTATCTTTGTAGATGACCCTGTCTCTGACTTCACAGAGAAAGTGGAAGGCATAAGATAGTAACTCCCTCAGGTTCCTGCACCCAAATTTATCTGTCTGCAACCGTGCCTCCCTAGCCCCCACCAAGCCTTCCTCCTCAGTGCTGCCAGGGAAATGCTTCTAAAGTTCAAAGATGATCACACTGCTGTCTGCCTAATGCTGTTCAAAACCTCCCCTTCTGCCTGTAGAAAATCTCCAGGCTTCTCCCTAAGACTTAAAATGGTTCTTAATGATTTAGCGCTGGTTTGCCTTTCCAGCTTCATTTGTTACTAATCCACGATCCCACCTCTACTTTCCAACTGCACACACTTTTTGAAATTCTATGCACTCTCTTACTTCCTGGCCTTTGCACATATTATGCCTGCTGCCTAGAATTCTCTCTTCTACCCTCACCACCCTTGTCCAGCTAACTCCCACTCATCTTTGATGCCCCAGCTGAGACCCTTCTTCCTCAAGAAAGCTTCCCTGACTGTACCAAGCTTTCCAGTGATGTGTGCTCTTCATCTGTTCATCTGCTCCTGATTTTAGTGCTTATTACTATCCGTTTGAATTACCCACTTTGCTGTAAAATACAATAAGATCCTTGAAGGCAGAGTGGTTACTTGTTTACCTTTGTCTCCCGAGCACCTGGAAGAGCACTCGCTGCACGGAAGATACTCAATAAATATTTGGAGAATTTGTACTGAATGAACGAGATAATGTCTTGGCTGAACCTTGAAAGATTGCAACTTGAAAGACAGCCACAAGAAGGACTATGGGAAGGGCACGCCTGGCAGAAGGAGCTGAGTGAGCGAGGCAGCTCATGGGTCACGTCTCAGGAGAGGGCAGAAATGTGGTGAGACGGATAGGTAGGAACCTAGAGGATTTTTGAGATTTATAGGATCAGAGCTTCTAGAGGCAGTTGAACAGAATTTGACAATCATTTCAGTGAACCCACAGTGGATGGTTGATTGGATTGGTGAGTCGTCTAATTAATTGGTCAGTTCAATGAAATAGCACATTGACTATGAACCTTAGATTGTAAAGCTCAGTGATGACCCAACAAATGCCCCATCAACATTCTTAAAATAAGAAAGAGTTAGGAAGAAGAGTATTAAATCTTGCTCACAACCAAGTCTTTCTTTAATTTGGGAAATTCTTACTTATTGTCTCTTCAAGTATAGCTTCTGTGTCATTTCCTTCTTTCCTTAACCTGGGAGGTTAGAGCAGAGATCTGCAAACTTTTCTGTGAAGGGCCATATAGAAAATATAAATAAGCTGTGTGGGCCCTTCTGTTCTCATTGCAGTAGTTCCCCCTTATCTACAGTTTTCCTTTCTGAGGTTTTAGTTATCTGTAGTCAAACATGGTCCAAAAATATTAAGTGGAAAATTCCAGAAATAAACAATTTACAAGTTTTAAATTGCATGCCATTCTGAGTAGTGTGATGTCACGCTATCCAGCTCTGTCCTGCCCAGATGCAAATCATCTCTTTGTCCAGAGTATCCACATGGTATGTGCTACCTGCCCGTTGGTCACTTAGCAGCTATCTCAGTTATCAGATCGACCATTGCCGTATCACACTGCTTGTGTACAAACAACTCTTATGTTACTTAATAATGGCCCCAAAGCACAAGAGTGGTGATGCTGGCAGTTTGGATATGCCAAAGAGAAGCCATAAGGTGCTTCTTTTACAAGAAAAAGTGAAAATTCGACTTAATAAGGAAAGAAAAAAATCATATGCTGAGGTTGCTGAGATCTATAGTAACTGTTATTACAGTATATTGTTATAACTGTTCTATTTTATTGTTAGTTGTTGTTAATCTCTTACTGTGCCTAATTTATAAATTAAGCTTTATCATAGGTATGTATGAATGTACAGGAAAAAATAGTATATCTATAGAGTTCAGTAACATCCACGGTTTCAGGCATCCACTGGGCATCTTGGAGCAGCCTCCAGCCCCTTGGATAAGGGAGACTGCACTCAATTCTACCACTGTAGTCTGAAAGCACTCAGAAACTGTGTGGCTGTGTTCCAAATCAACTTTATTTATGGATTCTGAAAATTAAATTTTTATGTAATTTTCATGTGTCACAAAATAGTATTATTTTTTTGATTTCTTCCAATCAGTCAAAACTGTGAAAACCATTCTTAGCTCACAGGCTGTGCAAACACAGGCAGAAGGCTGGACTTGGCCTGTGGGTCCTAGTTTGCTGATCTCTGTGTTAGAGTATCTCAGTCTAGAATCTGTATCTCTTAGCTATTCTTTCATGTTGTTACATTGGTCTCTCTGTGCTTTGCTCTGGACAAATTCCTCTATAATATCTCCAGTTCCAGAATTCTGTTCTAGATTGTATCTGGTCTAGATTTTAACTTCCTTATATAATGACTACATTTTGTATTTTTAATATTTCTAATTGGTTCTTTTTCAGACTCACATATTCTTATATTGTATCTATTCTTGTTTCACAATTTTTTGTTCTCTTTTAAACAAAGACTATTATTTTATTTTTAATTGAGTACCTTAAATATACTTATTTTAAAGTCTTCATCATGCTGTTCTATAAAATCAATTTTATCTGGCATGAATTCACACTCCTAGTGCTAATGTTTCCAGATGTCTTTCTTAGCACTAGACTATCTCATATGTTTTGGGATTCTGTTATATAGGCTCATTTTGGGGGAGGTGGGTCCCCAACTATATTTCTCTCCCTCATTGATCACCTTTCTTTGCCTGGTGGGTTTGTGGTTACCTCTACTTTATTCTTTGCTCCCTCTGCCCCGAGTTCAGGATCAGGTCTTATAATAGCATTTTGTATTCCTTCTTAAGATGATATTAGGAATATGACCGATCCAGGCACTGAGTCAATGGATGGTTTAGCTCAGTCCTTGTTGATGAAGCTGGATATGCCCCTGCCCTTTTCCTGAGGTCTCTAGCCACAGAGCCAGGCAAAATAGGGAAGTATTCTCCCACTCCCACTCTCAGTTTCATCTCGTCCAAGGGGAGCCTCAGTTCAGTCCCTAATTTCAACCTCTCGTTTTACAGGGAGCTGACTTCCGGGCTCCAGTATTTCCTTCCAGACCTGGAACCGAGTTGGCCTGTTGCTCCAGCCAAGCTCACCTCTTTGCATTTCTGGTTTAGGACTGGTTAACTATTGAGCTCAGTTATGACTTAGTATTATCCCTGCAGATTTGGAGAAAGGGATTGCATCAAAATGTTGTCACTCTTTACCGTCTTTACTAGAAATAAATTTTCTCATACACCCTTTGGTTTAACTGACAGAATGTAAGCAACTTGAGGGAGGGCCACTGTCCATACTGTTGACCACTATATTACCACTGCTAATCACAGAGTAACTGCTAAATTAACGTTTATGGAAAGAATAGCCATTGAAGAAGTGATATAGATAATGACAAATGAACAATCTAGATGTTTATTAAAATCAAATCTTGTTCTTTATACAAGTTGCAGTTTTATCTGATGACAAGCCTAATTAGCACCACACTCACCTATCCATTTATTCCATGTATCCAATCCTTCCGAGGTATTTGTGGAAGTCAGGCACGGCCGTGTATTTGTAAGTTATTCTTCTGCTTCCCATTAGCATTAGTCTTTGCACCTGTGAGCAAAAATAAATAGAACTATGTAAATACAAGTATTATCATCACTTTTATTACAACATTATTATGCTACAAGTGGTATCTACTGTAAGGTAAAAATAAAGGGAGTTGAAGCAATGACAGAGGCATTTCTTGATGTCCAGTTTGGCTGTTTTTGCCATATGGGAGGCATACACCAATATACCAGTGGAGACCTTCACTGAAGTTCCAGCACTTCTGTGGCTTCCTAAAGCTGCTTTCTGCTTTAGTTCAAAAGCGTTTGTGGAATATACATAGCCAGGGCCTAATCCCTACTTCAAGACTCCTAGGAGTGTAGAAGCTCTAACTGTCTACTTGGGTAAATGGTCTCCAACCTTGCGGGAGCCTAGGGACTAGAAGCCTGGTAGACTGGCCAGGGAAGATCACACATTAGTAAGTCAAAGACTCTCCGTGGTCCCTTGTCTAATTTGACAAGGTTCTAGAGACAACAGCTCTATCTTCTGAGTTCTACCTTCTGTGGGACCCGGAGAACAAGGACTTGCCACTTCTGCCGAGACCTTCCTGGCAAGTTGAGAGGCAGCTGTATCCTTGGGGAAGGTGGACAACGTGTCGACTGCTCCTATCTCTGTTGGAAGTGCACGGAGCTTGTTGAGCCCATCACAGGGAGATTTATCTGACAGAGAGGCAGCGAATATGTGTTAGGTATTATTATTAAGAGCTAGTATGCTCCCATTCCAAACCATGTTAAGTGCTGGAGAACAATTTATATTGCCAGCTAGCATAGTAATATTGGGAGCTTACTGAGATGACAGAGTAATCTTGTTAGCTAGACTGCTTTTCTATATTGAAAACATAAAGTATTCTGCATCAAATCATATAATCTACATTTTCCCTTTCTCTCTTTAATTTGATTATGAACTATTACTGTGCTTTGCCATAAAATATGAAACTTTTACATTTTGATAGTTTTTCAAATGCTGATTTTACTTTCTGTGCAAATACTTCATATCTTTTCAGCATAATTATTTAGCAGCCTTTTCGGGTTAATTATTGTCATTAACAATATGAGTCCTATGAGGGAATATCAATTAAAATATGCACAGCTGAACTTTCAAATGAGTAAATAATTTAGTTTTGGAAAATGACTGGAAACAGCAGGGTAACAGTCAAAAGGGGAACAATTATTTTAATGCTTATTTGACAAATGAGTCATTTTTACAGCAAATTAGATTCTTATCATAGCACCCCTACTGGTTACCACAGGAAAGCCGTTAACATGAGTTTTTAAAATAAAAGCTGTTAAGTTATGCATGCAAAGTTAAAGAAATCATTTGTATGAAGAAAAGGTGATTAGGATATGCATTGTTAGCTGATGGAATACTGCCACTGGGATCTAATTAGGGCCATAAATCACACAAAATGATGTGTGTATATAGGATTTGAAGCATCAGAGTTAGGCATGCCATCGACAGTGAGATGGATGGTTCCCCCACCCTGACTTTCATGGCTGTCCTTACCTTTGTGCTGGCCAGATCCTAAAGTCCTACTTAAAGACAGGGTGGAGTGGGGGTCTGAGCCCCAGGAGCTTACCACTGTAATGGATGCTGG
The DNA here is from genome assembly GCF_041296235.1 of Equus asinus. NCBI lineage: Eukaryota > Metazoa > Chordata > Mammalia > Perissodactyla > Equidae > Equus > Equus asinus. The sequence continues at coordinate 47,074,095 of NC_091795.1, read as the reverse complement.
GAAAATTCCAAGATGGACCTCCATTCCTTCCCATTAAGGGAAAGCTCAGGAAAAACAGAATGGTGGCCTTGAGGATAAATAAACTTGAGACGAGTTCCAACTTGCATGTTGTCAATTTAAGTGAGTTTGTTTTCTATTTTTAATTTAGTATTTCCAGAAGAAAAGAGAAAGGAAAAAAGGAAGGAAGAAAGGAAGGAATATAGATATTTATAGAAATCGTGTATCGTTTCTAAGATATGAAGAGCACCTGCTCTACAGCCCATATCATTCAGCATAGGGTTGATGCAAAGTTTGTAGATTTTTGGAGTTCTGAAAGCAGGTAAACACATGCATCACTTCCCCAGATCTTTCGCTGGTGTGTTTTGAATTGCTTCCTTGACTCTCCCTACACCATTATGCCATGGACCTCATTCTCCTGGCCACAGAATTGGTACCACATTCCTCAACCTGTGTGGGAAGGTGCTCCCTCTCTTCCCTGGACAGAGTAAGTTGAACTGGGGTAGCCTACCAGTCATAAAAATAGACCCCAAGAAATGATCTAGGCCATTCCCAGGTCTGCTGCATCAGCATTACCTGGGAAAGTTAGAATTGCAAATTCTCAGGCCCCACTCCAGATGTACTGAGTCAGAATCTCTGGGGTTGGGGCCCAGCAATCTGTGTTTTCACAGGTCCTTCGGGGGGCTCTGACACGTTCAGGTTTGAGAGGCACCGAGCTAGGCTAGGGCCTGGAAGAACTAAACTGACACTAATTCTTTCAGGTGATCACCAAAACGATTCCAAGAAGTCTCCAGGATCTAAGAGCCCTTATAAGACATCAACCACTACTGGTCCAGAGGAGTGAACGCAGAAGTGGAATGAAGCAAGTGAGTCCACTGGGTGACCCCCATCTGTGGTGGATGATCTGTGTATGTGAGTTAAACCAACAGTTTCTGAACAAGAATCAAACTTTGTTCCTATCGGGAGCTTCATACTGGTTGGTCCCCTTTAGATCCTGGGAATTCCTGGAATACCACTTTCATAATCCCAAACATGACACATCCATGTTCCCAATACATTTTGGAATAATGACACCCAGAGTCAGCCTAATGCTCCTCCAACTCTTAAATCACTTTCTTTTAGCAGCTTCCCCTCCCCTCCTCTAGCTCTTTCTGGTTCTCAGTTTCTTCATGTCCTTGCCAGCCAGAGCCTCCACTGGCAGGCTATAATTAGCCCTAGAGCCCTTACCAGTGACTCCTAGTCAATCAAAACTTACCTGTCTTACATTCCTTCCCCTCAAAGCCCTGAGGGGTAACTAAAATCAACATGGCACATCAATCACCATGAGCTGTTAATGCCTGATTGCCATGTGTTAACAACACACTACATTTTAGGGAAGTGCTGCGGCAGATTCCCTGACAATCTAGGGGAGAAGATATCGTCAGCATGCAAAGGCCTTCCTACAATGTCAGAATTATAGAGTCCACTGTCTGGGCTGCCATATTATTCTATCTAATTGCTAGGACTGACCCCCATGATGCACTGTTCTTTGCTGGTTTCATTACTTGTTGATGGCACCTGTTTTAATGTAAGAGTCAAAGCAATTTCAACTTTGCCTTGTTAGGAAGGTTTTTGAAGGATGTCAGAGCAGTCTTGGATGTAGCTGACAACCTCCATGGAGCCTGGCTGTTCACATTGACTATGCCTCTGAATATGGCCCCAGATTTTCCAATGTATATGACATTTGGGATGGGTTGAGGTGTCCTTGATTTAGTGCTCTGGGGAAAGTGAGAGGTCGTCTATGTTTGTAGTGTATATGGCACCTCTTACTGATTTTGAGTCAATGGTTACATTCTCACACAGGGAAACAAGTAGATTCATCAGAAATTTCAGAATCTGTAGCAAGAAGGCATAGTGAGAGTGCATGGACTAGGAATAGAAGCTAAATGAAAATTAATTATTGGTCACTGCCAAGGTCATTTTTCTTATCCTTTCAATCTATCATCAATCAATGATTCAAACAGTCTATGCATCTTGATTGCACACATTTCATTAAACTCAAGGTGCTGTGGTAAACCATCTGAAAGTGAAAAATAAGTATCAGATGCTGTCCTTGCCCTCAAGGATCTCACAGTTTGATCAGCACAGGTATTCCCAAAGAAGTGTGGTATGAGATGGGGTAAAAGAGGGGTGGGCACTCATGAGAATCGTCTGGAGAGATTTTTCAAAATCGAATTGCCTTGCTATCACCCTATATCTTCTGGATAAAGTCACTGGGAGCAAAGCCACCCCAACATCTTCACTTTGAAAGCACTTCTGCAGGTAATTCTGATGCATGGCTCTGTTTAAGGACCCTGGGTTAATGAGATAAGGCACACAATCACACGAAGGATCAAATAGCAACATGGGCCATAGGAAAGATTTCCTAGTGGCACGTGAAGGCGATCCGAGTACAAGGCAAGAGCACTGTGCACTGGAGGGGTCCGAGGGCCTTACAGATGTGAAGTCTGAGTTAGGCTTGAAGGACAGGTAGGTTTGAACAGAAGAAGATAGAACAAGGGTGTTTCTTCCTCTTTACTGTTCATCCTTCTCACCCAAATTGGATGAGTCATTAAAACTACATTTTATGCTTATGAAAAGGCAAATCCTCAAACCTTATCCTAGAGCTAAAGGATCATGTTTTCTTGCAGCAGATCTAGGGAAAAAGTATTTTGAACAACTGGCCCAGGTAACTCCAATAGTCAAACAATTTTGTCAAAAACCGCACTCTGTCTTGACTTCACAGATCTTGCTGGGATTTTCACATTGTGAAGCAGGAAGTGAAACAATATGGTACTAATGCTTCACTTGAGAATGGTGGGGAATGATGATGGGAAGGTTGTTAGGGTTCACAATACGGCAAGCCTTCGATGCCAATTCATAAATTTTGGATTTTATAAATTTTGAATTTTATAAGTACGAGAGTGCCTTTAAGCTTTTTTGAGTAGCAGAAATCCAAAATAATATATTGTTTTTCAATAGAGGTTGAGTGCACTATCCAGCCTGATGGAGCAGTTCCAAGGGAAGGGGTGGGGAGGCAGTGAAAGCAGCTTAGCTAGCCAGAGTCCATGCGGGGAAGCTTCTGTTTTAGTATGAACTCAAGAACCTGAGAAAGAACTACAAATGTTATAAGACACAGGTTGGAACTTATACATTGAGGGTCAACAGTGGCATAAACATGATTGCTTTCACTTGCTATTCCACGGAGATGCCCATAGGGGGGCTGAGCACAGCTGGACACTGCGGGTCATACTCTAGGAGAGGAACTCTGCTCTCCTGTTTCCCTCTCTTTTGATAGGTATTTTGGGAGTTGGGGGGGCCTCTGACCAAGAGTATGAGAATGAGGGCTTTTGCTGTCATGAGCATGTCCTGCTGGGGAGGATAGATATCTTGCAGCCAATGTTAGCTGCTCCAGAAGGAGTGACATAGCTGTGCTGATGGCACCTGGAAACTTAGTGGGAAGATGAGACTGTTCAGGGCAGGAGGAGCCATCGGACTAGCTAGCTTTTTGCCAGGCAATCCAGAAAGGACTGCCAGCGTCGGCCGGTGTAAACCTCATTATTCTTCGTGGAGCACTCACCCAAGGTTGGGAGGGGAGGGCGGGTTGGGAATGGAAGGTGTACTTTTTCCCTAATGCCTGTCCTTCATCTAAATGTTGTGCAATCCTGTAAAGGAACAATTAAAGAAGAAAACTTTCCAGGGAATCATTCAATGAAAGCCCCTTCTCCCTCTTACGTCATGGGTGTTTCCACGGGCAGGACAGTCTCTGAGAGTTTTTAATTAGAGGAGGCGGCACGCTCAGGTAAGCCACTCTTCAGATTCCTTCCCAAGCAAACTCATCACTCTATAAATAAACCTGTAGTCACTTTTACATGAGCGTATTTAGTATATTTGCATCGTCTCTGAAGATCAGGGCAAAAGAAGATAGGATTTCGTTCTGTCAGTTAGGATTTTGTTCATCTGCGTGCTACAGAAAGCTGGATTTTGGTGGCTTTGACAAACTAGGAGTCTGTTATTCTCCCATAACAAGAAGGTCAGAAGTAAGTGATTGCTGAAGTTGGTTCAGAGGCTCAACAATGTCAAGGCTGACACCTCTGGGGTCCTCTTGGTTGCCCTGTCTCTTATGGGCTGTGGCAAGAAGCACATTAGGCACACTCATGTCTTTTTCTCAGAATAATAAAAGTGTTACAGAAGCCTCTTCCTCTGCCCTAGCAGACCTCTGACCTTTGTCCCAGACCTGGGAACACAGATACCCTTAACTTTAACAAAAGTTGAGAAAATGAGGCATTTCTCCTTCCAGCCTTCATGGAAGAGAGTGGCAAGGGAGAAGGGCATTAGAAATGACTTTTGGGTTCCCAAATATCAGCGTCTGCCTTACTACTCAGACTCATTAAAGCATAGCTGTGATTCTCAACCTTGCTCGCACATTATAATCAGCCAAGGGAGCTTTAAAAATCCAGAAGCCTGGACCACTCCCTAGGCCAATTTCATTCAGATCTCTGGGGCTGGGACACAGGTATCAGTGTTTTTTAAAGCTGCTCAGGCCAGGTCAGGTGCAGTGAAGGTTGAGAACTACCAATGTAGCCCACTCCTTAGGATATTTTTTTTCACAGCTTCCCCAGGTAATATTGATGCAGATGACTCATAAATCCTTTAGAAAGACACCATTAAACTCTGATTCATTGACACATTTACTTATTTATTAATTCAGAAGTATCTACTGGATGCCTCCCAGGTTCATGTGTACAGGAGAAAAGTAGGAATGGATTTATACCCTTCAGTTACTTCCAATGCCTTCTGATCATATAGGGATTTACGATTTAAAAAAAAGCCACTTTTATATACACTATCTCATTTAAACCTCAGAGGAAGGCTTTCAGACATTATTATTTCAGTTTAAGAGCCAAAGAAACTTGATACTCAAGAAGGTGAAGTGAGCTGCCCCAAGTGACTTAGCATTGGATTGGCGTGTGGCAGAAGTGTCACTGGGAAAGGGGTTTTCAATCTCTCTATTCGGTTGTCTGTCTACTGGAAGATAAAACCCACATACGTATCACAGCTAAGTCACTGTGCAAACTGAAGTACATTTTGCAGATGTGCCCAAAGTGAGAGACTCAGGAATATGGTAAATGTTGATTGACCAATTACTTTCTAGAAGCATCATTCTTAGTGCTATGTTGCCTGCATTTACTCATTAGATCTTTCCAACAAGCCTATTTGAATGGTACTATTATTTGCACATTACTTACAAGGAAACTGGGGATTTAATTACTTGTCTAAGGTGATAGTGTGAGTAAGGAGATAGGACTTGAACCCCCGCATCTGGTTCCAGACCTGTGCTCTTAACTCAAAGCTGCCTCGTACAGTTGAGCAGGTTTTTCACTGCATACAGGGGCCCAGCCAAGAGGGCTAGTGTGAGATGAAATAAAGCCTAAGCTCAGTTCTGCCTCCACCTTGGCACAGAGTTGTCTGGTCCCAGAGGGACAGTGTTTCTGTAATTCCTGTTCAGGTAACCTGTAGACTGTGTGTGTCCCAGTCTTAACCACTACCCATTGCCTTTTTGACATGGCTTCATTGCATTCATTCCTCTAGTCACTCACCCACCCACTTATTCCCAAATATCTATAGAGGGCCTTCGGTTCTAGGGAATCTCTGGGAAACATTGACCAATCTAGACTCCAGGCCTTTCCTGCTGATATATATGCATATTGCTCATTAGAGCATTCCATAGCCTCACACCAGAAGGATGATTGTAGAAATTCGTTTTCATCAAAGCAATATATAAGGAGTAGGAAATCAGTCTGGAAAACTTATGATGAAAAGCAATAATCTCCCACCCTGCTACCCAGTCCCCAGCCCTCTCAGAGGCTCCTTTGACTCTGGTTTGACACTTGGTAATTCACAAAGCATCCTGTGCCTTGAAGACGCTCTCGGGCTGTCTGCTCAAGTCCTCTCTGGCTGAGGGAGGCCAATGGGGTTGAATCAGAATGTGAGTTCTGGCTTCCCCCGTGTCGGTAGGCCCTCAGAAACTTTAACATACTGAAACATGCTGTAACTTTCTATCTCCCCTCTTCCTTCTCTTTTCCTCTCTGGTTTTCTCTCTCTCTGCTATGCCCTTTGTACATAGAATGATGTCTGCCATACAGTAGGCACTTAATAAATATTTGTGAGTAAGTAAAGGTGGCCATAGCAATTATGGCTAATATTTATGTAGGAGCTGTCAATTTTCAAAGTGCTTTTCATGCAGTTAGTCTCATTCACTCTCAATAACAAGCTATGAATTTAATAGTATTATTAGTATTGAATCCATCTATACATATGGAAATTGTGTTTCCATGACATAAAATAACTTATCCATGTGACAAAATGGTAGGCAAGTGCCTGAATGGACCTTCCACTGAAAACAAATAAATGTGCTGAAGAAAATTTTAAGAAATCTTTCTATCATTTGTCCACAAACTTGCAAGAAATTAAGGAATAGTCAGGCATAGAGCTGGAGGAAGGTGGGAGCCCAGTTACTGCCATACGGCATTTTCTGGGTAAAAGTGAGCATCATTTTTCAAGGCTTTGTGGGGCTTGGGGTTTGGAAGACAAAACTCAGGGCCCCTCCAACGGGAGAATCTAATAGGAGACCCTCCAGAAATCTGGGGCTCTGTCCGCCTACACTTGCACTGTACAGTGAATTAAAAATAAAGTGAATGATCTCCTGTCCACTCAGGGACCTGAAGGAAAACTGTCCCAAACATTGACATTGAAGCAGTGGGGGAAAAACTTCCCTGAAAGTTGATAACTACAAACCATCTCTCATGATGCTTTGCGAACCAAATTCACATCACCTGGGTGGCCTAAAATGTCTCAAGCTCACAAATTTTTCTGACGTTTTCCAGCGTTGGTAATGTCTCCATTCACTGACAGAAGTGAACACTAATCTCTTTTTGAGGAATCCACCTTCATCCTAGGCCTCAAAGCTTTTCTATAGGTAAAATTCTGAGGGTAATTACCTCTTTATAGTAAAAAATCATTAAACCTACAAAGAAGTAAGACACCACCAGCAAGAGTCAGCAGAAGCAACAGACCCCAAGATAAGACCTGAACAAACCTTCAGGTTTTGGAAAGATCAGCCACAGAACATAGAATAATATGTCTTAAAAGATGAAGTAAAGTATGAGTAAAGAGCAAGCAGATTGGTAAAAGGAATTTCTAGAAATAAAAAGTACAGTAACATTATAAAGACCATTTTTACATTTAATGTTACAACATTAACATGTTTTACACCATTTCTGTTATAAAGTCTTCATCTGTGTAAAACACTCTGCTGATAATGATATTTGCTTCAGACATTTCTTTCTCTTTCCCTGACATTTCTGTTTGGATATCAATTTATACACGACCATAATGCTCAAGTCCTCTCTGAGTTTTAAGAGCCAAACCCAGTGAGAAGGGATGCGTGTCTGGGTTTAATGACTTGATGGCACTCTCTGAGAGGTGAGTCAGCACGCGAATGTTTATTCCCCACAAGGCAGTGATAATAATACCCCCTTCATAGAGTTGTTCTGTGTGGAGTGAGTGGTTAAGAGCTTGCCTACTGGAGTCAGACTCACTGGGCTCACATCCTGTCTCTACCACTCATTAGCTGTGTGACCTTAAGTTTTTCATTCTCTCTGTGCCTGGGTTTCCTCATTTGCAGAAAGGGGATCCTAACAGCACATGTCTTACCATGTTGTTGAGGGGGGCGAATGAGCCAACACGTATCAAGTGCCCTGCACTTGGCTGGCACACCATCAATGTTAACTTATTGTGACTATATAGTGTATTGGTGTCTGGTACATGACAGGCAGCCCATAAATGATGTCCTGTTAAGTATCATTATTCTTAATCAGAAATCATTTGAATTTATTTTGTTAAGGATGGCATCTCTTAATGTTAAGCTGGAAAGTGCCTTACCTTTCAACTAGTTCAATCCCCTAACTTTACAGGCAAAAACCTCCAGAGCGGCAGTCTTCTGGCTTCTAGATCTGTGGAAATGGCTGTGAAGGAGAGAGAGAAACATACAACGATTTTAAACATGGGTGGCTGAATCAAACCTTTATTCTTCTGCAATAGAAAGACACTTTTGTGTCTCAACGGACTTTTTCTTACGGAGCAGCACTGTCCACGGGCCGGCTGGGATTGCCAGGAACAGGCAGAGGTTTTAGGAGATGCCGAATGCAGGAGCTGCTCCCATCTCCTGGGACCACGGCTGGTGCAGGTGGGTGGGGAGCTCTGTCAGCAGAAGTGCGGGCAGAGCCAGGCAGCGAGAGAAGCTTTGACAGGAAGGAGGGGTTATGAGAGACTGAGGAAATAGAGGCAGAGGAGGGGGAGAGACTGTAAAAGAAGAGGAAAAGAGAGGTTTAGATGTTTGTATTAGTAGGAGAAAACCTCAGTGGCCGATTTATTAGTAATATTACTTTAAAAACCTTTCCATTTTTACTTTCTTCTGGAGGCTGTGTACATAGCTGTTTTGAGTTTGAATGGATTGTAATCTATGCCCCCAGAGCAATACGGAATACTCCCCTGTCGTAAAGCCAATTTAAGTCTCTGTCAAAAAACTCACATAACTTTTCCTTGTAAAAGATAACTGTTCTGTGTAAGAGGTATAGGTGGCTTCAGAAAACAGTTTCCAAGCCTTTTTAAAAAAGCATGCTTGAGACAGTTTGCAAGGCTGGAAGATCTTTGTATATCACTAAGGTAGCTGAGAGCTTGATGTAACTAATTAAGTCCTCCACAGAAATTAGTTCTAGCAAATTCTGCCAGATGCTTTTATTGGAAATAGCTGCTTGGGGATTAGGAGAGTTGGGACAAAAGAATAAAATGGAAACTTAACTACTTGTAGTTGCAGAGAAATAGAAAATAAGGCTTGCGTACTCTCTGCTGTCACATGAAGAGAAAGGAAGAAGAGGCTTTGAACACTGAATTCATTCCAACAGCCTGGATGAGGCGCCTAGAATGTCTGTTAGTGAGACAGAGAGAGAATATATGGATGTTAGCGAAGCCCAGAGGGCTCTTTGGATTTGAGGAAGCTTAGAAGTTTTGGACAAATTGCCAAGAGGGGATTTTGATGCCAAGCTTAGCAATTCAGATAAGGTGATTTAAAGAAAGCTAAGAATTAGTGGAAAAGGTACTTAGCTGTACCTTAGATGTTTGTTTCTTTAAAATTTGCTGTAAAATATAATCTTTGAGATCATTCATTTAAACACGGCTAATGGTATCTCATACATGGAAGACAATTCTTATTTCTACTTAGGATTTTCATTCTGAAGGAATTTATGTTATGGAATAAGGAAACATATTATTAGGTGACTGCAAGTGTAGTTGTTTTTGATGTATCAGTGGTGGGAAAATAAGTTGGTAAAGAGACCTAATAATTCTATAAAGAGGAAGGTGTTAGTAGCGCTCTACTTCTAAACGGTAGGCAAAGCAAAAGGTTTTTGTTTGAATCAGTTGACTGTAGCTGGACCACCACTTGGTGGCAGCATACTTAAAATATGGCTACTACTTTTTGAGTTGGGGTGATGAATAAAGTTCTTTTAAAACTTGAAACTGTGAAATAAAGGTTATGAAGTGACAAAAAAAAGTTATAGCAATAGTGTTTGAATGGCTTAAACATGGTGAAGAAAATATAAAGTATTTCTTGTGCTACTAGGAATGAACACAGGGCTGGAAGAGGTGGGGTTTTTTTTGCTATATTCTGTCTAGTTCTTTAACTTGTGCCTATTTATGTTGGGTCTTTGCCTCAAATTTTTTATTTGGTGTATCTATAGCCCCTATATTTGAGTCATTTTTAAAGGTATCGTTTTCTTTCCGTTTTGGGGGGTGGGGAGAAAAAACCTCTAGTTATGATTAATCACTCTTCTGTAAACCAAGGAAATCATTCTCTCTTTTGACTCTTTAATTACTGGATCACAGATTTAAGTGGGGGAAAAATATGGATATTTACTTCACTCTAAAGAGGAAACATATTTCAAAGTCGGAGGAAGATTTTTTGTTTGGTAGCTTGTTTTTGTTTGTTCTTAACATGAAAACCTATGAGTTGAACTAAATGAACCACTGGCTTGTTTTAGGCTTAGCTTGAAGAGTATTTTGCTGTTTTGGATTTGTCTGGTTCAATCTTACAACAAAAATATACAAGCTCAACACTAACTGAAGCAAGGGATGGCACTGGGTCTAAATTTGGGGGAAAAAATATTCCCGTTGATGACATCACTAAAAATGCTAATATTTGTGTTTGCTGCATTCTACCCTAATGTCATGTTCTTAGTTTGGTAGATTGAAGTTCCTCATAGGAAATAACAAGAAATGTTGAAAATGTAAATATAGAGACATAAAACATCTTTAACTTATGACATCCTGAAATAAATTATTTTATTTTTGCTCCTATTTATTGGAACGTACTTAGTGCCTCTCAGCCTTTTTCTGCACTTGATCACATGGGGATTTATAATCCTAGATTTATTGGGCTCATCTAGTTCTCTTCCTCCCAAATGAGAACCCAAGGCACAGAGTGTCAACACCTGGCTCCCTGGCTGCCACCTACTTCAGGTGGCAACAGGGTCCGGTTGATGAATCCTGCCCACAAGTCAAGCGTGGGATTATGATCCAGAACGGATAGCTGGGTAATGATTCGCTACGTTGTAAGACACTTCCAAGTGCTGGCCTTGAGTAGCCTCTAAACAGCCATCCCACAGTAAAGTGAACTCCTGGAAAGTCTGTCTGCTCACTTTCTGAGGTCATGCCATGTGCCTCAGGGACAGACGTCCTCTAAAATGGAGAGAAAAAATTAATATTTAAAGCCAATTCTGGCTTTAGCCTCTCCTGCCTTTTGAGAAGGGTGACATATTTGTATCAGGAGGACCAAGAATATTGACACTATGTCCTTCCCCTGGCCGGTCCTAACAGGGGGCTGGAAAGTGGGAGGTGTGGAACACGTGTTGCGCGATGTCCAGAAGGCTGTGGGGTGGTCACAGTTCAGCCTGTGGGGGAGGGGAGGAGGGGCGGCGACAGGAACTGGAGGGAGGGCATCATTCTGCAAAACAAAATGGAAGGATTCTTCTTCTTTTTTCTTTAGTGCCTAGAGGTCAGGGAGACTGGGAGGAGAGGAGAGTCATGCCATGCGACCTGAGATTTATTGACAGAGTGGTCAAAAAACCTTCGAGAGAAATAGGGCTCTGACATTCAAATGTACATGATTTGCAACACTGTGCTGCAAACATCCCACATCACTGAGTCAAATCCCCAACACACACATGTGCATTGTGAGAGTGGTTCGTGTTCTTTGTCTTAGTTTTGTAGCAATCAGGAACAGTGCTGAGTTCCCTACCAGGCTTGGTACAAAGCACGGAGAAAGGGGACAGCTGTGTCTGCCGGGCTGGTGTGAGATTCAGGTGGATCAGCCCGCGGAGCTGGCACTTAGACCAGAGGTGCCCACATAAACCCCAGGGAATGTGCAGAATCTTGGGGAGGACAAGAAATAGAAGCCCTGAGCTTCAAGTTCAGATAGATAGGTAGGTAGGTAGGTAGATTATTTTCACCAGTAGGTGACTGCCATGTGTTAGAGGGCCCTTGTTAGGTATCATGCAATGATAGAAAAAGAATAACACTTGGGTCCTTCTCCAAAAAGACCATGAGCCAAGTTGGGAAAATTCATTTATTACTCCCAATGTGATAGCAATATCACTTTGTGTTTTCTGATATAGTGAGAACAGAAAGTGCTGAAGCAGAAGCAGCTTGGAAAAAAACTGAGAAGGTGGTACCTTTGTGGCTTTCTTCTAAGTAGAATTAGAGTCAGAAAAATAATGGAAAGCTTTGTTCAGAGCCATGAATGAAGCTTTCCATCTCTCTAGGACTTGCCTCCTTCCCCATGCTTCCTTAACAAACCCCAGAAGAGAACAGTGGGAATTAGTGATGACTTCAGACTGAGGAATGGTGACTCAGAGTAGCTACCACCTGATAGCCCCCCAATAACAGCCTGAAAAGGTAACATTTGCTTGGAGCTTGATTATCTAAGCTCTTTGCAGTGATTAATGTATTTAATTTCCACAAAAATACCTATGAAGCTCAAAGAGGTCAAGCAAACCATCCAAGATCATGCAGCCAGTTGACATCTAAAATGCATTGGTGAGCCCTTTGGTTGGCCAGTCTATGTCATCGTTTCTTAACAGGGGTGGCACCAACCTCCAAGGGACATTTGGAATTTTGGGGGAGCAATTTTGGTTGTCACAATGATCAGTGGGCAGGAACAGCAATGCAAGGGCAGTCTTATGCTACAGAGAACCGCCCTGCATCCTGACGGCTTATAAATATGCTGCTGGACGTTCCCGTAGATAAAACACTTGGACCTGGTTAACCAACATCCTGTATCAGTCGCATTTGGGGCTGTGCGTTCTCAGTGGTTTTCTCTACACAGGCAAGCATCTGGGGCCCGCCTGGTGGTGCAGCGGTTACGTTCTCATGTTCCGCTTCTTGGCTGCCCAGGGTTCGCCAGTTTGGATCCCGGGTGCAGACATGGCACCACTTGGCAAAAACCATGCTGTGGTAGGCATCCCACGTATAAAGTAGAGGAAGATGGGCATGGATGTTAACTCAGGGCCAGTCTTCCTCAGCAAAAAGAGGAGGATTGGCAGTAGTTAGCTCAGGGCTAATCTTCCTCAAAAAACAACAACAACAAAAGTAAAGAGGCAAGCATCTAAGGATTTCCCTGTCCCTTCCAGGATAGTCGTGTCCCAGCAGTGATGCATGAAATACGTATTTTTTTTGTATAAATTACCCATCTTTTACTTCTCCTTTACATGATAGCTACGACATCAAATTTTTGAATTAGGTATATAGTAGGTTATGTTATCTATAAATTTAATTTTAAGAGAGGGAGGAAGCTGTTTCAAAATGTTTGTTGTAAGAAAGGGGGGCTCTGTGGATGTCAGAGATCAAACGAACGGTGCTACTGAGGGCACTGCTCTCAGGAGAGAGGTTGCAAACTTCTGGCTCGCAGGCTAAATTCAGCCCACAGACGCATTTGGTGTGGTCCGCAGAGGATTGCAAAATGTGGTCAAATGTGTTGCCAACATTTAGAACTAGATTTTTCACAAAATTACATTTCTGACTTCTTTGGAAAATTCTGACAATCTAGCGATACAGGGATACAAAGGGTCCTGGTGGCCCTACCTGCTTTGTAGGGTCATCTGCTCTCCAAGTCAGCGTGGTCCTAACTTGGCCAACTTGACTCACTGAAGTTTCTGCCTGGTCTCCATGGACAACTACAGGGTGACTTGCTTGGTGAAAGTGACCGTGCTGGTGGTCACCTTCTTTTTCTGTTCTGCATCGTGTAAGTTGTGCTGAAAAGACTAGAACCCAGCTTCGTCCGTCTGCAGTGTAAATGCCCCACCACAGGGCGCCCTCACCTTCCTAATGCACCAGCTACCTAATTCCCGCGTCCAAGTGGCTCCTGCCCGGAGATTTGGTCCCACACTTGTGGTTTAGACATGAAGTTTTGCTCTCCATGCCTAGCGTGCTGAGCCATCCCCTCCCCCAGCATCCCCGTGGTTAATACATTTTATAACCACCTCTTCCCCTTTGCTTTTCTTTGTCATGTTAATTTGGCGTTTGGGTTTTGAAGTTAACGTCAAAAGAGATGAAGCCTAATAGTTGAGAACTTTTTAAGAAAAGGGGAACATGAGATACCTTTAAAATCATTTGTCATAATTTTTTCCTGTACAGGTTTCAGTTATTGTATTTTCTGGCTATAGATAAGGAGGAAATGATTAAAGTCTTAAAAAAATGGACTGTCTAGAAGGGATTAAGAATGCTACACATCAGCAAGGAAACTGAATAAATTTTGAAATCAAATTCATGGAGCACAGTAAGAAGCTCTGAAAGTTTGTAAAATGAAAGGTAAGGCAAATTATTTGTATTTGGTTTTATTTCTGAGCCCCCAAACTGGTCTTCGGCCTCTCCGTGATATTTTGTTCTCTTCTTGGGGGTCCGACTCTCCACCTGTTGGAATCCTGCCCAGATCCTCAGACCGGCTTGGGGAGGTCTCTGCCCCATGTAGGGAGAGGCCTGTTGGGGCGGTCACCAGCATCCCCTGCTTCACTAATAACAGTCTAGCGACTCAGTCACCCCTGAGAGCACGTGCTCTCCTCTGCTTGAATATACAGGAGATGAGAAAAGCATATGGTTAAGATGAAGCTAAAACCCCATTTTAATAAATGCCTCTGCAGCTCCTCCCATTCTGTGGGTCAGCCCTCACCAACCAAGTCTGTTGAACAAGAAACTGTCGTAGTGAGTGAACTGTGTCTTCTCATTGCCTGTACCAGCTCAGGGATTTTAAAAAATAAGCACTTGATAATACACGTGGAAAGAGTGAACGAGCAAGTGAATTTTTGTTAGCTCTAATCCACTCTCAAGATATTCACTTCTTTTTCTTTTTAATATTATTTTTTTTTTAAGGAAGATTAGCCCTGAGCTAACTGCTGCCAATCCTCCTCATTTTGCTGAGGAAGATGGGCTCTGAGCTAACATCAGGGCCCATCTTCCTCCACTTTATATGTGGGACATCACCACAGCATGGCTTGCCAAGCAGTGTGTAGGTCCGCACCCAGGATCCGATCCAGCAAACCCCAGGCCGCCGAAGCGGAATGTGCAAACTTAACCACGGCACCACTGGGCTGGCCTCGAGATAGTCATTTCTTTACAGCTTCATTATCTCTCTCATTCATCCATCCAACAAATATATGGCGAACATCCACTCCATGTAGGCACTGTTCCAGCTACGGAGGATAGAGTAGGGATAAGATAGGTTCATGCCCTCACAGAGCTGCACTTTAGGGAGACAGATGATAGACCAGGAAGTAAAAAAGTGGGGCAAATGCAGATAGGGAGAGGTGCACAGAGGAGGATAAAACATGGGCTATGGGAGGAAATGAGTGGGGATGGGGCTGGTTCGGACTGGATGGTCAGGGAAGGCTGCAGAGATGAGATGAGATTTGAGAAGATTTGAATGAAAAGAAGGAGCTAGGGATGCAAATATCTGGGGATGCAGTGCTCCAGGGAGGGGCAATAGCAACTGTGCTAAGGTAGGAGTAAGTCTGGTGAGTTCAAGGAACCCAAAGAAAGGGAGAGCAGGAGACAGTGAGATGGGAGAGGCACAGGTGGGCCGTGGAAGAGCCGGACGTACTAAGACGACAGAAGAAGGCTGGTGGAGGGCTCCAGGCAGCGGATACTATGATGGGATGACTTTTTGCTAAGAATAGTCTAGGGACAAATGGAAAATAAGTCGTGGTGCATTCATGTAATGGAATACGCTACAGTAGAGCAAACAGATGAAATATATAGATCCATACTCGTAACTGTATGGATGCATCTCAAAAACAGAATGTTGAGTAAAAGAAGTCGGTCACAGAAGAACATTATTAGTTCAAAAACAGACAAAACTAAATCATAAATTTTGGGAGAGCACTTTGGGTTCACTAAAACATAAAGATAAATGGCATCTTTATTTAGTACATCCACATATATAAATGCATAGAAAAAGACTTGGACTGATAAAAACCAAAACTTATGACAGTGGGTACCCCAGATGAGGGAAATGGAACGAGGTGGGAAGAAAGGAGATGGTGAAGAGGTATTTAAATCTTATCTGTAAGGTTTGAATTTCACACCAATAGTGTATGCATTGTTTTCCTGTGTCTGCTGTAATAAGTTACCACAAACTCAGTGGCTTAAAACAACACACATTTATTCTCTCACTGTTCTGAAGCCTAGAAGCCTGAAATCAGTTTCAGTGGACTGAAATCAAGGTGTTGGCAGGGCTGTGTCTCTAAGGAGAATCTGTTCCTTGTCTCTTCCAGCTTCTTATGGCTGCCAGCATTGCTTGGCTAGTGTCTGCATCACTCCAGTCTCTGCCTCGTGGTCACATTGCCTTCCTCATTTCTTTGTGTGTCTAATCTCCCTCTGCTTTTCTCTTATAGGGACGCTTGTAATGGTGTTTAAGGCCCACTCGGATAATCCAAGATCATTTTCTTGTCTCAAGATCCTTAATCACATCTACAAGGACCCTTTTTCCAACCAAATAAGGTCAGATTTACAGGCCCAGAGTTAAGAAGTGGATATCTTTTGTGGGGCCATTTTCAACCTCCAATAGTGCATTTCTGTACTTGTTATACAATTAAAAAGAAAAATAATATTTTGAAGGATGAGAGCAAAACAATGCCCCTGGCTGCTGTGTGAAGACCAGGCAGGAGGTGATTGGACTCATCCAGGTGAGAGGTGGCGGTAGCCTGGACTCGAGCAGAGGTGATGGAGATGAGATGAGAAGGGTGGAAGGAACTGAGTTATAGTCTGGAGGTAGTTTTTAGGAGTGGCTGGTGGGTCCGATACAGAGGAAGAGGACAAAGGAAGAAACAAGGATGACTTAGACGTTTATGGCTTGAGAAGCTGAGAGGTGCCGTGTACTGAGGTGGGGAACAGGTGGGGAGGAGCAGGTTTACAGGGACGTTTGGGCATTTCAGCTATAGCGTGCTTGTGATGTGCTAAATGTATTTTCCACTTTTTGAAAAATGATGGGAATCACTGAGCTGAGAGGATTTAGTGTTTTAATAAGTTGAGTGATTTCTCCTTGTGAGTTCTCAAGGTCTGGGAAAGAGGTTTGGTACGATCACAAGGAAGGCAACAGCTTTAGCAGAGGGTTTGCAGAGCACCTGGCTCCTTCTGCAGCTTGAGTGACATGAGGAAGAATGTAGACAATGACTGCTCAAGTGACAGCAGGTGGCAATGGGCCGGTCTCGGGTTCTGAGGTCTGTGCGTGTAGCTCTCTCGTTCCTGACACTGATATTTGCTCAGTGCAGTGACTGGAGCTCTAATTTTGTAGCTTCCCCCTGCGTACGTGACTATAGGACAAATGAATATCCTCTTTGCATCCTCTCACCTTCCCCTCAAAGAGCAACAACACTGTTTATAGAAAACAAATTGTTTTATTTTGCAAATTCAGTACTTCTCCCTGGCCTAGCAGGGGCTTTGGAGTCTGGTGGAGGGCAGGTGTCAGGTCAGAGGCCAGCTCTGCTGCTTATCGCGGGGACCCTGGCCTTGTTCCCCAACCTCTCCAGGCCTGCCCTTCCTCAGGGGACGGCTGTGAGGGTCGGAGTACGTGCTCGGGCAGTGTTGGATCTTCTTGCTGTTTCCAGCTCAGCTTCACAGCCTTGGCCTCCCTGTAGTTTACTTTTATTTGAAAAAGCTAAAGCATTACATTTCCGCCATGAGAAAAACAAGCCCCAAATAACCCAGACACCTTTGTTTCTCCACCCTACGCAAAAGGCTACCTTTAAAGACTGCTTATAAGTGAACAATGGTAATATTCCTTCCAATGGCTTTCAATATTTTCTGTCCTAAGAGGTATTTGTTTTTACTTTGTCCCAATACACTCAGTTGCTGTTATCTGGAAAATCATTGCAAAACAACTCACCTGCTTTAGAAGGCATTCTCTAGGTCCCCGAGGCAAAACTGGGGATGATTACTGAGGGTGCTTATCAGGGAACAGAGATCTGTCACCCAACCCTTCTCTAGGATTCCTCAGCCCAGACTTTGCAAACAGGTCAGCAGAGAGCCCGTGAAGTTTCATCTGGTTTGGGTTCTTTGTTTCTAAGGCTAGATCATGTCCTGATCATCTTTTTGACTCCCTATCCTCTCCCCTCAGTTTTTTTAAAGAAAGCAAATCCAGCAAGGAAATTCCATGAAACCACTGCTGTCATATGAATTACCAAATAAGGTCTGGCCTAAGTTTGCAAATGAAGACAACCCAAACTGAATTCAGAAACATCTTATCTGTAAATGTCAAATACCTGAAATACATGCCCATTAAAGAGTTGTTTAAGGATATGAGACATGGTCGTAGAAGAAGGAAGAGCCATGGCCGTCACGAGCTGTTATTTCTGTTTTGTTTTGCTTCTTCGTCTTTGCTTTTCAGGTGAAGTGAGATTTTTCCCCTAGAATCTGGTGACTGACAATTTGGTGACTTTTCTCTCAGATGCTAAAACTCCTGAGTTCCCAGGCTGCTTCTCTTCTCAGTTAAGAACACTATCCTTTCCCTAGTCATGGGTTGAGAGCTCACTGTGAAGACAGAAGGTCCTTCTTTCTTTCTTCTAACTCGCTTTCTTAAAATGAGCTCTAGATTGGGCCCTGGAGAGACCTAGGCCTTCCCCTTTCTCCCTCGCACTCATTTCCCAAGACAGCTCTGATAGAGTCCGGGAAATCCATGTCTTCCAGGTCACAATGTAACTGTGTCTTCGGAAAGGTTTAACTCATGGGTTCTCTAAATGCAGTGCCCACACCAGCAACATCAGCGTCACCTGGGAACTTGTTAGAAAGGCAAATTCCTGGGCCCCACCCCAGATGTCCTAAATCAGACCCTCTAGGGCTGGAGTCAATCTGCGCTTTCACAAGCTCTATAGGGGATTCTGAGGCATGCTGAGGTTTGAGAGCCACTCTGCAAAAATCCAGATGAATTTCATCGGAAGTTACTTATTCTCTCACCTCCTTCCAGTTCTACTTTTAGAGATTTCCGAATTAGACAAACAGGGTCAAATGCCTGGCCGGTCCCCTAAGGCTGGCAGTAAATGCCCCTCCTAGGGTCCAAGCTCTCCACAAGATGAACATCTGGAACCTTTATTCTGTATCTTCAACCTGGGTGAGTGGGCGGTGGAAGGGAAAGTAACTATCCCTTTTCTGTTTGAAAATACTTAGCTTGAGTGATGTGAAGATTTCAGTAGGTCTGTGACAAGATCAAAGACCATAAATTATTTAACAGTGGTTCTACTTTTGTGGAATTATTTAAAGTATCATCATTGCAGTTCAGCTTCCCAGCCTTCATTTTCAAGTCTGGAATTCTGTTGGGAGCTATCATAATCACTGAAGAGTATAATATTACAGGCTGGGTATAAAAATATCTTTTTAATGACTAGCAAATTAGTGAAACGTCTTGACCTGAGTGGAGACCAAATAGAACATGGTGTTTTTATGAAGAGGGGAAAGGACTAAATTGTCACCACATTGTTATTCTTGTCGAATTCTCCACTCCTTAAAATATCAGTTGATTAGAAAAAAATTTGTAACAAGGTGCATCAGTGTAAGTGACGAAGGGCCGTGTGGCATCCAGAGGTATCCTGGAACTCTAGCAGTTTTGTTTTGGTTTTGATTTTAGCATGCAGTCTGAAAGTCAGCCTCAGGTGATTCCTTACATTGATCCCATAGGAATGGAGGATTCTTCTCGCCTTCTCACCTGACCAGGACAGTAGGACCAGAGCTCATAGGCCAAAAAAAAAAAAAAAAGAAAAAAAAGCTTTCTAAGACATTAGGCAAATGGCCTCTTTATAATTTTGTCCTGTAAATCAAACAATTACTTGTTACACATATTTTCCACTTTGTTATAACTTCCCTAATATTTAACCTAAGGAGTTGTAAATTGAGCCGTGTGGATTTATGTTTCAAAATAGCATATGTTCTGTTCACTGCAAAGGCAGAACGGGTTTTGCCAAGTTGATAACCTCACGGGTTTAGGGTTTTGAACCAAAAACTTGAAATTCTTGTGGTGTCATGACTATTTGCAAAAGCAGTCTGAAGAGATGACCTGGACATCAATTAACCCCTTCTGACCCAGCATCTTAATGAATTAATTTAAAACGGTCAACCAGATGTACCATAGTTCCCTTGGAATCCACCTGCATTCAAAGTGAAGTGTCCAATGCACCTAATTAATTCATGCATTTGAGGCTTTATGACTCTGTACTCAGTTGTTTTTTAACTAGAAATAATATACACGAAATGTGCCTCATGTTCAGTGGGCCAAGGGCAAAAATGTAAGGATTTATTGTACAGTCTGTAAAATGCTATCTGTATTATCTTTTAACCCACCGTGCTTGTGCCTTGTGCAAATTTATTCAAGGAAGATACTTCCTGATGAAAGCTGGAACATTTTGTTAATTTTCCCCCAAATGGTCTGGCATTGTTG
Organism: Equus asinus; assembly: GCF_041296235.1. Classification (NCBI taxonomy): domain Eukaryota; kingdom Metazoa; phylum Chordata; class Mammalia; order Perissodactyla; family Equidae; genus Equus; species Equus asinus. The sequence goes on along the minus strand of NC_091795.1, from coordinate 47,054,048 downwards.
TGCAACTGCTTTCAGAGGACTGCCCCCATACCTGCTGGAGCCTCAGACGCCCTAGCTCTGAGAATGAAGAAGGGCCACTGCTGCCTGCCTTCTCTCTTGCCCTGTCACTCTATTCCTTGCCTAGCAGTAAGTCCTCAGTATGCCACAGGCGACCCAAAGAATCCATACCTGGGGTGGGTGGGGGGGGTGCCTTGTTGATCCGAGGCTGTCAGGTCAATCACAGGATTCTCACACCCCTGTGGGATGATCACAGGCTCCCAGGAGTGGAGGGACCTTGGAGTTCACTCAGTTCTTCCCGTCCATTTAAAGTCACTCAAAAGATTATCCAGAGACTCTTAGAAAGCCTTTGGTGACTCATTCCCTAGGAAAGGCTTGTTTTTCTGCTGTTCTCGCTCTACAACAGCAGCTCTGTTCTAAAGCATCTTAACCCACGTCATCTTAATTAATCCCTCTGCTTATATATTTCAATTGGCTGATGGAGCCCAGATTTAGAACTAAGGACTTGGATTCTAAGTTTAACTTCCCTCTACGCTCTGCTGCCTCTTAATAAGTCCTAAATCCATAGCAACTACTATTTTGAGGGTACCTCCTAGCGCAGGGACACTTTCTCATAGAACCTGATGGATGTAACCCTCACGAGAGCCCCAAGAGGTGAGTGTATTAAATCCATTTTATGGATGTGGATTTTGAGGCCTGAGAGATTAAACTCTTTGTGTAAGATCACCCAGCTATGAGATGAAGTTAGGATTTGAACTCTTACGGCTGTTGCCAAAACCATTTCCTTTCATGTTTATATAGATTTCTTGATGCGTAACCCAAAGCTCATCTGCTGTTATTATTTCTATCCTTTCTTCTACAGATTCAAGACCTATTCAGGACAGAAGCTTTGGGGCTGAGTGTACATCATTTGTTCATTTACTACTTCCATTTACTAAATGAATAAGTACATATACTTAATTTTGTGTATCAAATTATTAATTATAACACATGTATAAAATGAGTCACTATATTTACATGCTTAGACTAGTGTTTGGTGCATAGCACACAATAGGTACTCACTATTTTCATTCATTTATTCATTCATCATTTGTCGAGTTCTTGCTCTGTGCCCATCACTGAGAAGTCTCTATTGGGGAAACAAAAATAAATAGTACCTGTCACCTTCTACTTCCCTCACATTGCACTTCTCTCTCTTAGCTCCTAGAATGTAGTTTTGATGGGGTCAGGGAGATACCTATCTCATTCCCGTTTGAATCTCCAGTGCCTGGCACAGGGCCTCACGTATTTTAAGGACATAAAAAATGTTTGTTGAACAAATACATGAATGCTTGGACATTGGAGATTTGGTAAGGGTTTTTAATCATCTCAATCTAGAAATCAAATCATGCCATTCAGGTTGGGTCATTGTGATTATTTCGTTCTGTTGGCTGTCTGGATGGCACCCATTCACAGTGTGTCTGATGAATGTCCCCTTCCTTCTGTGCTGTGGAGGGACACACTCATCCTAGCTGGTGCCCAGGGAGGTGGCCTCCAGGCCCAAATCCGTAAAGACCCTGACAGTCATAGGAAACCCTGGCCCCTGGTGGGGCCAAATGTAATTGGGGCTTAAGGAAGTTTACTCAGGGCTGGACAGGCATGCTTGGGAGTGATCTGTTTGTAGGTTTCAGCCACTCCCTAAAGGGAAGGTCCTGCCCCAGCCTCCCCAGTGCTGAGATGTGAGCTCCATTCCAGAACTCTCCCTACGCTTGCTTTGTAGCTCTGGGCCAACTCCCCAGTACCCCTGGTACTTCTCGGTTTGCCATCTCAGGAGGGTGGTTGTGCTTTGGCCTTTGCAGGTTGGGTGGGGAGGGAGAGCTATAGGATGTGGAGGTTAGGGGTATTTCTGAATGCTTTGACATACTTTGCAACTATTAGCTCCAAATAAACTGAGCTCCTGGAGTGAAGGGCAGAGTGAGCAGCTGCCTGAGTGTTGTAAAGACAGGGGTCAGCTCAGCTTGAGCACCTCCTTTTATGTACTGCAGACCTTGCCAGCAGGACTCCGGCTTGCCCAATCGTGCACTGCTGCACAATTTCCACAGAACATAGATCACAAGTGCAGAAATTTGCCCTGGGATTCCTTCCCAAGCATAGCATGCAACAGTGAGCCTGGTTACAGCGAGCAAGGAAGGTGTCAGCACCACCTTACAGTTGGCACACGTGACACAGAGAGGAAAAGGGCTTGTCCACCCTGGCTCAGGCCTGAGAGGAGGCCAAGGATTGAATTCTCTCACCTCATCATCATAAGAGCTGCCAGTTTTGAGCACCTACTGTATGCCATGCTCTTTAGATAGATTGTGTCATCTAAATGAATCTTTTTGCCAGTCCTATAGAGTTCCAATTGAGAACCTTTTCCTCCAGTGCACTTTTTTTCTCTTAGGATAGGGCAGTTACACCTTGGTGAGGTTAAATATTTTCCCTGCAGAAAATAGAGAAGAACTGGGAACTGAACCTAGTTTTGACTCCAAAGCTCATGTTCCGAACCACTTTAGCATCCCACCTCATTTTCCACAAGGCTCCCCACTGGAGCACCACCACTTTGAAAGCTAATGTAAGAGTTGAGGACAGATGTCTTTGTAGCTGTCTTATTCTTCCATATCTTCCTTCCTGAAAAAAACTGACATTGAGCCGTGCAGCCAAAGTTACACCAACTTCAAATAGTGGAAAGGGGTTGTCATGTCCTATGTTCTCTCTGGGTTGGCTTCCAACAGGTTTCCATAGAAACTCTTTTTGTGTATATGAGAAACAAAACTAATACATTTCTCCTCTCCACCACTGCCACCTCACCCCACCAAAAGTGAATACAAAAGAGTGAGAGCAGAAACACAGCAAATGTGTCTCTCTGGATGGTCAGTGGAAAATGTACTTAAATTCCAAATGGAGACTGGGTGAATTCTGACACTGAGTTTAACATAAAAGATCTCCAGATCTCATTGTGCTACTCCAGCCAATAAGAAACTGAATTTCCACTCTCCTCTCATGGGTTAGCCATTTTACCATCACAGTGACAAGCTTACCTTCTGCAGCTCAAACTCTGAGGAAAATTGGAGAACACAGTCTTGCTTTCTTTGAGAAAGAGAACTCTGATTACAGTTGAGCTGACTGGAAAATGCTCATATAACCGGGAAATTATGTCAAATTTAAAGCATCACTTTCTCTTTTGTAGAAGATTTAGCTTCCAAGTAGTGTAACTATAAGGAGCAATTTGATCAAGAAATTGAATTTCTATCAGGATAGTACAAGGGAGCAGGAATTATGAAATGTCTAGAGATGACGTGAGATCCCATTTCAAGGGGCAGATGGCAAAGTGAGGAAGTGGGGACAGCTTGGGTCTTCAGAGTCAGACCTGGGTCCATAGCTTAGTTTTGCTATGTGCCACCTGCAGGATATTAGGGAAATTACTTAAATTCTCTAAGCTTCAGTTTCTTCATCTGCAAAATGAAAGTGATACCTACTCTGTAGGGCCATGATGAGGATTAAATGACAGAGCATAACAGTGTAAAGCTCCTGAAATAAAGTGAATCCTCAAGAAGTGTTAGTTCTTTCTCCTCATTTCCTTTCCTCTCTCCTATAGGAAAACCCATCTCTCTCTGTTGGAGGATAACCCTCCCAGAATGTACTAGTTTGTTAGGGCTGCTGTAACAAAGTAACACAAACTCATGGGCTTCAGCAACAGAAATTTATCGTCTTGCAGTTCTGAAGGCTAGAAGTCCGAGATGAAGGTGTCGACAAGGTTGGTTTCTACTAGGTCTGTGAGGAAGTTGCATGCTTTTCCCTTATCTTCTGGCAGTGTGCTGACCATCTTTGGCTTTCCTTGGCTTGAAGAAGCATCACCCCAAATTCTGCCTTCATTGTCACACGGCATTCTCCTGTGCATTTGTCTCCAAATTTCCCCTTTTTATAAGGGTACCAGTCATATTGAATTAAGGTCTGCCCAAATGAACTCATTTTAACTTGATAACCTCTGTAAAGACCCTATCTCCTAATAAGGTAACATCCTGAGGTAGTGGGAGTTAGACTCTTCACATATGAATTTGGAGGTGATGCAATTCAACCCATAATACAGGGCAAGTGGTACGATGCTGGTTGGAGTAACAATATAGTGGATTAGAATTTCAATGTTTTTAAGGGGATTTTGTCTATGTTAGCTGCAGGCTGACTTAACTACCTAATGACTTCCTTTAAATGATGGCCTCTTTGGGAAAAATGGAGTTACTGCAACAACAGCAGGAAATAAGTTTCTAGTGAGCCATAGGGACAAGACTCACCCCTACAAGTACTAAGACTGACTTTACACACATACTTTATGACTGGGCAGATAGAGCGAATATTGCTTGTAGGGATGAAGAAACGGTTGAAGGTAGGAAGTTATATCTCCAGGTAGCAGAAAAGTTAAAAATAATTGGTTTTGATATAAATTTTCAGTTGACATCATGTAGTCTCTTCCAATTCAATCATAAAAGCATGGAATTTTATACTTGACACTTTTTAATTGCTTACAATGTAACAGGAACATTCTTGTTACCTTGTTTGATTCCTAAAACAACTTGTAAGGTAGCTGTTTACAGATAAGGAAACTGAGGCACAGACAGATTAAGAGACTTGTGGCTGTGGGTCCTTTGACTTCAAGTGCTCTTTCTTATACATAGTTACCCTGGTTGAGAAGCTTTCCCTGGGTGAGAGTGCAGAGGAAACATGGTCCGATACAGTAGCACTGGAATTTACCAAGCATCTCTGCCTTGACGAAAATTACAAGGCCTTTTGCATGTGGCAATATAGCCCACGGGAGACTATTCCAATTGCAACTAAGCCAATCTTATCATCCATGGTTTGTCTACACAGTAGCTCATTTGGCAGAAACACAGGAGTATTGGTTACTCTGATTACAGTGACTTTGGGGACCATGACTGATCAGTTTAGACCAAAATTCCAGTCACTATAGTTCTGGAAACTTGCACCGCCATAGCGAATGTAGAAACAGTCACAGTCAGAAATTGCATCCATCACACATACATTCTGTTCATTGTTGGAACCTGAATAGATTGGTGGTTTTGACTTTCCACAGTTACCATTACACGTAAGACAAGAGTTCCAGCCTGCTGTGGACTGAAACCATCCCTTTGAGGGCCCTCGAGTCATGGCTTACTCTCTGAATAAGATTATCAGTGAGAGGCTTAGTGATAGGTACACTTTAGATTTCTAATTGAAGTGGTGGAGAAAGGAACCTCCCTTGTTCTAACGTCTGTGGACCGTGTTGCTGCTGAGGACACTTCTGTTGTTATCTTCTAGAGCTTTCTGGATATCTCCATTGTTTTTAGACATAAATGCATGCAATTCCCTTGAGAAGTCCTTATCTACAATCATTGTCAAGTGAAGTTTGAGAAACTTCATCCTTTGGTACTGCCATGTTCCATCTAGCCTCCCTTGTCAACATCCCTGCATGGAAAAAGAAAGGGTTTCAGACATATCAAACAGACCCCAAATCATTTTTTCCTTTCTTAGATTTTAAGTTTCAGTGGGAACAAATAGCCTTAAAATTGGATAGAGCCACATAACTTATTCAATGCCACGGGGGCAACTTTTCATTGTTTACTTCCCAAACATGGCAGTTTGGCATTTTGTGACATAGTTACGGCTCTGGTGTGTATTGTGTCCTTTGAGATTTAAGAAAGGTACGAGGTAGAGGTGGTCACATGGGGTGTCTCAGGTACCACACAGCCTTCTGCCCTTTCCCCTTTCCTTGACTCAGTCTCAGATTTAAGCTGACATTCCTACCCACATGGGGTCCTTGTGGCAGCTGCAAAGCCCAGATGTCCAGCTGGAGAAATGTGGTCTGTATCCTGTTCATCTGACAGACGTGTGAGTCTGGGATAAGAGAAGTTGGCAGCTAAGTTGTCGCTCCTCATATTCCTTTGAGTTGCTCATGGCGGGTATGTTGGGCGTTTCCAACATGTTTCTTTCACATTCTGAAAGATACAATAGGGAAAAATAGAAATGAATTGTCTGTTCAAATCCTGAAATAATTTATCTGTTGAGGTAACGGTCAATGGTGAAAAACAGATTTGAAGTAACTTTCCCAAAATTATTGATTGTGCGAATGAGAAAGAACAGTATTTAAATTAATAGGAAAACTAAAACCTAACTAGTAAATATGATGTGAGCCAGAAACAAAAATGTGCCTAGTAAATATGAATATTTAGAACTGATTAATGATTTAAAAGATTTCTTTATGAACTATGTTAAAGGCTTGAACTCTGGTTCATGCAGAAGGACAGTCACAGCCCTAGAAACTAGTGTCTTCAGAAAGGTGAAAACATTTTCAATATTGAGGCCTGATCGCACCCTTTCACGCTATTGGATTTCACTGCCTTCACAGTTTAGATTTTATGTGCTGCTGATAAGAGGGTATTTTCCCTGTGTTGATTATTTATAAAGATTTATTCAGATGTCTTTTATAAAATATTTTTGAGATCTTTATTGATTATGAGTCTGTTCATATCCCTATCAGTTACATTGGAATCTTTTATCTTTAAGCAAGGTATTAGTGACTGATAAAGCAACCTGGAGAACATGGGTGATGGTTTACAACTACACTGTCTAATACAGTGACCACTATAAATAATGTGTCTATTTAAATTAAAATTATGTAAAATTAAAAAGTCAGTTCAAGTGTATTGCACGGAGCAGATATAGAACCTTCTATCACTGAAGAAAATTCTACTGGACAGCTCTTATCTAGAAAGCTTCTTGCTCTTTTGAATAAAGAAACTTTGAAAAACTGTCTTCCTTTGCTAACCAGTATTTTCATGAGCTTTCTGCTCACCCTAAAAGATAACAGAAAAGCAGGTCTGTGTTGTCAGACAGGAAAATACTAAATAGCTTTTTCTTGTGGAAAACATGATTCTCCATTGTGATTCAGTATTTAAATGGTAGGGCAGCAGCTAGTTTGTGGCAATCTGTGTGGATACTGAGAACTGGCATCTGAGAATTGTAGTCCCAGAGGTTAGGGAACTTTTCTCTAAAGGGCGAAGATGGTAAATATTTCAGGTTTTGTGGGCTATACCATCTCTGTTGCGAACACTCAGCTCTGCCATTGGTGTGCAAAAGCAGCCTTAACAACAGGTAAACAAATGTAGCTGTGTTCCAAGAAAACTTTATTGACCAAAATAGGCGTGGGTGATAGTTGGCCCATACGTGTCCTAGAATACTTTTTATACTCCCTCATATCTCAGAATTTGACCAAGAGTGTAATCAATATATTGGCTGAGGCTAACCAATGCCTGCTCACTAATTCTCACTACACTGCTGTGATTAAAATGCAGACAGCCACCCATTTTAAACCTGCCTCCTTTGGGATCTGCCCAGAGAAATACATACTGTTAGCTTCCCTACAATGCCTGTCTTCGACATTAGATAAATGGTTTCATTTTTAGTTGTGTGTGTGTATTACAGTGCCAACCTCAGGAGAGCAAGACTTTTAGGAAAAAGAGGGCCTTGGAGAATGTGCATGGGTATTAGGCTGAGATTTGTTTGTTTGGCTTTAGTTTTTCTTTTTGTTGTTATATCGAGGCCTACATGATGTGAATATGGTACTTAGACTAGTAAGACTACGCCTGCTTCAAGATGCTCGCGAAAGAGATGAGCTACTGTCCTGCAATGGTCACTTTGGTGCTTTTCAACATTCCCTTCGTGTGTCAGCGTTAGACGGCTCTGGGAATCATTCCAGAAGCACTTGCTTCTCCAGCCCATCCAGGGATTTTGAAAGCACCTGATTCCCTGTGTTAAGTCTCTTGCAGCATCAAATATCTGAAGTATCTGTTTCCTACACTGAATACTGATACAACAGTGTATATCATTTTTATAAATTTTGGAATGTGTCTAAATTAATCATTTTTGGAAGATTGTATCTCTAAGTGAGTCTCCAGCTCCAGTTTTCTGAACCTAGGTTTACCTTTTCACCACCCTTTTTGAAGTATCTTGGATGGTACTCCTCACCCACTTCCTAGATGTGAAATTCTTCCCTGAGGGATGGGAGCCTGAAGTCAATCGGCCCTTGAGAGAGTCAGGGACCGCTGTGTGCTATGCATACAGGTCTTGGAGTAGATATGAATGATGAAACTGAATACTAAGATCATATGCTCTAACGCTGCCATTAAAACCGGAAGGGACCACAGTTCGTTTGAAGCAAGAACCTATCAATCTTCAGTAACATGTATCCAATACGGTCCCGTGGCATAATTGTGCTGTGAGCTTCAAAGCCTTTGCTATGTTTGCAAAATGCATTAAAGAGACAACTCACCACCTGACTTTTATGTTTTCAAATTAGATTGTTTCTGTACACTGGGATCCAGCCAGCTCACATGAGTCTTTCCTTTGATCTGCTTAACATTTCCCAAAATGCCATCTTGACCCTCTTATCTAGATCCCTGAAAGAGCAGAGGTTTTCGATGTACTCTGTGCACAGCCTTGTCGAGATTGGATTCCCAGCCTTAGCGTTTACGTGATATTCACAATGCACCTCCGAGAGCTTTTTCTTTTTAATTGTGATTCAGTGGAATGCCAGTGAGAAGTTTAAAAAGAAAAAAAAAAAACACATTACAAAGCATAAGGCTTTATGATTAATTACCTTGAGTTCAGATATAATTTAAACATATTGACTTGTCTGAAATAAGTGCCAGACAGTGGAGCTGGGGAGACAGGAAGTGCCTGGTGAGACTGCTGAAACAGGCTGGAGGAGAAGTCCAAGCGACGAAGGACATCATCATTTAACTGTTCCCCACAACAGGGCAGAACACGGCCACAACTGCTGATGATCAGTGGAATCAAAGGGATAAATTATGGCTGCGCCCTGCCTTTGAAATTAACAGAAAGTTAGTCGATACTTCAACTTTGCACAATCCTAAAAAATTGGTTCTGAGACAATCCATTACGAATGATTTTTTTTTCCCTTCCTATACATGATCTGTGCAGAGACTTCTCTGAGGGGCTGGAGTTGCTTTGCTAATCCCAACCTCCTCCTTCTGAACTGGTGGGGTTTCAGAGTCCCTGCTTGGCTGGGACCCCTGAGCTGGAGGAAGAATGGCGTTGGCAGTGGGGATGGGCTGCAAATTCCTCAGCATGAATGAAGCCTTAAGCCCAGCACGATGGCCCTTTATTTGGGAAACCAGGCTGCTCCCAGTGCTTTCTGTAGCTGGGCTGTGAGAAAGAACGAAAGTGATTTCTTTGCAGCAAACTGGGACCAGATGCGTTTCTCTGTGTAGAAAGTTTAGAAATCCAACCAGCTGCTTTCAGTTTTTGATAATGGATTATGGTGTCGAGGGGCCCGCACTAACTTTGATACCCATGCATAGGAAAGCAGAATGTGAGCATTTGGGCTAACCTCACTGGTGGATTTTTAACACATCCGGGGCACACGTGATTCAGCATTCCCTTGAAGCCGAGCGTTACTGTTTAATGCCATCTGGGTAACAGCAATATCGTCCAAGGAGGCCTGGTCACAGACTCCCATTCATCTCTTAGGCTGGCTCCACAGTCTTCGCGGAGGTTCCTCAATTCAGCACTGAGAGCTGAATTCTGATTCGTGTCCCTGAAGTTTCTGGAGAGCTTGGGATCCAGCCTGCTGCTCCTCTCCCGCACACTGAGGCTCTCTTGAAGCCTGCAGCTGTGCAAAAATTTCACACATACAGTGTGAGTAGCAGCATTTGCCTCTTGGCTGGCTTTCAGATAAACTTCTGTCTTGTCTCTGGTACTAAAACCCGAGCTCCAGGCTGTGGAGGAGAAGGCGTGTTTGTGGCTGACTTCACCCTTCCCGAGTGACTGACGTGGAGGAGGGGGGAGGGGGCCCGTTCAGCTCCGTGAGGTCTCTGGCCAAGGCTGACTGTACAGGTGGTCTTCTGCGTGCATCCTTTAAGTCAGGCCAGAGAGCCCAGAAAGCCAATCAGAACTCAGAGAAGATTCCAAGGATTTCAGGAACTGATTTCATAACATAAAATAGAGTTTGACCATCTTTTTTTTTTTTCTCCTCAAAGCCCCAGTACATGGTCGTATGTTCTAGCTGTAAGTCTTCCTATTCTTCTGTGTGAGCTGCCGCCAGAGAATGGCAACTGACAGATGGGTGGTATGGTTCCATGACCAGGAAACGAACCTGGGCCGCCGAAGCAGTGAGGGTGTTGAACTTTAACCACTAAGCATCAGGGCTGGCTCAGAAGTTGGCCATGTTATTTGACAAAATTTTGGATAAAAGAACTATATTAGTGTGTGTGTATGTGTATTTAACTGGAGATTTATTTTAAGAGAGTGGCTCACATGATTATGGAGGCTGGCAAGTCTGAAATCTGCTGGCTAGGTTAGTAGGCTGGAGACCAAGGGAAGAGACGATGTTGTAGCTTGAGTCTGGCGGCTGTCTGCTGGCAAAATGCCCTCTTCCTTAGGGGACCTCAGTGTTTCTTCTAAGGTCTTCAACTGATTGGACAAGGCCCACCCACATTAGGTAGGGTGATCTAATTTACTCAAAGTCTACTGATTTAAATGTCAAAAGGCATTTCATCTAAAAAAAGCCTTTGTAGCGACCTCCACATGGTATTTGACCCAATACCTGGGTACCATGGCCTAGCCAAGTTGACACATAAAATTAACCATCACAAGACCTAAGGGTGAGAATATTTATATTTGTTTGTTTTTCCCTGAATACCAAAAGAACCGGGACATGAAAGAAGTCTCCATATCGTATGAAATGGTAGAACCGAATGTATTCATCACACGTCCATACATGCACACACGCATACATGCACACACGCATGCATGCACACACACACTCCTATGGGCTCCAAGTGCATCCACGTCAAAGCACAAACGAGATTCAGGACAAAAGCAATTCGTTAAAAAGGAAATCAAAGGGGCACAGTCCCCTGTGTCCCATACTTTTCCCCTGTCTGGATAAGCAACGGGAAAATTGGCCCTGGAAGCTCTCCACAACCTTCCATCTCTCCTGTTGGAATTTCCTAAGGTGAAAGTCTGATTTTTTAAAACTGTTGCAGCTCAAATATCACTCTGTCCGAGGAAGAAAACTTTGCACAGCGATAGTCCCTTTTGTTTATGAAAGTCCTTGAGGATGACGGATCACTGTAGTGAGAATTCTCTTCAAAGAATCTCAGCTTAATCTTAAAGAGCAACAGCAATCCTCATTCCAGTGGGGAGAGAACCGTGGTCTGAGAAATGGCCAAGATTGTGTTTTTTGAAGGTGCGTACATTTTAGTGGAATTAGGTATACTTTTATAGTAAAACATAATAACGAACAAAAAGCTTTCTCTTCTTTCCGAGCATCTAGAAGAAAGTATAGCAAATGTTTGGTGATGTTGAAAAAAAGCTACCTGACAGTTTTCTTTTCTTCCTCTGCCTTTTGGCCAAGAATTGGACAGCTATTCTGTAGAACCAGCCTCTGGATAGTTCTTCTTTGTCTAGGAGGAAGATACAAATTCAAGCACCTATGTCAACTCCGTCTGCAGTGATATTTTTCAGTCTGGTTATAACTAAGCCATTGTTTGGCCACTAGTGTAAGATTCCTCAGGGACTGGGACCGGAGGGCTTGTCAGGTGCCCTCCCTGGCCCAAAGGCCCTGATTTTGTTCTCAAATAGTTGGACTTCAGCTTCCCCGCATTTCTGACAGTTGTAGTATCCCACAGCCTTTCAGACAACTGAGTAGAGTGTCTGAACACGGGCAATGACCACCAGCTCCTTCCTTCATGTTAGGAAAAAGATAGAACCCGCAAGTTGCCACAAAGCCCCTGGCTGGTTGTCTCTTGCGTAGGGGTGCCAGATTCAGCAAATAAAAATCCATAACATTTAGTTGAATTTGAATTTCAGATAAACACCAAATGATTTGTTAATATGAGTGTCCTATGCAATGTTTGGGACATACTTATGCTAAAAAGTATTCGTTATTCATCTGAAATTCAAATTTAACTGGAAATTCTGTATTTTGTTTGGCAGTCTTATCCTTGAGGGGTTCTCTTTTGACTGCATTCCAGGCTAACCTGGATCTCATTTTATTGCCTGTGAGTGTGTCTCCCAAAGTCATTTTCCCGTGACGTTTCTGCTTCCTACTGTTCTACAGAGATGCCTGGAGAGGCTGCTGTTTTCTTATCTTGGCATATGCTTCCCTGCTTCCCAGTCATTGCCCAGGCTTTATCTCCACCTGGAATACTTAAATCACCAATTTTCTTTATTTCTTAGTTCTTCCCGAGACGCCAAGAGGATTTGGGGGCAGCAGGGAGTCTGTGCTGTGAAAAGAGGCTGCAGATGTAGATGCATTCGGGACCCATTAGGCCATAGAAATATTGGAAGCAGAACAGGTGATGTCCAATAGATAATAGTGGGCTCTGTGTCCAACAGCAGAGCGCAGCCCTTCCAGAAGACATTTCCAAAGATTCACAAATCGCTCTGCTGGCCAAAAGAGCTTGTCTGCTCAGCTAATGTGCTTGCATTTCCTGGTTTAAAGCAAAGTACTTCCCAAAGTCTTTTCCTTGGAACATGTCGGTCTTGCAGAATATTAAAAGGAATTTGAGAAACATCGTGTGTCACCTCTTGAGTATCAACGCAAAGCTTGATAACTAGATCTAAGTTCCAGGAAGGCAGGAAGGACATCTGTTATATTATCTGCTTTAACCCCAGAGCTTAGCATACAGAAACCTCTCAATAAATATTTGTTGAATGAATAAATGGAGAATGAAATCTTAGTCATTTTCTAGCCTCCATTGTCTCGTTCATCATGAGAAACCAATATTTTGCATATAAACTTTGGATGAAAACCAAGCTGTACAAGATTGTTAAAGATTCTTGTGGTTGAGAAATTAATTAAATTTAACATATGATACCTAAACTCTGAACCTGAGTCTTGCTAGCTCAGTCTGGCCCTGAGATGTATTTTATTTGGCCAATGCAGGGTTTTAGAAAAATTTGAACTTTCATGCCTTGAGACAGACATGAGTCGATGGCCCACCACTGTCCTCACTACTCCCTATTGTCTCATTAGTTCTCTCCCCTTACATCGTTTACCTGGCTTTGGAGGCATTTGAGTTTCAATGTCAACTAGGGGATGATTCATCAACTTTAAGGACACAGATTTTGATGTAAGACAGTTTTAGATTAAGAGTCACAGATCTTCCATTCGCTAACTGTATGACTTTGGACAAGTTATTTACCTAAGCCTCAGGTTCCTCATTTGTAAAGAAATGCTGATGATACTAGTACTTCTTTTGTAGAGCTGTTAAGACTATCAAATGATATAATAAATGAAACTACTTAGCATATATTTGGCACACAGTAAATATCCTACAAATGTTATTTGTGCAACAGTAATAGTTGTTATTGTTTTGGTTTCATATATATGAAGGCCAGGTTCTAGAATTAATGGAATGACTTTCAAGAAGCCCAGAAATGAGATTATATCTATCTCTCCTTTTCAGAATTCTAGAAAGAAGACAGATGATGAATGAATATACTTGCCTGTTTAGTTTTGCTCACTGATAAATTCCAAGCACCTAGCAATGTGCCTAACATATAGTAAATGCTCAACAAGGATTTAGTGAAATATATGAATGAACTGTAGACTTCTGGATGGAGCTCATTAGGATCACACGACCTCATGAATTTCAGTGGCTTGGCTTCCTCTAACTAATCCCTAGGCTTGGGCAATCAGTCTCTGGGTAAAGAGAGAACACTGCCTTACAACACGAATTGGAGCCAAGGTCTACATATAAAATACTTAGGAAAGCCTCCAAGAAGATCTCCATTGACCCTTGTAACCCCTTTTGAAACTCTTCCCACTCTGAATCAGGGCTAGTCTACGTGACCAATAGAATACAGCAGAAATGACAGTATGTGACTTGCAGGACTCAGCCAAAAACATGTATTGTAGCTTATGTCTTGGTTTTGCTTGCTCTGGGGGAAGCCAGCCAGTCTGCTGTGAAGATACCCATGCAGCTCTGTGGTGAAGCCTATGGGGAGAGGAACTGAGGCCTTCTGTGAATACATTTGCCAGCTGTGTAAGTGAGTTACATGCAATAAAATCCTCCAGCCCCAGTTAAGCTTTCAGATAATGCCAGCTGAGGCTGGCATCTGATGCAGCCTCAAGAGGGACTTGGAGCCAGAACCGTTCAGCCAAGCCACACTTGAATTCCTGACACACAGAAACTTGGGGGAATGCCCAGAAAAATAATTATTGGTGTTTTAAGCCACTAAATTTTGGGATAATTTGTTACGCAGCAATAGGTAACTAATACAATGGGGATTTGATTCTGACTGGCATTTCAGACACTGTGTTCCAGATACATTATCATTGAAGTACAATGAACACTGACATAAAGTAGTTTTATGTCCATATTGACAGGTATTTCATAGACTGTCACATTTATCATGGCCCCAAACAGGTCCCAAGATGTATGTGGCTTGGAGGGAGCAGCCCTACCATGCTGACTGCAACTCCTAAAGCCAATTTTTTGGGAAATGGAGAGCCCCAAGGAGTGATAAGAAAAAAACACCACTGAACAAATGAGTCAGATGAAGCAGGGGACAAAGAAACACCAGCGAGACCTCCTATTTGCAAGGCATTGAGGATAAAAAGAGCGATGAGTCAGGCTCACTGTTCTTTCCTAATCCTGTGCAGGACAGAATGCATACATGAGGAGTTAATTAGCAATTCATAGTATTCAGACTGTGGCCAGCTCACACCTGCAGTACCGTGGTCTATTCTTCCTGTGACATATTTAGAAGGTTATTGACAAGTAAGAGGACATCCAGAGGACGTGCTCTCTGAGGAAGTAGGGGTGTTGTGTGTGGAGGAGGGAAGCCCAGGCAAAATGAAGATGGCTGCCTTGAAATATCTGAAGGACATCACAAGGGAGATAGATGAACCTGCTCTGACTTGTTCTTGAGCACAGAACAAAGACCAGTAAGTGAACTTACAGGAGGTTAGCAGCTCAACAATGAACTTTTTGTCAAAGCTGCCCGGCGTAATGGAGGAAGCCACCGTCACTGATGGTTGCAAGCAGTGGGTGATGGCCATTGTTTAGGGATGCCATAAATGGGTTTGCTGCAAGATGTAAAAGATCATCTGACCTCTGAGCTTTCTCATAACTCCACGATGTGAGGAGGCTGTGGCTGAAAATGGTAAGTGGAAGGATAAAAGCTCTTGTATCACACAGCATAGTAGGAAAGGCAGGGGCTTTGGAGTCAGACAGAAGAGGTTTAACTCCTGAATCCACCATGAAAAGCCACATTAATCCAGGTAAATTACTAAACTTCCCCATCCTTAGTTTCCTCTATGTAAGAGGAGGTACGATAATGCCTGCTTAATGAGCTCATTGTGAAAGCAGACATAGTGAGCTGGCACATGACAAGCGTGTGGTACGTTAAGGAGTTCACTAGATGATCGCTCTTAATGTTATATCGTGAGATTTATTGGGCTTGGACACAGCAAAGATCATAGCTAGAACACTGCCAGACTGGTCCTTTAGGCAGTTGGGGAAAGTCATGACCTCTAGAACTACAAAAAAAGGGCTCCGCTGTGTTCTTCCCAAGTCTACCTGCTATGCCACATTTGCAAAGACCTATCGATGCCTTCCACAAGCGTTGCCACCAACACCTCCCTTCCACTGGTCCTTGGGTCAGAACATGTAGGCAGTGAGACCCTTCTACCCAACATGCAGGGCTGTTTTACAATGGAATAGAAGGTGAGGAGAGGCAAGGAAAGGACCTGACTCCATTGGCATGCTAAAGACTTGGCTTAGCTGGCTTCATGAAGTTCGACCTATTTCAATCAGGACAATGGCGTCAAGTAGCCAAGTGCAGCCAGTGGCCAACTCCTTCCAGCCTATACACTGCTACCAGATACTTCTTCCTAGAACACAAGTCCAATTACACCTCTCTTCTGTTCAAAAGCAATCAATGACTTTGTAGGCTGCCTGCAGACTGTGTTCCTCCTGTTAGGATTCAAACACCTGCACACTATAACTTTGTCATAGCTTTTCAGCCTTCCTTACAAGTGTTCTTCAACTCCTTCCCTGTGTTTCAGGTAAACAGAATAACTCACTGTCCTTTCAGTGTGTGCCACACTCCTTGGCCTTCAAACCCTACTATTCCCTCTCTTTTAATTTTGTAATTTAGGTGTAGAAAGGCATATGTACAGCTTAAAGATTAATAAAATTCACAACTGTGTATCTACCATGAAGGACAAGAAATAGAAGCCCACTGAGTGTCCTCAGCTGTGTCTTCTCTGCTGCTCTCTCAGATGACACTACTATCCTAACTTTTCATTTCCCTCATTCCCTTGTCCCCCACCCCCCCCCTTTTGGTAGTTATTTTACTTACATCTGTGTTTCTGTAAAAACACACACACACACACTGGCACAAACCTCACTGCATAAGGAAAGGATGGGTAGGATTACTGCTCTCTGATGGAAGTCACAGGACTTAAGCTGGTTAGAGCTTCTGGGTCGTGTCTGGTTTGAACCCCTTCTGAGGAGAAGTCCGCTAGCAGGGCAACTGGCAGGGAGGTGGTTCAGTCAGAAATACGGTCAGGGGAAGCTGCAATGGGCTGAATTGTGTGGCCCCCAAGTTCATATGTTGAAGCCCAAACTCCCAGTACCTCAGAATGTGGAGATAGGGCCTTTTAAAAGGGTATTAAGTTAAAACGAGGCCTTTGGGGCAGGCCTAATCCAATCTGACTTGTATCCTTATAAGAAGAGGAAATTCTGACACAGACACCAGGGACGTGCATGCACAGAGGAAGGACCATGTGAGGACACAGTGAGAAGGCAGCCATCTGCCAGCCAAGGAGAGAGGCCCTGGGAGAAACCAGATCTGCCAACACCTTGACCTTGGACTTCAGACTCCAGAGCTGTGAGAAAATACATTTCTGTTGTTTAAGCCTCGCCATCTGTGGTATTTTGTCGTGGCAGCCGGAGCAGACTAACACAGGAGTGGACGCTTTCTGTGTTCTACCTTACCTCCAGCTCTCAGGGGCAGGTCTTCTGTGAGTGAAATGGGCTCCCTCACCTGATCTGGCTGGCAAAGCATGGGAAACAGAATATTGACTTGCAAAAATGAGAACAAGCCAAGTACAGCTAAGAATCTGGGCCGGGGGCACCTGGGCACTCTGTCCTCAGGCTGAAAGGACAGTACAGTGGTATCGGAGATCTTAGTGATGAGAGCCCTTGATAGATATTTTTTTCTTGAGTCAAGCTGTTCTTATCTGGGCTGGTTGCCTCCACATCTAGCGCTCAGCTGGTATCCTGGGGTCCCCCTTCAAAACCCTCCTGAACTTTCTTGTTGAAAATTTGTGGGATCTGCTTTCTGTCTCTGGTGTTCTGAAATTTTCCAGGGATGTGGGTGTGCTTCCACTCTATGTGTAGGTACATTGTGAGCTTTTTAGCCTGACAGCTTCCATTCTGTAGTGATGGACCTTTTGTCTTGGTTATTTTGCTTCTATTTTATTTCTTCTCTCTTTCTGAAACTCTCATTATTAACATGCTCAATTCCCTGGTTTGGCCTGTGATTGCCTTTTTGTTTGTTTTCCAACTCTTTTTCTTCCTCAGTCTATTTTCTGAGAGTTTTTTTTCAACTTTATATTCTAGCCTTTACTTTGAGTTTTAAAAGTTTCTGCTTATATAACTGGATGAATCACAATCCCTGACTTCAAAACATACCACAAAGCTGTAGTAATCAAAACAGCATGGTACTGGTACATAAACAGGCACACAGATCAATGGAACAGATTTGAAAGCCCAGAAAGAAAACCACACGTCTATGGACAGCTAGTCTTTGACGAAGGAACCAAAACAAAAACATACAACAGAGAAAGGAAAGTCTCTTCAATAAACGGTATTGGGGAAATTGGACAGCCATATGCAAAAGGATAAAAGTAGACCATTATCTTTTGCCATACACAAAAATAAACTCAAAGATCAAAGACTTGAAGGTAAGACCTGAAAGCATAAAACTTCTAGAAGAAAATATAAGCAGTCTACTCTTTGACGCTGGTCTTAAAAGGATCTTTTTGAATACCGTGTCTTCTCCAACAAGGGAAACAAAAGAAAAAATAAACAAGTGGAACTTCATCAGACTGAAGAGCTTCCACAAGGCAAAGGAAACCAGGATCAAAACAAAAAGACAACCCACCAATTGGGAGACAATATTTGCAAGTCATATATCCGACAAGGGGTTAATCTCCACAATATATAAAGAACTCACACAACTGAACAAAAAACCACACAACTAGATGAAAAAAATGAGCAGAGGATATGAGCAGACATTTATCCAAAGAAGATATACAGATGGCCAATAGACACATGAAAAAATGGTCAACATCACTAATTACCAGGGAAATGCAAACTAGAACCACACTAAGATATCATATTACACCCATTACAAAGGCTATAATAATCAAGACAAAAAAACAACAAATGTTGGAGAGGTTGTGGAGAAAAGCGAACCCTCATACACTGCTGGTGGGAATGCAAACTGGTGGGGCCACTGTGGGAAATAGTATGGAGATTCCTGAAAAAGCTAAAAATCGAAATACCGTATGACCCAGCAACCCTACTACTAGGTATCAATCCAAAGAACTTGAAATCAACCATTCAAAGAGACTTATGCATCCCTATGTTCATGGCAGCATTATTCACAATAGCCAAGAAGTGGAAGCAACCCAAGAGCTCATTGACTGATGATTGGATAAAGAAGATGTGGTATATATATACAATGGAATACTACTCAGCCACAAAAAAAGGACAAAGTCATCACATTCACAATGATGTGGATGGAACTGGAGGGTATTATGTTAAGCAAAATAAGCCAGACTTGGAAAGACAAATACCATATAACTTCACTCATATGTGGAAGATAAGCAAACACAAAGACAAAGAGAACAGTTCATCGGTTCCTAGGGGAAGGGGGTAAGGGAAAGGCACAGAGGGTGAAGGCGAGCACTTATGTAGTGACTGACAAATGACGTGCCACTGAGATTTCACAATCTTGTAAACTATTATGACCTCAATAAAAAAAATTCTCACAAAGCAAAAAATAAAATTCTGCTTATATATTTTTAATTTTCAAGAGCTCTTTTTTATTTCCTAAGTGTTTCTTTTTTAAAGAGATTTCTAGTTTTGCTTCACAGATACAATATATTGTCTTGTCTCTCTGAAGATACCACTGATTTCTTTTGAAGTTTCTGTGTGTGTGTGTGTGTGTGTTGGTGTCCACCTTTCACATTAGAAGCTTTCTTAGATGTCTGTCTGGTCATTCTTGCCTGTCTGCTCATGCAACTAAACAGTTGGTAGAAATTCTGGGCATTTGGGTGTGACTTGCCCACTCTTGAGCCTCACTATAGAGTAATTTTGCCTGTTGTGGGAGAAAGGCCTGAAGTCAATATCTGTGTATCTTTCGTCTTGAGCTGATCAGCTTCCCTGGAGAAGATTTTCTAACCTCTTCCACGGAAGATGAGAGTTCGGCTGCCAACGTTCTGGGATCCAGTGGGAGGTGAGGGCTTGGGGTCTCAGCATGAGTATGCATATGGTTCCCTTGGCACAATACCCTTGCCCTCAGCGGTGATGGCACTCCCTAATCTGGAGGCCCTCTGTTACATCTTCTCCAGAGAAAATTCCTCCAGGCTTCTCACTCGATTGGGAGGGGAAGCCTCACAGTATGGGAGTGTGGGAAAGAAATTAGCGATTATAATACATCTCAACAAATAAAAACAAAAATATTCACCAAACGTCTTTTCCTAATCTTTCTTCCTTTAATCCTGCCTTCATCCCCCATTCCAGAGGGATCTGGTGCTGCCCTTTGCTGAATCTTTTGAGGATTCTGCAGCGTAAACAGGGTCAGATCTCTGCTTTCCCCACTACCACTGTTAGGTCTGCTCAACCACTTACCTGCTTTCCAGCTTCCAGAGGTTAGTTGTCACTGTCTCCTCTCTGTTGATATCTTTTGCAAAAGAAATCCCTTGACTATGGTTTTAGGGGTTTCTGGATGGAATGAAATCAGATGTGTATTCAATATACCATATTAACCCAATGGTTTCCCTGTTTCCTGACTATATTCTCTCCTCATCTGGATTATTTCCTGTATTTTGGCTATGAAAATCTCAGCTATTGTAAAGGTCCAGCTCAAATACCAGCTCCTCCATTAAGTTGTTCCAACGTGGAAAGCCTTGCTATTTTTCTTACAGCATTACCTTACTCTGATACCTCCCTCCCACACACCAACACACACACACACACACACACACACACACATTACAGGGTGACAGGTAAATAATAATAAAAGATTTATTGATATTACATTAAGATATATGATATCACAGTATCTATGTTTTCAGACTTTATGGTCACTCTCTGGTTTATTACCTCTGCTGATCATGGGCAGAGCAGGAAGATCGAGTCTGGGTGCCAGCTCTGGCAATTTCTCTTTGTGAGTCCTTGGACAAGTCTGTGTGCTTCAGTTTCCTCATCCAAAAACAGAACTTACAAAATTAGAAGATGGAAACATAACCTATAGAATTAGTCATAATGAAAAATTAGATTCAAAACACACGGAAGGCATGCCCTCTCTCTCCCTCTACATGTATATATCCAGCTATTACTGTTATTATTATTCCCTTTCTCAGTCATAGTGGGTTTTTTTTTTTAATTCAAAGGATTTTATTGAATGTGGAGCATACCATGGTAATGTAATGTGCTGTGAGGTCTCAGTGAGTATTTTTTATGACTCATCTGGGTGCTCTCTGGGATTAGGTGTTTGAAGAGCATTTGTTGAGTTGAATAAAACATCTCAATATTTTTGTTTGTTTGTTTTTTGGGAAGGAGATTGCTGCTGAGCTAACATCTGTACCAATGTTCCTCTATTTTGTATGTGGGACGCCTCCACAGCATGGCTTGATGAGCTGTGTGTAGGTCTGCACCCGGAATCCAAACCTGTGAACCCTGGCCGCTGAAGCTGAGCATGCAAACTTAACTGCTATGCCACTGGGCCGGCCCCAAATCATCTCAATATTTAGGGAGATGTTGTAAACGAAGCCACAAGCGCACAGTCACGCATGTGTGTTTTGGTCATTGGAGAGGTTGTTATGCTCTATCTGTTCCAGAATATTGAGAAAAAGCAATTCTTCCAGGAGTTTAGCTTGTCTTTCCTTCTGAAGACCATACAACTGTATGCTTTTGGCTTAAATGCTATAGTGCCCTAAAGCTGGAGAAAGCAAAAAGTAGAGTTTGGTGTAACCATGTGCAAAGTAGGATGACATTTCCTCTCATGGTTTTAGGAGCTTTATGAGCTTCAACGTATTAAAGACAATTTTCAACTTTGGAAAACCGCCCTGTTGAATCACGATGATCTGGAACTCTGTCTCACTCTCTCTGCTCTGTGTGTGTGCGCATGTGTGTGTGTGTACTGTTTAGTATTTGTGTTGCTTGTTTACTATGGCTATTTACATGAACATGGGAACTTTGCTGCTTATGAACACATGAACTCTTGTTCACCTGTGGTCTTAATTCTGAGTTTATGGAATCACAATGTGAATTGACATGGAGACAATTGTGATGTCACAAGCTGAACACTTCAGGTGGGTAATCAACTGAAGGATCAGATGGACTTCTAAGCAGCAAAGACCCTTTCATCATGTGGCATGTTCTTAGTAATCAAAACCACAGAAGGAGAGACATAGAATGTAAAGACTCCGACACATTAGCCTCCACTATGTTGCTCAACACGATCCTTCTCAAAACCTTCCATGAAGGATTTGTGTCTTGTTAACACAGTCAGTAAGAGGGAGACCAGGAAACCACAACAAAATGATCTCTCTTTTTTGAGCAGCAGGATCCAAACATTTTGCTTTAAAGGGCTGATTAGTGAGTTTGTATACAATCTAACCCTCTTGAATTATTACATTGTAACACTTCCTTTTGTTTGCCCACCTTTTCTTCTGCCTGTAGCACCCTATGTCAGTGCCTCTCAAACTTAATTGTACACATGAGTCACCTGGGGATGTCGTCAAACTACAGATTCTGAGTCAGTAGGTCTGGATGGGAGGGCAGGATTCTGCCCATCTAACAAGCTCCCAGGTGATGCTGATGTGACTGGCCCTCAGACCACCTTGAGTGACGAGGGCTTTAAAGTCAGAATTCAACTTTAAGTCAAAATAAGGATCTTATGGCTGAAAGCTTCTAGGAACACTTACCCTCTGGTTACCAACAATATTACTGTGTTTCCCAAATTCTAAGCCACGTGTTTCTTCACATTTTAACTTTTCTGAAATTGGTGTGTGACAATCATATCAAAAAATTTTACAGCTACTGAACAATGAGTAAGTTGTGACATATGGGTGGCTGTGTGAATATATATGAAATTTACGGTTAGTAGAACTTTGTTCATCCATTGGTCACCTCAGTTATCCACATTGGTGGCACCACATGAGGGTCAAGTTTTAACTTACATTTGTTCATGAATACTTTCATAAAATACTTGGTTCCACATTGAATTCATATGGAACACTTAAAAAAATGTCCGTGCCTGAGTCCCAGACCCAGAGATTCTGAGGCAATTGTTCTCCCCAGATGATTCTAAAATGCAGCAAACTTTGAGAATCATTGAGTTAAAACATCTTCACAATGATCATGAGGTAACAGAACACTGAAGCAGGAGGTTCTTGTGTACATGTCAGGCCATGTAAAGGAGGAGAAACGGCCACATCTCTTAGAAGACAT
Source organism: Equus asinus (assembly GCF_041296235.1). NCBI lineage: Eukaryota > Metazoa > Chordata > Mammalia > Perissodactyla > Equidae > Equus > Equus asinus. Next base: position 47,031,258 of record NC_091795.1, on the reverse strand, counting down.
CGTAGACTTCTTCAAGTACTCTCAGCCAGGTGACAATTGACTCTCAATGGAAGCTTCCTGGTTGTGTTCCAGAGATATTGTTTCATATGTATTGATATATCAAAACTGTGACTTTACCCAAGTTGAAAATGTAGATGAAATCCAGGTTTCATTCGGTGTGCCTCAAAATCATGCCATCCCTAAGGAGACAGCGGTCAAAGTCATGAGCACAGGTTATGAAAAGCCGTGTGCTATTGTGATACTAAGCATGGCTACATATGGCCACGAATGGGTCCAAATAGTTCTTTCATCCTTAATGTGAAGAAAGTTTGAATTTAAATTTAGATTGTGATACTCAATAGGAAAGGCCCCATGTGGCAAGAGGAAAACCCAAGGTCTACAGTTCCACCCTGAATATGACCCAGAGCTGAGCTGGACCTTGAGGGAGAACTGTTGCCTAGAGAGACTAGCAAGGCTGAGCCATAGTTGTGGGGTTCCCAGCCTCAGCAAAGACCCTTGCACCTGCAGCCACGTCGGACAGTTCACATAAACACTCACAACTTCCATCTCAAGCGCCTGACCTCCTCTAAGCCCAGCTTCTCCTTTTGTGTTCTGCTTGTCATCCACCTTCTCAGAGATTTCCATTCCATAATTATTACTGTTCTCCCCGAAGTCACCAATTTCTTTCTATCTATGGGATTACTCCCATTAGTATATAAAAAAGCTTGATATTATTTCTTAAAAAACAACAATAAAACTCCTTTTCACACCAAAATTTCCCAAAAGTACTTCCTAAAATTACTTTCTCACTTTCCGTTCTTTCTTCAAACAACCCAAACATTCCATCACAACCCTGAAATGGCTGTTATTGGGGTCAACAATGACTTACCTTTTGTTAATAACCCATTGTCTGTCCTCATTTTATTTTTAACATTTTGTTGACACAGCAGGCCATTCCCTCTTTCTTGAAATCCTCTCTTCTCTAGATTACCCTAATCCCACATTCACCTGGTTTTCCTTCTACTGCACTGGTCTCCTACTCTCTTCATTCCTCCCAAATTCCAAACTTGTCCTTAGCCCTTTGCTCTTTTCACTGTCTGTTTGGTGATCTCCTCAAGTCCCTGGAGAATAAATCCAAACCATTTCATACTGAAATGCTGAGCTTCTGACTCCCTCATCCAATGACCTCCTCAATACCTCCCCTTGAATAACTAGGAGGTGTATCAAAATTAAGATCCCAGGAAAGCACTCTTGTTTCCTCTCAATTCTAAAGCCACTCCACCATCCCCACCCCTAGTCTTTTCTTTTCTTGGACTACCATATTCCCAGTTGCTCAGGCCTAAAATCTCCATTAATTCCTTTCTTCTCTTTCTTCTCTCCACCCCTTCCATGAGTAAGTCCCATCAGCTCTAGCTCAAGACATGTCCCAAATCAGAACATGTCTAGTCATCTCCACTGTCACAATCCTGGTCCAAAGTACTTTCTGCCTAAACAATGCCATGCCTTCCTAATTGGTCTCCCTGCCTCTGCCTTTGCCCTCTGCTTTCCTTTCCTCCTCTCTCAGGGCAGCCAGAGGGACCTTCTAACGCATAAATCGGACCACATCACTCCTTTCCCTGAAACCCTTCAATGCCTCCCCACAGCCTAAGTCTCTGTACAATCTAAACTCCTTGCCATGATTTCTAAGACTTTACCTAGCCTGGTTTTGGCTTACCTCTTGGTTTTTGTTTTATCTTTGTATTTGGAGAGTATTTGTCTAGAAAAATTTTTTTTTTCAAAGATTTTATTTTTCCTTTTTCTCCCCAAAGCCCACCAGTACAGAGTTGTGTATTTTTAGTTGTGGGTCCCTCTAGTTGTGGCATGTGGGACGCCGCCTCAACATGGCCTGATGAGCCATGCCATGTCCGCGCCCAGGATCTGAAGCAGGGAAACCCTGGGCCGCCGAAGCAGAGCAGGAGAACTTGACCACTTGGCCACAGGGCCGGCCCCTGGAAAAACTTTTTATGTTCTTCAACTTGCGATGATTTTTTGCCACTATATTTTAGATGTCTGTCTTGAAAACGGCATATCACTGGATTTTGTTCTTTTTTTGTAATTTAATCTGCTAAACTCTATCAAAACTGATTAGTTTATTATATTTCTTGCCATTATAAATATATTTGGATTAATTTCTACAATCTATGTTTTGCTTTCTCTCTGTCCAAATTTTTCTGTGCCTGTTTTTCTTCTTAGATCGATAGAATTATTTTTGTATGTTTTTAAAAATTTCCCCCCTTTTCTTGTGTGGAAGCTATCTATTCTGTGTCTGGTCATATTAAAATGTTTTAAAAGTAAGGTTCATTAAGGTAAAAGTCACCCTTTTTGGGTATACAATTCTGTTAATTAAATTCACCCTTTTTAGGTATACAATTCTATTAATTTTGATAAACGTAAACGGTCATGTAACCATCACCACATCAAGATGTACAATGTTTCCACCATCCCCGAAAGCTACCTCATGACCCTTTGTGGTCAGTTCTCTTGTTGACATGTCCTCTCTAGCTACAACTGACCTGTTTCCTGTGCCTATAATTTTGCCTATTCCAAAATGTCGCTGAAATGGAATCATAGAGAATGTTCCCTTGTGAGTCTGCTTCCTTCACTCAGCGTAATAGGCTTGCGATTCATGCCGTTGTTGCCTGTATCACTAGTTCCCTTTGACTGCTGAGTAGTGTTTCATTGTACAGATATACTATTGTTGTTTATCCACTCACCAGCTGATGGACTTTTGGGGTATTTCCAATTCTTGGTGATTATGAATAAAGCTGATATAAACATTTCATACAGATTTGTATGTATCTATATGTTTTTATTTCTCTTGGGTAAATATCGAGGAGTAAGATTGCTGGGCTGTATAGCAGGTGTGTGTTTAAGATGATGAGAAACTCCCAAACTGTTTTCCAAAGGGGCTGTCCTATTTTGCCTTGCCACCCCCAAGGAATGAGAGGTTCTAATGCTCTGCGTCTTTGTTGGCATTTAGTATTTTCAGGGTTTTATCTTTTACTCATCCTAATAGGTGAGTAGTGTATTTTATTATGGCTTTAATTTGCATGGCTCAGATGACTAGTGATATTGAACATCTTTCATTTTTTTTTCCTGAGGAAGATTAGCCTCCAGCTAACATCTGTGCCTGTCTTCCTATACTTTATATGTGGGTGGCTGCCACAGTGTGGCTGACGAGTAGTATAAGTCTACACCCAGGAACTGAACTGGTGAATCTGGGCCACCAGAGCAAAGCATGCCGAACTTAATCACTAGGCCACAGGGCCGGCCCCTTGAACATCTTTTTATGTGCTTAATTGCCATCCTTATAGCTTTTCTGGTAAAGTGCAGCTCACAAATTTTGATGTATTTTCATTTAACTCAATTCTGAATATTTTCTAATTTCCTTTGTGACTTCTACTATGAAAAATGAGTTATTTAGAACTTTATTATTTAATGTCCAAATATTTAGGCATTTTCTAAATATTTTTTTCTATTGGTTTCTAATTTAATTTTATTGTGGTCAGAGACATACTTTATACAATTTCAATTGTACAATTAAATTTGTTGAGTTTGTTTTAATGTCCAGAGTGTGGTCTATCTTGGTGAATGTTCCATGTTCACTTGAATATTTAGTCTTTCTCTTGTACTTGAGGATTAATTTCTGCCATTAATCCCAGAAAAACATCCCTCTTCAAAAATTTATTCTCTCACAGTCACTACAATGGCTACAACCAAAATTCTGTTAATAATAAGTGTTGCCAAGGATGTGGAGAAATTAGAACACTCATACACTGCTGGTGGGAATGTAAAATGGTGCAGCCACTTTGGAAAGCAATCAGACAACTCCTCAAATAAAGCATAGAGTAACCCCATGAATCAGCAATTCCACTCCTAGTTAGATGCCCAAGAGAAATGAAAAATTTGTACATGGATGTTTATAGCAGGACTATTCCAAATAGCTAAAAAGTAAAAAATGAAATGTCCATCAGCTGATGAATGGATAAATAAATGTGGTATATCCACATAAGTAATGGAATATTATTTAGCCATAAAAAGGAATTAAATACTGATATCTAGTATAATATGGATGAACCTTAAAAACATGCTAATCTGCAGAAAGTAGATTAGTGATTGCTTAAGGTTGGAGGTGGGGCTGGTGAATAGGGAGGTGATAGCTAAAGGGTATGGGGCTTCTTTTTCAAGTGAGGTAAATGTCCTAACGTGGACTCTGGTAGTTGCATGTGTCTGTGAATATACTAAAAAACATTGAATCTATGCTCTAAGTGGGTGAATTATACGGTATGTGAGTTATATTTCAATAAAGCTGTTGCAGAAACTAATTCTTCCTTTTTCTCTCTAGTCTCTTCTGGGACTACAAATAGACATATAAGGAACTGGTTCCAATATCCTACTGGTTACATCTTTCTAACAGGAACATTAATAATAACTTAATCTAGTTCATAGTCCATATTTGTATTTCCTCAATTGTCACCAAAATGTTTTTTACAGTATTTTTCAAAAACCAAGTCCAATCAAGGTTTGCAAATTGCGTTTGGTTATTATGTCTTTTTAGACACATTTAATCTAAAACAATCCCATCTCCTTTTCTTGTTTTTTGTGATATTGACCTTTTTTGAATAATCCAGGCCACTTGTTAATGGGAAATCATGCACTGAGCTTTTAATGTTAACTATTATATTTTTCATTTCCAGAAATTCTATTTGTTTCTTTTTTTTCAAATTGATCATTTGAAATGTTTGTTTTTGCTCATATTTTTTGTTTCATTTTTAACTTGTTTAAATATTTTGTATTTAGCTACGTATATTCTGTGTCTAGGAATGCCATCATCTGAAGTTCTTGGAAGTCTAAATGTCTGTGTGTTGTCTCTGGTGGCTTACAGTAGATTGGTTCCTTAGGAATTTAGCAATTTTTAATCAAGAGCTGCTATTTCACTGAAGTAGGGTCCTGAGGGACCAAAATAGAAGGCACGTTCCTCTAAAAAATTTTGTATTTCCTTTTACAGGGATCTAAGGGGGCAGACATAGGGCCATTTTAGTTTAATTGCTCAGTTTGAGGTTTCCATACTATCCAAGATAGAATAAATTCGAACACCAGACAATTCTTTTTTCCACATGGAATTGCGATTGAGAGATACGTTTCCATTATAGCTGCTTTTTCTAGCACCTTTTCCCCTACTCTCTTCTTTCCTGGAGGAGTGGGGGCCTCATCCTCTTCTCTCCATCTTGTATGTGCCCAATCCTGTTCCCCCATGTGATCATTAATCCCCAAAGCCCCAACTCCTAAGAACATTTGCCCCAGGGCAGACCCAGCTTCCCCCTTAGCTCACCACTCTGGTTTCAGTCCACTGGGCAGCTTTCCACCCATGTGGATCTACCTTACTTTCATGCAATTTCAGCTACGCATTAAAAAATATGTTGTAATTGGTTCAGCACTAGGGGTTCCGCACAGGAGGATTTTCAGAGTGGCTGATCTGCCACACTGCTGGAAGCAAAATTCCCTTCCTAGCTCCATGACCTCACCTCCCTTGAATCTTACCTTCCTCAGTCTGCTCTGGCCACGCTGGCCTTCTTTCTATAACTCAAACATATAAAGCTCACAGCTGTCTCAGAGCCTTTTCACCTGTTATTTGTTTTCCTTAAAAGGCTCTTTCCTCCAATTCTTCACATGGTTGCACTTTGTCACCATTCAGGTCTCAGCTCAAATGTCCCATCCTCAGATTCTTCCCCTATCACTCTGTTGCTTTCTCTGTCTTTAGCTTATTACATCTTCTACATACAACTTTCCCGAACTTACAATTGATTTGTTTATGTTTTATCCTTTAGAATGTAAGCTGGGAAAGGGCAGGGAATCATGTTCTGGAAAAGTACTTGGCACACATAGACATTCTAAAAATAAATATTTGTTGACTGGTTGGGTAATATCCCTTTTCTTTATCTTCTGCTGAGATGCCTCCCTATTATCTCTTTCAGGCTGGAAAGCAGGATCATTTTCACAGTCACAATAGCCAGCCTACTATAGCAGGGTCACCACAGAAGTGCCATCCTGTGTATTCCAATGGGTAAATAATCTGTGTGTGTGTGTCTGTGTGCATGAGTATAAATGTAAGAGTAGAAAATGTGTGCCTGCACAACCCACATCCACAACCCCTAGAATCACCAAAACACAAAAACTATGCTTTACTCTCCGCCTTTGCACTGCAGGTGCGAATGTGGTGGAATGATCTCTTCTTTAGTTCATAGCTCAGTGCCATTAGATAGTTTTTAAGAGCTCTGCAGCTATGGATCCAAATTTCTCCTGATGCTCAAAACACTGGAATGGGTCTTTCTGGTTGCAGGTAAGTGATTAACTCACTTATGGAAGTGTCTTTGAAATGTACAAGTTTGATTTTTGACTCTGAATGAATAAATGGTTATCCTTTCACTGAAAGTGCTAAGTATTTTTGTAGGTGTAATAGGACACCAATGGTATTGATGATCAAAAGAGTATTTAAGACCCAAGAATTCTGAGTCAGGATAGATGTGTGACTCATATGTTATACAGAGGTGATATTAAAAATATTTAACGACCATCGTGGTGTGGATGCCGGCCATTCCACGGGAGTGGGAAGTCCCCTGCTGTGCCAGGTCAGGTTGGTGGCGAGGCATCAGCGGGTTCAAAGCAGCAGCTGTTTAAAAGCTGATATGGCTGTATTTCAATATTTTAACAACCAGTATGTATTGGCCAAATGTCAGCCTTGATCTTATGGGATTGTGGCTGGCGTGAGCTTCTGGGGATCTTAGAAATCATCTAGTCCCAAAGTTTTTATATTTGTTCTTAAACTATGGAAACTAATAAACTATAGTTTGTTTGTAAACTATTCCTAAACTTTTTCAAACAATGCCTCTTAGTCCCTTTCCCATACATTAGGACTGGTTTCATCAATGTATGTTCATGAATTTTAGAAAGCTTAGCTATTTATATCTCTTTCTCAGAAGCCTGTGTGCTTTCAAAAACCTTTTAAAAATGACTAGCCATGAGGAATTATCTCTACAGAGAATCTCCCATCTACTAAATGAACAGCTATAATCTCTATTTCCCCATTATGGGTGAACACAAGCACAGTTAATCCAGAAACCCAAATTTAGCCTGAAGGTTTAGTTTAGCCTTCTGCTTCTTCAAGTCTTTTACTAGAACTGCATATAAATTTATGGGAGGGTCGTCCTCTTTCTTCCTTTCTCCTGACCACCTGATTTGGGGGTCGCGGTGATACCACGGAAAGAGCCTGACTTTCAGAGTCTGAAGATTTGTGGAGAAGACGAAAAAGGCAGTTCCGAGCAAGTACCTGCAATATACAGCAGCTGCTTAAAAATGTTTGTTGAACCTGAGGTATAAGTGGGCAGGGAAATGTCAGTCAAGAGAAAATGAAAGAAGGTAAACGCTTTAATAATTCACCACCTGGATAATCAGACTCAGTACTCAGTGTCCACGAATTTGCTCCGCCTTTTGATGGAACCCAGGCACACAGTAGGTTTGCTGTTGTACTACATGTTTCTTATCCAGATACAAAGTCCTGACACCTGGCCTGGGATCTTCCCAAAACACTTTCAGGATTCCAACGATAGTTTTTCCAAAAATTTGGCCAACATGGGGGAATTAATTAACAACCATATCAAAGGGAAATAGAAATACATTTCTTATAATTTTACTGGAATTTCAGTTCAAAAAAGCAAGGAACTTTTTCATTTCATCAAGTCCAGACTGTGTCATCTCTTGAGGAAAGGAGGTGAGTATAAATTCGGCATTTTGCAGCAGGAATGAAACAATTAACAGAAATACTGCCTTTGCCGTGAGAGGAACAGCAGTGGAAGTTTGGGAGGGGGTGTGTTAGGGAAGGGCACGAAAGAAAAACTGTTTTACAAATGAGATTTCTTTAGCTTCCAGAAATAGAGAAAGTAGTTTACATACTCCTGCACATCTGTGTAGACTTGCAAAATGTGCTTTGCCTAATTCTTAGGTTATACTGTTTATGCGATTGGTATGCAGAAGACCAACGCCATTTTAATATTTATGTTGTTAACAAACTCCTGTCCCAGCCTCTGCTTATAATGGTGGATCGGGACAAGCACTAGAATTTCAAAGATCATCACATTTAGAGTCGGAAGGGACACCAGATAGCAACTCCTATTCTTTGGGAGAAAAAAGATCTCTTTTCTAGCTTCAGTGGAAAATGCCTTTATTTTCTAGGAAATGTCAGTAAGAAGGTCACAAACCATGTTGAAGGAAAAATTCTCTTTTGGAAACTACAGAATTCTGTGTTGAGGGCTGGGCTTAGAAATTCAGACCCAAGTACGCTGCCAGGTTATTATAAGGACATTCCACAGAAGAAAAAAGAACCTCCTTCCAGATGGAATGTCCCTGGGATTTTTCCCACATTGTTTTTGTTATTGTTGCCTTTTTCAAAGTTTTCAAATACTGCAGCAATTTTGAATTCACATCGGTTTCTCCTCTTCCCCTCAGGATGCGTAGCTTGTGTTTCCACGGTCAATTGCTTGCGCACATTCATCTCTTCTTCCCTCCTGCTCAGTGCACAGCTCTTTGCTCCACATCTTCCCTGCAGATCCTAAAAATCATTTCCCTTGACCCAGAGTTTCTGTTACAGAAAAGCCTGATCCCTTGGCCTCAGCTGCTGTGCATCCCACAGCCCCTTTTAGGAATGAGGACTCCCTCTGTGGTCCCTTATGGCTGCCCATCTCCATGACTATCTTACCATCCAAACGGCTAGCCACCTCTCTAAACATGGGGTGAAGCATCAGCAAGGCTGTCACTCTATTCAAAAAGAGGGCTCTCCTCACTCTCTGAATTTTTCTGTGATTTCTTAGGTAGAGCTAGAGCTCCCATTTCTTTTGAAAATAACTTTTCTTAAAAAGGGTAAATATACTGAAGCACCTAATGTGTTTACCAGTTCATTTCACTTTGTGTGTGTGTGTGTGTGTGTGTGTGTGTGTGTGTGTGTGTGTGTGAGGAAGATTGTTGCTGAGCTAACATCTGTGCCAAGCTTCCTCAATTTTCTGTGCGATGCCACCACAGCATGGCCTGACGAGCAGTGCCAGGTCTGTGCCCGGGATCGGAACTGGCGAACCCCAGGCTGCCGAAGTGGAGCACGTGGATCTAACCACTATGCAACTGGGCCGGCCCCTAATTTCACTTTTGATCCAACAATTACCTATAAGAATATAGCGAGCTCAAGTTGCCTATTCATAAAGAAGTATGTGTGAGTGGAAGGCTGTCTTTGGAGTACATAAGGAGCTGAGGATGTGGAGCTCTGTGACGGCACAGCCTCAGCTCACCACTCGCCAGCTCCAGGCTGCACTGGAGGCTGGAGACCTCACGCTCCGCCCCCTGTGCTTGGCTGGAATTCTAGTTTACACAAGTTTGAGGGGCACGCATTTCCACAGAGCTCCTCTCCAGTCCCGATTCCCTTTTCTCTGTGATCTCCTGTTAGTGCTTGGTCTGGGAATAATTTAAAAGTGAATGAGAACAGCAATGAGGCAAGTAGGTGTTTCTCTTTCCTTCTCTTCTTTCCACTTCACTCTCTTATTTTCTACTCCCTTTGTCTTCCCCTTCTGTTATGTCTCAACTTAACCCTCTGTTCAAAACAGAAGGCTCTGTGCTGTGGTTAAAGGCCATCCCAGGAGGGCTGACAGGGAGGCAGGGCACCAAGCTGGGAAGGCCATCTTGCTGGCCATGCATCCCCATAGGGCTCAGACTTGGAAGTTGTCGCCAAACCAGGTCCTATATAAGCCTCAGAGAGACATCCAAGGACTGAAAGAAGGCACGACTATCCTATCCTGCCTGGAATGTGCTAAGCCTTAATTTAAAAAAAAATCCCTAATTATCTTGCAAAGAGCACAATTTAAGTTGTTAAATACAAATATGTAAGATACACGAAAATCTTTGTAAATTTGTTTGGTATTTCTTTCTTTCTTTAATATATTCCAAGCCTCTCCTCCCCCTAGAAAAGGAAAAGGCTGAAGGGAGGAAGGGAGGGAGGGAGAGAAGAAGGAAAGAAGGAAGGAAGGAAGGAGATTTGAAAGGAAGGAAGGATGGAGATGTGAAAGGAAGGAAGAAGTGGGCATAGATGGGCCATCTCTCCACTCTGAGAGGCCCTGGCTGTGGGGTGACAGGAACAGGGAAGGGTCAGCCAACTCGGTGCTCCTCCCACTCCACCACTGACTGGCCTGGGGCCCGGAAATGTCCCCTTTCTGAGCCTTGCCATACTCAGGTGTGGACTGAGCTGATAGGCTAGAGGTCTATATGGTCTTTTCCAGAGGTGGCAACTTTCCACGATTGTGACAGACCCTTTGAAGAAGCAATGTCTTTAAAGTTAGAGCTTCACACTCTGGATTTTCATGGAGAAGGAAGAAAGGACCCTATTATTTTTCCCTGCCTTGCCCTGGAGATGCTTAGAGAGAAAGCATTTGTCAAACATCACTTGGAGCAGCCAGGTTTAGCAACATGGCTAAGTCAGGCTACCAGGAGTGAAGCCAAGCACGGGATGGAGGACCTAACTAAATCCTCCAGCAGAGGCCTGGGAGACAAGGTTTTTGAGAAGCATTGACTGTGTCAGGAATTGAAATGAGCTGGAGAGGCTGGTGAAAGCAGGATTTCTCATGACAAACGCAGATGTGACCAGCAGGGGGTTTGCCTACAGGAAAAATACAGAAGGAAGTCCTTGGAGAGGCATCCATCATACCCACAAATACTTCCTTTAAAGCTACCTTTAAATAATGGAAAATGCATGTTAATGTGTGTGGACAATGGAAGCCTGCAATAGGCCTCCTTTTGTACAGTATGTGGAGTAACAACTGAGCCTCAGTGTCTGTTGAGAAGCCAGATGTCTGGAGACCGAAGGTGACTGTTAAAATCCGGGCCTGCTTCTCACTTTGTCCATCATGGCAATTATGACAGTGAATAATTTCCCATTCCCCCTTCAGGGTTTTGCAATTCTACACCCTTTGTACATTCAACCAATAGTGTTTTCAACATTTTCATAAGTCCTGCTCACCATCGACGAGCCAACATGCCCGGGGATCCAGGCTGTGGGAGGTGAGCAGGTTCAGGCAGGGAGTGTAGCAGTGGCTGGGTTGGTATCATCGGAAATGCAAACCTTTGTGCAGCATATTTCAGTAGAGTTTATGTTGATGTTCTCCTAATTAGGGTGTCTATCCAGAAATCTGAAAGTCAGGACAAAATGTTGATAAAATGAAAGACTAACACCTAGAAGAAACGACTGCTGTAGTCTTTGTGTCACTGTGACCACACTAAGGAGAGTGTCTTGCCTGCTGGAAAGTAGGAGTTGAACCAGAAGATAGTCTATGTTCCCTTTAAGGATGATGATGTAAGTATTCAGTCCTATTCCTTAGACCAGCCAGTGCAGACAGAAGGAAGAATGATATTTATATGTTTCATTTATCTAGAGCTTACCATGTCCCAGGCACTTGACCCACTCTATTCCCTTTATTCCCCAAAATAACTCTATAAAGTATAAACAGTTATTCTCTCCACCTGGCAGGTGAGAATACCGAAGTTTTCTCACATAGCTAGTAAGGGGCAGAACCAGGGTTCAGATTTTGCCCTGACTATAGAACACTTGCTCCAACCACCAGATACTATTACCCCAACCTTGATTTCTGGAGTTCCTTTACAGAAAAAAAGATGGAGAGTGAGACCAGAGGAGTAGATCATCAGAGCCCAGGGTTGTAGTTGAGGACCCACCTGAAATTCCACCTAGGATATCTGAGAAAGAAACAAAATGGCTCATTGGTCACTTGTGGTTGTGATTCATTTCTCCAGGGAGTCTGTTTTCAAGAAGGATGCTGACTAGGCCATCAACTACCCTGAGTAGCACAGTCTCTAACGTTGCCAGTCAGATCAACTGTCCCTGCTGGGCCTTCAGTGACGTAACAGCATCAAGCATCAGAAAAGCACGTGGCCATGACCCATTTAGATTAAGTCCACATGGAAGGAGAGGTCAAGAGTGGATGGTAAGAAGGAATTCTTGGGTAGAGAGCTGGGCTGGGCAGACAACAAAGAATATGGAATCCCTACCTTAAGGTCTTTAAAAAGGGGCTGGACACCATCTGTTTGGCACGGGACTGAAGGCAAGTGGTCACTCCTATTGCCTTCTAGTTCTAGAATGTCTTATAAAAAGCCTCCCACTTGTGAAATCCCTTAGTAAAGTTTTACTCTTCCTCAAAACCTCTTCAACATGACACTCATTGTTCAAGAGCCATCAGTGGCTGCACATAACTACCTCATTCATTGTGACATTTTGTTGGCTACTTGCCTGAGTATTGTTTTGGCTTCACATAGATCATAAGGTACTGGAAGGCAGGGGTCATTTCTTAAATTCTTTTATAATCATTTTTCCCCATTGCCTAACATTCATTCATTTAATAAGTATTTGTTGAGTGCCAACTCTGTGTTAGGCATTGGGTTTGTAACACAGAATAAAGTTGAGCTCTAGTCATTGGAGAGCTTACATCTAAGACACATAGCAAATAAGTGGGATATACTGTGATTAGTATACAGAGTTTTTATGCGGGAAAGAGGAGTTTTGTATTATTTCTAGATGAATGCCCAATGGAATATTTGTTGAATGAGTGAAATATATGCTTATAGAGTATAACAAATAACGAAAGATGTGCTATACGAAGGCTTATTGTAGCAGAAAGTGTTCATTTTGGGTAGAAGACAAAATGTTGCATGCTTATGTCCCACTTAGCCTGTGTCTTCTAGGATCCCATAATTTTAAGGTTAGAAAGGGCTTTATGCCATTTAGTTGGACCCCCACATTTTTATCAAGGAGAAAACTAAGACCCAGAGAGACTGGCTTGCCTCGGTTTACCGCATCATCACAGCAGAAGCTGCATTTTCTCCTTCCTCACCAGCTCTTTCCTCCAGACAACGCAAACTCAAAGGACCACAGGCTAATGCAGCATCCTTAATAACCCTCGTTATTGCCTTGATTGAGCTTTCCTTAATCAAAGCACAACCCTCGTAGAAGGGAATTTCCAAAAAGCTGCCTGAGGCTGCTGATCAACAATTCATTTTTAGCATTTCTTTTTAAATCGCTCTAAGTCGTTGCACCTGGGTCACAGTGACAGCTGAATAAGGGGGCTGAGCGGCAATGTTCTGGGCACCAGGTTGGTAAGCCCCCTCCGCCATGTATATGCATGAGCTCTCCATTTGCATAAAGTGAAAAAGCATCGCTCCCATTAATCACCGCATTCATCTTAATAATTAGTGGCAATAACGTTGAAGAGCGGTGGTCTCCACATCGATCTCCGAGGCACCATGGGCTATTTCTGCTGCCGATGAATGATCATCAAGAGTGACAAGTTGATGTCTTTGGATCGACCACCCCAGTTCCACGTGCTTTACAGCCTGGCAGCTGGTCAGGAAGCTGGGGTGATCTGTGGGGCTAATGCTGTCCCTCTAACCAGACCAGTAAAAAGGAGTGATGTGACACTGGGGAGGGGGCTTGAGAAAAAGTCCCTGACCACTTTAAGGGGCTCTCTCTCAGCCATATGCATAGTAAACTAGCCGTAACTGCAAAGCAAGAGGCTATTTGTCATATAGATTATGACTCCATGGCTAAGCACTTGAAAGGCTACCACTTGCTCTCAGACCTTCTCCATAAAAGATTGGCTTGGGGTCTGTAATTTGCCAATACTTCTGGGTCAAGAGAAAGCCGTTTCAGATCAGAAATGTAATAGAATGTTTTAAGGCCTGTGGTACAGTGCCAGAAAGGATGGAAGTACTAGTAATTTTCACAGGTTTTTAAAAAAGGCCCTATCAGGTAAAAAAACAGAAATCACAAAGGAATCTACTTGAAGATTTGAAGAGAAACGACAAAGGACTTCATTAATACAAAAGGGAAGATTAGAGAACAAAAGAATAAGGAAGGAGGCAGGGAATGGAGAGATGGAAGGAATTATAATAATGTGAGACCGGCCAGTAAAAACTAAGGAGGCATTAAAACAAAGACTCCTCAACTTCTTAGATCCATGAGATCATCCTGGATATTTCCCCTCTGTGAGGAGATGGAGACAAAGTGTGAATGACAGGGAAATTCTGGATTTAGATGTAGATGTTTTTAAAATGTAATAACAATTGCGTTTCTCCTGAGGTCCGGGTTCGCAGAGAGCCCCCAGCACGGCAGTAGGGCTGATCTGGGAGATTTGATAACACTTACTCTTTTGCTCTCAGTTACATTCACCAGGAAAGGTTTGAACCTACATTCGTGAGCCATCCTTCTGCCCTCATTAGAAGGTGAGGTTTACATGATCCACGAAAAATGGATAAAAAGCTCCTAATGAGCGTGCAGGTTTTCCCAATGGCTATTTGTTTTCCTAGGGATTTTTCAAATACAAACTGTGCTCCTCCCTGTCCCCAGTGCACAAAGTGATTCCTGTGCTTCCCCTTCACTGCTTATTGGGTCTCTGCGCTCGCGCATTCTCTCTCAGAGGGGCAGCACGTTGCATCTGGTCAGCGTCTGCACATAAATCATTCTGGAGAAAGAAAAGGTTTAATTTATTCAAGCAACTGACTCTTTTGTAGACAACTGGTTGACCTCAGCAATTCTTTTTCCAAGGTTTGTGGGGGTGTGTGTGTGTGTGTGTGTGTGTGTGTGCGTGTCTGTGTGTGTGTGGTATTGCTAACAGTTTTGTATGAAACACAGCTGACTCAACTTTTGGGACAAAATATATGACTCTCAAAACTGAGCACTTTGAGAATTTTTGTTGCTACACATCCCTTTCTCCTCTTTGCAACGTTATCTGATTTTAGTATCTAGAGAATGGCTTTGTTACAGCTCTGTGCTAGGTTTTGCAGGGAAAGGAAGGGCCCACTTGTAAAACATCTAGGAAACGTGTGTAAACAAACACCAGGGCTGATACTTGTCCTCCTAAATGAAGTCTATAAAGATCGGGTCTTGAACAATCCTTTGAACCAATTCCCACTCCACCCCAGAGATAAAGGATGCTGGGAAAAAAAAAAAAAGAGTCTCCTATATACAGGTTTGGAAACAGGACAAGGATGCTGGGATGTGAACAATAGCATTCTTCAAGAGCCCTTACTATGTGGTAGCAGGAGGGGAAAGGAGGAGTGTTAAGTTATGGTAGGATCTGGCATCTTTGACCCCAAGAATTGCAGCATTTGAGCCCACAAAGGAAGAACACAATGGGAGTCACTGGTCTGTCCATCCTGACCTTGGAGTAGGTTAACCCTTCTCAGCCAAGATGGCCACAATCCTAAGGTGTAGAGCGCTTGGCTTGCATCTTCTGGGTCAGCTCTGGGCATTTTGCAAGGCAGGGTCGTCCCTTCGTCCTCTCCTGCCCAGTAAGTCTTGTGCCCTACTGCTCCGCGTCTGGAGTGTACCCCCGTGTTTTTAATTGGATTCTCTGAAATGCGTTTCTGACACTGATTTGGTTACATTATCTTCTGTTATCAAACAAATTTCCTGTCAAACAAAGGATCAATGTTATTGTAATGTCCTACTTGATGGATTAAATAGGGTATTATTCAACTCTTATTAAACAATCAAGAAAAACACACTGGGACATGCCTTCATTCGCGGCTGCTAACAAATACAGTGTGTGTGATCTGTGATTAAGAAACAAAGAGGCGCAGTTATTTTCAGATTAATTAAACAAACAAGTAGGATTTGGGGACCAGGATTTTTAAAACCCAGTACAATTCTTTGAAACATGTTTGGAAAAGGACATAATTTACTTTAACTACATGAGTGAACACTTAAGAATATAAAATCTTTCAGTGACGCAATTCTGGATTAATTGCCCGGAACTATCGCAGCGCCATAAACAAAACCGTTCCAGGGACGGACCTTTCAGAGGAATTTTTTTTCCTTGTGAGTAAATGTCCATTTAGAGAGCTTTTCTAAATTTAGAAGCAATGTTCATCAATCATTTATAATAAGCGCCGAATCACTCCGCTCAGCTGCCTGCTCGAGACGCGCCCCCCTTGTGGAGAATGCTCCCCTCAGAGTGCTTGCCTTGCTGGACTGGCATTCACTCCATTACCAGGGCCTGACCTTTGTGTTTCTCAGACTTTGCTCTCGAGATGCCCAGAGAAAGCAAATATTAAATCAGTTAGAAATCTCTCTCTTATCTCAGCCTGCCTGGCTCTATATTATCTTTAATCTCCCCCCACCCCACCCCCCATCGGCCAGCTTTACATACAGTTGGCTACATTTTGGCTCCTTCTGTCTGATGCTGTTTCCGCTAATGGCTGAAGAAATGGAACATTACACCATTTAACGTGTGTGGGTCACATTAATCACAGAAAATTCTTTTAGTGTCTCAGAAGTAACTGTCAAACTGGACATACTGAATCTATTTAAACTAAAGCATGCCATTTTTTATCTACAGTGATCTTTAATTCCCATAAAAGGGTCAAGAAAATGTGATTAAGTGACAGTTTTAAAATGTACTATAATATTAAATAGCTTGATTAAGTGACAACTATAAAATGTAATACAATATTAAGTATCTGGCTATGTCCCAAAAGAACTTTAAAGTATTTTTGAACGGTTTGGGAATTCACTAACCCGTAATGGGTTACTAAGGATTTTTTTTTTCTTTTTTTTTTGGTGGGGACATAAAAATAGTTGAACTTAAAACACACTAAAAAGAATAAAACAAAAAGAGCAGCAAAAGCTCGCAGCATTGACAGATAACATAGAGTTTCAGAGTCTCTCTTTGGAGCACCAAAGACTGGGTCTTTGGCAATATGGAGTGATCATTTTAGGATTCTGAATTTTACCCGTTTTTGACTGGAATTGAAATGCGTGTACCACAAAGAATAGAATCAAAAGTGGTTGTGGCAGAGGGACCTCACAGCTGGGTGGAAAGGCCACAGGGTAGTCAATAACATCCCAAGTTACCTCCAAGGGGCTGATCACCGACTCCCCCAGCGGCCAGCTTACCTTGTATATTATGTCTCAGCTCCTATGGGGGGCAGAGTAGGAAACACCAACTTGGCTGAGCTCAGGTCCTCCAGGGTGCCAGCTCTCTCCCCTAGAGTAAGCCAGTAGAGACACTTAAATATAAGATGGGGTCCATACAAGGATCCTTGCTATGTCTGGACTTTACTGAAGGCACTGCAAGGAGACTGAGGTTGGAAGGAGACAATTCTATGCAATGTGTAGGACAAATGATTGGACCAGGTGCCCAGGCCAAATGATTAAAGAAGTTTATGCCACTATCCAGACAATTTAGTAAATCTTGTGTCCTGATTATTTGCTCATATCTTAGCCTGATTTCCTCAGAAAGCAGAACTTGAGGCAAAGGTTTTTATCCTATTAGCGGGTACAACCCCAGGGAGCAGGAATGGGAGGAGAAGAAACCAAGGCAGGGAGAGCCAATATGAGGATGTCTTATTCCGTTGGCTGCCACTAAGTCCTACCAATTGCTTGATCTTGTAAGTTTGTCCCCCAGGAAACCATCTAAACTGCATAACTGGACAGTCCATCTGGGAGGAGAAAGGAGAAAGTCTTATCTGCCAGCTCCCATCTCTCATGAGTCATACGTTTTCCCCAATGTACATCAACTCGTTATTCCCAATTGCATTTGCGTGGGTGCTTGGTGGGCTCTTGGGGCATCCCGTACCTCTGTAGCAACAGGACTCCCCAGATCAGGAAGTGAGGCAGGTCAGGGGGAGCCTGTGATGGCAGTTGAAGCTCATGCAGAGGTGGTTGCTGGAACAAGGAGAGCATGAGCGATCTGAAGTGCCACACAAGGGAGCCCCTATCCAGGTAAGAATCACATAGACATCCTCCTCAGGTAGTCAGATTCACCAGAATGTTCTCATATGCCCCTGCTGAGAGGACCTCAATTGAGTTTTGAAGTGTCTTCCTGGCTTCAGTCCCTAATATAAGCTCCCCTCTATCCCTAGGGAGATTCTGGGCTGGGTACTGTGGACAAGCACACTCTGCTCCTCTAAAAATTGTAAGGTAGATGATAAGTTTTGGTGACAGTTAGCAAGTAGCTATGCCTAGAATTGCAGACGTGGGCCACATGCCCCTTAACAGCCTCCCAGTGTCTCACAGAGAAAAGGGTTGGTTCTGACTTTTAAGGAGACTCTTCAAGAGAAAGATGGAAAGCCATGCTAGACATCACTAGGGGTCCCACAGTGATAGAGACAAATGGCCATGACACATTTATGGAGGCTCACTCCCTCTTTCTCGGGATGATGATGAAGCTTCATTTGAAGATTTGCTCATCTGTCTAATAAATCAGCTAGGAAAGTTTCCCTGATATTTGCTCGGGACTTTCTTTCCTGTCTTCATTTCAGTCCATTCCTCCAGTTGCTCACCCTCATACTAGGCTACATAAATCTCTTCTCTTTCTTCTGCCCCTTTGTCAACCATTAGCCTGCTCCCCCTCTGTCATTGTTTCACCAGACCATAGATGTAACTCTTCTAATCTTCCCTGATAAATCAGGCTCTCAGAATCACTCCTTTCTGCCCCCTCAAACTCCCTGGAGCTGGGCTATGGGGCTCTGAGCGCCTGGTGCAGACGTTTCTTTTATAATGGGCCCTGAAAGGTTGTCAGCTGCAGATAATTAGGATCTCACTTCCCGCCATAGAGCTGCATATATCTTCCATGCAAAGAACCCCCATCACCTTCAAAAGAATTAACACACGAGGAGGAGATATATGAGGGGGCTGGTGACCGGAGGATGGGGCTGGCTCTTCTGAAGGCCAAAACTGCCTCATGTTTCCTGTGAGAGAGCACTTTCTCTCAGGAGGAGAACCTGACCCTTCTCACTATGTTACGGTAAAAATATCTCATGCCGTGAGTCTGGCTTGTGCAACATAGAGTAGTGAGAAGAATATCTTTTAAAGTAAATTATTTTATAACAGTGCTGTGCCTTTTTGCTCTATCCTGCTCCCTCTCTCTCCCTGTTGAGCTAAAATTTAGTCTTGCAGTGAAAACTCAAGTATATTTCGTCTGTAACTTTTATGCTCAAATGCTGATGATAACCGGCCCAGACCACGGTGAGACAAACTGTTCAGTTTTTCTTTAACAGTTGCTGAGAAATATCAAGCACGTAGCTTCAGGAAAACTGGGTAGACTGTCAAGTGGGTGTGACGTCAGAACACAATGTCAGTCCAAAATGCATAGAAAATTCTTCTCAGGCAAATGATCCATGAGACTCAGGGCCTCCCACGGTTAGGAGTGGTGATAATATTGAGAGGGGAGGGAGAAATCAGTGGGATAAGTCTGAGACTGTCTCCCCACACTTCTATCAGAGCAGATTTATTTTTATCCATGCTATATATTCAGATTCTATGTATGATTTTATATTTTAAAAGAGGGGAAAATAAGTCTGAAAACTTCTGGTCCCATCACCTTGTACACGAAGAAGGAGGCCCAGAGATGTTAAGATCACATGGCTTGTGAATGCTAAGCCAAAGTTAGAGTACAAGACCCCCAATCCCTTTTTTTTTCTTTCTTTACCACCGTGCTGCATTGTAATCTTCATAATAATGTTCTTGAGTATTGTATTGGGATCATTAGGAGATAGGCCTGTATATTCTCAGAGACTAATGTTGATGATAAAGTGCTGTTCTCGGTCTGAGACGTTCCCACTGACCTGTGCACTTGCAGTGATTTTTCTGGTGGTGGGGACAGGTGTGCACTGAGTCACTCTCACAATCGCCATTATCTGAGAGATGATTGGTGAGTCTCAGGGGTGTGATCTTTGACCGTGAACCTCAGCAAAGGCAACCGACGCCTTGAGGGAGAAAGCACGACTTGGCCTCATCAGAGTCACTCCTGGGGCTAACCGTAGAATTTCAGAGAGGCTGGATAAGGGCCGTTCCCCAGGCCAACCCACTCCTTTTAAAGCTGAGCGCACTGAAGCCCAGAAAGGTCAATCAGGAGGAGGGAGTTCAGGGCTCGTGGGCAACAGGCATTGATTCTTGTTTCTTGGCTGGATGGAGCTTGATTTGTCTATTTTCCTTCTTCCATTTCCACCAGCACCAGTCCAAGGTAGTGATGTAGGTAAAGGTGTCTGCTCTGCAGACTAAAACTCCCCTTGGTCTGGCTGTTCCAAGTTCTAGATGGAAGAGAGAAAGGGCATGCAGGAAGTTATCCTGTCTGCTTACTTCTCACCCCACTCTGTCTTGCCTCTGGGTCTTATCTGAAATAAAGATGGTGGTTCAGTCTCAATATGTTAACTCATTTTTCTTACGTCATTTGATTCAGAACTTGGGCGTGGAAGAGGGGTGTTATTTATTAGGTACCCTCACACCTCAAGTCTCAACATCCTACTTTCTAGAACTTATATTACCAGCAGTCTGCTGGCTGGCATCTGCATGAATCTAAGCTAACTTCCCTGTGGAGAATGGAGCCAGCTGGAGTCATTCTTAATAAGAAGCCCAGTGGTTGGCATCATCTGTTGGAATGGGTGAAGGCCAAAGTCATAGTGGGTTTTGACTGAAATTCCTTTTCTAAGCGGGATTTTTGAAAACATTTCTTAAGAATAAAACTTGAAACAAATGGGAGCCCTTGTTCCCACCAGGACTTAAAATACCAACATATGTATCAAAGAATCTATTCAATTTGATAAGTCAGTTCAAAGTGACCAGGAAATAACAACAAGAAGCCAGGCATGGAAACCAGCATTTGGTGTTTGGAGAACATTAAATGCCATCTGTACACGGGTTGTTCTCCCAAATCCTCAAGTTCTGAAACATTTCTCCTCCTCTTCTGCTTTTCCTTTCTTTTCAGGCATTCATTTATTTTTAGAGATACAGAGGGCTTTCTCTGATTAGGTCAAGGTGTCACATAAAAAAACAATAAAGGAGTCTGCCTAACAAGAAAGCGTCTTTGCCAAAGATAGGATGTACAAGGGAGGGAAGCTCTGAAGGGTGTGAGAAGAGAGAATTTAGTTAAGTCAAAGGTATTGCTTGGAAAGCTACTCTGCTGTGGAAAGAAAGTTGCTTATTATTGAGAAAGATAATGATTTTAAATGTTTCCTCTTTTGGCAGGATGCTAATACCATGTACCTCACAGAGTTGATGTGAGGGTAACATGAAGTAATTATGGTTAACACTCATGAACTGGAAAATGCTGTAAAAATATAACATAGTGTTAAGAGGGGTTGTTCAAAACCCTGAAAACACGACAGCTTCCTGAAAAAGTGGGTAATAGACATTGGCATGTTGTAGGGTATTCTGTGAACTGATTCACCAGAGGTCTCTTGGTCTGCTTTCCTCTTTATTATGCCATAGAAAGTACAAAGCATGAATACAGCTCCCTCTGAGGGTAGGTGCCAACACTGCGTGGCTGTGTTATCTAAAAACACGAACTTACTAAGAGTAAATGATATATCTACTACTCATTGCATAGCACCTAGCCTTCCACCATGCCCAGAGGAGTGTCTCCGTAGGCCCCCTCAAGATGGGAAGGGCTCCCCATAAATGTGAATGGCCACAAGGTTGCCAGCACTCATGGCATGGAGGTTTCTGCCCAGCTAAGGAAAAATCTAGAGAAGAAGAAACTGAGTGGTGGCGGAAATGGGTAGAGAAGATCTCACTTGATTTGGTACCCACATCAGATTAGAGCTGGGGGTGGGGGCTGGGGGGCAGGACAGGACAATGACACAGGACACGATAGAGCATCTCCCAGAATTCAGATGTTTATTCACTCCACAAATATTTTTTGAACATCTAGTGTGTGTTGATCTCTGTGATAGGAGTTGGGAAGACCCAGCTGTAAAGGAGGACAAGAGCCCCCATGGACTTCGTTTCCTGGTAGGATGACAGGAAGGTGGGCATGGTCTCGAATCAGGGCATGATTTGCCTCTTCCATAAACCTTAAAGGGAGCTGTTCTGTTCTGTGGTTCTCCTTCAGTAGCATAGTCTGTGTGGCTTGATTTTGATGTTTAAGGCAGGTAAGACTTTTCACTGTTTGCCTGTCATCCCATTTGTTCCTTATGCTCTTTTTTTCTTTTTTGAATGAAGAAAATTGTTTGCTTTCCAGTGCCATTTTAACTTGTTACTAGCGAGCATCTGGCCAGGGTGTTTTCCATTAGCGTGAAAATTCAGGAGGCTACAGAAGGAAATACCTACAACTGAGCAGCCAGAGAGCCTCTTCATTCCCTCGCCAGACAATGTGTCTTGCATTTCTCTAGTGTAAATAAAATGATGATTCAAAGAATGTTCCCCATTAATGAGTATCTGATTTAGAATAAAATAAAATCCATGCTGGGAAGTTGATGAGCTTGATTTTGCTGAATTGCTTCTAGCACGCAACTCATATTTATTGGTCCTTTCCCTTTGACAATTGTCACTGGCTGTCTGCTCTTCTTTCTGCTGAGTGGAAAGGGAGAGAGCTTGCAGTTGATTTTAGTTCCCTGTAACTGGAGGTGACATTTGAAAGCTCAAAGCTATTGAAAAGGTAGGTGATTATTAAAAGGTAATGTGTTTCTGTTTTCCTGATTATGACCTCCTGCTCTTGCAATTTGCTGCCAAGCACGTGTCAAAGCTGGAACACAGGTGGTGATGCATCTTCCCAGCTTAGGAAGAGTTTTAGGCCGTATTAACCGCCTACTTACTCAGCTTTCCTAATTGTTTTCAATAGTAGACACGCTGAAAAATTAAGATACAATGAGAGAGAGAGATGGAAGCTTATCTATGCTGCCTTTATTGAAGAGGGAGGAGAGAATAGGGGGAGAGAAAGAAAGAGAGAAAGGAAGGGAGAAAAGGAGGGAAGCACAAAGGAAGAGAGAGAAAACAGCACATAAGTAATCAGAAATAACACTTAAAAACAATTGCTGTGGGAGGGTATTTCCCAGAAAAGCGATAAAGTCTGTTCTGAGCACACACTCCACTTGCAGTAACCACGCATTAAAATTAGTGGTAATTTGCTTCTGCGCATTCTCCATTGGTTCCTAGTTAGGCTCCAACTTGCCACTCCAGGGTGCTCATTCAGATGAGAAGGATTGGACGTATTATGTAGAGCAGGAATCACGGTCAAGTGAGAAAACAGTTTTACTGGAGATAAACGATGGGTGCCCTGCACAGAGGACTGGGGCTCATGATCATCAGGACACAGAACGGTGCTTTCTGAAAGAGCTGATGGAAACAACCAGTTCATTTTCCTGACTAGGCTGTTGGCATTCGGCAAGCTGGGGCAGTGAAAACAGCCGGAGCGCTACAGCTTGTTCACTGTGTGAAGTTTCTTTGCCTGTGGAAGCTTCCATTTTTCCATCTATATGGCAGGACTAATACCTATGTCAAAGGAATAAATAAATGAAGTAATGTTGCTAAGCACTTCCAAGAGTTCCTGGCACACTGTGCATACCAGGTAGAGAAAACTGCTTCTATTAGTTATGAGGCTCTCTCCAAGAGATATTTTAAAAACTCTGCCCTTTGGTATTGCATCAACAGACAATTCAGAAATTTAAATTAGGGCAGGCTCCAAGAGAGAACATATCCTGCTACGTGTAGGCTGTGGCTGGAGGGACAAAACAAAAGAAAGAATTCATATCCCAAGCCTCCTGCGTTTATGGAGTTTTCTTTCCCTATTCTTACGGGCCATTCATTTGATGACTGATTTATGTTCATAAATCCCAGACCCGTCCCCCCTTCCCAAGCCCTCTGCAAAGCAATATCAAATTAAGAGCTACCAAGTCATTATCCCATCTTCTGAATTGGGCAAGTTATAGGCAGAGCTGGGCCCTTCACATAAATGCAGTAGAGACAGGACTAAATGACTGCAGACTTGAAGAATCCACAGTGCTCCCTCTGGCTTCAGGTCAGATGTCCTCCTCATACACAAAGGACTAGGTCGGGTCCCTTAGGAGGCTCGTCTGCAGATCTGGGTGGGGAGAGTGGGGTCCTTATGGTTTTCATGTGCGCCTCCCTGGATCTTCTGCTATAATGGTGATGGTGCCACTGGTGAGTGGGAAGTCCCAGGAGGAGCATCATGTGGGCACCAGGAGGGAACCTGCGCACAACAAAGGGCACCCTTCCATGGAACTGGGTCCATCGGTGCCCCTGTGGGGCCAAGTGGAAGTTGAATGGGCTCAAAAATGACATAAGTCACTTGCAGAAACTTAAGAAACAATGAACTTAGATTGAAATAGCCGCTAAGGTTTCAGCTTGTATGTTTACGTACCTTTGCTACAACTTTTAGTTTTGAAAAAGGGAGGATTAAAATTGTTTTGAGGCCAAATTGCAAGAAAGGGCCAGTCTGTAGCTGTGGCATCTGTTTCACATTCCATGCAATTTGAATACTCACAAATTTGCCTTCTTAAAATAATTGCATAATTACTCTTTAAAAATCAAGAAGTTAATTGATCCTTTGGAGACATCACCTTGGCAGTGTAGAATGGGTCAATTGGTTTTAATACAGAGAAGAGACTAGATGGATGGATAGATGATAGACCATAGATAGATGATAACTATAGATAGATAGATAGATAGATAGATAGATAGATAGATGAAAGTCTCAAAAGAATCTTCTAGAAAGAAGCCAGGCTAGCAACAAAGAAGATTTGCCATGTCTCTTTGGATCCACCCACAGCCCTGTGGCTCCTTCGCTTTACAATTGATGAGGCGTCAGTCACTCAGCCATTATGGAGCACAAGAAGAGCTCACGAAAATGTTGAGGGCTGGAGAGTGTTTCATTTCATAAAAAACTATTCTAAGAGGCGTTGCTTTGGGTTTTTGGAAGAGTAACAAGATTTTTTTTTAAATTATAAAAACAATAAAAGTTTATGGAAGAATATTTGAAAAATACAAGCAATGTTTTAGAACATTAAAATCATCCCTAGCTCTACTCCCTGACATTTTGATGCATTTTTTTCCAGATGGAAAGACCTCATACACAACTAGAGCAGGGAAAGAACAGGAAGTGGGTCAAAACTTTCAGAGCACTGGATGAGGCTCAGCACCCTGAGGTCCTGCTTTCTGGTCAACCAGCTGAGACTTCTCACAGCTGGAGCCCCCGGGGCTCTCTGCTCTGTCCATTTCTTCCTCCAGAGGAGGATGCTTAGGCCACTTTCTTCCCATAGTCCCACTCCTGAGGTTCTGCGAGTCTTTACAAGCAGCTGCCATTCCCTTTATTCCATGGTCTTTATGAGCAACTGCCATTGCCCCAGAGATGGGGGAACATGAATCCAATCGCTAATCTGTTTTGTTTCTTTGTTTTCCTCTCTTGGAACCCTGCAGAATGCTCTCTTTCTATATTCTTTACTGTCTATTTGGCATCACCTAAAGGCCTAAAAGCCCTTCTCTTACAATGGAAGGAATGCTTTGGTAGAGAGAGCACAGAACTGGGAAGCAGGGGTCCTGGTTTCCCCCTACCTTGTACTTGGCTGTGTGATCTTGGGCAAATTGCTCCATCTCTCTGGGGGTGTCAGGGAGCAGAAACTGCATCAATGGCTCTTGTATGGGGACAGGAGGACAGAAGCATGTCAGTCACCTAGAGAGATTTTTCAAATTAAGACAACAAGGTCTGTAAATGGTCACCCAAGTCAAGCCCTTTGTGACTCATTGGGAGGGTAGGGAGAGTGGAGATGGGAGGCAGCAGTAGGTGGGGACATGGTCATGGGGACTGGGAGACCACAAACTTCAGAGGAGGGTACTCTTACTCGCTTCTGTTTCTGTTGAGCAGCCAGGTCACCCAGACAACCCTCAGCACCATCCATCAGAAAGATCACTCAGGGCAAACAAATGCTGCCGTGAACTGAAGAGGGGGAGGGAAGGCCAACTCGGGTCCACCTTCTGTTTCTGGGCTACGTCTTGCCTGAAGACACTGACTCCAAGAGAAGGAGGGCGTCTTTTCCTCTCTCCTCTGGCTTTAGTGTCCGTTAAGACAAACTCTTTCTTGACTCTGGTTTTCGAACTTTCTAGAAAGAAAGGAAAGGTGTCTCTGAATTATCTTAGCAATGTGTTGATTTGCCTGTGCTCTTCTCAGTATTTTAAAGCTATCCATCTCCTTTTCCTATTCAATGGGGTTGGCAGGAGCTAAGTTTTGGGGGTCCCTCATACAAAGCCAGATAAAAGCCTATGTGATATTACTCAATTTATAGCATTTAGGGTGCAAGAGAGCCAGGAACCACATGCACCTTTGCCCACATTATTTTGGGGCCAAGTTGTAAAAGTCTTGGCTGGCATGAGTTTTGCAGTTAGTTTTCCATTTAAACATATGAAATGCCCTCTATGCTCACAAGACATAACCTTGTTACCTCCACTAAAATAAGCCTCTGTTAAATAACTGTACCATTTAGGAGGTTGGTGAGAAGAGATGGACGAAAACTTCTAGAACGTATCACAATTCATTGGGTTAGATGCACGAAAGAATGACTGGAGGAATAGTCCTTAGGGGAACTTTTAGTTCATAGGCATTTGCGCTTTTTCTTCTCTGAGCAAGAAGAGTTCTTATTCTTTGATCTCGGGAATAACGAATTGGGTACCTAGTGGCTGCTTAGTGATATTTATGTCCTGATGTTTTATATTTAAGAGGTCCTTGACGTAGTTACTCAATTACACAAAATGTAACTGGAAACCCCAAAACCAGCAATTGGGAGCAACGATGGTACAGATTTGCACATCAAATTATGACAGGAGCCTCACAGTGACTTCAGGCTCACCCTGAGCCAAGGCAACGTGAATGGGTCCTATGAGTGAATGAATGAATGACTGTCCTGACTTTGGATTCAATAGAGATCAGAGTCGAAAAGCAGTATTAGCAAATCCTTCATCATGTCCAACACAGTAAAAACGGGAAAAGGGTGTGCTTAGTCTTAGTTTGCTCAAATTACTATGGCAAAGTTCCATAGACTGAGTGACTTAAATAACAGAAATTTATTTCTCGCAGTTCTGGAGGTTGAGAAGTCCAAGGTCAAGGTGCTGGCAGATTTGGTGTCTGGTGGGGGCCCACCTCCTGGCTTGTGGATGGCCACCTTCTCACTGTGTGCTCACATGGCCTTTCCTCAGTGTGTGCTTGTGGGGAGAGAGAGAGATCTCTCTCTCTCTTCCTCTTCTTATAAAGGTACTGATCCCATCATGAGGGCCCCACCCTCATGACGTAATCTAAACCTAACTATCTCCCAAAGGACCCACCTCCAAATACCATCACATTGGGGGCTAAGACTTCATGATGAATTTTGGATGAACACAAACAAAATTCAGCCCATAACAGGGTGTAATGAATCAAAGACGTGTCAAGAGAGCATTGGGGGCTGAACTCCTGTGTCTATAAGCAAGTTACTGACTTTCTTGAGACTTTTACGTTCACCTGCAAAGTGATAATACCTATCTTAAGGATTGTCCTGAAGGTGAAATGACATGACCTATGTTCCCCACTTGACATCAATACTGGTCAACAAATGCTCAGTCGAGATGACTAACATTACTTCTATTGCTATTACTGTTATCAGTGCCTCTGTCATTTCTCCTTCCCAAAGGAAAGTAAGAACTAATTGTGACAGACTGACTTCAAAGAACCTCAAGAACTTCAAGACTTTGCCAGAGTAATGGTTTCCACCTTGTGTTTTCATCTACAAAATGCAACTGCTCCACAGACTGCTAAAAACCAAATGCAAGTAAGTTTTAGATGCTGTCCTGGCATTGGGAGAGCCCTTACTGGAATGTCAAGCGAGTAGTAACTTCTGAGTCTGTGCTAGTGCATTATGTTGAGCCTGACTCACTTGTTCTTACTCCTTTATTTTACAGGGTAAGAGTTGAACATAGGCCCCAAGTGGAAGACAGCATTAGAGGCTGGTAGCTTACCACTCAATGTCGTTTACAAAAGGGAGCTATGTAAAAAGCAATAAAGAAGCCCTTTCTGTGCCAGTCCTGGTGGCCTACTGCTTAAATCTGGAGTACTCTGCTTTGGTGTCTGGGTTCAGTTCCCAGGCACGGACCTACACCACCCATCTCTCAGTGGCCATGCTGTGGCAGTGGCTCATACAAAATGAGGAAAATTGGCTGCGGGTGGTAACTCAGGGTAAATCTTCCTCAACAACAACAAAAAAAACCCAAAAAACAAAAAAACCTTTCTTTTTTGGCAGGAATAAGTGTTTCACAAATGTCTCTGTGATGATGCTTTTATGAGTTGAATTTCTATGGTAGCTTTTTGTTTTTGGTTATTTATTTTGTTTTGTTTCATTGTTTTGGTGTTTTTGCCTTGAGAGGAAGCTTGCCTTTTTAGTTATTATCACCATGTACTGGATGGTTGGGGTCTCTTGATCATAAATAAACTTTACCTTAGTTACATCTGTCCTTAATTGGAATTGACACAGTGATTGATCCTATGTACTTAAAAGAAATGACTGAAAAATCCCCTTCAAGTTTTCATATACATTTTTCAAGGTATACTGGGGAAAACCTAGTTTACTGTAGTAGAGTTCCCAAAAACTGACTTAAAAAACTCCTAATTCTGTCACATTGAAATTAGAATAAACTTTCACTCATGATACATTTATATTTTTGTCCTTGGGTTGAGCAACTTCATAGATAGGAACCTTACCTGAGTTGTCACCACCATACTCATCACCCTCAAGAAGACAGCCAATTTGAAGGAAAAAAAGAAAAGACGTGGGGCTGGCCCCGTCGCCGAGTGGTTAAGTTCGCGCACTCCGCTGCAGGCGGCCCAGTGTTTCGTTAGTTCGAATCCTGGGCGCGGACATGGCACTGCTCATCAGACCACGCTGAGGCAGCGTCCCACATGCCACAACTAGAAGAACCCACAACGAAGAATACACAACTATGTACCGGGGGGCTTTGGGGAGAAAAAGGAAAAAATAAAAAATCTTTAAAAAAAAAAGAAAAGACGTTCCAACAATTAAGTCCCAAAGTAGAGAGAAACTGACCAAAATGTTTGCCTAGCTTCTTGTCACCCAACATGTATCTTGAGGTTCCGCAAAATGAATGAGTTGTGTTGAATGAACACTGAGGGCATATTTTAAGACTTCTCTTGACCATCTCTTACCAGATAAGTCAGGAGAAACACTTTCAGGATACTGTTTTGATTTTGTGTGTTTGTGTGCATTTTTAAAAAACCACTCCTCTGTCAGACCAAGTTGGGCTCTACCACCAGGAACAAGGTGACGGGGTCTGAGCCATTCCAGGTTAGGAAAGCAGGTCGGATGGTGAGGCATGTTCCCGCCAGTCAGCAGCAAATATGTTCCTCCCAAGGTGATGGGGTAACCACGCAGCCATTAGACCACTCCTCCTGAGCCAACTGGCATTGGCTATGCAGCTGTACCTCCTGCCAAGTCTCCAGAATCACAAAGAAGAAACAGGAATTCTGATCTAAGCTTCACACATGCTGAAGTGCCATCACTTGCTGTTTCCACACCAACTCATCAAGTTGCTCTTGACCTCTAAGTGCATCAGAGTCACCTGGGTGATGTGTTCAAAAAGGAGATTCTCCTGCTCCCCTACAAGAGGTTTTGATTTAGCCCTTCTAGGTTAGGCCTAGAAATTTGCAATTTTAGTAAGAATCCGAAGTGTTTTTGATATACAATCATGTGCCACATAACAACATTTCGGTCAATGATGGACTGCATATATGGCAGTGGTCCCGTAAGATTAGTATCGTATAGCCTAGGGGTGTAGTAGACTATACTGTCTGGGTTTGTGTAAGTACACTCTATCATGTTCACACAATGATGAAATCACATAAAAACTCATTCTCAGAATGTATCCCTGTCATTAAGCAATCCATGACTGTACGTGGTACATGGACCATACTTTTGGAAGCATCACCTAACACAGTGGTTCTGAAACTTGAAGGTGCATCAAAAGCACCTAGTGGTTTTGTTAAAACACTGATTACGAGGCCCACGCCCCAGAGTCTCTAATTTGGTAAGTCTGCCTTGGAGCCCAAGAATTTGTATCTCTAACAAATTCTCAGGTGATGCTGCTGCTGGGGACCACACTTTGAGAATCAATGGCCCATTAAAACACAGAAAGAGTACCTTTTTAAAAAGCTGTTGGCTAGGAAGGCAAGTTACTCTTTGAGAAAAAAAATCAAATAGACATTTACTGAGTATCTACTAGGAGAAGGGGTTTGGCACAGTAAAATAATATTTATTTTATCCTGTTAACTTTTTATTTATATTTTTTACAGATGAGAAATCCAAAGGTTGGGACAGCTATTGCCTTATTAAAGGTGACATAGTTAGCTAAAATATTTTAAAGTAGTTTTTTCCATTGAGTTCCTGTAGTTACATGGGCAACCATTTGGAGTAGCCTTTGGCCCAGCAAGGAGGCTGCTTTTTGCTACTACCCAACTCACCCCAGACTTCCCCAGCCTTGTCCTGTGGAAGGAAATGGCACTCATGCTACACATTTCCTGTGATAACAGAATGTGTTTTCTGGAAAGATGGCTGGATTTCATTGCTTACATTTACCATTTTAGGGGATGAGAAGTTCCCCTAGGATAGAGCCACCATACAGTTAGCAAGTCAATCATAAGGCATTGATTTCATTAGTTTATTTATTTATGAATTCATTAGTTCACTTAAATATTTACTGAGCATGAATGTATTTGCTGAGTATTGTACAAGGCACTGATATAGTAGAAAGTTCTTGAGTGAAGACAGTAAAAGAGAATTTGCATGCTTCCCTCTCCACTTATAGGCATCATATTCTGGGTAAGGCCCTTCAGTTCTCTGGGTCTCAATCTCCCTACTGGCAAACTTAGGGAGTGAGACTAGATGATCTCCAAAGTTCCTTCACTTTGAAACCCTCCTGACTCTGTAATTCAACCCCTACAGTGTGCCTAACCCTTGAGCTGTGGGAAGTATGTGTTTGGGGGAACGTGGTGGATGTAGAAGGAAGTAGAAGTAGAAGGAAGAGTCCCTGTCTTTGAGAACTGAAAAATCAAAATGTGCACACATGACATCATTGGAGAGGATTACAGTTTAGCATCTTCAGGAAGTCAGGTAGCACATCTTCCTGTGGGAGAGATGGTCAAAGCTGGTGGGCTATGAACTAGGGAGTAAGGAATGGAGAGGGTTGGATTAGCAGAAAGGAAAGGGGGGCAAATTCAGCAAGCGTGTAAGCTCAGAAGCATGAATTTTCATAATTTCACATCCCCTCCTAGTCCAGAGTCCTCTCTTCTGTGCTGGTCGCATCATCAGCACCTCTGGGGCTGGGTGAGCCACCTGCTTGTGTGTAGTGCTGCTAGGTTTAGCAAATAAAAATACAGGGAGCCCAGTGAAACTTGAATTTCAGATCAACGATACATTTTTTTAAAAGTATAAGTATGTCCCAAATGTTGCATGGGACATGCTTATACTTAAACATTTTCATAGTTCACCTGAAATTCAAATTTAACTGGGTATCCTGTATTTTATCTGGCAACTCTATGCATGGGGAATGTCTCAGAATCTGGGCATGCCCATGAACGTGAGGGGATAGCAGGATCAGCTGTTATTAACACTTCAGCTGTTCCTGATTCCTGGACCAGAGGCTCACCCAGAATGCTTAAATAAAGTTGTCTCTTCAGCCAGAGAGCAGAAAGAACCCAGCTACCCTTCCTTCTGCTGCCCACCCTCTCCTCAGGCAGGAGTTGAAAGCAGAGCAGCCCTTGGAATCCTCTTCTCTCGTGAGGCTGCTTATCACCAGGGTTAATACACAGTAGCCTGGTAGCCTTAGATTCCTCTACATCTCCCTTCCCTATGGCCTTGGAGGCTCCTGGACACACAAGAAAATCTCTCTGCTTGCTCCCTCTTGCCTCACTCTTATTCCCTTCACTCTGCAGCTCTACAGTGAGAGTAAAGAGCAGCTGGGGGAGGAACTTTCTGGCACCAGTGGTAGGGACTGGCTAAGCTATTTTTTTTCTAGGTAATTATTTTCTTTAAGAAAAAGAGTCCCTGGCTCCTCAGGTCATCAGGTTGGGGTGAGTTTTTCTCTTTGTTTCTCCATCTCCCTGTGTATTTAGGACCTTGAGTCCATTGCCTGGGTGAATTTGGCTTTGATCATTAGGTGGGCTGTCCCCAAGGACATCTGCAATCTGGAGGCTGATTGAGCAGCCTGAGCAGTACAATCCCTGTCCGTGTTCCAGGCTATCCTCGTCTGTGTAACGCGAGTTACAGAATTCCTCCAGGATACAGGTAATATCTGAGCTTTCTTCCATCAGGGGTCAAGAGACTCTCATGGGCAGACAAGCTCCATTCATTAATTTATTCCTCCGACATCTCTTCAGTGTCTACTTTGTGCCAAAGCAAATGTCTTCAAAATGAAGCTCTGTCCATACCCATGATTGCTCAGGAGGTATTCCATTCCAGCCTACAGTCTACTGTCCTGCCTTAGCGTGTGATGAGGTATGACCCATTTTACTGCAATCTGATGGGGCAGCCTGGAAGAGGCCCGGACTGAACTTTGACCTTCCTACTGGAATGGACCAAGTGCTAGGAACTCCAGATTAGTGGGTAAAATAAGGCAGCAGAAGAACAAGGCAATAGCGGGTAGTAACCGATATGGCAAGGTGTCAAGTGGAGAAGGTTCTATAATCCAGGGAAGTCTTTTAGCAATGAGGGACCCAACCATTGACTCAGGGTCAGGAGCGAGACCTCCGCTGAGAGGAAGAAGAGAAACCAACAGGAACAGGCAGAGCCTAAAGGGCCTGGGAAACAACTTCAGGCAGAAACCCGGTTACCTAAGATAGGGCACAGAGGGGCCTGGGTCTCAGAAATAAGAAAAATGCCCTTGGCAACACAGGGACACAAGTTGGGAGCCATAGGAGAAGCAAGTGATTTGGGGTGATCAGAGTCTTAAGTTAGAACTGTTTAAATTAGACTTTTCCAAAATCAGAATTGCTCCTTTGGGTTCCGTGAAACTGAGGATGCAGGTGTGTGTTAAGTGGCTTAAGAAGGGGCCAGGTGGAGGGCCAGCCTGATGGTGTAGCGGTTAAGTTTGTGTACTCTGCTTCGGGGGCCTGGGGTTTGGATTCTGGGCGTAGACCTACACACTGCTTATCAAGCCATGCTGTGGCAGGCGTCCCACATATAAAGTAGAGGAAGGTGGGCGCGGATGTTAGCTCAGGGCCAGTCTTCCTCAGCAGAAAGAGGAGGATTGGCAGCGGGTGTTAACTTGGGGCTAATCTTCCTCAAAAAAACACAAAGGAAAAAGAAATTATTATAATAAAAACAAAAAAGAAGGGGCCGGGTGGGATAGGTGCACGCTGGGCAAGGTCTTCTCTTACTATCAGCCCCTCATGAGTTCCCATGATCACAGAAATTCAGTGGGCGTTTCAGGCATTGAAAATGATTTCCATTGGGCGAATCAGTGTAATCAGTCTGGATTTCTAGAAAATCTACAAGGCAGCAAATTTAAAATTTCATTGAGAATGGAAAAGCAGACAGATCCTGACAAGGAGCTCTGGCTTCCTCTGTAAACAGGGACTTTAGCTTGGTCCCCTGGTAAAGGAAGAAAATTGGGAAATAATGTAGAGAGGCCTTTGAAGCCTGAGACAAGTTGAATTATGATACTGACAGGTGTTTGCCTGCCTGTAGTGGGACCTGCTCTCCTCACAATGCAGCGGTCTTTGCACATCCAGGGCTGCCTAGAGAAACCTGCTGTAGGCGCAGGTCCGGCCCAGGAGTACAGGGGAAATGTTCCAGTAAGAAGCCTGTGGGCCAAGCAGACGAGGCCCTCAAGGAGTGACGAAACAAAGTGCCAGCAGGTGCTTCTCTCGCCTGAGCTCCTGCAGTCAGCACGCGAAGAAACCAGCTGTGTCTCTGGTGACAAGTGACCGTTCTCAAGCTCTCCGGAGCATGGAGTCATCCAAGCAGAAAGATCAGTCTATGGTTGAGTGCAGGTAAAGCAGAGACGCTGGGTGCCCAGCAATAGCTTGAAGGGCTGGATGAAGGACACAAAGAAGGACAACAGGCATCTGCAGTTTCCCAGGAGAGGGGAGAGAGGCCGTGGTGCTGGGGGAAATGCCATGGCTTCAGAGGCCATTGATAGCAAGAGAGCTTGTTATTGTCTTTACCAAGAGAGCAAGTATTTGTGGCAGCAAGTGGTCTCCCTGGACCCTGCCCTGCCTGCTCTGTCCTAGAAAAGTCACACAGCCAGCCTGGAGTCAAAAGAGGATCTCCGCTATTACACACCCTCAGGACTTGGGTCGATATTCTTTAAGGTTGCAAATAAATATTTATAAGTGAGGCTTCCCTTTGGGGCTCTTATTACAACTTCTCTGATTTATAAAGATTCTGAAAAATGTATCTTAAGTGTTCCATGTATTTATCCACATCCTAGACTGAACAGCTACACCTGGGGGAAACACCCTGGCTTGACCCACTCCACGCTGATGGCTGGGTCCCGCAGCTCTGGGAGGCGAGGTGACAGACTTTTCAGCGTGAAACTCTGGAATGCAGAGCCACGGTTCATCATCTTCTCCTGCTGGGCTATCTCAGTGCTCCCGACTGGGAAGAGTTAATGCAATGTCAAGAGATGTTTGGACTGGGAGAGGTGATTATGGTAATAACCCCGAACACTTGCCTAAGAACTTTGGCTTCTCAAATATATAACAACATCTAATAGCTCTGCTTGATTCTCAGCCATTCCATGGAGGAAGTCAGATCATTATTATTATCTCAGTTGTTTGAATGAGGAAACTGAAGCACAGAGGGGTTGACTAACTTGCCTGAGTCCACACAGCTAGGACTCAGGTGGGTCAACACACTTCAGTGCTCTTCTCAGCACACCATGAGGGCTCCTCCAAACGAGGGCATGTTCCAGACTCCTGGTCGGTTGCTTGTTCAAACTGTTCTTCACATTCTCCCCCATAGTCATTCACCCCCATGTGAGCAGGGTTGGTGGCCTTGCATTCTAGATTGAGACCTCCAGTGCTGCTTCTCCCCAAGGATTTTGTTTCCCGAGTGTCTTCTTCACTCTTTTTCATTTTGTTCAATAGCTTTAATCCTGGGTAAGAACCTTAATTTTTATTTAAGCTCTTACTCTATGGAAGACACTGTTATTAGTTCTTTACTAATTCTAACTCATTTATTCCTCATAATAACCCTATGAAGGAAAAGCCACTATCGTCTCCATTTATAAGTTTAAGCCAAGGCCAGAACATTAAGCAGTTGCCTCAGATCCCGCAGCCAGGAAGTGGCAGAGGCGGGATTCAATTTAAGTTGGCAGACTTGAGAGTCTGCTATCTTAATCACCACACTATGTCACCTCTTTTAACCTAGAAGAGTGATGCTGAAACCACAGCATGCATCGGGGTCTCTGGAGGGTGTGGTAAGACCCCGGTTCGTCTCAGCTTCTGATTCAGTGGATTTGGGGAGGGGGCCTGAGAACTGGCATTTCTGACAAATAATGATGCTGATGGTGCTGAGTGAGAGCCCGCACTTTGAGACACACTGGTCTAGGGACTGCCAGTGCAGCTGCTTCAGAATCAGCTGGGCGAGGTTCTGAAAAATGAAGACTCCAGGGCTCCGTTCCCAGATATTTTGATTGAATGGATTTCCGAGGAGGGACTAGGAATCTGTAGCTTTCCACTGGAGATTCTGATGTGCAACTAGGTGAATCTCCTGGTGACTTAGTTTTCCATCTGGAAAATTAGCATAAGAATTAGTTTACCTACAGGGCTGTTGACCAGCTCAAAGGAGGAGACCAACGTGAAAGTGAAGCAAAGATAAAAGTTCTAATTAGAAGCAGTTTATTCTGTTTGTTAAGCAGTTTGTTGAGGATTTTGTAGTTGGACCAGCCTGATTTTCATTCTAACTTTCCATTTTCACCTGTAAATCCTTATTATTTTTTAAAATTCAATTTAGTTTAATTTTTGCTGAGGAAGATTGGCCCTGAGCTAACATCCATGCCAGTCTTCCTCTATTTTATACGTGGGATGCTGCCACAGCGTGACTTGATGAGCAGTGTGTAGGTCTGCACCTACAATCCGAACTCACGAACCCCAGGCTGCCAAAGCAGAGTGCACAAACTTAACCACTACACCGCCAGGCTAGCCCCAACACTTGTAAACCCTTACCTCTAAAATGTGAATAATAAATAGAGTTTTCATAGGCTCCTCATGAAATAATACTGCTATTGTGCTCAGTGCATAGTAAGTACTCAGTCAAGTATAGCTTTATGTAGTTTAAAAATAATGCATTATTTTTTACTGTCCTTTCTGCCATGCTGATAGCTGTGTTTGTAAAACTTGTCTGGTTAGTGCACCTTGATAGACCTCTTCCTTGCTTCCTTAAAGTCCACCTGTTCCTTGAACTAGTCCAGCTCTTTATTTGATTCCTTATATGCTGGTCAATCCTGTTTTGAACATCTCTGTGCATATATTGCGACCTCAGGATCTTATTCCTTGTTTCATTTATCTAATTGTGGAAAAGAACAATAACTAATATTTGTGTCTCTATTTAAAGTTTTACAGAACACTTTAAGATACAGTACACTTTAATATACATTGGATGCTGCGGAATACAGTGATGATGATGATGATGATGGTGATGGTGATGAAAATGGTGATGATGATGATGATGATGATGGTGATGATGATGATGATGATGATGATGGTGATGATTCCTTCTTGCAAGTGGGACAAAGAAAGAGAAATGAAATGATTTGCATTAGATCTCCAAACTCTAAATGTCAGAGACAGGACTCAGTCCCGTCTAGACTCCACCTTGTGCTGGACTACAGTGAGAAATATGGTATCTGTTGCCTGCATTTCCCTTCAGATGCATTTTGGTCATTTCACCTCGCTCCTCTTCCCTCACAAAAAATGCTGTTGAGATTTTAAGTTGAATTCCAGTAAATTTATCAATTAATTTTTGCAATATTGAAATTTTCTCCCCGAGAACTTAGCTTGCTTCACCAGTCACCCATCTTCTATATCCTTTGGCCAAGCTCTATGGTTTTCTTTATACATGGAATACAAATTTCGTATTAAGTTTTCTTTTAGGTAGTGTATATTTTTGTGCTTATTTGGATGGGTTCATTTTTCCCATTTTATTTTCCAGTTGATTATTGCTGATGTGTAGGAAATTTATTTATTTTGTGAATCTATTGATTTTGATTACAGTTTTATAAGCAGTTGCTTAGCAAAACTCTGTTAGAAGTAATCAGTTTTTCAGTAGATTCTCTTAGACTTATAGACATAAAAAATTATATAATTTTCAAATAATGATAATTTTTAACAATTTAATGTAAATTCTTTTCTTTTCTTATTGCTTTATCTGAGATACTTTTGCAAAATTTGAGACAATGAGGAAGTTGGCTTAGGTTTACTTTTTATTGGCAAGATTAAATATACTCTGAAGATTAAGCCATATGAATGAAGTTAAGCTTCATGTCTTGAAACAGTTGCTAAAATAAGAACTTTTCAAAGGTTTCCTGGCTTTGATAGATTTCATACTATATGGTGTGTACATTATATAAGCTCATTCAACATTAAATAGGAAACAAAGAGGAGGAAGTTTCTACATTTAAGTAGCCAGTCATTCACTGGCTTGATCTCAGGAAAGCAAGCAAAAGTTATCTCTGGAGCATTGAAATAAAATTCACTAATTGAAATTAATTTCCAGACTGAAAATAAATTCACTGACAGTAAATATGATCTCACTCACCTATTTTTTTTTGCATTGGTGATAAGCGCTGTGCTTTCCATAAATATAAAAAAGAGTGTGATTGCGTAGCACTTTGTTTTCTATAGTCTTTGGGACGGGCCTTATGATAGTCAAACTTAAAAAGAATAATTATTGGGGGCTGGCCCCATGGCCGAGTGGTTAACTTCGCACGCTCTGCTGCAGGTGGCCCAGTGTTTCGTTGGTTCAAATCCTGGGTGGGGACATGGCACTGCTCATCAGACCACGCTGAGGCAGTGTCCCACATGCCACAACTAGAAGGACCCACAATGAAGAATATACAACTATGCACCGGGGGGCTTTGGGGAGAAAAAGGAAAAAATAAAATCTCTAAAAAAATAGAATAATTATTTCTGTTGATAAGAAATATTTAAATATGTAAATATTTACATCAAAACATAGAAAGTAGGACTTTAACAATTTAAGGAGATCAGGGTTTCAATGAGGAAACTGAGGCCCAGAGAGCTGAAATAACTTGCAGAAGTTCAGGTATGCAGCAGTGGTACAGGAGATCTAAAAGTCAGATTTCTTGGCTTTATGTATTCATCCATATTCAGACAATTTCTAAAACATGCCTTGTAGGTAATTGCCATTTTGTTGATCTGAAATATGGTTAATTGCATTAATGGTCCTCAATGGTGCCCAGGCTTGCTGAACCCTTGTAACCTCAAGCAACCAGTACTTCATAGATCATTGTACTTTGAATTTACTTTTAAAGTTTCTAGGGCCACTCCTCCAAGAGTAAACCTCAGCCCAAGTCCTTCCAGATCGTGCCGATCTACATCTACTCCTCCGGAGAGTGAAGATGCAGGAAGGACTGCCTAACTGGTCTACACAGGGCACAGAATGATGATGGAAGAGGAATCACCCTTCCTCCCCAAGTCACAGCCAGGAAGCTGGCCATTAGGTTAGTTCCACTTACCTATGCTTAGTGGAAATACGATAGTGTGTTACAAGCATAATTATTAGTTATCTTTGGAAACTCCTAACTAATCTCTGAAAAACAAACCAAAGATCTTATACCTCTACCTTAATAGATCAGAATGTGGCTTCCAGACCTATATTTTATTAAAAAATCCTTATAGCAGACATTGTAGGTTAGCTCACTCCAATTTTCTTTTACCTTTCTTAGCTTTTCTTAGTTTTCCTCTACTGTGCAAGCCGGAAAGCTAAAGATCACATTTGCCAGACTCCCTTGCAGCTAGAATACAGACAAATAGCCTTGGTTCAACCAATTAGAGCCATTTCATTTGTGACTTGGAGAAATAAGAAGAAGCAGCTGTGCAAAGAGAAATTGGATCTTCTGGGTATGAAGATTTCTTCTCAGGTAGCAGTGGCAAAACTCTCGGATTCCAATCTCAAGGGTGGCCAATGCCTTGAGATGGGCAGTGGTGTTTCACTATAACAGTCTAGAGTGTAGCTGGGTCTTATTCCTGGCTGCTTTGGTTCTGGCTGTATAATGAACAAGACTGGGTCCCTGATTATCCTGGAGGTTCTATGATCTTCTTAATATCCTCTAATATCCCTTTCTGCTTAAATTGGCTAGACCTGACTCACTCTTTTCTGTGTATTTTTAAATTTTTAATTAATTAATTTGTTTTGGTGAGGAAGATTGGCCCTGAGCTAACATCTGTTGCCAATCTTCCTCTTTTTAAAATTGTTTTTCTCCCCAAAGCCCCAGTACATAGTTGCATATCCTAGTTGTAAGTCCTTCTAGTTATTCTATGTGGGATGCTGCCATAGCATGGCTTGATGAGTGAGATGTAAGTCTGTGCCCAGGACCCAAACTGGCGAACCCCAGGCTGAAGAAGTAAAGAGTATGAACTTAACCACTACGCCACTGGGCCCACTGGGCTGGCCCCAACTTGACTCTCTTGATTGCAATTGAGAATCACAATTTATAGTCTTGACTACGATAATAGCAGCAAAAATAACTAATGTAATGTAGAGTGTATCTATGTAACACTATTATATATACAAAAATAGTAATATTTTATTGTAATGTATTTAGCCTGTTATGTACAAGATACTCTTCTAGGCACAATTAACACATGTATTAATTTATCTAATTCTCACCTCTACCTCTAGGAGTTTAGTACGTTATCCTCATTTTACAGATGAGGAAACACAAGTGTAGAGGGGATAAGATGCCTAAGATCACAGAGCAAGCAAGAGAAAGAAGCTCATATTTAACCAAGGCAATCTGGCTCTGTAACCCTTGACCCGACTCCTCAGACCTCTACTGCCTTCCAATCTTATGAAATAGGTATTGTTATTGCCATTTTACAGATGAAAAGGTGAGGAACCTTCTGAGAGGTTCACTGACAGCAATTACAGAGCTGGTAAGTGACTGGCATTAAACGGATCCAAGATCTCCAGACTCTACACCCAGGGGTCTTTCGGCTACACCTCACAGCTGGCCAGAGTTTCACTCTGTTGCTTATTTGTCCACTCATTTATTCAAATTGTCAATTATTCATGCATCTCTCCATTCATCCAGCCATATTATTCCTGTGAAAGTACTGTTCTTTTCTATTTGTGGAAGAAGATGGAGCTGTGGTCCCAGGGCCCTTTCCTATAATGTGCTGAGACCCACACCTCATTTCCTTTGGGGTCCTTTAGAGGTGTAGCATGGCCCATAAAAAACACCATCTCTGCTCATATCTCATGATTTTTGCAAATTAATGATCTAAGTAAAATGGACCATTGCCTTTAAAAGTATGCAATAAAAAATGATAATAAATGCCAGGCTGAAGATTATAATGGAAAAACAACTGTTTGGAGTATTTTGCTATGGTACGGTTCCCCAGCCTGACTGCTTTAAGTGGAGCTGGCTGGATTTTTTTGGGTTCCATGTTCAATGCCTCGAGACTTCACACATGGCTGAGTGCAGAATGAGAACTGCCTGTGAAGTCAGAAGAGGCTTAAATCTAAGGCCTGCCAATAGGCGTATCAATTAGACAGTGACCCAGAAATTCTTGGAAGAGTGATTTTTGAGCTCCCTTCTATTTCCTTGAGGGCTCCTTCTCTTCCTTCCCACCTTCCATGACTTCTTGGTAGAAAACTGGAAGAGCTGGGACTTTTGCCCAGGAAGGTTTAGGAAAACAAAAGTTAACTGCCGTAGCTTCGAGAAATAAATTGCTCTGTGAGGCAAAGGAAAATCAAAGATCTCAGGAGAAAAAAATGAAGCCACAGTTTCAATTATAACTGTTACCAGGTTTAGATCCAACTTTGGGCCAAAGTGTCATCCAGACAGATGTTCTTGCAATTTGGTTTCCATAATACATGTTGTACTTGTGAAAATATTTTAATGACATCTCGGCACTTTACTAGACCTCAAATTCTAGAGAAGTTTTCAGGTCAAGAAAGGACCATTTGCACCATCTCACCCAGTGACCTCTTTCATTCTGCTAGGGCTTATGGAGAACATTAAACTTGTAGATGCAATTATTGCATAATAAAGTATTGATTTTCTAAGAAACCTTGTAACATTTTCTTCTTCATAATTAGCATTTACAAGGACTACCTCCAAGAACTTTTACGGAGGATTAACCACCTATTGCTACTTAAATGAGACACTTAGTACTTAATTCAAAAAATAAACAGCATTAGAGAATGGCTTCAGTTCATACAAATGCAGATCAGCTGCCCATCGTTTATGAGTTCTTACAGTGCCATAGTCTGGATTTTAAAATAATTTTGATATATGATATAAGCTATTTTGCAAATGTAATTTAAAGGCAAGTTCAATTATCTTCTCACAGCTGAGAGGGACTTTAGTTTGGTTTGGCGATGGTATAACTAACGTTGAATTATCTCCTATGGACAGCTTTCATCTGTTAAAGTGTCAGAAAGAAGAACAATGCACAGTTACAAAATTAAAGTCCCCCTAAAGTCAAAGAAATTTTCAAGTACAATTTAATTTCTCCTATGTAGATGACTGAGGTTATTTAATACTCCAAGCGAACAAAGGCTATGATGACTAGATATATTCATGGGAAGAAAGAGAAGATTTATAAATAAGTCATCTGAACAAGATGTTTTCCCAAGTGTTTCTGGTTTGCTCCCGTTGAAATGAGGGGAGTGCTTTCGTGTCCTTCATATGTTCTGTGGAAGTTGTTTCCTGAACGTGTTGAAGTTAGCTTTGGGGGAACTTCAGACACCAGGGCTGCTGGATCTTGAGAAATCGTGTGCTAACATCAATACTGCACCAGCCAACCTGGACTCCATTTCCAATCCCACCACTGATGAGCTCTGCCCCTTAAAAATATTGCCTGTCTTCAGCTGTATGCTTCAACTCTGCCGTCTGGGCAGCAACTTGGCATTGGTCTTGAAATCAGAGAGATGTGGTACCACTTATTCCTTCTGTATCTCCCAGGGGAGAGTAGGAGGCATTGAGTTAAGCAACCAAAAGATTTCATTGAGCTCCTCCTATGTCCTGAGCCTTGTGTTGAATGGTATGGAGGCAGAGTTGGAAAGGAAGCATAGATGCTGTCCTCAGGTCACTGACAATAATCACATGTCAAATACATGTGCACAGGTGACCAATCATACGTAACTGTGTAGGTAGAGTTTCTACCCATGCTGTTCCCTTTGCCTGAAAGGTCTTGCCCTTATTTCTTCAACCAACTAACCTGAACCATCTTTTAAGATGTAGCTCAAATCCTCTTCCTCCCAGGAAGCTTTCTCAGAACCTAATGCTCATAGCTTTGTTATTTTCCAGATTATGTCAAAATGATCTTTCCACAGGTCTGGCTCAGTTATTAGAATCTGGTTTCCCCCAAACACGATTGGTTGTGTTTCTTTCCATATCCCAGGGCTTAGCACCTATCTTTTAATGGTA
This sequence comes from Equus asinus, assembly GCF_041296235.1. Taxonomy (NCBI): domain Eukaryota; kingdom Metazoa; phylum Chordata; class Mammalia; order Perissodactyla; family Equidae; genus Equus; species Equus asinus. Next base: position 46,988,753 of record NC_091795.1, on the reverse strand, counting down.
TTGGATAAACACCTCCAGGGAGTCATGCCCATCTTCTCTGTCTACCTATAGCACACAATTTTTCTAATGATAAGGTGCATATAACTACCTTGAATTATAGATATTTGATGATGTGTCATCTTTTCTAATAGACTGAAGGATTAAAGGTACTTTGCAGGAAAAAAGACACTTCTGAACCTTTCCTACCACTTCTTGGCCAAGGGACTTGGGCATTATCAGAATAACAATGTTTTCTTCATAGAATTGTTAAGAAATTTAAATGACATGGAAAATGCCTAACAATGTTTGACACACCATGCATATTCAATAAATGTTATTCTCTATGCCCATACTCTCATCGATGAAAGAAAAAATATCTGGAAATATGCACTTTGCACACAGTAGATATTCAAAAACAGTGGGTGAAAAGATATGAAACCAAATTAACTATATGGACAATTAATAGAATGGAAGTTCAGAGAAAGGCTGTTACTTTGGGATGTGTAGTTCTCAGCAAGTATTTTGTGCATGAAGGGAGAGCTAGATAAGCACTGAAGTCTACAGGAGATTTCCAATGATCACAAGCTAAGAAAAATAACAACCATGTACTGAGCATTTATGTTGTGCCAGGCGCTATGCAGACCACTCTATGTGTCTCATTTAATCTTCACAATAATCATATAAAATAAGTATTATTATAATTACTACCATTTCACAGAGGAGAAAACTGAAGTTTTGAGAAGTTGAATTATTTTTTAAGTATATATAGGTAATGTATCAGTCAGCTGTTGCTACAATAATGCTGTATAATAAACCACACCACAACTCAATAGCTTGAAATGGTAAAAATCATTCACTCTCATGCTCATGGAGCTGCAGGTTGGCTATAACTCAGCTGGACTAGGCTGGTATCCAGGTTCTGGTCACTGGGCCCTGCCCTCTCACTGCTATACCTACCATATTGTCCTTGGAGCATGGCTACATGGAGCATGTGGTCTGCTTCATATGACTCATTTTGGGGCTGAGGCTGAAGGAACCACGATTAACTGGAACATGTTCTTCTCGTGGTATATCATGGGAGCACAAAAGGACAAGCCAAACTGTGCAAGTACATTTCAAGTCTCATACCAATATCCCATTGGCCAAAACAAGCCACATGACCAACCCCAAAGTCAAAAGGTAGCAAGGAAGTTCACGCCACCCACCATGAGGTCTTAGCAAAGACGTGGATGTATCTCTCTACTGCAAGAGAGTGAAGAACTGGGACCAATAATTCAATTCCACAGGTGATAACTGGCAGAGCCAGAATCTAATCCATGTCTGTCTAATGTAAGAGCACAAAATCGTATTCTCTATTGTATATCATCTCCAAAGGGAGAAAGGGCTTTCAGGTGGAGGAGCAGCATGTGCAGTGGTATGTTAGAAGGAGAGTGAGGAGACATTCTACCTGGAGCAAGGAGAGTAATGCAAGCACAGTAGTGGCCAGAGTGTAGAGAGCCACAAATGCAGTAACTACAATGCATAATCCAGTAAACACTCATGATTTTATTAGCAGGCCAGTCCTGAAAATCCCAAAGATCCCTAGGTAAATGGGCCAATATTTGTTTTCAGTTTCAAAGTGCCATCTGCACCCATGGTCTCTGATAGCCTATTTGTTCCACCTTTGCAGGTTAGAAAATAGTTACCTATAGCAGTCAGCATCCCAGCCAGAAAGAGACAATAGAGTCAAAATGGTTTCACTGAACAGAATTGAATAAAAGGACCATTTACAGAGATGTAGTCAGGGAAAAGGGAACACAGAAGGGTTGATGAGGCACCCAGCGACTAGCAACAGTAAAAGTCATTATTACCCCTCAGCCTGAAGGAACAAGGGAGGGAACAGCATTACAAGAGCCTGAGGAGAGCTAGAGCTGTGGAGGAATTGCCCAGCAGGACCACAGTCACGGTCAGAGCCATGGTGGGGCAGGGAGTGAGCATGAGGCATGGGAGTAGGGAGAAGGGAGGATGGTGATGGGAAAATAAATACCCTGGCCTCTCTTTTCTCCCACCTTTCCCATCTCCTACTAGCGATTCCAATTGACCAAACCCAACTGGAGGCCAGAAGATAAGACCATCTCAGATGCATTGTGTAGAGACCACCATGTGGGGCACAGAGCAGGGCAGAGAAAAACATTGAATGGATCTGGGGAGGAGGAAATGGAGAATAATCAGCACATGACCCCTTAACTTAAAAAATTAGGGAAAATAAACTTCCTCTGGACAAAAGCAGCTACAAGGATGAGTAACTTAGCCAAGGTACCCTGCTAAGGAATAAAATACCTAGCACAGGGGCGCATGACTTAGTAAGTGGTAACCAGGCTGGATTTCAATCCCCACTCACCTCCTAAGCTAGTGCCTTGGTGTCAGGGTAAGCTGTACAATGGTATGTAGCAGCCCTGTCTACACCAATCTTGACTTGCATATCTGACTATTAGCATAGGAAGCACATAACCCCAAAAATAGTTATGGCAAGAAGTTGATTAAATAGGTCTGAATACCCCAAATAGCTGAGCTTCTATCACTAACAGAGTGAAATACATCTTGATATCTTGCCTCCATCTGCTGAAGCTCATTTCCCAAGACAAGACCCGACTGCCTTGGACTTCTCTGGACCATGTGTGGCCCCTCAAGTGATGGTCAAGCCTCCTGTGTGCTGCCTGGAACCACATCCCCTGTTTCCACCACAGATGAAATTGGAGCTCCAAGGACCTCCCCTGCATCCAAACATCGAGGAGGAGGCTCCATCTATCCTGGCTGGCTTTGTACCCGCATCACACAAAATTCCCCATGGTCTGGCAATGAATAAATGCATCTTTCTTCTGATATTACAGGGCCATTGGTCTAAGAGGTTTGAAGAGGGGGGAGCCAAGTTCATAACTACAAAACGATCATTTCAGATAGCCTTAAGTCTTAACTAATCTGCACAAACAAGACAGTCTGGCTTTTCTGGGAGTGATTGCATACTTGCCTGTGTTCTCAGGCTCCCAAGTTCTTTGAAAGCTGGGAGTGTCTCCACCTGTCCTCCTTTTCCTCATTGCTTCTGAAAACTCTGCCCTTGGCTGGGCCCCTTGGTATGCAGAACTGTCTGGATGAGTCTCATTTTTTGTCAAAAAAAACCCAAAAAGTTAATTGGGTGGGGGCACTGTGGGCTATTTGCAAGAACAGATTTTTTTCTTCAACGTTATAATTATTCTTATTTAATTATTTACCTAATCCAGCATGAATGAATTCCTGCCGTGTAACAAGTACTGAGGATACAGAAGTAAAATCTAGGTCTCTGCCTTCAGAAACATACACAAAAAAACACAGCGAATCCGAGATCTTTGAGCTGAGAAGAACTTAGAGAGAATTCTACTAAGTTAGGCCCTTACTTTTCAGCAGCTAAACTGTCTCCAGTTTACAGAGACCCATAGGAGGGTCAGAGAGTTCCCAGTTTACCTTGTCCAAGACCTCATAGCTGGTGACTGGTAGTGAAGAGACCAGAGCACTGCTCTTCCTCCCTTGTCAAGATGTCATGGTAAGTAAGAGTGTGCTGAGAAATTCCCATTACCTCGGCAGGGGTTACTAGAGCCTGTGTCACCTCTTTCACAAGCAGAACCATAAACCAGACATTCTTGTTAGACATTGCATTGGTCTGTAACACTGCTAGATTTAATGGGAAATCTGAAAATCTGAACTTGGTCAAGACCTCATTTTCAAAGCCAGCCCTAAGGCCTACAGAGAAAGGTTTCTGGCTTAGACACATTGCATACACCTTACTCCTTGGGCTAGAGGGGAAAAGGCTTTAAAGCTTACCTGGTAGACCAGGTGCCTCTGGGCTGTTCTGGGCTTGGTTTACTTCTTGGCCAAGGGGAGGCATTTGACAACCTCTGGCCTAGAACGAGGTCTTGGGGCTAAATGATACAATCCTCGCTGAGAGAAGACCAAGAAGGCCTGGCCTCCCTACCCAATAGCCACACCCTTGTGCCCCCGTGCCCCTGAAACAAGAGCAAAATCTTGCCCCATGACTGTGTGGTTATACTTAGTTATGTACCAGTATAATCAATGCCACTTAATGTAAAGTGAAAACAGAATTTCTGCAGCTGCCAACTTCCTCCAGCTCAGCCAGTACTGTATGCTGACTTCATTTATAAGCATTATTTTCTTTTTCATCATGCTGATTGCAGAAAGAAAGTCAGTCCAAGAAAGAAAAACAGACATCAAACTTCAACTGACAATACACAAAATACAAAATTTAGATTGTAGGTATTGATTTCCATCTAGTGTCACGCCAATTGCTCCATAAAATTGAACCCCTCCTGACATCTTAGTCAATGGTCAATTTGAATGCATCAGGCCCAGGAGCTCTGCCGGATCCCAGCTAAGGATCTTGCCTGGGCAACATGTTTCCTATTTCTTCAATTTATTCCCTACCCTCACCCAAGATTCTCTGCCAAATGTTCAAGAAATGCTTCATGAAAATAAATGAACTTTTGCTTTTCTAGTCATTCAGTCATTGCTGTGGTTTCATTAGCAAGAGCATGGCTGCCCCGTAGGCATTTTCTTACATTCTATCTACTATGCTTGGGTGTGAGCTCCATGAGTCACTAAGACATTGATGGAGCATAGTCTGTTGGGCCACAGTGAAAGGCGTTGCTGACTGTGGAAATCTTTAGAGTCCAAGCAAAGGCATTTAATGCTTAGAAAATAAGGGTTTTCCCAAAGCTTGCTTGGTAATAATAGAGAAGAGGGGAGTTTTTACACGAGGTTATGGTATAGGTAAGTTTGATTTTTGTTTTGAGCCAAGCTGCTACCTCGTATGTGTGGTTTAGTGTTGGGGAGGGACTTGGAAAATTGTAACAGTACGCATGTTAATTGAAGTCAAAACTATCTCAGAAAATAGATGAGAGCTCACCAGACACTATATTTGGCTATGGAACACCCCTTCCAGTCAAAATTCCAGCTCCAGCTCCTAGCTCTTTTGAACAATTCTTAATACACCAATTTCCCAAAAGCAACTCATCTTCTGCAGTGATGACACAGACCTAGGCAAGATAATAAAAAAAAATCACCATCATCTGACTCCATCCTTCAGAATTTTTGCTTTGCCCTCTGTACCCTTTGAAGCCAGCAGGAGCTTCCCTACTTAAGCAGATACGTTGAGGTGGGCGAGTGGATTGGAAATCAGGCCATCCCTAGAAGTGAAACACCACCAATGGTTAAATTAAACTCTTCGTCAACGCACGTTTTCCAAAAGTACTAGAAATCTCTGAAGAGTGCAATTAGAGAGCTCTGTTCTTCAACAATTGAATTTACCGCATCTTGCTTTAACTTTCCAGACATATGAAAATGCTAATGTCTATTGGTATATATAGAGAAATATGGCAAAATTCCAAAGCAGGCTGCAGAAAATAACAAAAATGGCCTCCGCCCTGTCCCCCAGGCCCTGCACCGCAATGGCACACCGTTAGAGTTGTACCATTCACAGCCTCAGTAATCAATTACTTCCCAACCTGCATCATCGGGGTCCTCACACCCATGCAGAGGCAGAGCCAAAGCACGCTCTCAGAGCAGCTGTGATATCAGGAGACTCGTGCAGGAGGAGTCATGAATTTTCTCAGCAGTTATTTCCACATCAGAGGAGGCTCTCCCCTGTGCTCCTGAATGTGTGCTCTGTGAGAGGACTTTACTTATGCAACACCTAAACTGAGGTCCTGCCCCAGGCAGAATAGATAAATTTCCTTTCGCTTGCTCTCCCATCGTCTTACATATAGTTCAGCCTCTCTTTCCCCACCATCCCTCAGCAACATCTTGTTGAATTTTGTCTGATCCACACCCCTGCACCTCCAAAAACTTGCCCTCTCCCTTTGAACAAAGCAGGCTTTTTCTTAGTTCTGTTTTCTTGGTTCTTGCTCCTTTCAACTCATCTGGTGAACTGATTTAAGCTAAAGTGTTAATGGCTGAAAATGAAAATTAAGGTGGTAATTCAGCAGATATGTGTAAGAGAGTGAAATTTTTTATTATTTTAATTTTAGCTTCTAACGTAATCTCTCTTCTTAGAGAGGGGTTCTCATTGTTTGGGGAAAACTTATTAAACCATTTAGGGTAGAAGATGAGACTGAGGGCAACAGTTACAAAGGGAATGAAGGTTTTCAAAAAGATCCTTAAAGTGCTCTGTGTGGAGGACTAAAAGAAACTTGTGTTTCATTCCTGAGAGGAAGGGGAGAGAAGAGAACTGATGGCTAGAAAAGTGCGGTGGAGGGAAGAAGGTATGCAAGAACCTGAGTTCTTCGTGAGATAAAGAACTAGTGAAATTTCTACATGGGAATGGGGCAAAGCAGACTTTAAGAATGATAGGGTCTAATATTTCATTTAAAATTGTGCTCATTTTTGCAATTCAAACTCTCTTTTACAATTCCTCCAAACATTCTTTTGTAGCCATTAGACACACAAATACTTTTTGTGAGTTTATTTGTGTGATTTGTGTGTGTGCACATGTGGGTTAAAAAAAAAGACTTTCACAATTTCATTGATGAGGTGCAGAAGCAAGACCCACAGACTGAAGTGACTCCGAGAAGAAAAACCTGCTTTCCCTGTGCATAGAAATCTTTGGGAGGATTGCCCTTCTAAAGAGTATGCAGAGATCTTGTCAAGATGGCAGCATAAGCAGACTCTGAACTCATCTCCTCGCATGAACACAACTGGGTTACAACTATTTTTGGAAAAATTTCCCTGGAGACAAAACTGAAAACTGGATTAAAAGAACCCCCACAACAAGGGACAGTCCTGACTAAGGTGGAAGAGGCAGAAATTCCTGCTGGAGAGGAAAAAAGCCACCTTTGGGAGCAGCAGAGCTTGTTAGCTGGCCAGACAGGAGCCACCCTAATGTACGCAGCCCTCCCTGAAGGAGTGAGGTCTGGAGCAGGGGCTGATACTGCTATAAGCATCCTTCAGACTCAGCCCAACTGAGACGGGGGTCTTACTATCTGGCTTTGCTGGCTATTAACTGCAATGAGGATACCCCCAGAAAAGCTATTGGCCGAAAGCAGAAAAGACCCAGGTCTTAAAGGACCCTCCCACAAACTCACTCATTGTAGCAACCTAAAATCACCAGAGAGAAGGCTGACAGTCCTTTGGTGAAACAAGGCTCACCTGGTGGGATCTGGGGGCATCTTGGTGAGAGGAGGGACCTCTCCAGAGACTGAAACATTGGTGGGGGCCATTGTTCTGAACTGGTCCAGGCGTGCTGACACAGACCCCGGTGGGCTCTGTTGAGGTTCATCCCTTAGCCTGTTAGCCCAAGTGTCTGCCACACCCACTAGAGCACAGATTTAATCCAGTTCAGCCAGGGCAGACAATCCACCCTAGGGACTGGCCCCACCTAACAGCAAGCCCTCAGGCTACTTTTCAGCCTGCATTAACTGGGTGCCTTGATCCTCTACAGACAGGCAAGGGTGTCTGCCTCTGTAGGTCAGGGCCTGTATGAGAACAAGGTGAACTGTGGGTGGCATTGGTGGAGAGGTGGGGGCCTCTGCAGTGCAGCATTGGGGTATGCTCCAGGGGGTTGAGAAGTTTGCGCAGACCAGGACTGTGTTGATGGTGTGTGTGGTCCTGTGCGGGGTGAAGCTTATCAGCAGCAGAAGACCTGTGCTTCACAAATAGCCATAAAAAGGATCAGTCCCACCTTCTAAAGCCTGAAACAATTGAGTGCTCCCGTGCTTAGGGCCAGCCCCACTCAGCTGCACTTCTAAGAGAACTAAAAACAGCCTTGTAGGCCTGAGGCCTATAGCAACTGTAAGTCCCTGAGCCTAACAACCAACTACACTGGGTACCAACCCAATTAAGAGGAAAACTGCAATAGGAGTGTGCTGATAGACTTTGTAGCCAATTGTACTGAGGCTCCCCAAACCGGATTCACAAACAGCTGGCCAGGGAAGGAAAGACTAGACTCCCTGGATACCTGCAGTGGGAGCAATCCTGCCACAGTAGAAGGACACAAGTAGCCCACAAAGGGGTCACTCCTGGACCTTCTGGACTGGTGATGAGAGGGAAGCACACTGCTGTGCCTCATAAGGCATTTCATACATAAGGCTACTTCTTCAAGATCATGAGACATAGCCGACTCACCTATTACATAGAAATAAGCACAAAGAAAGAGGCATAATGAGGAGACAAAGGAATACTTTCCAAGAAAGGGAACAGGACAAAACCCCAGAAAAAAGACTGAATGAAACAGAAACAAGTGACCTACTCGACAAAGAGTTCAAACAAAATATCATGAGGATGCTCACAGATATTGGGAGAAGACTGGATGAACACAGTGAGCACATCAGCAAAGAACTGGAAGATATTAAGAAAAATCAGAAATGAAGAACACAATACTGAAAATGAGAAATTCACTAGAGGGACTCAATAGCAAAATAGAGGAAGCAGAAGAACGGATCAGCAAGCTAGATGAAAGACTAGAGGAAATCACCCAAGCAGAACAGAAAAAAGAAAAAAGAATTAGACAGAATGAGAACAGTCTAACGGAACTCTGGGACAATATCAAGTATGCTGACATTCAGATTATAAGTGTCCCAGAAGGAGAAGAGAGAGACAAAGGGGCAGAAAATTTATTTGAAGAAATAATAGATGAAAATTTTCCTAATCTGAGGAAGGAAACAGACATCCAAGTTCAGGAAGCACAGAGAGCTCCAAACAAGATAAACCCAAAGAGGCCCACACCAAGACATTATAATTAAAATGTCCAAAATTAAAGATAAAGAGAGAATCCTGAAAGCATCAAGAGAAAGGCCACAAGTGACATACAAAGGGAAGCCCATCAGGCTATCAGTGGACTTCTAAGTCAAGACCCTACAGGTGAGAAGAGAATGCCACGATGTATTTAAAATGTTAAAAGGAAAAAACCTACAGCCAAGAATACTCTATCCATCAAGGTTGTCATTCAGATTGGAAGGAGAGATAAAGAGTGTCCCAGGCAAGCAAAAATTAAAGGAGTTTATCACCAAGAAACCAGTTCTACAAGAAATGTTGAAGGGACTTATTTAAGTGGGAAAGCAATGACCACAAATAGAGATTTAAAAAAAATATTATCAAAAAACCAAAACACCAATGAAAAAAACAAGCAATAAAATCACTTGTAAAGGTAAAAATATAGTAAAGCTAGCAGATTAACTACCTGTGAAGATGATATGAAGGCTAAAATACAGATGTACTAAAATCACCTGTTTCAATGATAAAAGGGTAATGGATGGACACACACTAAACAAGAGACTATATATGATTTGAAAAACATAAAATGTGGGAGAAGGGAAGTGAAAAAGTAGAACTTTTAGAAAGAGGTCAAGCTAAAGAGTCTATCAACTCAATATAGACTGTTATATACATAGAATATTAAATAGGATCCTCATGGTAATCATAAATCAGAAACATATAATAAACAAGCAAAAAAGTAAGACAAAGGAAATCGAACATATTACTAAAGATAGCCATCAAACCACAAGGCAAGAGAGCAAGAGAAAAAGAAAGGAACAGAGAAGAACTACTAAAACACCCCCCCCAAAAAGTGACAAAATGGCAATAAATACATATTTATCAATAGCTACTTTAAACATCAGTGGACTAAATGCTCCAATAAAATGCCATAGCATGGCCAATTGGATAAAAAAAAAACAAGACCCATGTATATGATGTATACAAGAGACACTTCAGACCTAAAGACGCTTGCAAATTGAAAGTGAAAGGATGGAAAAAGATATTCCATGCAAATGGCAAAGAAAAGAAAGCAGGGGTAGCAATACTTAAATCAGACAAAGCAGACTTTAAAACAAAAACTGTAATAAGAGACAAAGACGGGCACTACATAACGATAAAGGGAACAACTCAACAAGAAAACACAACACTTGTAAATATCTATGTACCCAACACAGGAGCACCTAAATATATAAAGCAATTGTTAACAGACATAAAAGGAGAAATAGACAGTAACACAATAATAGTAGGAGACTTAACACTCCACATACACCATTGGATAGATCATCCAAACACAAGACCAATAAGGCAACACTGGCCTTAAAGGACACATTAGACCAGATGGACTTAGTGGATATCTACAGAACACTCCATCCCAAAACCATAGAGTACACATTCTTTTCAAATGCCCATGGAACATTCTCCAGGATTGATCACATATTAGGACACAAAACAAGTCTCAATAAATTTAAGAAGATCAAAATAATACCATGCATCTTTTCTGACCACAAAGGTATGAAAATAGAAATCAACTACAGGAAGAAAATCAGAAAAGCCACAAAAATGTGGAGACTAAACAAAATGCTACTGAACAACGATTGGGTCAATGAAGAAATCAAAGGAGAAATCAAAAAAATTCCTGGAGACAAAGGACGATGAAAATACAACATGTCAAAATCTGTGGGATACCGCAAAAGCAGTTCTAAGAGGGAAGTTTATAGCAATTCAGGCCTACCTTAACAAAGAAGAAAAATCCCAGATAGACAATCTAAAAGTGCAACTAAAGTTACTGGAGAAAGAACAACAAACAAAGCCCAAAATCAGCAGAAGGAAGGAAATAATAAAAATCAGAGCAGAAATAAATGAAATAGAGACTTAAAAAACAATAGAAAAAATTAATGAAACCAAGAGCTGGTTCTTTGAAAAGATAAACAAAATTCACAAACCCTTAGCTAGACTTACCAAGAAAAATGAGAGAAGGCTCAAATAAATAAAATCAGAAATGAAAGAGGAGAGATTACAATGGACACCTCAGAAATACAAAAGATAAAAAGAGAATATTATGAAGAGCTATACACCAACAAATTGGATAATCTAGAAGAAATGGACGAATTCTTAGAAACATACAACCTTCCAAAACTGGACCAAGACAAAGTAGAAAATTTGAATAGACTGATCACCAGTAAGGAGATTGAAACAGCAATCAAAAACCTCCCAAAAAATAAAAGTCCAGGACAAGATGGCTTCCCTATGAATTCTACCAAACATTCAAAGAAGACTTAATACCTATCCTTCTCAAACTTTTCCAAAAAATTGAAGAGGAGGGGAGGCTTCCTAACTCATTCTACGAAGCCAACATTATCCTGATACCAAAACCAGACAAGGACAACACAAAAAAAGAAAATTACAGGCCAATATCACTAATGAACATTGATGCAAAAATCCTCAGCAAAATACTAGCAAATTGAATACAACAATACATTAAAAAGATCAGACATCATGATCAAGTGGGTTTCATTCCAGGGATGCAGGGATGGTTCAACATTCGCAAATCTATCAACGTGATACACCACATTAACAAAATGAAGAATAAAAATCACATGATCATCTCAATAGATGCAGAGAAAGCATGTGACAAGGTACAGCATCCATTTATGATAAAAACTCTAAATAAAATGGGTAAAGAAGGAAAATACCTCAACATAATAAAGGCCACATATGACAAACCCACAGCAAATATCATTCTCAATGGAGAAAAACTGAAAGCTATCCTTTTAAGAACAGGAACCAGACAAGGATACCCACTGTCACCACTTTTATTTAACACAGTATTGGATGTCCTAGCCAGAGCAATCAGGCAAGAAAAAGAAACAAGAGGGATCCACATTGGAAGAGAAGAAGTGAAACTGTCACTCTATGCAGACAACATGATTTTATATCTAGAAAACCCTAAGAATCCACTAAAAAACTTTCAGGAACAATAAAGGAATACAGTCAAGTCACGGGATACAAAATCAATGTACAAAAATCGATTGTGTTTCTATACACTAACAACGAAGTAGAAGAAAGAGAAATTAAGAGTACAATCCCATTTACAATTGCAACAATAAGGATAAAATACCTAGGAATAAACTTAACCAAAGAGGTGAAAGATCTGTACACCAAAAACTATAAAATATTGTTGAAAGAAATCAAAGAAGACACAAAGAAATGTAAAGATATTCCGTGCTCTTGGATTGGAAGAATTAACATCGTAAAAATGTCCATGCTTCCTAAAGCAATCTGTAGATTCAACGCAATCCCTATCAAAGTTCCAACAGCAGTTTTCACAGAAATAGAACAAGGAATCCTAAAATTTATATGGAACAATAAAAGACCTCAAATAGCCAAAGGATTTCTGAGAAAAAAGAACAAAGCTGGAGGTATCACACTCCCTGATTTCAAAATATACTACAAAGCCATAGTAACCAAAACAGCATGGTACTGGCACAAAAACAGACACACAGATCAATGGAACACAATCGAGAGCCCAGAAATAAACCCACATATTTATGGACAGCTAATATTCGACAAGGGAGCCAAGAGCATACATTGGAGAAAGGAGAGTCTCTTCAATAAATGGTGTTGGGGAAACTGCACAGCCATATGCAAAAGAATGGAAATAGACCATTATCTTACACCATGCACAAAAATCAACTCAAAATGGATTAAAGACTTGGATGTAAGACCCAAAACTATGAAACTTCTAGAAGAAAACATAGGCAGTACGCTCTTTGACATCAGTCTTAGCAGCATATTTTCAAGTCCCATGTCTGACCAGGCAAGGGAAACAAAAGAAAAAATGAACAAATGGGACTACATCAAACTAAAAATCATCTGCACAGCAAAGGAAACCATCAACAAAATGAAAAGCAACCTAACAATTGGGAGAAGATATTTGCAAACCATATATCAGATAAGGGGTTAATATCCAAAATATACAAAGAACTCATACATCTCAACAACAAGAAAACCAACAACCCAATTTAAAAATGGGCAAAAGATCTGAACAGAGACTTCTCCAAAGAACATATACGGATGGCCAACAGGAATATGAAAAGATGCTCAATATCATTAGCTATCAGGGAAATGCAAATCAAAACTACAATGAGGTAACACCTCACTCCGGTCAGAATGGCTATAATTAACAAGACAGGAAACAACAAATTTTGGAAAGGATGTGGAGAGATGGGAACCCTTGTACACTGCTGGTGGGAGTGCATACTGGTGCAACCACTACAGAAAGCAGTATGGAGAATCCTCAGAAAATTAAGAATACACCTACCATATGATCCAGCTATCCCACTACTGGATATTTATCCAAAGAACTTGATAATGCACAGGCATAACAATACCTGCACCCTTATGTTCATTGCAGCATTATTCACAATAGCCAAGACTTGGAAACAACCTAGGTGCCCATCAAGGAACGAATGGATGAAGAAGATGTGGTATATACACGATGGAATACTACTCAGCCATAAGAAATGAGGAAATCCAGCCATTTGTGACAACATGGATGGACCTTGAGGGTATTATGCTGAGTGAAATAAGTCAGAGGGAGAAAGTCAAATACCTTATGATCTCACTCATAAGTAGAAGATAAAAACAATGACAAACAAACACATAGCAACGGAGAATGGATTGGTGGTTACCATAGGGGAAGGGGGAGGGCAAAAGGGGTGATTAGTCTCACATGTGAGAGGATGGACTATAATTAGTTTTTGGGTGGTGAATATGATGTAATCAACACAGAATTCGAAATATATTATGATGTACATCTGAAGGCTCACATAAATAAATAAATTAAATAAAGAGTATGCAATTTTGAGTTTTACCAAATATCATCTACATCTAAAGGAGCAGGCAGAGCAGCTAATATCTGAGTGATATTTTTAACCCAGTGAAGTGAAAGGACATGTAGGATTTGCTGATGGAGATAGGAGGAAGGGAACAGAAGCTTCCACAGAGGGTGAAATGAGCCTGTATGGCTTGTTAAGACCATCTCCCTTGGGACGGGAAAGAGGGAAGAGATTTTGGACTCCTGCAGCCTTAAGTGGAAGCTGGGAAGGTTCTGTGTGATGACGTGGCACAGTCCTCCTTCATAGTGTCTGGATCCGTGCACATAGCTGACTTTATGCAGTGTAGACTGGAGGGGAGCATTCTGTCTTAGTCAGTGGAATTTTTGAGCAACAATTACTAGAGCCAGTTTGGGGCTAATAGTATGGGACATGTGACTTGTCTCCCACAAAGCCTAAAATAATTGCTATCCAGCCCTTTGCTGAAAAAGTTTGCCAATCTCTGTTCAGTGGCATCAACCCACTACTCTTCGTCTGAGTAGAGCAGCCCTGACTAGGACTGTTGATACGTAAAAGTACCACCTCTTCCTGATGACATGGAAGCGTAGGTACCCAGGAATTTTGTGCTTCTTAAAAATCCTTGTTGGACCCAGGGGTCTAGAGCCGTGAAACAGTAAAACACAGTTTGTATACGATGCTGCAGAAATAATAGGATTACAAAAGCAGAGGCTTCCTCTGGAGTATAAGTTTATGACCTGGAAACTGTGGATCCCTAAGGGGTCTAGGGATAAGCTTAGAGGTGTGGCATGCCTGAAATAGTGCACAAACTGTGCATATGAACAAAATGTATTTTTTTCCAGGGGAGCAGGCCCTAATTTCTCTGTCATTCTCAGGGACGCGGTTATTTCTAACAGGTTATGAAATCTGCTTCTGGAGTTCATGAAAGTGTAGAAATATAGAATATTAGAAGAACATTGAGATTAATCCCACTAGGTCCAGACCTAGGCTCTTTTCTTTTGTAGTCTATTCTCCTTCCCTGAATGATTCCATCCTCATCCACGGCTTCCTTTATGAGCTAGACACATGGTGCAGTGATCTAGATCCTACAGCCAGTGCCCTTCTTAGAAACTCTGCTTGACTGTCTCAACTCGACAAGTGCCAAAAGGAAACTTGATCTTTCTCTCATGCCTGACTCTTTTCAGTGTTCCCAGGCGTGCGTACCAGAGACCAAGGGGTCATCCTTGATTTCTCCGTCTCCATCCTCACTCTTCCCCATATCCGCTTCATCACCAAATCTTGTTGTTTTTTACTTCCTAAATGTCTTCTGAATCTGCCCTTTCTCCCTATGTCTCTCTCCATCATCCTAGACCCAACGACCACTATCTTTGATTATATACTTGAGCTACCACTCCCACCACCAACCCCTCTCCAGATGATTCTCTGTTACTTCCAGACTGTCACAGGTTGGGTTTCCTAGAAAACTGACATAAGGTGGAGATCAGAATTCAAGAAGTTAATTAGGCAGTGTTTCTTGTGGGAAGGAAGGGAAGTAAGCTTGGGCAGAGGGAGTAGTTGAGCTGCAATGAAGTTGCAACCAAAGCTTCAGCCTACACTGTGGGGATTTCTGAAGATGGGATAACCTTTTGGAGCTGTCCCAAGGTGGGAGAAGCAGGCTGGGCCTTTATACTTCTGAACTGATCAGGATGCGAGCCCTGGAAAGGGACATAAATGTGGCTGCAGATCAGGCAGTTCCCAAAGGGATTTAACAGCTAAGGGCTGTCTTCTGGCAGGACTCTCAACAGCTGGGGTAATAGTTTCTTCATTTTTGAAGTGGAATTTGTGCGGCACAGTGAACTTTTCAATTCTGATCACATCATCCTTTTGGTTAAGACCCCTCAATGACATTTCAGGGGCTCTTAGGAAAGCCAAAACTGTAACATGATCCTCAAAGTTATGCATGGTCTATTGAGCCTCATCTCCATCCTACTCAGCTTTACTCTCTGAGCTCCAGCCACACTGGCCTGTTTTCAGTCTCTTGTATTTATCTTGCTTCCTTCCACCACTGGGCCTTTGCACATACGATTTCCTGTTTTGCAATAGTTCCCTCCACCTCCACTTCACCTAATAGAACCTTTCAATCTCACCTCAGCATCTCTTCCTGACCTCTCTGACTAGATCATTCTTCCATTATAGACTCTCACAGCACATATTTATTTGTGCAGTAGCACATGCATTGGTTGTAATTTTTGCATTTGTTTGTGTGATTGTTTCACAGTCAACTGTATCTCCCTTTAGAGTAGTCCCTCCATGAGGACAAGGCTGTGCTTATTTTTTGCTCACCGTTGAATCCCTGGGGCCTCTCACAGTTCCTGACCTATGGTGAGTGCTCAGAGAACACTGGGTAAGTGAAAAGTGCATGAACGCCCTTATTTTGTGGATCAGGTCACCAAAGATTTAAGAGGTCACATGGACTTGCTCAGAGTCAAACAGCTACTTAGTGTCAGAGAAGGCTATTTAAAGTTATACATGTATTGCATATTATTTGGAGATTTTGTGGCTTCTTAATAGGCAAGTTTGCAGCTAAAATTTGATTAAAAGCAAAACTGCTTCTGTCTTGTGGACCATTGATTTTTCTCTACCTGGCGCTTATCCACATGAGTTGCAGTCTTCACTTCAACAGTCAAAAAACCTCCTCAAATGGACTGATGGATTAAATCCAATCAGACAAGACTTTAAAACAATTTTTTAACCCTACATGACACCAAATACTGAGTTGAAAAATTCTTTTGCTTTTCATCCAGTTGTTTTAACATGACAGAGTTGCCATCTTTACTCCATTCAGATGTCCCACCCCCACCTCTGAATCCAGACTACACGGCAGGGAGAGTGAGAGAAGCAGGTAGAAGAAAGGAGGTTGGCCCACAAGGTATATTTCTGGGCCCAAGTTTAGAGAACAATGATTTGGAATCCTGGGTCATAATTCACCAATCAGGCTACATATGCAAATGAGAACATCCTGACTTGTTCAATAGAGTTCCGTAAATAATATTATTCATCTCCTAGAAGCAAGCCATATTTTTACTGGACTTTTTACTTCAGCCCTGCATTACTAATGAGAATATATATTTTTAAAACTCTGTTATTTATTTCCCTTCTGCTTAATATTTCAATCAAACATACATTTACTGTATTAATCACAGAACATGATGGTTTTAAAACCTCAGAAATCATTTTAATTGAACACCTCATGTCTGTTTAATCTAAAGTTAATAAAATCTTTTTTTAACATCATTGTATCCAATTTTAATTTCTTGCTGTAGGACATTCACCCCTTCCCTCTCTGAATTTTTTTTCAAGTCAATCATTAAAAAATTCATATTTTATTTTGAAATCAAAGTTAGATTCTTTTTATGTTAGTAGTCCTAACCTGTTTTTTACTTAATATCAGTGCAATAAAATAGAGAATTGCATCCAATGATAAAAATTTATGATGTATCAACTCAGAGTCTATTTTGAGATAAGAAACTCTCAGTTGATGTCAGTTGTCTTCAGACATGAAAACAACTGGATGAAGAGAAAATTTCTGTTCTAAGACCTTTGCAGATCTGCATCAGTGGGAGTTCTGGGGGTGGGGGATAGGGCTCATGGCATGAAATGGCATTTGTTTCATTAATTTAGCTAGAAATAGCATGGGTTCCCCAATTATGGATTTGAATATGCAGCAATGGAATTCATCATTTCACACATCTGCAATGTTCCCCTCCTTCACATTTACATTTAGAGCTGTACATTGTTCCTGGTCTACAGCCATTAGGTAATGAATGACTCTTCAGCTCTCCCTTTGATCAGAACTCCCCAGCCCCGTGTTCATGTTGTAAAATGAAGGGAAAGATGAGTTGAGAAAATTTTGCATCAGAAATATTTGGGGTACATTCCCTTGGGGCTTCATGTATTGGGGTTCGATTCCCTGGGTAAAAATGGTCTCTCTTTTAAATTTTGTATCCAGTGCTGCCTAACAGGGGGCTTCAATTATGACTCTTCTTACACAAACACACAGTTTGCCTGACCAACCACATGCAAAGTCAATGAACCCATTCCTTTTGGAGAATAATATCCAAATATCACATAGCTAAGGTAACCATATAATTCATCTACCAAACTGGAACACTTCTCAGCATTAAAGAGGAAGCATTACTGAGTCAGGGCAGTAAATGTAAACCTCAAGTGTCTGTGGAAAAATAGCACATCTGGTTGCTCTATCTATACTGTATGTGGATCACTGACCTCTTTTTTGCACTAGAGGAAACTTCCATGAAAACTTCTCTGCAAAAAGAGTTAATTGATATTTTGTGCCTCACAAACCTGGTGTAACACAGGATTCTTAAAATCACTTGAGGGGCTGGTGCTGTGGTGTGGTGGTTAAGTTTGGCACTCTCCACTTTGGTGGCCTGGGTTCATGGGTTCGGATCCTGGGCATGGACCTACACCACTTGTCAGCCACCCTGTGGTGGCAACCCACATATAAAGTAGAGGAAGATTGGCACAAATGTTAGCTCAGGGCTAATCTTTCTCAGGCCAAAAAAACAATCACTTGAATATATCAGATCATTTTGATTACAGTAGAAAGTTCTGAAACTTCAAGTAATGACCTGATCTATAGCAGGTGTTGGGTCCACCTCTCTCTGGCACAGCGCTACTCATGGTCTCACAATCCTAGAGACCCACAGTTCCACAGCAATGATGACACGTCATTGTGATCAACTTTTTACATGGCTGCATAACAGCTCTCCAACGGCCTGGATCATCTTTTACTTATTCACAGTCTTATTGTTGCCCATTTTAGATTGTTTTCTGTTTTCCTGAGCTTCTGGCATCTGCCTCTAAGGATGCAAGGATCCCAAGGTAGGACATCTCAGAAAATTGTCACACTTTTTTATATTTTGACTCTTATTCCCTAAGAGAGTAACCAGTAGCAAACTTGAGGAAGCACAGACCCAGTGGAGTGTGGGCCTTCCCCACCACATTGTCGGTCATTCTGTTCTTGCAGAGACACATTTGTGGCAAAGAGGCTGCTCATGGCTGCCTTTCCTACAGTTACACAACCTTGGTATTAGACCCAGGAGTCAAATCATACAATCTTGAATTTTTTTGAGGGAGACATTATTCAGGAATTTTTCTTCCTGAAAGAATCCTTTGGAAGTGACCAGAAAGGATGAGTTATTGAACAACTCTTCTGTCATGGTCTGATGGGCAGAGAAAAAGCGGTGCTCCTATTACCTACAGATCTTCGTGAAGGCAAGTGCGATAAGTTGCAGGTAATTAACCTGTTCATAATCCAAATATTGGACACAAATCTCATTGGTCGGAAGCCCTGGGGCTGAGGGAACGTGCTTTCCAAACTAAGCTAGGAAAATAAGGGAGGAGATTAGAGAGGAAAAGTCTTGCCAATATTTTACATGATTCTCAACCCAAGGAAACCCTGGGCCATCAAAGGGCTTTCTTCTTGTGGTACAGATCTATCCTGAGAGAAATAGCAGACACTTCACAATATTGAACATGAGGTGATTAAACCGTTACGTCCCTGCACTACTTCTGAGTGACGAGTGCCAGGGGTGAGTTTAATGTGTAACACAGGCGGTGATACGGCACAATGCAGTGGGTGAGCTTTTTCAGCTGGCATTTCTACCAGCAAATAACTCGTTCCATGAAAAGAGACTTACAATGTTCTTCCCACTACTGCATAGCAGAGAAGATACCAAATAAGGTAGAAAGAAGGCAGATAAAAAAGCTGGGGTTTGAGGGACTTAGAGCTAAAGTATCATGGTGCCGTTTTTATTAACAAATAGTCAACCTGTCACTAATCATTTGCAGAGCATGTTGGAAGGAAGTAGAATTTCTCATAGGTGTAAACTGGTAAAGTTTTAGTTCTTAAAAAGTGGCAAATGCAGATAGAAAGATCATTTTTTTTCTGTGATTAGTAAGAGACTTGTAGTAAAAAAATGCCATCTCAATGCTGACGGTTTGAAACAATAAGAGCTAGGACATGGAGAAAAGGGTAAAAGATGAATCCTCCAGTCACATTCATTAAAGGCTATCACTAGTTCTTTAATGAGCAGGAAGTGGGGATTGGAATCAGGATCCTTTTTAGTTCATTTCATATAAGTATTTATGCATTGTTCTTATCACTATTATTTAATCGTTCTTAGGTGATTTTATTTTTGTCTTCATCGAGGTCAATGTAAACTATCCAGACATTTCTATTTTTCTGCATATGGAGAAATCTTGTCTGATTCTAGTGCCCAGGATATGCAAAACTGGGTAATTAGTAGTCCTTAGAGAATTGAGAATAGGTATATATTCCAAAGGCATGAGATCCCTGAAATGAAAAGTAATATCTTATCTCCTTCTTCATTCCCATCTATACTCTCCACCCACAGACACACAGAAATATAATCAAATTCTGTTTGACCCAGGACAATCATTAGGAAGTTTCTTTATCCCCTCACATTTAATGTTAGTAGGAATTCTAAAAAGACTTGGCAATATGTTCATTAATATAGAGTTTAATTATTTTAAAATTCTTCACATATTTCTTGTTAACCTGGTTAACCTTTTTCTTCTGAGAAGGTGAGAAAAAGCATTAAAATTTTGGTAGGAAACTAAGTCTTGTGGTGGCATAATGCCTTGTCAACATTTCTTGTCTTATCACTGGCAGAACCCAGACTAGAACTCAGGTCTCTTGACTCTTAGATGTCTTTGCCCATCATGTCCCACTGCGCACACTGGGGCAAAGGTGAAGCTTCCCCTTTCATTTCTCCAATCTGGAGGAAAAGAGGCATGCAGAGCTATCATTAGTGATGGGGAAAGTGGAAGAATTGAATGGCGTTTACTGGTAGCCAAGTTAGCCGAGCTTATGAAGATGAGACCACCTGAATCAAACAGCATGTTGCTTAGTGAGACTGTAGAGCATTCCAGAAAAAAATATTTATATTGGCTCCCAAAAATTACTCAGAGGAGTAATAAAGCGTACTTTCAGATAGACACCAACAATGAGTGGTGACAATGAGGAAGAGTAATGTGGGGCAGCATAGAGAAGATTGGAATAAGCTTGAGAAAATCTGGATTTTATTTCTGACTACATCAAACTGGCTCCAAGATCTTGAGCAAAACATTTCATCTCTCTCTGCCTCAGTTGCCTTGTGTATTAACCTGCTTATTCTTCTCACAGGGCTCTGTCAGAATCAAATGAGATAATGAACATGACTTTCACAATTCTAGCACTAGACAAAGGTAAGAAATTATAGAACATTACACATAGTAGGTTCTTAACACACTGTTACCACTATGCATGATGATTCCTAAGATTATGTGCCAATAATTATTGCTTTAATGGAAATGGCTAAGTGAATTAACCTGCTGCCAGAATTGTAGATCCAATAACATTTTAGAAAATTGTTCTTCTTCTTCAGCCCTGAGATAGCTGGGTATGGAATGCAATAACAAACATGCAAATTCTGGCTGACAGCCTGGGTGTTTTTGCTACTTGATAAAATTGGAATGCTTGAATACAGTTTTCCATTTGAAAGACACTTTACAAAAATCTACCAAGACAAGTTAAGTATGTGTCTCTGGCAAAGGAATTAAACAAATGCAGAGAGTGAGAAACATCAATGCAATGCGAGCTATCTTAGTGCTCCAGTGTCACCCACAGAGATTCTTAATGCAGTACGAAAATTCCATGAGTATAAATTCCAGCTGTATGGCCTGGCTTGTAAGCTATCAGAGTCTGTATTGTTAAAAACAGATTAATTTGAATTTTAAAAACTTCACTAACCAATCATCATAAGCCTCCATTTCCTCTGTATGTATGTACATATATACATATATGTGGACATTACATACATATACGTTATTAAGAAGCAACCACTATAATACAGAACAGTATTGCTCCTCGTGTAATCCTGTAATTTCACCAACAATTAGCTCTGTCCCACAGAACATCTCATCTGTAAATGGTTTCCTGCGGGTCTCTAATTGCTTCGTAATATGCAGTTCTTTTCTACTTTGCTCTGTTGCGTTGAGAAGAAAAAACCAGGTATTACCCAGGGTTGTGGCCTACTCATGCAAATCTTAGGGCCAGTTCTCTGGTTTCTTGAAAACTTTCTTGGGTTCATCATCCTCTAGGCATCACTGCCCATAAAATATACCAAGCATTTTTAAGGACAAGTTGGCCCCCACCCTAGGGCACTTCCAGGTTTGAGGGGGTCATTTAGTTTCTCCAGGGGCATAGCTGGTGTGTTTTACAATCTGGAAGTGCTCTCCATCATCCAGCCTGCCTTGGGTTGTTGCAGCCTGTGTGGAGGTGAGGCTTGCTGTCTGAGCAGCTCCAGCGTAAGTGGACTTGGCCACTTGGGCTGCACGCACAAGCTGTGCTTCCTTTCTCTAAGCCATAGGACACAACTTCATCCTGGGTGGTGGCTTTCAAATGCCAATTTGCACAATAAAATGAGAAAAATAAAGGCAACTTTTGATTTTTCTTAATGGGAGTAAAGTATATATAACATGAAATTTACCATTTTAATCGTTTTTAAGTGTACAGTTCGATAACATTAAGTATATTCGTATTGTTGTGCCACTCTTACCACCATCCATTTCCAAAATGTTTTCATCTTCCCCAACTGAAACTCTATACCCATTAAACAATAACTCCTCATTCCCCACTTCCCCAATCTCCAGACCCTGGAATCCATCATTCTACTTTGTGTCTCTATGAATTTGGCTACTCTAATGTAAGAGGAATGAAATATTAATTTGTCCTTTTGTGACTGGCTTATTTCGCTTAGCATAATGTCCTTAAGGTTCATCCATGCTGTAACAGTGTCAGAATTTCCTTCCTTCTAAGGCTGAATAATATTCCATTGGATGGATATACCACATCTTGTTTATCCGTTCATCTGTCAGTGGATACCTGGGTTACTTCCACCTTTTGGCATCTTTTTTGAATAACGCTGCTATGAACATGAGTGTGACAACATAGTACGTTTTTATAAAGCTAAATGCTTTGAAGATCTGTCCTTCCAACTCTTTCCTTAGTGTTAATCTGCCCTTTCCTTTATAAAATAATGGTGATAGCAGATAGTTCTTTTTTCAGTACTTGTCAAAATAAAATGTTGGCAACTCTAAGTCAACCTCCATTTTTTAAAAAATTTAACTCATCTGTGAAATACCAAAGTTTGGAAAGCATAACAATTCTCCTCAAATGGAGCTGAGCACCAGAATCACCTGGAAAGCCTTGGAACCTATGGTTCTCAGGAGCCTGCACTAAACTGGTTAAAACTGAGTCTGCGGAGGCTAGTTCAGGCCGTGAGATTATTTTAAAGCTCCAAAGTCATTCTGATTCATGGCTAAGTTGAGGAATTACTCATGGCTTTCTGGAACTATATGTCACAAAAGATGTATTAGTTTGGTCAGTGGTTACCTCCCTGCCACCACCAAACCTATCACGGTGTGAATTCTACCAAATTTCAAACGTGTCCATGACAAGGAGATTCTGGGCTAGGACTGAGACTAGGTAAAGATTAAGTCAGTTGTCCACAGTGCAATTTTTCTTTCCAAATCAAAGTTAACGTCTGTGTGGTTCCTGCACAGCTGCTTGCACCTGCCCTATAGGGAAGGGAAAGGACCAGTTTCCATTACTTCTCTTCTTTCTTCCATCTCCTCAGAGTTTTTGAACTTGGCCAGGTCATACTTCCAAAACTACATTTGACCCAAATTGTACAATATCCAGCATCCTTGATTCTGCTCTTTTCTGAAACAGTAGACCAGATTGACAAGGATTTGCTTTCATTCACTCATTTATTGACTTTTTTTCCACAACTAAATAGCTACAGAGCATACCATGTGTCCAAAGGGTCAATAAATCACATAGAGAAGCATTTCAAAAACGATGAAGAGGTGCCAGGCCCACAACCTAGTGTTTAAGTTTGGTGTGCTCCACTTTGGCGAACAGGGTTCAGTTCCTGGGTGCGGACCTATACCACTCATTGGTGGCCCTACTGTGGCGGTGACCCACATACAAAATAGGGGAAGGTTAGCACAGATGTTAGCTCAGAGCAAATCTTCCTCAAGCAAAAAGAGGAAGATTGGCAACACATGTTAGCTCAGGTCGAATCTCCCTCAGGAAAAAAAAAAGAAAAATGATGAAGAAAGTTGAGTCCCACAAGAACCCCTTGGATGCCCTCCGTGGAGTGAACTCATCCACATTCCCTGTTCACCCTTGCCGCCTCCCCAGTACCAAACATGAGTTGACAGCGTGTGATTAGTGAGGACGTTCTGAGATGATTAAGTGTAGTGATATTTTGAGAAAAGCAGGACATTCCTCATTATCCGCAAATCCGTGGGTATGAGAGAGAGTGTGAGCCTGCATATGAGCATTTCCACATGCATCTTTGCATCCTCTCTGCAACCTCTCACAAGGCAGCTTGCCTTATTAGTAACATGTTTGGGATTAACAGCTTTGCTATTATTGTGTTAGCGTCTCTGTCATTACCTGGGGAGGGAAACTGGCAAGTGCTAAGCCGGTTACTAACAGACCTAAAACAGCGCCCAGGATGAAATTCTCACACAGCAACCAACCTCAGAACCCAAATTGTCAGCTACAAGTGAGGTGTGTTCACCTTTAATAAAAACGGGTTTTATAACCAGGGTAGGGAAATTTTTAAATGTGCTAAAACTCTCATATCACATTAAAAAGAGATGCCATTCAGATATTTACAAAGTAATGGAATCCCATTCCCATCTGCTCCGGCTTCCTTTCAACACCTCTCCCTTTAGCAGTGCCAAAAGGAGAAAAATTCTAGGCTTGCAGTGTGAATTGTAGGAAAGCCAGCCTGGAGTGCTGGATTGGGAGGGACTAGACCTTGAAAACAGCTAGAAGTACTAAAAGTATCTGGCGGGTGAAAGAGGCCCTGGGGACTTAAGGAGTTGTAAGGTTGATGTGCAGTGAGCTGGTTCCCTGCAACCATGAACACTCGCCAAAATCTCTAGTCAGCACAGGGCCCAACGGAGGAAGCCCAAGAGTGGAAGCTGCGGCAGCTGTGTTTGCACCTCCAGTCTTTTCTGATGGATATAACCATTCTGCAGATAGTCCCATCCCTGGGTCACCTTCTCTTAAACCACTTTAGACTGTGGAGTTGCAAGCAGGAGACACGGGTGCTGGAGAGAAACTCACCCACTATTCTGGGCGCATACACAGATTCCCCACCTTGGTTGTCACATGGGGCTGCTTTGGAGTTGCAAATAATAGAATGAGCGTCTCCCAGTGATAGCCTTAGTCACTTCTCAGTGGTAACCAGCTCTGCATCATAAACGTGAAACTCAGAGTCTGTAAAAAAAAAAAAAGAAGTTCCGTGGACCACCTTGAGACTGAACTCAACAATCAAGCAGGGAATTTGCCCTCCATTACTAGTTGGAGGTTCTGGTTTCAAATTATCCTGCCTTCAGCCAGGGTTCTCAGTACCTTCCCAGCCATCGATGGAATGAATACTGACTTCATGTCATGATTTCTCATGGTGGTGGGGGCCTCTGCCCCCCAGTTCCCTCCACCACTTTCCCCATGGAGCAAAACATCCTTCTATTGGTAGAATGAGGTTTACATCCAACACCCCCAAGTTCAACACCAAGAGTGAAGTCATGACTGACCTCAAACACCTGTGCCAGGGAGCTTGCTGATGCTGGAAGGTGTGGGGTCTGAATGGTGAGGAAAGCTGTGCCGTGGGAAGAGAGAAAGAGGGAAAAAAGGTCAGATTCATGACTTGGGAAGTGAACTTTATTCATTTTGTAATTTTGCCAGAGGGTAGTCCTATTTCTAGTTTCTAGATTTGGTGCTGAAACTTGGTGAACCAGAAATTTCAGCATATGGTTTCACAGGATTTTCTCTGATTTGCGGGCTTTCTCATCTGAAAAGTCTTGCAAAGCAATAATAACCCAATCCCACCAAGTGACGTACTTAACAAATCACTTTGGTGAAAAGAATAAAAATGTGTGAAATACTGGCTGAACTACAAAGTCTAGGACATTCCATTGCACTTTGGAACACAACAGGTGTGTCCAGATACATGTGGCTTCAGATTCTGTTCAGCTCACAGCCAGACTTGAAGGCAAATCACCCTGAGCTGCACCAGCTCTCCTCTTTCCACTCTCCCCATCTGTTTTCTGGCAGTTCTTTCGCTTGAGGACGGATAAGAGATGATTCTCTCTGGAGTTGGGTAGATGTTGGTCAAATTCAATTTAGCCCCTTTGGTTCTTGCCCCGCTGCTCTTCCAGAAGTACTTGCATCCACACCCCCAGCTTTACTTAGCCTGGTTGGTGGGTCCATTTCTGGGCCCCAGAAAGTCATACTTTGCCTCTTTGCCCTGCAGTGTAATTATGAGAAAATACACAATGATGTCTATCTAGAAAAGAGGGCTCGTTAGATCTGTGAGGTAGATCCCAGGGGAACCTGGTACCTGCAGGCAGAGATCCTGCAATCAGCAGGCGGTCTGCACCTTCCCATGACAGAGCCCCTGGACATGTCACACAGAATCTCAGCAGGACTGAAGGCTACTAGTGAGCGTCACTTGGTCTAAATGCCTCTATGATTCTGATTTGCAGGGCATGGTCTCAGAGGAGGTGTCAGCCCTGTAAGGGGCCAGAAAGTACATATTTTAGGTTTTGTGGGCCATATGGTTTCTATTGTTACTACTCAACTCTGCCATTGTAGGGCAAAAGCATCCACAGTCAATACGTAAATGAATGAGCATGGTTGTGTTTCAATAAAACTTTATTTACAAAAACAGACAGTGGGATGGATTTGGTCCATGAGGTATAGTTTGTTGACCTCTGCCTTTGAAATTGTCGTCATATAATCTTTGGTTAATTGGCTTCTACAGAAGGATATATGTGCTGTTATTTTTACATTATATATGTATTTGCATTATGTCTACTGGGCTCCTTGGTACAACTTTTATTCCTCAAGAAGGAATAAAGACCCTAGGAGCAGGATACATTCTTCATCCCACACAGCATGCATTCATTCATGCCCATATTAAAAAGGTACCTACTCTAGCAGCTTTCAAATTTTTTCGACCATGACCCATAGTAAGAAATACGTAAATGCATTTTACATCATGGCACGGTACATACATATGCAAGATTATATATATATATATATATATATATATATGTATATGGAAACAGAGAGAGATGCCTTATGAAACATTATTTACCCTTACTATGTGTGTTGTATTCCTTTCTTTTTATTCCATTCTGTTTCATTGCTTTAACCATTTATGTCATAATCCACTAATGGGTGGATTCTGGCAGTTTGAAAACAGCGCCAGACCTTAGAGTCAGCGTGCTCACAGGCCCAGCATCTCCTCTGCACCCACCCTCCAGGCTTGAGAAGATAAAGAACTTCAGCAAGTCCATCTGGGGTCAGCAGCCCCAGACAAGTCACAATCTCCACCTTCCTAGCTTCACCTTTATAAGCTTTGAACACAGAGCTCAGCAAAATAACGTGCACCTAGTTCGCCCACTCAGAATTCAGTTTCAGAGGGAAGACAGCTTAAATAGATCAAAAATGTTAATAAATCACAGGAGGATTGATTGGAAAAACTGCTAAATTGAAGCTGCATTGGGTCTCACCCCACTGCCTCCTCTCCTTTCTCTCTCTCTCTCTCTTTCTTTCACGTGTGTTCTCCTCCCAAATTTTACCCAAGGTGTGAGATGCATTTCACGAGTAAGTGTGTCTGTGTTTGCCTGTGTTTTTCCCCCTGGTAGCCCCTGTGCCTTCAGGCAGAAGCTGGCACGATTTGAAACTGGCCTTGGCAGGCTTTAACACACAGCCCGTCTGAGGACCACTCAGCCCACAGTGTCCGATGGCCTATGAGGATGAAGACAGCAGCCGCTCTCCAAACTCCTGGGGTGGGAGGACATGGCTCTGGTCCCCCCAGCGCTTCCCCATTCCCCCTGCTCTGATGCTGGAGAGAGAATTGCAGGGCAAAAGACTGAGCTCCGAGCAGAGCCCTGAGCCCTCCAGGAAGCTGCTCATTCCTCCAAAGAATCATATTTTTCCTTCTTCCCAGAAAATCGTTGTCTCACTTCACCATTCTGCAGGAGCAGGCCTCCCTGTGCAACCCTTCATCTTCCACCTAGGAAAAGAAAATGTTTTGACTCTAGCAGGAAGCAGGTAGAGCCCCCTCTGACGTCCAGGCCATCAGCAGCTTGGGGAAGAAATGCCTGTGAGCAGGGAGGCCGCGGGCAGGCTGGGGTGGGTGTCCATGCAACACAGCTACGAACACACTGGTTGACTCTGGTCTGTGAATTGAATCTCTTATACTAAAAAATTATGAGTTGTCTCTCTGAAATTAAATTTAACTGGGCATCCTGTATTTTTATTTGCTAAATCTGACAGTCCTACTCTTACGTCTGCAAGGAAAATGGGAGGGACATTTACACTTGTAAAACAAAACTACTCTGTTCCTTTGGGGGCCAGTGAGGACACAAACACCAGAATCATTTATAAAGGGCTTTGAAGAACCTTCCTGGAGCTATCAACAATATTGCTATTGCGCCTTGCTTGGGAAGACAATCAGAGCCAAGGAAAAAAATTGGGAATCCTTCTTCCTTCTTTTCTCCTCACATCTGGTGACCATAGCTTTTGTTGTCCAAACAGGTACGCTTCATTGACTGACAACTACAGTGGGGCAAAAGGTGTAAACTAGGACTGTCCCAGGCAAGCCAGGCTGTGTGTTCACTTAAATTAACCACCAAATTCAGTGTATGACCATGCACTGTTTTCTGAGCCATCAGCTCGTTTAGCACAGGAATCTCTGAATAATTTTTTATTAAGTTGAACTGAAAAGTACTTAACTCCTTCTCTCTCCTCACCATGTCTTTCTTGTTCTGGGTTTCTGGGTAGCCAGATGTTTATCTGCCCAGATGCAACTGGATTATAAGCCCAAATTTCCCTTTTTCCCATAAGGAAGGCTGCAAAGAGAAGGGTTTAACGGCTTCTGTATCCAGAAACCAATTTCTGAAACTAACAAATGCATTAAAGAGTTGAGCATTTTAAAGCAGCGCAGCTCTCCACATGAGGTGAATTATGGCAGCTAACATGGTTCTGAGGGCAGAAATACACACCGAACAGCAACAGGCAGGTGCATTGAGCCAAACAACTCGTCTGCTGAAGGGTCCAAAGAGGAAACCGGCCCAAATCAGTCAATAAATGCTTACTTGTTCGACCCCTCCTTCGGCCCCGATCCCAGTCATTTTATTGAATGGATCTGATTCTTAGCCCCTAACTGCTTGTTTTGGCCCCATAAACTTAATGTATTTAAGGACCCGGTCTCCACAAAGTTCTCCTCCCTGGTAAGGATTTTGAGGAAAAAGTGGTAGGGAGTCAAGTCACCCCTGTCCTTTTGTTGTCTTCAAACTCCATCCTCCTCTGTAGCTGGGACCCCTCGCACTCCGTGGGGCTGACCAGCCCCTTATGCAAACAGCACGAGGCCCTGATGAGATCCTGAAAGAGCACGGCCCGCTTCCGGTTATACACACGTGGGGAGAGCCTGAAAGAGCACGGCCCGCTTCCGGTTATACACACGTGGGCTCTTTTCAGCCCTCAGGCACAGCGCATTTCCTATGGTTCTCTGAATAAAACTTAGAGGGCCTTGTCAGCAGGTACCCAGTGGAGTAGGGCCATTCACCTTTTTTTTAGGTTTGTTTGTTAGGATAAACGTCCTAAAGGTTCAGTTGGACGAACCCATTGAACCCATTTCATCCTGGAGGAGTAAGTTGTTCTAAGGAAGATAAAGTTGCTAAGTTTCAAGGTGAAAAGTAAGGGAGGCTGAAGGGAGAGACGCCCAGAATGCTGATAAAGGCTATAAATTAAAAGATGTATTCTTGCTCCTAGATTTTTTCAGGTTTTTTTAGACTTAAAAGATGTTAGAGTCCAGGTGGAAAATTGTGTGCTTTGAAAAAGGTTGAATTTTATAATAATTCCATCATTTTTTTCCTCCAGTATCATTCAAGTTTTTAAAAAAGTCGCATCAGAAGGCATCAGCTCTAGGGCACATTAACGGCGGGGTGAGCAGCTGGGCGTGGCTGAAAGACAAGCCTTTGTTAGGCTAGCCGGAGTTCATCCTATTGAGAAGAAGTCCACACTCATCTCCTTGAAGGTTTTCACAATGATTTAAAAAAATCAGAATTAGGAATGCCAGATTTCGCCTAACATATACAAGGGAAGAGCAGGAAGGAGGAAGGCCAGACCCAGTGATGGTCAGAGGGAGCTGCCCCCTGGGCCAGCTTGGGCCTGAGGACAATCTCACACTCCCTGCACAATCATAGCCAACACGAGGTGGGGGGGGGGGGGGGTTGTTATTGTTATTGTTATTTGATCTTGTTTTCTTAATGAATTCTTTGCTAACATTGAAGGGGGTGCATTTTTACATAAAAATCTACATTTATGACTTGATTCTCTTGAAAATGCAAAAGATCTATTAACCCTATTCTGCACCATGACAATGTTTTGGCATTGAGCAGAGGCTGCGTCTTTTCAATAGAAGATTTAAATACATTCGTTTGCTGCACACGGACGGAAGCTGTTTGATGTCCACAGCATCTGGCTTGCCTGAGTCCCTTCTGCTCTGTATTACTTCACGCCAAAGCCAAATGCCAGTTGCCGGTTCTCATCGCACTTGAGCTAGTGATTTTCTTATACTCAGAAGCTTCAATCATTTATGTTACCTGCGTGGTCTCTACGAGCATTTAAGCTTTCCATCCTTAGTGCAGGGTGATTAGATTTGTCCCCAGATACCTGGCTCAGGGATGCCTGAAATTCTGCCATTACTACTCATCACTTTGGGTTAGCTGATTCCTCATGTGATCCTCCGTTAAAATCACTGCAAATACTTCTGAGAAGGGGAAGGTAGTATTACTTCCCCAACATTTCATTAGGAAGCATTTAATCAGATCACTCTACCTACTTCTATCCAAGAAGAAGCATTTCTCCCTCGAGAAATGAGATTGGATGGCAGTGTACCCGGCAGAATTTCCGGGGTGGCCAGTGGAATAATCCTATGCCTGCTTTTAAGGAAATTGTCTCCAAGTAAATGACACAAGAGACAGACCTGGAGCACAGGGTGGAGTAGGTCCCAACTATAGCATGGGAGATGTCAAAGTGCTGAGTTTTAGGGAATGCAAAGAATAACAGCTCTCTTCCTTGAAGGATTCAGAACGGATGAAATGTTGGCACGGAGGTTGGCCAAGTAGAGGTCCAACTATCAGCTTTTTACTGATTAAAGGTGGATTCAATAATGTGGCTTAGATGTGGGGCTAAGTGGGCTTGCTAACACTCTGCTGAATTGAATCTGACCTCCCCTCCTAAATACAGGCCTCACCCCCAGGGGAAGGCCCCTTACTCATGGCCCCAAACAGATAACTGCATCCCTCTGCAGGCAGGTGAGTGTGCAGAAAGGACAAAAGAAAGGCCTGCACCATGTGTGCCCATTTTTTCTTCCCAACTCACAATCAGTTAATTTACCACTCCTTTGGGAGTGGGGTCAGGGTGTCAGTAAATGAGGGGTGGGAGGAAAACCACAGAGTCGGTCTATCTGGAATTGCACTCACGGATTTACTAGTGTGGGGAAGAGGTGCTTCCTCCAACAATAAGCTGCAGGCTGAGTAATGCTGGACCTGCAGAAATATGGTCTTTTTCATCTGAACAAATGGAAGCACTTCCTCTTGGCAAGTGGAAGCCCAGGCCTCTGGTCCAAGTAGGGTTCTAGAAGAGCAATAGTAGACATGTGCAGCCATGGGATTAAGAAATTCCAGATGGAAAGGCAGGCTTGGGAAAGAAATTGGACATCCAGTGTCTCAATGGGTACAGGCCACAGGAAGAGTGAGAATGATCCAGAGGGTTCTGCAGGGCAGGGAGGAGCAGGAGCCTTTGACTTGAGCTACTTGAAAAAACTTCTTCTTGGGAACATACAGTCTGTCCTCTGAGGAGCTGTTAAGAGGATTTGGACAATATTTGTTTTTATAACCTCCATAGTGGATACAGTGCTCTATTTTGTACCTAATAGATACTCACTAAAATGTTTGATACATTGAATTAAAGAGAATATTCTGAAGACTGTTACAGTAAAGAAAATTATACCAAAAAAAATAATAATCCAATGCCTTAACCTTCTAAGGAATGTTTGTGTTTTAAAAGAGGACCTGGATATATCAAATTAATCTCTAACTGATGGAATATACAGAACAAGTTTGGACCAAAAGCTTTTGGGAGATGATCTAATTTCTCCCCAACACATATACGTTTCCCAGAAGTCCAAGGTTAGCAATTTAGTCAAGTCCCTACCACGGTCTGAATTTTATGGTTTCTTCTAGGGAATGCCAGTCTTTCTGTTATTTTTGCCATTGGACTGAAAATAAATATCCACAGTGCTCATTAGGAATTAGAAATACATATTTATGACAGTGTTTCTACCTGAAGGATTTATCAGGAAATTTAATGTTTATTATAATGATAGAGACAAAAAGTAGGGCCACTACCACCCAGAAACCCAAATCTCCTGACGTAAATTATGGAATCCATAATAACTGCTTTATATGGCAATTGTAAAGCCAATGGAATGTAATGCAGTAAGGATGGGTTTCACATTTATTTTGCCTTTTGTATCAAGTAGGCGGAGAGTCTCTGATGTCAGGCAAGTCCCTAATTGAGAATCACAGCGCTCAGAGTTCTGACAAACGACCGCTGCTCCAGCCAGGACCAATGACCACGTGGGTCCCTGCTTCATGACCAGAGTCACCCGGGAGACATTTCTCATTGGATCAGCTTATTGTAAATATCAGGTTTCAGCCTTTGAGCATATATTGCTGGTTTTCAGTTACTTGTAGCTTTAGAACATCTGCTTTTTCATAGCAAAAAAAAAAAAAAGTAATGAAGAAGAGGAAAGAAAAAAAGAAAGAAATCTCTTAAGGAAGTGTTTAAAAGTCGAGCTGATAGTTGTGGCAATTCTTATTTGTGGCAGGAGTAACAGGCATCACAGGGGCAGTGTGACTTCAATATTAAGAAATAAATACTTTAATATTATTAAATACATCATAGCAGGTTTTATAGGAAACTTCATAACAAAGTTAGATGTTTCAGTATCAAAAAGGCACACACATTGCTTTAATGGTATCTACACTTTATGGGTTGTAATGGCTTGTTATGACATCATCTGTTAGGAATTCACTATGAATACCTGGGGGGGGGGGGCAGTTCAAACAAGCTCCTCCTAATAAGATGCCACGGAGTGTAACTATATCTAATGACAATTGATCAATTATGAATAAGGCTTTTCAAAGAGAACTATTGCTTTCAGCTCTATTAAAACATTAATAGGGCTTAGCAAGAAGTCTCCATTCCTCACCTGCTCTCTCATCTGAAAAGCCAGACTCCTATGTGACCCTCCCCAGCCCCCAGGGACTGCACAGTTCAGAAGGCAGTTGGGGATCATTTTGGCTGCAGAAAATGTTTTCAATTCAGCAGCAGAACCAACTTTGGAGTTGGTGCTTGAGGCCCAGTGTGATTCAGATGGGTTGTAAGTTTTTAGGCTCCTTGCTGCCTGATCCATCCTGTTCGTCTCTCTGCTTTTGGATTCCACGGGAAACATCTGACTGAAATGGACTCCACGGACCTGAAGCTCTGAAAAGAAAAATTTCTTGGCTGGTGACAGACAAGTTGGCTGCTCTCAGAAAAGGTATTTTTCCTAATTGTAGAGATAGCGTGGTGTCTCAAACTTGCTGCTCTTGGGTATAGCCAGCCCATAGAATTGTTTTGTTTGATGGTTACTGTGCTTCAAAGGCATGAATTCGAGTGCCTTCAGGTGGGGCATGCCATCTCTAGTTTACAGCGAGCTTCACTATTTCCTGTTGCCATAGATCTAGCACATTGGATATTGCGTGTTCCCTGCCAGGCCATAAAAAATGGAGAAACGTGAGCCCTGGGGGTGCTCAGTGCATGGTTCATTCCTGCTCCCTGCACCCTAGATCTGACTTGATGTCTCTCACTGACGCCTCTCACAGCTGGGCCTTGTTTCTCACAAAGAGTTTCTAGTGAAATTAGAGTCGTAAAGACTGGATTAAGAGCAAAGTCCAAAGAATCCCAGAATCTAAGAGTTTGCAGGAAAACTTAAGAGTTCTGGATACTCCAGCCCCAGATGAGCAACCTGAGACATAGAGAGGGGAGATGTCTTGGAAAGGTCAGCCCAGAAGGAATAGAGCAGAGACAGAAAACCAGGGCTTCTGATTCTCTATCCCAGTGTGCTGTGCCCACCACCCCTCACAGCTGCCTGAATGATACCTCCCTTGTATGGCACTTCCCTACGTTCCCAGAAAGTGTGTCTTTCCCAAAGTCACCATCCACACACACCTGTGCAGCCAAACCCCTCTTACACTATACTGCTGTGTCCGGGGAGGTGAAAGTCAAGACCAGTGTCATCACACCAAGCCTGCTAAGTGTCAGAAAAAACTTCTCCACTGATGGCAGAGAACTTGAGGCTGGAGGTAGATTAAGGTTTACAACAAATCCCAGAAGTCAATTTTGCAGACAATTCGGGCTATTTGAGGCCCAAGCCCGTCTTTGTTCAGAAAACATGGACACTTTCCTTCAAGGCTGGCCTTGGGAGAAAGCAGCGTGGTGTGGACTCTTGAAGGTATGTTAAGCTACCTAAGGAAGGCTTCCTTCAGCCAAAAATCACCTGTAGCTCAACTTTCCCATCCCAACCAAGGAAAAATTATCTGAAATTCAATTAGCAATTAACTCATAAGAGCTAAATATTTCCCCCTTTAAGCATTGTGCTTTTTAAAAAAAAAATCTGGAAGAAGAGAGCTTCTAGGTTGGCTGATTCAATCAGCTTTCTTCATGAGTGGATGGGTCTGAGGCCAGGGAGAACCTGAGTGCTAGTGACAGAGGGGAGAGAAGATGAAAGAAGTGTTGGGGAAGAGAAGCTAGAGGTGAAGGACTCAATGAAAGAGATATCCAAAAGACAGCAGTGGCATCATGTAACTCTTCGTACATCTGTGGGCAAGATTGCAAGGTCAGGGCCACTGATTTATCAGGGGTTGGTTATTCTCACTCAATACCCTTGAAATTCTCAGCCCCTAACTCTTGCCAAGGTCTTCAGCAAATCTCTCCAGACAGCTGGGAGAAAGAATATAAGTATCCCAAGTACTAGCTCAGTTGCTGGCACATGAGCTCAATAAGTATTTGTTGAATAAAGGAATCAAATATTTGTTGTGTGTACCTGCGCAGCCATGTCTATGGCTAAAGCCTTCTAGCCTGGCATCAAGAACACTTGACAATGGCTTTGGTGCCTATGAAATAGGTTCTAATCTTAGGAGATATGAAGTAGAATGGACCTGGAATCAAAAGATCTCAGATTTCTCAACTGTCCAATAGAAACAAAAACAATACATACCCTGCTAATCTCAGAAAGGTGTTATTTGACTCTGAAATGAGAGATTGTATGGGAGAGTATTGACAACTTGAAAGTATTATACACATAGCAAAAAGTATTACTTTATCTTTTCTAGTCTGTGCTTTGGTGTTACCTGGGGTGAAGACTTTTTTCTTTCTTCAAGTAGATCTGGGGATTAGTTTTAGTTCATCCATTTGATGCATCCCTGGTATGTATCACTCAGAACTCAGATGGGATTCTCAGGAGTAATTGAGAGAGAAAGCAAGTTGCTCAGCAGAGTTGGAGTGACGTCATAGGCAGAAGTACAGAGTGAAATGCAACTTTCTAGTTAAGATGAGGACCTTTGAGAGGCCGCAGAGGGCCCCTGGGTTGCAGCTTCCACTTGTTCTACAAAGTAATGAGAGGCCGTGATAAAGAAACATGGTGGAAGGGCTGCCTGTGGAAGCTGACTGCTATTGTTTTCTGAGAGTGAAAACAAGGCCTAGAATGGCAAAGAGGCTGCTATTGTTACAGGTTGAGCCTGGGGTGGAATAGACCCAAACCAGCATTTCAGGGAAGACAGAAAGGCGTAGACCCAAGGTGTGTGTGGGTGTGGGTGTCGGTGTGTGTGTTTGGGGGTAGGAGTGGAGTGACCAGCTAATCATTTCATTGCAATAGAAGAGAGATGAGGACTGCTCAAAGATTTGAGGCCTGCAAAAGGTGAAAAGATTATTAGCAGCAAAAACTGAGAAAGTTTGGGAAGGAGAGAGTAAGCTGAAACGTCTTTGGGTAATTTAGAATAAAATGAGCATATCTTGTTTGATTTTTCTTCTTACTTCATTCATTTGCTGTGGTAGAATATTGCATACATTCAGTGGAATTTTGTATTAGCAAAGTGTTGAATGAATCGAAATTTCCACATGGGCCAATGCCTCATGCTTTAGGGCATTTATGGGGTGAGGGTCAGAAATATGTACCCAAAAAATGCCTGTGTTTCAGTTCATAGTTTTATCTTTCTCCTCATTTCTGTTATGGAGCCAATGTTCTCCAAGATTTGTAATACTTGCCTCACTTATGTGTGTGTGTGTATATATATATATATATATAAAACACATAAATTAATGAAACTCTTTCCAGACACATAATTCCAGGAATTTTTTATGCCTTTATTATTAGCCTTTTGATAAAATTTTCTGATTAAGTCAGCGTTACACTCAGCCAAAAAACAGATTTCTTCAGAATATTCTCACACGTTCCTTTTTGTGCACAGTTTACCCTGAAAGCAAGACAAAGAAATCAGTTTCAGCAGCCATTAGAGGTATTTAGATTAAACTGGAAGAAGAACTCCTGGACTGCGGGAACCTGGCTGAATTGCCATGTGGGGAGTTTAAAATCTCTCTACCATTTGAGAGAATTCTAGCCAAAAGTAAAATATCCAGTCACATATAGGGTTGCCTCATTGAAAATAATCATATCCAGGAAAATGCTCTCTGCTTGACAAATTTTAATGCTCTTCAATCTTACATTGCTATACTATCTTGCGACTTGGCTCAGAGAGCATCAGCATTCTCATACAGTAATGTGGAAGACTTTGGAGTATCTGTTCAATCCCCAACCCTCAGTCTATAATAACTGATTCCTCACCAGCACCAAGTCGGGCCCTATAATTCATGTTGTGCCATGTGTGTGGTGCTACTGAGGTCCACCCATCACCACCCTGGACAGGGCTGATTGCAGTGGGATGTCCACCTAATCTAAGAGATGCCAACCACATTCTCTCTTCTGGGGAATGGCATTAAGACTCAGGGAGCAGAACAGCCGTGGTTAAGAGCATGGACTCTAGAGCAAAGCCGCCTAGATTTGAAACCCATATCTACTATTCATTGGCTATGTGAATTTAGACAAGTCACTTAATTTCTCCCCCTCAGTTTTGTTATCTATAAAATGAGATAAACCTTGTAGATTAGACTGAAGGATTAAATGAGTTAATACAACATGCAAATTACTTAGTGTCTGGAACATGGTAAGCATTTTCTAAGGGATAGGTAATTTGTGATCTTGGCTGGTTTCTTGTACCAAGGAACTGTAGATTTGCGATTGGAAGATATCACTGTGGAATGATCACCTTCAGCCTTGGACTTGAATAAGGAGAGAAAGTTAGTTTGCAGGACAAGATGAGAAAAGCAGAATGGAGCTAGAAGGTCAAGGAGGAGACAAGAGAAGTAGACAGCTAGACAGACACAGCAGGTGCCTTGGTTCTTCACGGTTCTCTGACTCCTAGTTCTGACCTCTCCTACGACTGACCTCCCATTGGACTGTTAAGTTCCATGAGATACTCTGTGTCCTTATAAGAAATGTTGGTTTTTGGCTTACACTTGTTCAAGTGAGTTTCCATTACTTGGAAGTAAGGATCCTTAGCTAGGAGGGTTAGGTATATCCTCAGTACCCCTTGAATACATATTTCGAAGAAACCAGAACAAAAAGAAGACTTTGAGGGAAAGGTACTGCGTATTCTATTTCTTTTAGGGTCACTCCCTCTTCCTCAGAATAAGAGATGCCACCATTTTGAATATTTTATTCTTTTCAAAGAACATTCATGTTCTCCATTAACAACTTCTAAACTGAGAGAAGTCAACAACCAAAATTCACTTTTCTTCTATACAAAAATGACTTTAGAATTGAGCAAGCCAAATTTCTCATCTTCCAACTCTGTTGTATTTGGCAGTCCAAAAAACACTGTCCTCTTCCACTGTTTCTGGTAGTAGGAGAGCCCCTGCAGCAGCGGGATGCAAAGCTCACACATTATTTGGTATTTTCCACTGCCAAATCCAAGTCCTCAGACTCAACCTGCTAAATCCTTTGACTTCAGTCATGAAAAATGACACACATTACCATGCCTCATAACACATCTTCTAAAACCCTTCCAAAGAACCAGCCGGCGGACAGCACTGCCAGCCTCACCACAGACACCATCATTTTTTCCCTTCCCTGTCTGGCTTTGAGTTTTGGGAACAGAGATGGAACTTAACCTTCCCAAACAAAGACCGTTTACTAGGCAACTTAGGGCAAGTAATTAGCTCACACACCATAAGGTGCCACAGAGCCGTTTGCAGGTCTCTTCCAAGTTTAGATCTTTTTTTTATTCCAGAAACTCACCCTTTTCTCTAAGAACCCACAATCGTTTACTCCTGAATGAAAGAATTACACTTATTATAAGAGTAAAATATTTAAAACCTCTTTCAGGGATGGTCAGACAACCTCATAAATCACGTTCTCCCCACTGGTGAGTTGGGATGGGAAGGCCATGTGTTGACACATTTAGAAGCCATCGGGGTGCTGTGGTTTCACAGCTAGGAGGGAAACTTGAGCTTGTTGAAGTTGGAGCATACTTGTATTTTTATTTATTGAATTAATGAAATCTTGGCAACAAGCTGTGTTTTACTTTAGGCAAAATGTGATATTTTTTTCTTTGCCCCCACCTACTTCGTCTCCCTCCCTGCTCCTCCCAAATGGACATTTTTATGAATGTTTCAAACACTAGAAAAGCTTCCTGGGCAGCCAAACCGAACCTTAATAAAATCAAGATGAACCGATCAATATGCGGAGATGTGGCTTCCATTAAAATTGACATTTGGGTGTTAGAAGAAGAAAGAAACATCATGAAAGTAAATATTTTGAATGTGTTTACAAGGCTGCTGAAATCTAAGTGTTTGCACATTTATCAATCCATACATCAGCCTGACTGTAGCTTTCAAAAGCCATAGATCACCAGAATCTAGCCAGCTCAGCTCGCGAGATTTCCTCACTTTTGGTGAAGGCTCCACCATTCTCACTGTGAGTGTGAATGTTCGTGTGTGTGCATGCACTAGTGATTCAACGGCAACAACAAAATTCGTCCTCATGGGTTAGTGAAGAGGGTTCAAATTCCAACTATAAGCGTGAATCACCCGAGGAGCTTTTGGAAGCCCCAGGCATCTGTACTTCTTAAAAACTCCCCAGTGTGTCGGTTATGGTCCCAACAGGAAATCAATGGCACACTCAAATTGGGTAATCTGAAGAAAGTTTAATAAAGGAACTCTTTACAAAGGTGCCAGCTGGATGGAGGGAAACCAGAAGGAATAGTGCAGTACCCTAGGGTTAGGACCAATGGGGTACTGTTATCATCCCTAGTCTGAAGGAGGAAAAGATGGGGGCAGTCATCAAAACCCAGAGAGAAGGGAGCCCAGTGGAGAGGGTCACCTGACAGGAGCTGTGACCTTCAGGCAAGGGATGCAGCCAACAACTGGTAATCCCACAGAATGGCAGCCAGGGAAGGAATGCCCCAACCACATTCTCCTTTCCCCTCTCTCATCTCCTGCTGCCGCTTCTTGTTGACTGAACCCAGCTGGAAGCCAGAAGCCGAAGGAGCCTTTTGATGAAGTCCACAAAGGTCAGCTCTCCTCCACCCAGGACAACACAGGGTGAAAAAGAGTGGAGAGTGGGTCTAGGGGGCAAATAAGAGTTGTCCAGTCCATCAGGAGATTCTCATGCAACCGATTTAAGATCCTCTGGCCTTCAGTGAAATGCGCATCGTTATAGAAATCAGAAGTCTCAGGTCTAGTTCTGGTTCTATGTGACCTTGGGCAACACACTCCACTTGTCTGAGTCTAGTCTGTTTTATCAATTGAAATACAGGGCATTGGACTAGCTCAGTGTTTTCTGAAGTGTGCTTATAGTACTCTGCTTGTATACCTTGGAGGCCTCTTGGAGTGGAGAGATGGAGAAACCAAATGATAGGTTCTAGCCTCATTCCCCATTGCGGTCCATAGTAAGTAAATCCATCATGTATGAAATTTCTTTGAAGAGTGCCAAATTATTTCTCTGTATGCATTTTTTACACAATGAGCACCTAGACTACTGTGTATGTTCACAACCAAGGAAGAAATTATGTGTGTGTGTACCTTTGTAGGTATTTAGAGATGAGATGAGAAAGGAAGTCATTTTTAGAGTTGAGAAAATTGAGACTTAAAAGAGGTTAACCCTAACTTGCTCCTGTTTAAGAGGCAGATGTATAGTGGAGTCACTATTCAAACTTTTCTCTATTTTATTCCCAAAAAAATGCCACCAAAGGAGACAAAAACTGGAAACAAATTTATACCTGCCTATACATAGACACACACACACTTTTACGAATATATTTTTGGTATGTCTCATGACCTTTCCCCAGGTTTAAATATCTATGCTTCGGCAGACTGTCCTTGCCAGACTCCACTTCATCTTCTGCTATCTTTCAACAGAGTACGAAAGATAGACCATGTGGCAGATGAACAAAACTATTATCATTGGATTTATGCAGCATTTGAAATGGCTATTCGTCCCCATTTTTTCCCAACCTACAAAAGAAGAGTTTTATTTTAATAATAAGTAAAGATGCAGCTTTTGAGGGATTTAGTCTCTCACCCCATGACTGCCAGGTTTTTCTCAATGGGAAATTGGGCTTTTGAAGCCTCTTTTAGAGGTTCACGCATTCACAGTTCAGAGAAGAGAGAGGTCAGTGAGGACAAACAGTCATAGAGGCTGCGGGACTTCAGGGGGTCTTGGCGGGATGTGGATGAGAATTTTCACATCTATTCTGTGTAAAGTTCTGTAAGCCCAGTCCTTGTCTTTTTAAGGAACAAACCAAATATAACCTTAGAAATGTAGTGTTTAGAGAGTACTTTTCTGTATCTTTTAAATGACTGGATCCCAAATACTTCATTCAGCAAATATTTATACATTAATAAATATGTGCCATGTGAGGTGACAAGTGATGGAGAATAAGGATGAAAAATATATTTTATTAGAAATAATGGCTATTAAAACATAGTGAGATAATTAGCATAATGTGGACGTGGTATAAAGAACAATGGGAATAGAGAACAAATTATTATTTCTGCTTGGGATGAGGAGGGACATTTTCATGAAGAGGAATATTTGGAGCTGAAACTTGAAACAGGAATATGACTTTACCTGATAGACAATGAGTAAGTGTATTTAAGGTAAAGGGAACTGTATATGCAAAGGCACAGAGGTATGAAGTTATACAGGTAGTTTAAAGAATAATCAGTAGTTCAATATGTCTCTAGGATAGGATGCAAGTAGGATACCGGTGGGAGCAAAGGTGACCTGGTAGGCGGCAATCAGATCATGATGGGTCTTAAATTCCCAGTTGAGAAGTTTATATTTCACCCTGTCTTTGCTGTGATTTTAAAACTACTTTGCACATATGCCCCTGGATACACATATGCAAGGTGTCCACATGACATTATGCTAAACACAGCACTTCTTCACCAAGTACCAATTTTACTGGAAATGTTAGAGATTATTTTTATTCTTGCACTCAGTGATTATTGTTACATATACCATCTTTTCATTAAAGATGGGAGAGTAAAACACATTTATATGTGGTGGTTAATAAGAAAGTTTCATATGTTTATGTCATGAAGACTCAGTAGGATCAGTGCCCTTAATTGAATCATGGTAAACTGGCTAAAAAAAATGAAATATACTAATGTCTATCTGTTCTATACACAAGGATATGGACTGAGATTTCTTGATGAACAGTAAAGACTGGCAGAGCTAGTTTGTTCAATTAGAAATTAACAATTTGTTTTTCTCCCCAAAGCCCCAGTACATAGTTATATATTCTAGTTGTAGGTCCTTCTCATTCTTCTATGTGAGCCACCACCACAGCACAGCAATTGACAGACAGGTGATGTGGTTCTACACCTGGGAACCAAACCCGGGTTGCTGAAGTGGAGTGCACCAAACTTTAACTGCTAGGCCACCAGGTCTGGCTCAGAAATTAGCAGTTTTAAAAAGAATTATTATTATTATTATTATTTTTGCTGAGGAAGATTCACTCTAAGCTAACATCTGTTTCCAATCTTTCTCTTTTTGTATGTGAGCCCCTGCCACAGCATGGCTACTGATGGGTGGTGTAGGTCCATGCCTGGGAACCAAACCTGGGCCGCCAAAGCCAAGCGTGCCAAACTTAACCACTAGGCTACTGGGGCCGGCCCGTAAAAAGAATTTTTGATGAAGAAAAAATAGACTTTTACAAATATGTCCAACTTCTCTCTCTGTTGTATTTTATCAAATATTTTATCAACATTTAACTACTTTTAGTCTCACATGGATGGAAATGACTTTTGTAACAATTCAGAAGACCCCAAAATTAAGGGAGAGGGCATTGTAAGCAATTTTAGTGGCATTCTTTGTATACATTTGTAAAGTACAGTAATTTTTAAATTCATTTTTCAGCAGAAAGTGTAAGCTTGAATCAAGGAAAATATGTAAAACAATGAAAGAAATTTTTAAAAAACGTAAAATCACTGAGAATTATGAAAGACTCTTTGAAACTCTACACAAGGGATTTGACAATGAAAAAGATAATAGCAATCTGAAAAGTATAATATGCCCTTATATGATTCTTTAAAATGATGATGGATTTATTATTATGAAGATCAAAACTAGCAGAAATTTTGGCATTTCTTATGGTAGGAAAGTATCAATTACAATATCAGGACAAAATAGCTCTTAGGGAAATCTCAACAAAGAGATACTGTATACTGATAAATGAGCAATAAATCAGGAAGATATTTCAACAATGAGTATACTTGTATCTAACAATATAACTTTTGCATATATAAAGGACAAGGAAGAGAACTATAGGAGAATTAGATTTTTTTTTCTGTGAACTGGCAGATACTCAGTTTATTTCAACTTGCAATGGGTTAAATGTACTATATAATACTCTCTGGGCTATTTTAAATCAAGACTTTATTAAATCAAAACAAAAACCACACACTTTTCTCTCCACGGAAGTATTTGATCCATTTTTGACATAGAATTGTTGGACTAGACCTGGAAAGTATTTTACTAGAAAAGGAAATTTTATTTGTGTGTGTGT
Source organism: Equus asinus (assembly GCF_041296235.1). Classification (NCBI taxonomy): domain Eukaryota; kingdom Metazoa; phylum Chordata; class Mammalia; order Perissodactyla; family Equidae; genus Equus; species Equus asinus. The sequence goes on along the minus strand of NC_091795.1, from coordinate 46,945,749 downwards.
TTCATTCTTTTTCCTGGTTTGTGTTTTTGAGGTGTTTGTTTTTGCTTTGCTTGTTTGCTTTCTTTTACTTATATATTAAGACTTTATTTTTCCACAGAAGTTTAAGGTTCAAAGCAAAAGTGAGAGGAAGGTACAGAGATTTCCCATAAAATCCCCACCCCCATACATGCATAGCTTCCCACATTATCAACATCTCCCACCAGAGTGATACAATTATTACAAGTGATGAACCAACATTGACACACCATTATCATCCAAAGTCCATAGTTTCCATTAGGGTTCACTCTTGGTGTTGTCCACTCTATGAGTTTACACAAATGTATAAGGACATGTATCCATAATTATGTTATCACAGAGTAGTTTCACTGCCCTAAAAATCCTCTGTGCTCTACATATCATCCCTCCCTCGCCCCTGACCCCTGGCAACCACTGACCTTTTTACTGTCTCCATAGTTTTGCCTTTTTCAGATTCTCATATAGTTAGAATCATACAGTAGGTAGCCTTTTCTGATTGGCTTCCTCCACTTAGTAACACGCATTTAAATTTCCTCAGTATCTTTTCATGGCTTGATAGAGCTGAATAATATTCCACTGTCTGGATATATCACAGTTTATTTATCCATCACCTACTGAAGGACATCTTGGTTGCTTCAAAGTTTCAGTAATTATGAATAAAGCTGTTATAAGCTTTCATGTGCAGATTTTTGTGTGGAAGGAAGTTTTCAGCTTCTCTGAGTAAATATCAAAGAGTACAATTGCTGTATCGTATGGTATAAGTATGTTCAGTTTTGTAAGAAACTGCCAATCTATCTTCCAAAGTGGGTGCACCACTTTGCATTTGCACCAGCAGTGAACGAGAGTTGCTGTGCTCCATGTCCTAGCCAGGACATAGTGCTGTCAGTGTTCTGTATTTTGATCATTCTAATAGATGTGTAGTGGTATCTCATTGTTCTTTTAATTTGCATTTCCCTGATGAGGTATGATGGAGAGCATCTTTTGATATGTTTATTTGCTCTCTGTATCTCTTCTTTGGTGAGATGATTAAGATCTTAGGCCCACATTTTAATCAGGTTGTTTGTTTTCTTATTGTTGAGTTTTAGGAATTCTTTGTATATTTTGGATAACAGTCCTTTATCAGACATATCTTTTGTAAAGATTTTTTCCCAGTCTGTGGTTTCTCTTCTCATTCTCCTGACATTGTCTTTTTCAGAGCATGCATTTTTAATTTTAATGAAGTCTAGCTTATCAATTATTTCTTTTTTAGAACATGCCTTGCTATTCTATCTAAAAAGTCATTGTCATATCTGAGGTCATCTAGGTTCTCTCCTATGTTCTCTCCTAGGAGTTTTACAGTTTCACATTTTAGCTTTGGGGCTGTAACACATCTTGAGTTAATTTTTGTGATGGGCATAAGGTCTGCATCTAGATTCGTTTTTCTGCACGTGGATGTCCAATTGTTCTAGCACCACTTGTTGAAAAGACTAACTTTGGCTGTTGCATTGCCTTTGCTTCTTTGTCAAAAATCAGATTCCTGTAGCTTTATAGTAAGTTTTGATGTCAGGTAGTGTCAGTCCTCCAACTTTGTTCTTCTTCAATATTGTGTTACCTACACTGAGTCCTTTGTCTCTCCATATGAGCTTTAGAAGCAGTTTGTCAATATCCACAAAATGACTTGCTGGTAGTTTGGTTGAGATTGCATTGAATCTATAGATCAAGTTAGAAAGAACTGACATCTTGATAATATTGAGTCTTCCTATCCATGAATATGGAATATCTCTTCATTTATTTAGTTCTTCTTTGATTTCTTTTGTTAGAGTTTTGTAATTTTCCTCAAATAAATCTTATACTTATTTTGGTAGATTTATACCTAAGTATTTCATTTTTGGGGGTGCTAATGTAAATGGTATTATGTTTTTAATTTAGAATTCCACTTGTTCATTTCTGATAGAGTTAGATTTAATAGTTCTTAGAGATTTTAACTCATTATTCTCAGATGTAGATAGACCAAGCATATAAAGATAGGTAAACATATAGAAAATGGAAATAACATCACTTACTAAGCTCAAATATATGAAACAATAATTTTCAGACATTGGGAAATAAGCAGCACATTATTGTGATCTCTGAGAGCAGAGAAACAACACAGCCTTGCCATGAGCCAGTTTCCAGGCTTCAGCACGGGGAGGGGAACCCAAACAGAGCCTAGTAGTCTTGTTGAGTTGAAGAGACAGAGACCGTAGTTTGGGGAGTTCAAGTGTCTAGAATTTGTAGGGCAGAATACTGGGGAAGAGAGAATTGCACATAGAGAGAGAGAAAGCTCTAGAAACCTGCAGAAGTTCCCCTCAGGTCTTTAGCTGGCTGTTGATCTGTGCATACATGAGAGGAAAGTGAGGCCAGAGAAAGAACTACTAGAAAAATGTAGACAGAGCTCAGAGAGAGCTGGGAAGAGTTTCTGCGTCCATCTGAAGGATGAAAAGATCTTGTAATACACATGGTGCTAGGTTGAATCCTCAAAAGGGTATTCACACCAAAAACATTAAAAGGATAAGAAAAGAATATCATAAGCAACTATATGCTCATAAATTTAACATCTTAGAGGAAATGGAAAAAAGTTCTTGAAAGATACAAACTTCCAATCTCACTCAAGAAGAAAGAGATGTCCTAATAGTCCTATATCCATTAAGGGAATTTAAATTATAATTAAAACTCTTTTAAGAAAGGAAAGGCCCAGATGGTTTCACTGGTAAATTCTACCAATTTTCCAGAAACAGAAGTAAAAGAAATACTTTCCAATTCATTGTATGACGTCATCATTAACCTGGTATTAGAACCAGACAAAGAAAAGAAATCTACAGACGAATATGCCTCATCAACACAGAGGCAAAATCCTTAACAAAATACTAGCAAATTGAATACAATAACATATAAAGGAGGATAATACATCATGACTATTTTGGGTTTATCATGGGAATGCAAGACTGGATCAACATTTGAAAATTAATCAGTGTAATTCATCATATCAACAGAATAAAAACAGAATAAAAACCAGACAATCATCACAATAGATACAGGAAAAGCACTGAGAAAATTCAACATCCATTCATGATAAAATCTCTCAGCAAACTGGAAACAGAAGGGAACTTCTTCAGTCTGATAAAGGACATCTGTAAAAAAATCTACAGCTAGCATCATGCTTTACAGAAAAAGACTGAATGCTTCCTTTCTACGATTAGGAACAAAGCACAAATTTCCTTATCATCACCTTATTCATCAGAATCCTGGAGGTCCTAACTAGTACAATTAGGAAAGAAAAATAAGTAAATGTACACAGATTGGAAAGGAAGAAGTGAAATTATCTTTATTTGTAAATTATATGATAGTCAATACAGAAAATCCTAAAGAATCTACAAAAATGCTTTAGTATCAATAAGTAAGTGTACAAAAGTTACAGGATAAAAAAATCAATATTCAAAAAAATCAAATTGTATTTCTACTTACTAACAATGAACAATCAGGAATTGAAATTTAGAAAACAGAACCATTTAAAACAGCAGGAAAAATATGAAACAAGGAGATGTTTAATAAAACACGTGCAAAATCTGCACACTGAAAACTACAGACCATTGCTGAGAGATAGTAAAGAGCACCTAAATAAATGTTATGATGCACCATGATCACTGGTTAGAGTCCTCAACATCAAAAAGATGTCAATCTAAATTGACCTATAGATTCAGGACAGTCTCAATCAAAATCATGGGAGACTTTTCTGAACTAATTGAAAAATGTATTCTAAATCATCAAATCAAAACTGAAGGAATCTAGATCAAGACCAATTGTAAAAGGTAAAAAGAAAGGTGGGATTTCAAGACTCTGTAAAGCATCAGTAAGCAGGACAGTGTGGAAATTGCATAAAGATAGACAGAAAGAAGAATGAAACAGAGATTCCAGAAAGGCTTGCATACATAAATGATCATCTGATTTTTAACAGAAGTGCTAAGTAATTTAATGGAGAACCCCAACCCTTACTTCACATTTCATATAAAAGTTAAGTCAAAATGGATCATATACTTAAATGTAATATCTAAAAGTATAAAACTTCTGGAAGAAAACATGGGAGAATTTTTATTGTGACTTTGGGTTAGGCAAAGACTTAGATAAGATATTAAAACCATGAACACTAAAAGACAAAAATGATCATGATCATTTGAGCTTCATAAAAATTGAAAAATTTTGCTCTTCTAAAAAGAAATGAAAGGAATAAATAAATAAAAGGAAAATGAACAGGCGAGACACATACTGAAAGAAACTATCTGGAAAGTATCCCCACATATCTCACAAAAACTTTATTAAGAATATATAGGAGCCAGCCCTGTGGTGTAGTGGTTAAGTTTGGTGCACTCTGCTTCAGCAGCCTGGGGTTCACATGTTTGGATCCCTGGTGTGGACCTACACACCACTCATCAAACCACACTGTGGCAGCATCCCACAAACAAAATAGAGCAAGATTGGCACAGATGTTGGCTCAGGGCCAATCTTCCTCCCCCAAAAAAGAAAAAAAACAATATATAAAGAGCTCTTACAACTCAATAATCAAACCAAATGAAAAATGGATGAAAGATGTGAATAGATGTTTCACCATGTAGACTGATGAATTACTAATAAGCCCATTAAAAATCCTCAATATTATTAATCTTTAGGGAAACACAAATTAAAATCACAATGTGATACCAATATGCACTTACTGGAAGTGCTAAAATTAAAGGTATACTCAGTACCAAGGGTTGGCAAGGGTATGGGGTGACTTTCATACACTGCTGCTCAGAGTGCAAGATGCTGAGGCTCTTTGGACAACAGTTCAGCAGTAAGCAAAGGGTACTTACTGTGCGATCAAAATAATCTGTTTCTCAGAGTTTTAAACAAGAAAAATAAAAACACGAGTTTACACAAAGACTTCTACCTGAACGTTCATGTCAGCTTTACTTGTAAAAGTCCAAAATCAAAAACAAACCAAGTATCTTTCAACTGGTGAACGGATAAACAAACGTGGTACACCCATACAATGGAATACTACTAAGCAATAAGAAAGAACACATTACTGACAAATGAAGCAATGTGGATAAATCTCAGAAGTCATACACAAAAGACTATATACTGTATGAGTCTGTTTATATGAAATTCTGTAAAAGGCAAAAAAATGTAGTGACTAAGAGCAGTTCAGTGATTTCCAGGAAACAGGTGAAGGAAGGGATTAACTGCAAATGGGCATAAAGAAAACTTCTGAGCGGCGAAATGTTCTGTTCATCATTACGGTAGTATTAACCCTCCCGCCTGTTTTTGAAAAACCTCATCAAATTACACACTCACACTATACACAAAAATTAACTCAAAGAGGTCAAAGATCTATCTGTAACACCTAAGACTGTAATACTTTTCGAAGAAAACATAGTTATAAATCCTCATGACACTGGATTAAGCAATGGTTTCTTAGATATGACAAGAAAAGCACAGAAACAATGGAAAAGATAGATAAACTTAATCGAAAATAAAAGCTTCTGTACTTTAAAAGACACTATTAAGAAAGTGAAAAAACAACCAGCAAAATGGGGGAAAAGATACATGTAAATCATATATCTCATAAGGTATAGTATCGGGATTATCTAAAGAATTCTTATAACTCAATAATATAAACACAAATCATCTAATTTTTAAAATGGGAAGCAGACTTGAACAGACGTTTCCCCAGAGAATATATTCAAATGGTTAATAAGCACATGAAAAGTCAAGGTTTACCATTAGTCGATCTTTAGTCATTAGTGAAATGCAAATCAAAACCACAATGAGGTGCCATTTCACACCCTCCAGGATAACTGTAATCTAAAAGACAGATGATAACAAATATTGGCAGGGATCTAGAGAAATTGGAATGCTCATAGAATGCCGGTGAGAATGTCAAATGCTGCAGTCACTTTGGGAAACAGTCTGGAGGTGCCTCAAAGGGTTAACCATACAGCTATGCTATGACCCAGCAATTCTACTCCTGGGGGCAGTTGGAAGCATGTCAACACAAAAACTTGCACACAAATGTTCTTAACAGCATTAGTCATGATAGTCCAAAGTGTAAACAACCCAAATGTCCATCAGCTGATGAATGGATAAACAAATGTGGTATGTTCCTACAATGGTATAGCATTTAGCAATAAAAAGGAATAAAGTACTAATACATGCTACAATAGGAATAAGCCTTGAAAACATTATGCTAATTAAAGAAAGCAGTTACGAAAGACCTCATATTGTATGATTCCATTTATTTAAAGCATCCAGAAGAAGCAAATCTACAAAGACAGATAGTAAATCAGTGGTTGCCAGGGCCTGGGGGGTTTGGGTGGAAATGGTCATATCTAAGGGGGAGCGACTGCTATTGGGTATGAGGTTTTATTTGCAGGAGAGTGATGAAAATGTTCTAAATTTGACTGTGGTGATGTTTACACAATTCCATGAATATACTAAAAAATATTGAGTTGTATGCTCTCAGGTGAATTTTACTATGTATGAATTATATTTCAATAAAGCCATTATACATAAAATTAGAGAACTTTGTTATATGTAAATTACACCTAAATAAAGCAGATTTTTTTTTTTTAACAAAAGGAGGAAACTTCCTTAATTTGGTAAAGACTAAAAAACCCCAAACTGTCCATGTCACACTTTAGGAGAAACTTTAGACACATTCTCTTTAAGAACAAGAATGAGATAAGAATGCCTGTCATCTACTACTGTTTGACATGGCAGTAGGGAACAAACATCTCAAGTAAGAGAAGAAAAAAAAGAACAAGGGCAGGAAGGAGGAAATGCAACTGTTAATAATATATTGAGGATATAATTATCAACCTAGAAAGCTCAGTAGCAGGAACAAATAGTGGACCCTATAAGATGTTGATAGATATAATTTCAACTTTTAAAAATACTGTTACGCTGTTTGCTCTTGTTGTTAGTGCCATGGGGTTGATTCTGGCTCCTGGCGACTCTGTGTACAGCAGAACAGAACGCTGCCTGGTCTTTTTGCACCCTCCTCTCACCCTCCACTGCTCTATCAGACAATGTTCCGCTGCTATCCATAGGGTTTTCATGGCCAATTTTTTCACAAGTGGGTGGCCAGGTCCTTCTTCCTAGGCTGGCTTAGCCTGGAAGATCTGTTGAAACCTGTTTACACTGGGTGACCCTGCTGGTATTTGAAACACTGGTGCCATAGCATTCAGCATCACAGCAACATGCAGCCCCCACAGTGTGACAACCAACAGGCAGGTGGTGTGGTTCCCTGACCCGGAAATGAGCAAATGTTAACCCCTAGGCCACCAGGGATGGCTTGCTCTAAGTTAGTAATGAAAAAGAAAACAAAGGAAGTGTGACACATTTACGATAGCAGCTAAAACTATAAAGGATCTAGAGAATATGCATAATACCTTTTTGGATGAATAATAATATTCTATTAGTATATTAAGAATATAAAATTTATATAAATAGTATGTTTATGGGTGAACTGTCTTAAAATAGTACAAGTGGCAACACAACCCAAATTAATTTATAAATTAAATTCAATGCCTATCAAATTTTCACTAGAATTTTTATGATAAGTGAAAGAAGCCAAACTCAAGAGGCTACGTACTGTCTGTTTCCATTTTTACTGTCATTCTGGAAAAGGCAACACTCTAGAAACTAGCTCAGTGATTGTCGGTATATGGCAGTGGAGTGTCATTGACTACAGAGAAGATATGGAGAAATTTTGGCGATGATAGAACTGTTCCATATCTTAATTGTGTTGTTGTATACACAATTGTATGCATTTGCAAAAACTCAGAGGACTACATACTGAAAAGTTTGAATTTTACTGTATGTAAACTATGGCTTAATTTTTTAAATAAAAACACAATACACCCGTCAATAAGCAAATTGACTTTATGAAAAAAGAGCCAAATGGAATCTTGCTCTACCAGCCACAAAGACATGCTTCAAAGACATTGTAGTAAAATTATACAGATAAAAATCAGCGTAATTCTATTGCAAAAATAGGCAAACAGACCAATGGAACATAAGATAGAGCTCAAAAACAGACCCATATATATACGGGAGCCCATTATATCTCATTGGTGACATGAAACCCAGCAGTGTCATTTTGACATGTTTTATAGAAAGTATTTAGAAAACTATCACCATATGGTGATAAATAGACCAGGATTCTATGCGTTACAACATATGCAAAGGCCGACTCAAGGTATATTAAAGTTTTCAATGTGAAAAGTAAACTCGAATGTTCACCGAGGGAAATCTCATAGATATTTCAGGGGTGGGAAAGGACTTCTAAATATAACTGAAAAAGTAGAAGCCATAGGCTGGTGGGAAAGTAAACCACTATAGCTTTTCTGTGAAGCAAACTGGAAGTGCCTGGTGAAATTAAGAACGTGCATATCCCGTGGCCTGTCAGTCACACTCCTGGGTACACCCTTTAGAAAAACTCTTGCACATATTCACGGAGGGAAAGCGACGTTAACTGCAGTATTGTTAGTAGTAGTGTGGAGATGGATACAACGTTGGTGTCTATGATGAGGGAGGTGGATAAGTGAAATGTGGTGGATGTTTTATGAAGTACTATGCAGCTGTTGGAGGCAGTGAACTAGGGATACATGTGGCAATATATGATATATAGATCTTATAAACCTGGTATTGATTGAACCAAGTAAGAAGCAGAATATCTATTACATAGTATCATTTGTAAAAATTGAAAATACAAACACACACAAAGCCATATAAATGTCGATTATACATTTATATCCAAGGACATATACAAAGCTCATTAGAGGAGTTGGATGAAGGGTGAGGTAGCTGAAAGTGAGTTGGCTGCTGGGATGTATATAAAATAAATAAAACAAGAGTGGACCTCACAGGTACCAGTGTACCACAGAGTGTGTTTCAGGAAGGTATCTTAACTTTAGGGGAAAAAAATACAAAGGATAAAACCTGAGAAATATCTGAACAAAACTATCATTCTAGTACCTATTCCAAAAAATAGAAGAAAAATCGCCAAATTGATAAAAAGAAAAATCTTACTTTAAAAGTTCAGAAATTGACTCAGATGGCAAATCTCAACATGTGTTCTAATCAAATGATTTATCAAACGATGCATTTTAATGAGGTCAGAAGACATACTTTAATAACAGGTTGACTAAAGTTTCTATCTCTTCTAACTTCCTCCTCATTCCCCCATCCTATATGGCACCAAGTCCTGTTTAGTCTGTTATCTAATCTATTCCATCATGTTTTGATGAACTATTGCATTAGTCTCCTTATTTGTCTTTGGCCATAGCATCAGAATCTTCTATCCAGCCTTCGTATTGTCTATGGGAACATTCCCCTTATAGGAAAATCTAATCCTATCTCTCTTCTGATCAGTATTGAGTTGACAGGATTTGCTGCTGAGCAGGATGTATAGAAAAGAAGATGACCCCATGGTTTCAGTCCAGAGCAACTGAGAGTGTAATGAAAGCATTTACTGAGATGGCAAAGACTGGGAGAAGGGCAAGCTTGGAGTGGAGCATCTGGTGTTTTCTTTGGACAAGTTGTTTGAGGTCCAGGTGAAGCTGTTGAGTTCAACAGAGCTCTCTAGTGCTCAAGAGAAAGGCTCGAATTAGAGATGTTAATTTGAAAATCATCAGCATATAGATGGTATTTAAAGCCCTGACTGGTGACTGCATGAGTTCACTTAAGATGAGACAGAGACAAAAAAGGGCCAAGGAATAAACTCTGAGATTCTCCAAATTTTAGAGGTTTATAAAATGAGGAAGAGTAAAAAAGTTGAGATGGTGTAAACAGTGATCTAAAAGGTACGTTATATTGGAAGCCAATTGTAAGTGTTTCAAGAAGGGAGTGGCCTACTTCTTGATCTTCTCCAAAGCTGCTGGAGGTGAAGCCACACGAGAAATAAGCATGAACTATTGATTTGGCAAGTCATTTCAGTGGCATGTAAAGGACACCAGCCTACTGTAGATAACTGCTGGGGGAGCTTTTCTCTAAAGAGCATCAGATAATTGGGGAGGTAGATAGAGAGAGATGTGGTGGGATTAATTTTACGTTGGGACATGACACAGAATATTTGCAAACTCGTGGTAATAAGCTAGTAGAGAGAGGGATCGATTCAAGAGTGACGACTGTGAGAAGGGGAGAAGGGATGAGATCTGGTGCACAAGGGAAGAGGCTAACAGGAGGCAGAGGCAGGGGTGCTTCTTGCATTGCAGTGGAAGAGAAGGCGGAGAATGTGAAGGAGTTCAGGTAGGATGATCAGGTAGCTCTTTCCTGATTATTTCTATTTTTTTCTCAGAGAATGAAGAAATAAATTCATTAGATGGGAGTAGGGAGAGACAAAAGGTATTAGATGTTTGAGGAGAGAGCATGAAACAATCCCATATGTACCTACACATCATATGTACATCAAATACGTACATACTGAATGTGTAAAGATACTTAAATTGGTAAGAATTTAATCATATAGCGCCTTGGTTGTTTTTGTCTTAAAAACTTGTATGCATCTTTCTGTAGAGTATGAATACTTAAAAGTCCCTTGGTACATTTTGCCAAATTGCTTTCCAGAAAGGTTGTTCAAATTCAAGAACACTGACAACCCCACATCCTGGTGAGGATGTGGAGCAACAGGAAGTTTCATTCATTGCTGGTGGGCATGCAAAATGATACAGCCACTTTGGAAGACAGTTTGGCAGTTTCTCACAAAACTACACATACTCTTTCCATACGACCCAGCAATCACGCTTCTTGGTACTTACCCATAGGAGTTGAAAAGTTATGTCCATACAAAAACCAGCACATGGTTGTTCACAGCAGCTTAATTCATAACCATCCAAACCTGGAAGCAGCCAGGACGTCTTTTAAGTAGGTGAATGGATAAACAAATTGTGGTATATTCAGACAATGGTATATTATTTGGGGCTAAAAATTAAGTAGCTATTAACATGAACTATTCAGCCCTGAAAGACATGGAGGAAATTTAAATGCATGTTACTAAGTGAAAGAAGCAAATAGGAAAAGGCTACATACTGTATGAATCTGACTAAATACAACATTCTGGAAAAAGAAAAACTATGGAGATAATAGAAAGATCCGTAGCTGCCAGAGATTGAGGGGAGGGAGGGATGAATACGTGGAGGACAGAGGATTTTTAGGGCAGTGAGACTACTCTATGACACCGTAATGGTGAACACGTGTCATTATATACTTGTCTAAACCTATAGAATGGGCAAGACCACGAGTGAACCCTAATGGGAACTATGGACTTCGAGTCATTATGATGTGTCAATGTGTGTTCATCAGTTGTAACAAATGTACCACGCTAGTGGGGAATATTTGTAGTGAGGGAGGCTAGGTATGATGGATGCAATCTCTGTACTTTCCACCCAATTTTGCTGTGATCCTAAAACTGCTCTAAAAAAACCCTGTTAAAAAAAACACATAAGTTCCATTGCATATTCAATAACATGGAGTGTTAAGATAGCATTTCACATTAAAGCATAATGTGGAAATATCACGAACAACCTTATGCCAATAAATCTAGAATTTAGGTGAAATAAACAGATTCCTTGAAAAGAAAAACACAATGTACCAAAACTTATACAAGAAGAAGTAAAAGATCTGGATAGCTTTACATCTCTTTAATAAATTGAATTCCTTATCAAAAACCACCTCAATGAAAATTCAAAATTTGGATGTTTCACTGGTCAATTATAGCACACATTCAAGGAAGAAATAACACCACATATATGCAAACTCTTTCTGAAAACAGACTGGGGGGGAATACTTCTCAATTTCTCTAATACCAAGTCTGATAAAGACATTAAAATCACAGAAAATCACAGACCAATGTCTCTCACAATCATGGACACAAAGACTCTTAACAAAGCATTAGTAAATTGAATCCAGCAATATATAAGAAGGATAATACATCATGACCAAGTGTACTTTTTTCTAGGATGGCAAGGTTATTTTAACCATTCTAAAGTCAACCAATGCAAAGAGTAATTTTAACAAACTAAAGAAGAAAAAAGCATATATCACAACAAATGCAGGAAAAAAAACTGATGAAATTTAGCAACCATTCATAATGAAAACTCTCAGCAAACTAGAAAAGAACTCCTAAAATATCTCATTTAAATTTACATACTGATTTGTAATACTGAGGTCATACTGAGGTTCTTTGATATGTTCATTAGCTTTTTGGATTTTCTCTTCTACAAGTTGCCTATTCAGGGTCTATTAGGAACTTAGTGTTTATTTTATCCATTTGTATTATTTAGTATATGTCATAAAGGCTGCTAATGTTCACCAGTACCTAGTTCTGCTCTTTCCTGGGCACCCAGCTGTATTTCCAAGTCCCCTCCCTACCATCTTTGCATCTAGGTGAGACCATGTACCTGACTTCTGGTCAAAGGAAAGAGAGCAAAAATATGTAGCTCACTTGCAAGCCCGTCCTTGCAAACTTTCATGCAACAATTGTCTATCTGTCTCTATCTCCTGTTTGGTGCAAGTTAAGAATTCTGAGGATATAGATAATGATGGGTGGAAATAGCCTAGATCTCTGAGTTATGACTTAGAGTAAGGCAGTTCCGAAGACCTGCCCAACTAGAGGCATCCACAATGGACTTTGTACAAATGAGAAATAAACTTTTACATGAAGGCATTGAGATTTGGAGAATTTTGTCCCAAAAGTTAACATTACTTGTAAACTGCCTTGCATAGCACCGATTTGCCATGTTTCTTTTTCTCCCAAATATCTAATCTTACGTGAATAAAAGTATATACAAATGTTTTTCTCCTTCATTTTTTCGTTCACTCAACAAATATTTTTTGAGCATCTCCTAAGTTGCAGGCACTGTTCCAGGCACTGAGTGTATAACAGCCTGAAATTGAGGCAAAAATCTCTTTCATTGTGCTTATATTTTACTGCAGAGAAACTGACAGCAAATAATTAAGTAAAGTTATAATTTCATATAGAATAAGTGCTATGGACAAAAATAAAGTAGAGAAATAAATAAGGGATATCAGGATGAGGGTTCCAATTTTAAATAGTGTGGTCTGTGAAGGGCTCACTGAGAAGGTGTCATTAGGCAAAGACTTAAGGGAGATGAGGCACAATGACCCAGGCAAAAGGAAAAACAAATTTAAAAAATCTCCAAGGCAGAGGAGTGTCTGGTATGTTCAAAAACCCCATTCAAAGAGCCCAGTGTAGCTTGAGCAGAGTGAGTAAGACAGAGGTGACTACAAGATGGTGTGAAAGAGGGAAGGTATGGGGGTGGACCAGTTAGGTCTCCCAGCCATATGAGGATCTGAGCTTTTCCCCAAGAGACAAGAAGCCTTTGTTAAAAGTCTGACATGACAGACCCTGGCTGCTATGATGAGCACGGGCTGTAGATGTCAAACGCAAAGTCAGGGAGGTCAGTTAGAGACCATTGCAATCATTGAGGTGATTGATCATAGGGGCGTGGCCCAGGGGAATTGCAATGTAAGTCGTGGGACGTGGTCAGATTATGAATATATTTTGAAGATAATGGCCAGCAGTACTTCCTGCCCAATCGGAGGTGGGGATGAGAAGAAGAGAGGACTGAGCAACTGGAAGAATGGAATTATCATTTTCTGAGATGGGACAGCAGTGCATGTATGAGATCAGGAATTCCATTTGGGACGTGAAAGTCTGTGATGTTTATTAGACTTCCAAGTGGAGATGTCAAGTAGGCAGTTGGATATATGAGTCTAGGGTTCAGGGGAGAAGTCTGGGCTGGAGACATACATTTCCAAGTAGTCAGCACTTTCTGGTATTTAGAGCTATAATTCAGGATGAGATCACCAAGGGAGTGAGCAGAGATAGAGAAGATGAAAGATTGGGCCTCCTCGGGCTTACAGCTAACAGTCCCCATGTTAATTTTCTCCCATATTCTGAGTGCTACTCTGTGGTCTTATCCGATGGAAACTGGTGTGGTGGAATATACTGTATGCCCTGGGAACCATAATGGGAGCTCTCCCAGTCAGCTCCTGCTCTGGAGTTCTCACTAAATCGAGGGAATTTGCAAAAGCGTGGCTGTATCTGTTGTATCCTCTCTACCATTTATTGTGTTCTTCAGACTCTTTGATTTATAATGACAAAAAAAAAAAGGGATGTAAGTACTGGCACTGGGCCTGCAGTAAAGAAACAATGGTAGGGTGTCATTTTGGGTATTAAATGCAAATTTTGAGGTCACTACAAATGTCTTCACTGAAGTGACTGAGGAAATGAAATGAAGATAAAAGTTAGCAGGCAAAAGTAGAAAGCCTCTGTTATTATGAGATGTGCTATAAATATCATTGCGGGCTGTGAGGATCACCCAATAACTGTAATTGACAGTGGCTCAAAGATACTGTAGGAGCATACATTTGTGACCCCAGGAGATTTAAAGAGCAATGAACAGCAATGACCAAAAACAAATTTCCACAGGGATTACGTATGGCTGATGCAGCTGGTGCTACCTCTTCTAAAAGCATGGAGTACCTTTCTTCCCACCCCAAACGAGGTGTTAAAACGTGTGCCTGTGATAGTGATGACAAATCTCTTTACCAGTTGCCTTTGATTTTGTTACATTTTTTCACATACAGATATTTGACATTTTATGTAATAGAATGCATGTTTTCTTTTTTATTTCGCTCCTTGTTCTTATGCTTAAAAATATTTCTCAATTCAATTTACTTCCAGTTTTTTTAATAATATATATATTTTTTTTTTTTTTGAGGAAGATTAGCCCTGAGCTAACATCTGCTGCCAATCCTCCTCTTTTTGCTGAGGAAGACTGGCCCTGAGCTAACATCTGTGCCTATCTTCCTCTACTTTATATGTGGGACACCTGCCACAGCTGGCTTGACAAGCCATGCCATGTCCGCACCTGGGATCTGAACTAACGAACCCCAGGCAGCCGAAGCAGAACGTGTGAACTTAACCGCTGCACCACTGGGCTGGCCTCTACTTCCAGTTTTTTAAGAATCACCATTATTTTTAGTGATTGTATGATACTCCATGTTCCATCAAATAGATGCACCAGGAAGCACAAAGTTTGGCTGCTATGCTGTCATTTGCTTTTTAGTGTTGACTTCCCACTTTGGCTGTGCGGGGAGTCCTTGCCTTTGTGAGGGACTGGTTGGAGTCCCCACCCTGAACTCAGACTCCCCTATGCTGTGGACTCTCACGTTCTCCAACTGGAATGACTGCTGATATGTTACCACCGTGGAAGGGGACTTCTCACCTCAGGGACAAGTCTGTACACTCATACGCTCTGAAGAGACTGTGGCTCCACGACATACTGACTCACTCACCTTTCACCCAGTTTCCTGTTCTCTCCTAGGAGTCTCACAATTCCCCTGAGGACTTCCTGCTTGCTTGTTCTTCTCAGTGCTGTCAGTGTCCCTCTGAGTTTCAGGGTCCTGAGTGACCTACTTTTCTGAGGTGATAAACTCACCTGTCTGTGGCTAGGACTCATGAACGGGGCCTGCTCTCTCCTCCCCTGCAGGGCCCTGGGTGATGGCAGAGCACAGAGTCTTGGCTGTAGCCCCCACAGAACACAGGGAGGTGACAGAACAAACTCCAGTCTTGAGTCGCAAGACCTGAGCTATAATCCTGCTTCAGTGTGTCACCCACAGCAGCTTGGGCCATCGCCCTGGGTCTTACAGTCCTCACCTGTTAAAAGAGGGCAAGGAGCCACACTGTCTCTAAGCTCCCTCCCAGATTAAAAAGGTCCATCGTTCTTTGATTCAACATCATATGGCACTTTACGTTCTCCTTCAGGGAAGGTAAAGTAAAGTAAGAAAAGATAATGCCAGAAAAATGGATTATTCTAAAAATATTGCCAGGGCATCAGTGTGCTCTGGTTCCAGGAAAGAATTATGCCCTAATGCCTTAAGGTGTTCATTGCGTGTAAGGAATTAACTTCTCTCCTAGGCATCTAGAATTGTACTAAGTACCAGCCTTGAGACAATGAGAAAATTGTCACTCAAAACATTTTCTGGGGTCGGTGATTCACAGAAGGAACCTCAGTTGCAAAATTGTGTTAGACTGATGGACCTGGTGTGGCTGGGGTTGGGGGTGCATGTGTCTGTGTTCACGTGTGTGTGCCTGTGTGCATATGTAGTGTTGAAATGGGAGGAAATTGCCTTTGAAATAAGCTAAAGGATTCAGAAAATCTATCCATCCAGTGAAGTCGGCCTCTGTGCTCTCCAGCACCATCAGCTGTGGCCCTAATGTCCTTGTGTCCTGTCCATAGGCAAAGCCTACTCCAGCAATTCAATCTCACACACAGGAGTATGACCCAAAGTTGTTTTCCTGGTTACCGGACGCGAATGAGTGCTCCATTACAGAAAGGGTGGGGAGGAGTATTTTCAGTACTTAGATAAATCTGGAGAATGCAGAATTCAACAAATTTTTTTACTGAAGGACATCTCAGGACATTTACCATACTATATTCATTTCATTATTCAGGAAGGGGCGTTAGCGACATTTGCCAAATTTATACATCTTTGGAAGTCTTTTGTTCAGGGAACCCTCACTAGACTAATATTTCACAAAAAGTGAAAACCAGTACACTTAAGTTCCATGTGAAGTGTCTCTGGAAACTGTATTTTTAGTATGGATTGGAATCTTGAACTCATTCTCAGAGAGTAGGTTTGGAAAATTCTGTTCGCCGGCAGAGGTTACCCTGGCTGAAATCCCTCTACATTAGGGGATTGTCTTCCCTACCTGTAGGTAAGATTGGCCCTGCCTTAGTCACTGAAGGTGCACATTGCCTGCCTTTTAAGGCATGCCCCACTCCTAGTTCCATACACCAACCAGAAGCCAATTTTTCTGTTTGGGCTGGAAGCAAACTCTATGGACAATGCTAAATGCTTGCCTGCTATTTTCCAAAAGAGTCCTTGACCCTCTCTTCCCCAAAAGTACAAGCAGAAAACAAACATCCTACCAACATCCCAAGAGCTTACCTCTACCCAAGGACCAAAACTTTCTCTTACAGGATGCCTCTGTTAGCTCCAATCATATTGCATTACTCCCAAATCCAATAAAAAAATTACAAAAACAAAAATAATAATGACTACATAGATAAAGTGAGTGCAGACACATAAGCATTTCTATAAGCAAATCAATCAAAACCTTTAAACAATTCTTTATAAATGCAAAAGCTGGATTTTCATGAATATTATTTCTTTAGGTACTTCCATGATTTTCAAGAAAGTTACAAATATACATCAAGGCCAAAATGAATAGAAAAATTTTACATGAGTGTCTTGAGTAAGAATTTAAAACCTTAATGGTCTTAACATTTTATTCATAAGGAGTTGTTCATACTTGCTTGATCTGTTGACTCAAGCTTCATCTTTGAAATTATTTTACAATAGATTATCAGATTTTTGTAGACCTGTGAGAGCTAAGGTTCAAGAAGCAAAGGGTACCAGTAAACAGAAGCATTTTTTAACAATCTAACACCCCCCTCCCCTGATCAGCCCTGAAGGAGACATTAAAGGGGCCTTTGATGAACAATTGGGGATCCGACCAAAAGGCCCAATTTCAGTTTCAACAAGTCATCAAATATTATATGAGTCAATTACATAAACAGTGGAATTTCCCAACATCTGATTCCAATAGAGGAGAGCAGCCCAGGTTCACAATGGAGATTTCTCAATAGGCAACGCCGTTTTCCAGGTAATTAAAACTGTTTGTATAGGAGAGTAGATTTATCTTCTGAAACCATTTTAGCACTAGTGCTCTCCTGAGTGGTATCAGTTGACACACTGCATAATCTAGAACAGACTAATTGCTGCATGATTTCTAATTTTTCTGCAGCCATGTAAATGAGCTGAAGTCTGCACAGGTGGAGCCCATTAGAGTGAATGATTTCCCTCTCATGTTGTTATCTTCATTTGCCGTTGTCTTATCAACTCCAAGTAGGAAATCCGCTGTCATGAAAAGCAGGCGAGGGAACAATGTCTGGCTGAAAAGTCTTGTTTCATTATTTTTTAATTCATATAGTCCTACCTGCTTAATGCAGTTTTCTGATTAGCATGCTAGGCAGCCAGTAATGCAGTTTTATTTAAATAAGGAGGCAGGGCTTTAATTTAAACTAAGAAATCATCTCCATTTCTTATCAGGGAACAAGGATTCATGATTCAATAATACATGAATTTAATAATGCATAATGGTAGACTTCACAGGTACTAAAGAGCAATACCAGAGTGGGTTAGTATGCCCTATGGGTCATCCTCTCAAAGGCCCAATCTGGTTTATCCACACCCCTTTCCTTCATCTCTTCCATTATTTCCTTTCGGCAAAAGAGTTGCGCCATTTGCCATCCTCTGATGCTGCCAAGAGTCCAAATCAAGAGCTGCATCTTCACTTTACGACCATGTTTAATAGCTGTTAAACTGCTGGACTCTAGCCTTTGCAAGAATTCCAAAATTGGACCCAAAGGAGACTTGAAAGGATTGGGAGGGAGAGAATGAGGAAAGAAAAGTAAGGGGCTTCATTCCCTACCACGAATTGCTTTTTCCACTGAGGTATTTCTCCATCGCCTCATTTTAGCCAGGGGAAACAGTCTATAGTGCATTTGCAGTATCCAGGGCCACATAATCTCTTTATAACTCTGCTTGTGTTTCACAGCTCACAGATACCTAAGCCTGGCACACCAACGATAGTTGAACTCAGCATTCCTTCGTTTTACTGTCTGAGTGGCTCTCTCTGCTGTGGGCTGCCCAGTGGATGGCATGCCATTCTGCCTGATCGTGAAAGTTAAATGTGCAAGGAATTTCGTCCTGCCCAACAGAATTACCTGAGCAGTTTCACCAACAGGAAAGCCAAGTCAATCAGACATGCATTGCTTTTCATCATCCATTGATTTGTTTTTCATTTTATTCAATTTGGGAAATTAGATAAAGCTGGTCCACTCCATTCTCTACTTCTTTCATCTAAATATAGTGGGTTAAGGTTTTTTGGTTTTCTTTTAAGAATTCGGAAAATTTTATTTAGGGAAAAATCAAAATGCACATGTGGAATCTTGTTGGCACAAGTACATGAGCAGAAAATGTGCTAAGTTTGTAAGAATGATTAATTAAGCATTTAGAGGGTTTTTTTTTAAGATTTTATTTTTTTCCTTTTTTCCCCAAAGCCCCCCAGTACATAGTTGTATATTCTTCATTGTGGGTCCTTCTAGTTGTGGCATGTGGGATGCTGCCCCAGCATGGCTTGATGAGCAGTGCCATGTCCGCGCCCAGGATTCGAACCAACGAAACACTGGGCCACCTGCAGTGGAGCGTACGAACTTAACCACTCGGCCACGGGGCCAGCCCCTAGATGGGTTTTTTTTTAATATGCTACAAAATGTTTCTTAAAAGCACAAATATGTGTTATTGGGTGGCCTAAAGAAAACTACCTAGCTGGCTTCAGTGAATTTGTGAAACCAAATGTATAATGTGATCAGTAATACTATGAATTAAGTCCATTCTGCTTGTTCCAGGTAAGTAAGTACAAACACCACAAGAATATTATAACCTTCTTGCATTCAGGATGGTACCTAAGACCTTGTTTGTAAATCTCACAGAATTATTGATCTACAAAACTATGTTCTGAGGCCTATCACATGTCAGTCATTCCTTGAAACGTTGGGTGTTAAAAAGATAAATGAGATACAGGACTACCCTCAGGAAGCTCACAGTTTGTCAGGACAAATGAGGACAGAGAAAATACACACAAATACTATACAATGTGGTACAGAGACTTGTATGTACAGAGTGTTACAAGAGCACAGAGAAGGAATACTCCAAGAACTAGGCGCTGGATAATTCCTCCAGAAAGACTTGTGAAATTGTAATTTCAAGGGCCTGCTCCCTAAGGCATGATTGAATTGGTGGTGCTCTGTTTGAGTCAAAAATTTTTACTTTCTAGTCAGTTATGCAGCCAGCAGTTGATCTGGTTTTGACATATTTTTTATGGTTCCTTTGGCCAAAATAGCTGAGTACACTGGGCAAAGAAAAGCCCAGTAACAGTAGTTCTCAATGTTTTTAAAATCCAATTCACTGTTCCGTAGAGTTTATGGGTTTGTAAATATATGCATGAAAGGAGATTATTCTATGTTTACTTTTATGTCTTTATAATTTATATTCCACAAGAAGCCTTTAAGGTGAATTATAATAAACACACACATACACAAGCACACAAGCACTAGGGTAGTTAAAATAGAAATAAAAAAAGAAAATAGAACCGATAGAGAGAAGGGGAGATTGTATCAGGATCAATGTGTGAGATAATTACGATAACGAAGCTTGAAGCTTCCTGGAAGTTGAATACATTTCTATGTAAATGCTTAAGGAAATATAGTTAAAAGTGTAGATCTTTTCGCTGGTCTTTTGCCTGTTTCTCCTGCCTGGGTGAGATGGGGGAGGGTGCAGAAATAGTACACAACAATCATAAATCAATTCTAACCTCTAATGGCATTTGCCATGCACGGTCTTGTAGAAGATCATAGAACGAAATTTCTGCCCTGAACAGAATTTTTCTTCCTCTAATTCCCCCACCTAAGAAGACTGTATCCTGGGAATTTTTCCCAGGGAGTCAAAATGGGATGTCAAATTCATTACCCTGCACCCCGCTTGGAGCACTAATCCAGACTCCTTAGCTACAGAAACTTGCTTCACAGGTGGTTACTGAAGTTATAGTATTTTTCTTTATATTTAGGGTTAATCCAGTTCAGTATCAATAGCAAATCCTCTTAAAACATGTACATAGGAGGCCAAGCCAGTATTTTGACATTCCTGGCTGGGAACTATGCCATTAACACCTTCAATTAATCTCCATGCAAGGTCATTAGGTGGCCCAGATTCAAGACCATATGTTAGGATGTTATTAGTTTTCCTGCAAAGGGAGTGTTTGACCAGTTACAAGTAGAAACAGATGCCCACCAATAGGATCAGAAGAGAATTGTTGCCTTAGTTGTGACACCTCACATCTCACCTGTCACCAGGATGGGGCAGGGAGCTCCCTAACTAATCACTGAAGTGGGGATTTACCAATTTTAGGCCCTTTATGAAGTTTATCACTGTCAATTATAAGCAACAGAAGAGAGGGAAAAGAATGAACCTCTGTGAAGGAAACTGATCTGGTTGTAAATCTGCATCTTAGGAATTTGTCTAATGTATTTCCTGGAACAGCAGAAAAAACAATGGACTAGGAGTCAGGAGAATGGGATCCCAATGCTCACGCTACTGCTGTCAAGGTGCGTGGCCTAGGAAAACTCAACTAACTTCTCTGGGCTCCACTCTTTCACCCCCGGAAAATGGGAAGGGGGAAGTTGTAGAGTGTCAGGAGAGGGCGCTATCAAGTGAGACGGTGTATGGGAAATGTGTTTTGAAAACTAAAAATCATTTCTTTAAATTCAAAGCATGCTCTATTTTTGTAACTGACAAATTATAATCTCTGTGGAATAGCATATATTTGGGTGTAATCCCATTGTAATGGTTTGGGCTACTGGCCAAATACACTTAAAATAGTCTATTATAGGGATCAAAATCTCTTCATTATAAGCCATTTGTCTAAAACAACCACCGTTTGAATTGTTTCCAAAGTTTGATAGACCTAGAGTTCTCTGCAGTGCTACAAAAGTGTATGGGGTAGAAGAGACCCACGCCCCAGACAGGCCACGTGCCCTAGAATCTCACTGAGATTTGCAGAGGGCAGCCTTGCCATCTACCAAAGCCGAATTTTATTAAGTGAGCCTGCGGTATTCACTGGAAGGCTCTTCAAGGACTGGTTCTTGAGTGAGTATGCATCAGAATCATCTAGAAGGATTTGTGTTAAGGCACAAATGCCTCAACTCCACCACCAGTAGGTGTGGGGTAGACCTGAGAACTTAAATTACTAACTAGCTCCCAGTGAGACTGATGCTGTACTCAGGACACCAGGCTGTGAGAGCGCACCGCCTATAGTCCTCTCCTATTGGGTGAAAATTAAATTAGACAGATGTGGTTTTCAAAGGTGTTTCAGATCCCAGAGTTTCTCAGAGGGGAATTCTCTTCTCCTCCTCTGATAAAAGTAACTACACTTCTATTGGTTGCATTTATTGGTATCCTGCACAAGAATTTATTTGATAAAACCTGTTCTTCATCCACCCCAGATAAGTTGGAAAGCCAAGATACTAAGAGGATTTCTAAGATCCTTCAGACTCTAACCTTCTACAAATGTCCGTGACTTCTTGGCCCAAAAGAACTTGAACATCTTTTCATCCTGATACCCTGGTATTGTGCAGGCCCAAGTGAATGTCAAGGATAATCCAAAAATTGTCAACGTGCCTTAAGTTTAAGCCTGCCTCAGAAGTAAGGGAGCTTTCATAAGTGTAAAGCACCCAAACTCAGCATCATGTGTCATTTCAAAAAGTTGAACAGGAACAGTGCTCTCCGGAAGGAAAAGTCTTGCTTCCAGGAGGGGAGCTGATGTTTTTTGAAATTTAAGTAGCCTCAGCCAGCCTTTCCCCTGGTACTTTGAAGTTAGTTAAGCATTTGCTGCTTCAGGGTCTCCATGCATTTCCTCCTTATTATCCTCCTCAGGTCTCGGTGTTGGACCTGCATTCAATAAACACCAGCAAAACAATCCCTTTGTGATTGTTAATATCATAGGCTCACAAGAAGCATAAGAGAGTTTTGGGAGGTAGTGAGCCGAAAGCCCATGGCAGTAGAGGTGAGTAGGAGGTGACCTAGTAGACTTCAGATGCCCTCCAGAGCATAGTTTAGGTGTCTGAAGCCCTCATAGCCTTTCCCTGAGAAAATTGCTAGTGGCCTGAATTTGGGGACCTTGTTGAATAGCAATAAATGTTACTATTATTGATGTCATTGTCCATCAGGTATTAGTACCAAGCACTCTGCTAGCATCGTGTATCATTTTCCTAAGACACATTTCCTCACATACATTTTCCTAGTTCTCTTCATAATACCCAAGGTAGACTGTTTTTCGCCAGAACAAGAAACTGAGGCTCAGAGTGGTTAAGTGTTATTCCTGAGGACTCTCAGCTAGGAGAAGCATATATAATTGGGATTTGCACCCCCGTGAGCCTTACTCAAGGATCAGCTCACCATAATGGTTATCAGCTTGCAAACTGCCCACTGGTCCCTCCCTTCTGTAATGGCAATGGTCCCCTTATCTCCTGGGAGTCTGAAGATTTACACTGTGAAGACTGGCGGCCGTACTTCACATTTTGAAATCACTCCCTCAGGTTTCTTTTAGCCCTGTCCTAATTTCTCTTAGACTTCAGGCCCAGGGTCCTCGGGCTGCGCCCGGCTGTGGCAGCCTTTCCAAGTGAGTCCAGCTGGACCTCGTCTGATAGACTGCTGCCCGGCAAAGACATAGCTCTTCATAGTCCACAGCACTCAGAAGCAGGAATCAATTAACTTTTAGGACAGGAAAATAGATCACTTGGATTGCTGAAGCAGGAATCGCGTCTGTAGCAGCTAAGAGAAACGAATCCAGAGAGCGAACTGCTGCATCCACGGCTCAGGAAGGCAGTGGGTTTCCTGAGTAGAGAGTGCTCTTAATGACCAAGGCCTGGGATGTGTATCGACAGGCCTAGCCCATGCAGAACACCATTCAGAACACAGGGCATTGTTCACAATGACTGAAAAAGATGAGCTAGAAAACATCAGAAGATACTCATTTGATTCGGGGCAACTCCCTAATGGCATTAAAAATGCAAAAGAATGCTCTCTGTGAGCTGTCTCTGTGTATTCTTAAGATACCTCAAATACTGCTAATACTGGGGAGCAAAAGAGACACTGATGTAGGACAATTGGTGTTGTTCCCTGAAGATGCCAAAGGAAAGCATCCTGGGACTTCATTTTTAATTAGTTGTGAATGAGGTAGATGGTGTAAGCGGTGTTTACCAATGTGTTACTGAATATGCTAAAACTCCAATAGACATCTGACTTTAGGTGCAGAAGTCAGAAATGCCCTCGCCTATCAAGATGACATGCTGACGTACTGACGCGTTCCCTGAAGACAGATGGCACATTCTGGGCAACAGAGAAATCAAGGACTGTTTACTGTAAAATACTATTTACTATAGCTGTAAATTGTGGGACGCAGTACGCATTTCCATCTTGCTATAAATCCTCACAAGCTGCTACTTCATTCTAAATAGCCTCCCTAGTTCCCAGGCTGGAATTTTGCAATCATTTCCAAGTAGAAAGCTTACCATACAGCATTGCCAGGCCAGGCAGCTCTAAACTGTTAAAAATGATCATAGATAGCAATGGAAAACGATCAGGTAGCTCTCCAGGTGCAAACAGGGAAACATCTCTGAGTTATAGTACTAAATGAAAAACATACGGTGCGTATATATGTAGATATACTGTTTACATTTTCTGGAAGGCTATACTACAAGCTATTACAATCACTACCTTTGGGGAGAAGGACTAGAGACAGAGGCTGAAACAGAGAAGAGACTTCTGTTTTTCATTTCACACATTTTCATAGACTTCGAATATTTTGCCCCACGTGTATACTACTTTTACTTTCAAACTTTTTCAGTAAAAACTGCTCTCATTTACTATCAACAATTAATAATAGAAAAGATATTTTAAAACAACAAAGTAGGAAGGATAGTCTCGTAATAAGGGTTGTCCATACAATTAAGTTTTAATTAGCAGAAACAAAACAAAAGAGAAAACAAACGTAAATGAATCAGCGTTTTTCCAGAAAAAGTTATCTTAGTGATTGCTTGCATAACCCCAAAATGTCCACTCCAAGATGGCAATGGTTTCGGAGCCTGTCTGGGTATTGGTACAGGTGACAGATGTGGATAGAGTGCAGTGCTGGAATATGGCTTCCATTGGCTGGCATTCCCCCAGGGGAGAGAGGTGGTCCTTCGTCTCCACCAGAGGCAGTGCCCCACCAGAGGGCCTCCTGAGAAGGACAGTTCCCCTCCTATCTGTTTCAGTAAGATTCTGCACCTTCCTTAACACGTCACTGCTGGGATGGGATCTCGCATATGTGTGTGTTCATGCACCCACTCATTTCAGAATCCTGCCTGAAAAAGAGCATCAAAGGATGACAAGGGATATGGAGATGCGGAATCAGAGATAAAAGGGATCAAATTTGACTAGCAATCACGGCAAATATCTAACTTGCATAAGTGAAGCCAATTACTGTATTATTGCCTCCTTTTGCACTGTGCACAGTAGGGATGTCACTGGATAATGGTTTGCATGTAGAGTTAATCACTTTGATGCATTTCTGACTGATCCCAGCAAATTATGTTTTGGTTCCACTATATTAAACACAAGAGCCGGGGATTATCATTAATAAATCTAAGGCACAGCATGCATAAATCTTGAATAAATCAAATATCAATTACATAGGCAGTATCTGCTGACATCTGCTTTCATCAAATAATATATTTGAAATAGGTGTTATTCCAATTTGTTGAAGTCAAAAGGATCTTCATTCAGGGAGTGCAGACCCTGGACCCCAAAGAGGAAGGCAGCTGAGCCGTCGCTGGGAGAGCCCCTCTGTGGCACTCGATTTTAATCTGTGAAGACTGCATTTGGATGGCTGCACAGAGATCCAGAGGAAAGCCGTCTTGCTGAGGAAAGCACTTCCAGCTATCTGCCATTTCATCCAGATATTTTTTAAGGGAAGCCGGAGAGATTGAGGGGAGAAAGGAGGAAAACTTCCTAAGAATCTAGCTCTCAGGTCTGGCCTGAAACAGGCGTTCGAGGCGGGGTAGGGTGACCGTTACAGTCTGAGAAGGCAAGCTCCTTCAGATGTGAGGAAAGAAGGACGGTTTATGAACGTGAAGCCATCTGAAACGGAGAAGTTTTGAGGACAGCATTTAGGATTCCCTCCAGGAGCAACAAAGGTGGGGGGGTGGGGCGGGGAAGGTGGACTGACGTTTACCTTTACAGAGGGACAGGTATCGCGCGAGATTCTGCGTGAGGAACTTCATCTCCTCTCTTAACCCCACAGTCTCCCATGCGAGGGAACTGTTAGTATTTCTTCTCATCACCTGAGGAAACTGAGGCAGGTGAAGTCAAACAACATTTCTAAGGCCACGCAACTCTCAAATAGCACACCAGGAGTTAAGAGTGGATCTATTCAGTGATGCTGCATGGCGCTGGTGGTGGTGGTCCCAGTAGTAGGGTGTGTGTGTCTGTGTGTGTGTGTAAACCAGAAAAAAAGCTGTGCATGTGTGGCAGGGGCCAGCAAAGGAGGCATTGAGAATATGTACTTATTTTTAAAAGGCGTCTAATGTATTTAAGTCGTCCATCAAGATAGAAGAGGGAGTGTCTCTCCTGCTTCACGTTCCTTCCTTGTGGCCTTCCATCCACAGGTCAGAATCCCTTCCCTCTGTGGTGGTTTCTCAGGACTCCTTTGGGGCCTCTTCACGGAACTTTCTAGAGTAAAACTCATTCTCAGGGAGGGTGGAGCTGGGTTAGGAAATATTCTCTAGGGCACTGGCTCATCGTAACAGGTAGCAACGATTGCCTCACATAGACTCTCCGGGGCAAAAAAGGAGTTGAGACCAGAAATGAGAGGAGCCAAAGTTGTTCAACCAAAGCAGTCCTGAGGCCTCTGTGCAGGGTGGGGATGGTGCCTCAGAGGGGCGGGTGGAGGATTTCACAAACTGCTTGTCCCAACCTGAATGTGCCAGCCTATCAAAGAACCCAGAGTTCTTTTATTATTTCTTTTATCATGCTTGGCATCAAAAGAAAGTCAGAAAACCAAAAAGCAGGCAAAGCCCGGCCATCCGGGATCCCTTAGGTTTACATTTTCAAAGCAGAGATAGGTGGGAGTCAAGGCCATCTTTTTTGGTCCACGGATCCGGTGAGATGATTCAGAGGAAGCACTTCAAGCAAGCTGAGTAGAAACAGCTCTCAGATTTCATCGGGCCTCGGCTCCCCTGCATACCGAGCTGCGCCACATCAGACCTGCTGGGCCCCTCGCCACATATTTCCCCTCTCTGCGCTCTGCTTTCTGCATCAGAACCTGCGCTGGGGTATTGAGAACACTGGGTTGTCGACAGATGAGTAAAAACTGATGTGATGTCGCCACAGAGATGAGCATCTATGTTCAGATTTGCAGACACACTTGTATTCCTATGATACATTACGTATAGGAGCAGACACTGAGTCATTTCATTTGAAATATTTTTAGCATTTCAAATCTAACTCTTGGGGAATGTTTCTTGGTATCCATAGGGATTGTGGGTTTTATTTTGTTCTGGGTTTTTTTCTGTTAGATTTTCTAATCGTCATCGTAGAGGACCACAGGGCATCCCCACACAGTGTGTCTGACACAGATCGTATAAAAGGCATTCTCTTGGTAAAGAGGCTTTCAGGCTACACAAGCTCAAGTCTACCTCCCTTTTGTTTCAATGTCCCTCCTCAAACACACACATGCACACACACACGCACACACATTCTGCAAACACTGGGGAGCACGTGGGCTAAGGGGAGGAGGGGCGACTGGAAACCTTCCTCTCCATGGGGCCCACTCTCCCTGCAGTTTTCGCCTCACAGTTTTATTTTACTTTGTTGGAAGCAGCCCATCCCATTCCCTGGACCAATAGGAGACCAAAAGAGAGTTACCAGGGGCAGCTAAAGACTTTCCAGTTCAATTCAGAACAAGTTAGATTCACCGGGGAGTGAGGGAGCTTGGCTCCCTCTCCTTTGACCCCAGCTCCACAGTGCTGAGGGTGCTTCTCCGAGCTCAAAGGGAGAAAAACGGCATTCGTCAGCTTTCTGTCTTAAAACCAGGCCTTTGCAAGTCCACTAGAGAGGAAAGTAAGGCAGGCCCTGGATTCCGGGGTAGCCAGCAGTGGCAGATAATAGTCAGGAGCATCAGAAAGGCAACAGAAGAAGAAGCAGGAAACAATCATGAACTGTTAAAATAACGCAGGGGTTTTAAGGAGAAGAAGAGAAACTGAAAATGGAAGAAGGATTAGAAAACACACTGGCATGTTTTATGCAGTGTGAGACGTGTGTGTGTGTACGGTGTGAGAAGGATAGAAAAGTTCACATAATCTGTGGTGATTCATTTTAGCCACAGCCACAAATAGTAATCCAATCAGAAAGACTACCTTTGGAGAAAATGGATTCTAAGGTCTCCATATGCATGGTACCCAATGAGGCATTATTCGCCGTTTGTAGTTGGGCC
Source organism: Equus asinus (assembly GCF_041296235.1). NCBI lineage: Eukaryota > Metazoa > Chordata > Mammalia > Perissodactyla > Equidae > Equus > Equus asinus. The sequence continues at coordinate 46,917,494 of NC_091795.1, read as the reverse complement.
TCCTGAGAAGCTCACCTTTAGGGGCTGGCCCAGTGGTGCAGCGGTTAAGTTCGCATGTTCTGATTTGGCGGCCCGGTTCAGATCCCAGTGTGGACATGGCACCTCTTGGCACGCCATGCTGTGGTAGGCGTCCCACGTATAAAGTGGAGGAAGATGGGCATGGATGTTAGCTCAGGGTCAGTCTTCCTCTGCGAAAAGAGGAGGATTGGCAGCAGTTAGCTCAGGGCTACTCTTCCTCAAAAAAAAAAAAAAAAAAAAAGCTGACCCTTAGAATGTAAAACTGAATGTGAATGGCTTAGAATGTAGACTCTGGGGGTGTTAAGGATGAGTCATCATGAGGGTGCCATTGGTGGTGCTATTGCTGATTGCAGTGTGTGTAGAAAATGGAAATTTAAATGGCAGTTTATATTTTTTTAAAATAACAGTTTATATTCAAAAAGAATACAGTGGTGTAAAAAATAGACAGCAAATCTGAAAAGATAATTGACATACAAGACTCATTCATTCATTCAGTCATTCCTCAAATATTGTTAGAAATGTTTTCTGACTATTTGCTTTCTTCCAGACCAGGGACTGAGGATGTACGAGACACAAGTTAGAAATATCGTCATCCACGTAAATGTGTCAAGGTTGAATAACCAGGGTGACACAAATCCTGCATAGATGACAAGCAGGGCAAGAGCCAAAGTCGAAAGTGTCAGTCCAGAGCCTTATTCTCAACTTTCTGATTCTGCAATCAACTCACTGCATGTGATTTTTGAACAGGCCACTTTTAGCAATCTTAACCATAGGGTTTGGACTATATGGTCCCCAAATGTCAATAATATGGAAGTCCTTTCTTAAGAAGCCTACGGATTCTCAGAAGACCAAGAAATATCAGTTAGTTAGGAAAAAAAAGGATGAAGCCTGCACTAATCAAGGGGGCAAAGTTGGGCACGTTTTTGGTTGTTTACATCTGTGTCTTGTTACAAAAGTCTCCACGTCACCGTATGTTGTTATGTCTCCGTGCAACCCTGAGTGTTTGTCTGCTTTGGAAAGGTCAGAGGATGGCCATCCTGAAAACCCCTTTGATCCCCTATCACCGTATCCAATCAGCCTGCCTCGTCGGCGGGAACTTGGGAGTGGAAAGAGCACAAACTCTGCTGATGTGTGTGGATGTGCATATCATTTACCAAGGATTCCCATATGCAAATCTGTGTTTTGCAATAATTTTCCAGCAATTTTATTCTTCAAAATGTTATTGGCACATTGCCAGTTATCCCGATAGCAAAAGTCATATTGTTCCATCCCATTGTCAACACAAAAATGCACACACACACAATTCACATTTAAAATTTGTGCTTCCTTAGTGTTTTCCCCCTAGGCAGCACAGATTTCATTTCACCATCTTACCACAACCTTAGCAAGCTTTCAATGCAACAGGGTCATTTAAGAATAATTATATAAGCATGTGTGAATGCGCCAAGGGCTCTGGTGATACACACATGGTATGAGAATAAGGATATTCACATTCCACTCATTAGCTTTACTTAGTATATGCTTGAGCTTAGTGGCATTTTGCCTGTTTGAGAAGGAAGCAAATTGGATTCTTGGTTTCCTAAGAAATATTTATGGCAGAAATCCTACCTACCTCCCAGCATCTCAAGAAATCAACTTGGAAGTTTCCGTGGTCTCAGCTCTGTTATGCAGAGATCACATATCTCACCAATTCTTCCTTCCCAATGCTCCCTGCTTCTTACTGGTCTCCCCTGGACAGTTTATTTCCAGGGCTTAGTGAAGATCACTGACCTCACTTACTTGTTTCCTGCACATCCTCTGGGAAGAAAACAGATTGGAAAACCAGAGCTGTGAGTTCGTAGTCTTGGGTATTTTCAATTGTGGCTAATTTTCTTCTGGGCCCTGTGGGAGCTGGATGATTTTCTAACAATCCAGATTAAAACAAGAATGCCACTGAGAGGCCTTGTAGCACCATTTCATTTTATGAAGATGCCATTTGTTAAGAGGCAGAACCCAGACAAATGGCACCTTGGCCTAGCTAATTCAATAATAAATGGTATCCATATGTCCGCTACATCATTTGCTCTCTGAATGGTATTATTTATTGACGTTTTCCTGTAACAAAAGTATGTGGACTGGATTCTGCCCCCAGGGAGGTGTTCGCGGGGCATGTCCTTGTGGCTGTGAGAGTGTAGTTTGACCAAATAGTGTGACTCTGGGCTTTCATTACCAACCCCTGCAAAATATGGTCACCATTTTGTTGGCATCCTTCACTCTGATGATTAAGAATGATGAGCTACATAGAAACCAATGTTTCCTCTTAACTGACTCATTCCAGGCAGCGCTTCCTGAAGCCTGAGCTAAAGGCTATCTGCGTCAGAATCACATGTGGGGGACACACTTGGTGAAAAATTCAGATTTCCTGCCCCATTCTAAATCTACCAAATTAGAATATCTGGAAAGGACCAAAAATCTGCATTTTAAAAGAATTCTCCCACATGATTCTTTATACTCATTAACGTTTGAGAAATCTTACTCTCAGGAGAATGGACAAACTAGAGTTCTTAAACAAGCAGAGGTCCTAATTTAATGGAAAATGCCAAGAACAGGAGAATTATTGCAAATGCAGTCTCACGTCTTCATAAGTTCTGATTCTTTGCTACTTAAAGTCTGGTCCCTGTACCCGCTGCGTTGGCGTCAACTGGGAACTTAATAGAAATATGGAATCTCAGGCCCTACATAGAACTACTGAATCAGAAGCTACAAATTTCAAGATCCCCAGGAGATTTGTGCGCATGTTAGATTTTGACAAGCATCATTCTAAGTGACTTACAGATCCTTGCCATATTCGGGGTTTTTTTTAGAAGTCTCATTCTCCTCTTTTCTAGGTTCCCAAAACCCAACAAAATGAAACAATGCTACACAATAAGATACAGGTACAACAAGTAAAATCTAAGTGATTAATTCCTTTCTGACAGAGGGATTAATGTTTAACAACTTGGAAATATACAGAGAAAAGGGAGCCAAAGATGTCTTCTGGCTCAGCACCTTGCCTCCTACTAAAATCAGCGGGGAGATGCTACAGGAAGCTAGCAGAGTTACAATTACACTCAATATGTTGTACTGAAAGGTAGTGAGTCTCCCATCTCTGGAGGAGTTCAATCCAAGGCTGGATAATCATTATTAATGATACTCTGTAGAGGGGACACAAACACAAGATTGGTGATTGATGTAGATGACTTTTATAACTGAGATTATTTGATTCAATACTCATTTCAGTTCCAAATGTTAAATACACACACACACACACACACACACACACATGCACACATGCCAGTATGTTTATATATAACTAAGTAGTATTTATTTTTACATTTCTCTAAGATTGTTCATATTAAGAAATTCATTAATCAAGAAATCAATCTTTTGTTGGACTAAGAGTTTGAGAAGAAGAGATGGTCTCTATGTATCTCATAGACAAAACAAAATCATCTAAGCCATTCTTAGGTCGCATTTGTTTCAGGTTCCTTTCCCAGTCCATTCATTCATGGAAAAATCATGTGCAGACTCCCTACTATGTGCTCCAGTAACAGGGAAGACAGACAGAATGCTGAGTTTGTCTGCCAGCAGGCCCAACACTCAGAAGCTGTGTCTCCCTGTTTCTTAATCTTTAAGGAGCTCTTTCACCAGTCTACGTCTCAGTTTTGTCATTTGTAAAACAAGTGGAATAATAGAAGCTGCCTCATAGGGTTGTGAAGATTAACGAGTGAAAATATGTGAACCATTCAGAACCATGGTCCACTCATAGTTAAGTGCTATATTAGTGCTAGCTTTCATCATCATCATCATCATCGGTACCATTATTACTCCAGATTTGGGGAGCATAGAAATAAGACAAGACCTCTTCCTCTAAATGTGCACAGCCTGGCTAGAGAAAGCATGCAGGTGAACAGCGAAGGAGGAGGCGAGAACTGCTGTAGTGGGAAAGCGCCACGCACTCTGACTGGGAGAGTCTGGAGGGGGCTCCTGGGGAAGGAGGATTTGGAGCTCGGTTTCAGCAACGGAGGGGGTGTTTTCCAGGTGGAGAAGAGAGAAAGTGGTCTCTGGCTGCAGGAAGAGCCCTCTCTGGTTAGCAATCCTGATGCTGCCTTCCTTTAGTTGGCCTCACTCCCTTCTGTTCAGTTGAAACCTGTTCTTTCTGCTCTGCCCTGGCTCTTGGCTGCATGCTAGGGACTCTTCTAGTGAACTCTGTAGTCCTTGAGAGCTCTCCTGGGGGCATCCTGGGGCCATGCAGAGCTCAGAGAGCAGAGCCACATTCCCAGGGAGGGTGGTGCAGCCAAGGGAGGAGGAGAAGCAACTGTGTTTTTCCAAGAAGTGGTGAGACCGATTGCATTAGAGGGTGGGTAAGCTGCTTCCCAGAAAGCAAATGGAAAAAAGCAAACAAACATTTTTCTTTCTCTTATGTCTGCATACCCAGCCCTGCCACCCATGAGCAAAGTGGCTCGTCCCGGTCCTGCTGCCAGGCTTCCTACCAATACTCAGATCTCTCTGAAAATGCTGCCACTTGGTAACTATTCCTTGTCTGAACCTCCTGTGTTTCTGACCATTTTAGTATGGTATATTGCCTATTCATAATTGGCTATTTAGTATAGTTTATTACCTATTCATAACATCTCTGTCTCCACTACCCTTTTCATCATGCCCTCCTTTGGAAAGCAAAAGCAAAGACCTTGCACTGGTTTTACTTGAGGAGGCTCTGTTTAGAAATTGCTGGGGGTTTATATCCCAAATTCTACCTCCAGCCTGCCTCATTTGGTGAGGGTGGAAAATGAGACATTTGGACCAGAGGAGAAGTAGAAGCAAGGGGATGAGTGACAGCACCAAGAACATCCTTGGCTGTCAGTGTGATACCACTAAAACCCTCACTGGAGCCAAGAGACAACAGGTTCCCTTGACCTCCTCATCCACACTTTCTCAACTTCTGTGTCTCCAGTGTCCTAAATAAAACAGGACAGGGGTGTTGGGAAGTGGCAGGTTATTTCCATTTCGATCCATGCGCACAAGAGGTTTCTTTCACTGGCTTCTGCCTGACAGGGCCTTTCTGTACATTTTGGATTCAATTGAGCCCAGACTAGGTAAGTCCTGAGCTGGGAAGTAGGAAGTGGCTGGCTGAATGGGGGTTGGGATGGGAAGCACACGTGGAAGGGGGGTGTTGTTTCTAATAAAAATGGACAACACTGCAGCTGTGGTCTCGTCGCCCGCCCTCCGTAAAACTGCCGTCTAAGACTTGTCCGGGTTTCATTTATAAGCTATTGGAGTCCAGGGTATTGAATCCCTCTTGAAAATAGACTCAAATTCAGATGAGTCCAGAGTGGAATTCCCTTTCCACTTGTTCCCCTGACAAAACTGTTGAGTGAAGATCTAAAAAATCTAGAGACTAAAAACATCATCGGTGCCACTGTTACAGCAAATCTTTTACTTCCTAACGTTTACAATCATTGTCACAAACTCTTATTTTTGTTAAATATTTGTTGGATTCATTTTTCACTCTCCCCTAGGAGTTAGTTTGGGTTTAATCATGAGTGTCTCTCCACTCTCTCTTTGCTCTGGAGAGAAGTGAGCACTCATTTCATCCAAGATGTTATACAGATGAGAGACTCCCCATTAACATTGCTCTCAAGGAATTTCCAAACTGAAGCATAAAAAACATGATGAGTTTGGGCAAAAAGCCCATCCACAGCTATCTGAATACCGTATCTGGGCATATGAGATACCTGATTTTCAGTTCAAGGAAACACCATCTGAGAAACATACAGTATCACAATCTGGCTGTATTTTATGCTCCTGTTCCGTCAGTCTGGGATAAATTGTGTGTGTCAAGTTTAGCAAGCGTGGGAGAGCTAAATGGAGCTGTTAGTTGTCTTTTCAACATATTTATCTGTTTCATTGCCTGCTCTAGGATGTCTCTGTGATCATTATATAGGGATCACAGATAATAGACCATTTGAAATCTTACTTCAATTAAAACTTAATCCTCTGATGTCAATATAGTGTTTTATACAGAAAGTTACAATGAAAGCAGTGTCTTTTGTGTATATCATTACAACAAAAAAAGCAAGAATACAAATGGCCTGAACAGTTTCCATAACAAGATGCTTGACACTGTCTCATGAACCTTTGTCACTGTGATAAAATTATGGTTATATTTCAATATCTTATGCAAATCCACAAAAAAGCCACATAAAATGTATTACCTGTCCATTTTAAATTCACTCACTATTATTAGTTTTATTTTATATAAGAGAATTAACTGCAAAAGATGTTTTTATTTTATAAAATTAAGAATATAATCCTAGATTATAAGGGAGTTAGTCTTCTCATCCCTATTGCACACAGGACATCCAAAGATTCCAGAAAATATAAAATAAAAGAATGTATTTGTTGGTGGAGGGACTGTTGAAGAGGGAGAGATTGGAGTGAAAAAAACTTTTTTTTAGCAGGCCGTGAGCTTGGAGGAACACTCTGTCCATTGCAGCACGTTGGGTAAACCATTTCACCAAAATGAATGTTTGTGAAGGTGATGGTGGTGTTGATGAAATTTCCTCTCTTTCTGCCCATTTTACAGCGTCAGTGGGATTGAAGAAGTTCTCTATAGTTTATTCATGAATAGAATACTTTTGCTATTTTTGACATCCATTTTCTCTTCCTCTTGTTAATAGTGCCCCAATTTTGGTCTGGGTTTCTATTCCTCCACCACAAAGTCCAAGCGCTTCAATGCAAGCTGACTCCATCTCCAGGCCAAGAGGTTATACGTGATTAGCATCTGACAATCAATATATCTAATTGCAGAGGCTACAGTGATTGGATCAAGATGGGCATGTGATACAGTTTTCCCAGGGAGATGTCAGGAGTTATTGCTTCTAGGCAAGAATGTCCACAGCCTTCCAATGAGGGTATCTAAAGAGAATTTCTCTTCCTTTTGGTAGTGTACAATGTGTCTGTAAGGTCAAAAATTATTGCAACACCTTACTGCCATGAAGAATGAAGTCTTCAAAGGCAGAGGGTACAACGGAGTGAATTGCAGAAAAACATACACAGAGTCCTTATCAAAACATGTTTAAGTTGGGGCTGGCCCCGTGGCCAAGTGGTTAAGTTCGCGCGCTCTGCTGCAGGCGGCCCAGTGTTTCTTTGGTTCGAATCCTGGGCGCAGACATGGCACTGCTCATCAAACCACGCTGAGGCAGCGTCCCACATGCCACAACTAGAAGGACCCACAACAAAGAATATACAACTATGTACCGGGGGGCTTTGGGGAGAAAAAGGAAGAAAAAAAAAAAAAACATGTTTATGTCACGTCTGGCCTCTGAACTTTTCAGTTAGTTACATGAACCAACCAATAAATTCCCTGTATCATGTAAGTCAACTGTCAACTTGAATTGAGTTTTCTTTATTTGCAACCATATCCTAACCAGTAACACATAGTACTTATTGTGTGCTTACTATGAGCAAACCACTACTGCAAGAGCTTTAGATATATTATTTTATTTCTTCTTCACAATAACCCTTTGAATAACCTTAAGGGGCACTGTTATCATCCCCACTCTAAACAGACAAAATTGAGTCACAAACAAATTAAGTAATTTGCCAGAAATTTTGAACAGATGGTAAAGGTTAAAACCAGATTCAAACCTAGGCAGTCTGAATCCAGAATCCATGCCTTTAGTCACTGTGCCACAATGCCTCATCCATCTCCCGATATCAAAACATCCTAGAGATCTTAGTCCTAAAGATTCCTGTAGAGGGGATATCAGCACATTATACTGATAATCAGCAATATCCTCTCCTGAATATTGCAAGCTCTTCTTGCCCATGGCTAATTCATCCACTCAACATTTATTTCACAAATAACATATTGACTGCCAACTGTGTGCCAGGCACTATTCTAAGTACCAAAGGTATAATCCCTACTCTCATGGAACTTGCATCGAATGGTAGAAGTAGAAAATAAACAAATAAATAAACATAAAATTTAGTGTCAAGAAGATATAAATGATATCAAGAAAATTAAAGCAGGTTAAGAAGACTTTCTGAAGAAGGCTGTAAGAATGATGACTATTACGGGAGCAGTTACTATAAATTCAAAGAATAATTAAGTTAAACTTTCCAAGAATGTAAAGCTAAAGATGAGAGGTGGGCGGATGGAGAATCCCTCCATTTTAATCCGCAAACAGACATCACAAGTTCAAGCAGATCAGTGACATCATACCAACTTGATATATTTCCTATCTTGGTCACACCCAAGTGTGGCTATCAGGAGAAATGGAATCCTCAGAATAGGGTAAGGGAAACTGTAAAAGAGCACAATCAATCAAGGATGTAGGCATCCGCATGATCATGGCAAGAGGCCCTCAAATAATCAGTTACCAGCTCAGTAGGATGGGTTAGGGGTCCAGACACCAATCAACAACCAGAGCCACAGGTCAGCAGATGACACTGGTTAGGAATTGTCAGAGAAACAAGAAATACCTGGGAATGGGAGTGAGGAGTGGGTACCATGTGTGTGTTGTCCAGGAAAAGTAATAGAAACAAGGCAAGAGCCAACACCGAATGTGGTATGATTTTAAGCAAGACAATATATGCACTTTGTGGTTGTTAGTGCCCTGGAGTCAGTTCCGATCCTTGTGACCCTGTGTACAGCAGAGCGGAACCCTGCCCGGTCTTTTTGCGCCATCCTCCCACCTTCTGGTGCTACATCAGACAATGCTCCGCTGCTAGTCATAGGGTTTTCATGGCCAGTTTTTTCGGAAGTGGGTGGCCAGGTGTTTCTTCCTAGTCTATCTTAGTCTGGAAGCTCTGCTGAAACCTGTCCACCATGGGTGACCCTGCTGGTATTTGAAATACCAGTGGCATATCTTTCAGCATCACAGCAACAGGCAGCCACAACAATATAACAACCGACAGACGGTTAGTGTGGTTCCCTGACTGGGAAAGGACCCCAGGCCATAGTGGTGAGAGCACTGATTCTTAATCACTAGCCCACCAATATGCCCTATGAATTTCTTTTATATCACCAGGATCAGGAATGAATATCTGAACCTATAGGAATAGCACCATCGATTGGAGTTTAAGAGAAATACCTCTGGAAAAGCTTTTGATTCTGTTTAAATACGAATGATGGGTTGAAAGAAGCGTTCTACACTGGTTAAAACCATTTATGCTAAGCAACAGTTAGTAAGAGCAAATTAATCAACAATTAGCAAACAGTTTACTAATCAGTAGAACTTACTATATCTTTGAATCTTGTTCTGATTGAATATGCTTTTAAAAAGATCAATAATAGTAGTTACTAATAGATTACTAAGGCTAACTATTAAAAGGGAAGGATAATCAGGGGCTGGCCTCGTGCCACAGTGGTTAAGTGCACACGTTCCGCTTTGGCAGCCCGGGGTTTGCCGGTTCAGATCCCAGGTGCGGACATGGCACCGCTTGGCAAGCCATGCTGTGGCTGGCGTCCCACAAATAAAGTGGAAGACGGGCACAGATATTAGCTCAGGGCCAGTCTTCATCAGCAAAAAGAGGAGGATTGGCAGCAGATGTTAGCTCAGGGCTAATCTTCCTTAAAAAAAAAAAATTTAAAAAAATGAAGCATAATCAATTCTCTCCCAATTAACCATATATTTGATGTACTTAACTCTTCAGACCACAAATCCATAAACAAGGCACCAAAGTAACTTCTCCCAGTTGCAAAGTACTCAGACGGACATCAAAATTGGTAAAACCGGCACTCCTAGGAAGTCTGAGTTATCCCACTGACTTCCTTTACATGAAGGTGAATGAGGTTCAATTGCTACCCCAATCTTGTGCCTTATTCCCAATCAAAAATTGGCTTGAACCACAATAAAGCATGTTGAACCATCCATTTCAACTGGATGCCTCTCCCATCGTAAAAGTTAACTATTTTGTGCCTGGGGTTGTTTACACTGACCTACATAAGTCATGGGCCTGAATAATAGGTTCCAGGGTTCTCACAGCCCAGTTCTAATCTGCCACTGTATATTTGGAATGGGCTTCCTTACAAAGGGAGTTTGTGATTTCCTTTCTTTTTTTCTTTTCATTCCCCACTTAGTCAGAAAGCTGCCTTTTGGATCAGCAGTGGCGCCACGAAGTTTGAAGCAACCAGGCCATAAGGCAGAAGAGAGAAGAAGGCCAAGATCTCAGGCATTTGAAGTTTAATCATGAGAAGTCAGAGAAAGGTGCTCTTTAGTAAGTAGAGCTTGAGGACCAGAAGGTCTGGCTCTCCCAAGCCAGTGGGTTGAGCAGGGAGGGAGAGTAGCCAGCAGCAGAATTGGCTCTGAGAGCAAGTCCCATTGTGTGCTCACCTCCTGCTTCCCTCCTTTACACACACACACAAACCTCACACACTGCTTAAGCTGTCAAATCACACTTGTCTAGGGTGACAGAGGAGAGAACTAGAGAAGAGAACTATTGTCCATGCACCACTGGGTCACCCAGAGTCACTTCCCCTCCAATGAAGCTGCCGCAGCAGCGAGCTCAGGAAGCTCAGTTGACCCAGCTGTGTGCATGCACAGGAAGGATGGTCACTGTCTCCGTCCTCTTCCCTGAGCCATTGAGTCTGGCGCTATTTCACAGCTTCCAGGAATAGAAGAAAAGCCACCAGGGATGTGGGCAGAATGGGCCTCAAGAAAAGGGGCTTATGGGTTGTGGTGTCTGACTGCCTGTGTTCAAATCCAGCCTCCATCACTTCCAGCTGTAAGATAAATCTGCAAACCTCACTAGGCCTTTCCTAAAATGGGTGTAATCATTGTGCCCTCCTCAAACTACTATTGTAAGGATTAAATGGGATAATAAATTGAAAGTGCTAGGCCAGTAACAACTCAGTTCATTTTAACTGTTGTCATGACAGAAAGAAAAAGTACAGGGCTCTGTGCTAAGAGGACAGCAGTGGTTCCTAACTGTGTTCACTGTCATTGAATGTCCCCTGGTGTGTCCCTTGAATCACACAAAGCCTCCTCTTCCGATTGCCTGAACCGTTGCAATTACGATTTCACTTTAAGAGCACAAGACTTACTTATCTAATGCTGCTTTACTCATTAATTAATTAGGCCCTTCTCCTAATAGGATTACAGGTCTTCCTAGGTAAAGGTCATGAGTTTTGCCTCTGCTGGACCACTCCCGCCCTGCACGGCTCCACCCCTACTCTCATTTCCCTTCCCTCTCTGCCCTGCATGTAACGGACTTATAACACCTTCCACACTATACTGTAATGGTCTATTTTCACATCTCTTTCTCCAATGAAGTACCATCTCTTTAACAGTAAAGACTGCCTTATGGACCAGTTGTATCTCTAACACCTAGCTTGATACCCACAGCACTGTAGATGGTAAACAAATGTTTGCTGAGTGAAAATGAAAAGTAAGTGCTATTATTGCATCAGAAATATTTCTTAGGATATCCTTCCAGGTGGCTCCTGAGCATCCTGATTTCTTGGTCAGGGATAGTCTGAGAATCCACAGGAAAGTCAACCAGAAAGTTCTGTAGTTGTAGTCTGGGTATGGCTCTCTCTACATCTCTCCTCTCTCCTCCTTCCTCTATTTCTTCTCGTGTGTGTGTGTGTGTGTGTGTCGCTTTTCTAGAATTTGAGAGGTTTCTGTAAAAGGTACGGGTGACTTGGTAGGAGAACTTACAGGTGGCTGTCATTGGTGCTCCACACCTGTCTCACCTTGCCTATCACACATGCGTAAGAGCTCTTTCCTGCATACTGACTGTCCAGTTGGATGGCAGTCACAAGATCCTGCAATTTGGGTAGACTGAGGACTAAGTAGCGTCACTGTCCAAGGCCATTTTCAGACCAAGGGACACATTCTAAGCCAGGCAAAATGGGAAAGCCCACTGACTCTAGGGAATTGAGTAACTTTTTATAGGTATGTGAAAGGGCTTCGTTCCTTGGTGGCCAACCTAATAATCTGACGTACATTGACTTCCTTCCCAAAGCAATGGAACGACTTCAGTCGTTTCTTCCTACCATGTAAAAAGTGTGTCTAGTCTCACGTCTTGAATCCCAATCAGGTTTTCCTGCAAAATGCTGCCATTGTTCTTTTCTCCAAAGCTATCTTGAGCTTTCATAAGGAGGGTCAAAGGAGATATTACAAATGAAGGTACTATACAAATTACAGTTACATTTCCCCACTGTCAAAGAGACTCGTACAGGCAACACATAAATCAGAGTACGCAAATAAAGCCACGTCTTCTCCATGCCTACCATTGGCTAGCAGGAGCAAGCTATGCAAGGAATTGACCCGCGTCTTTATATGCCTGAAGCACCTTTACTCATTTAACTCTTCTGCCCTCTCTCCCCAGCACCAATAGGGCCTCTTCTCAACCTGGTGACACTTTAGGGTCTTCTTTGCTTACTAGAGACAAATCCTTGAGAATACCTCCTTTTCCCTCTGATCTTATTGACAACTAATACATTTTAAGGCGCGTGTACTTGACATATATTTACAAATCTGTCCAGCGGGGAGACCCGGGGTCAGTCCTTACATTCACCTAGAACATCAAATTTTTACTTTTGATATTATCTTCAAAGGACTATATACTGTCATTTGTCTACATAGTGTCACAGAGATAGGATTGAAAATAATTATACAAACTGAAATCGGATGCATATTACTGGGCCACACTGCCTTTAGGGCACCAGGTATTAATACACATCTTGTTAATAAATCCTATAATTATCTTCTGAATAATAAAATTATATTGTGTGTTTTTCTTAAAAGTGTTAATTTGTTAAATGTAAACATTAAAAAACCTGCTACAATTCTTTGTAAACCTGTTTTGACATATCTTCATTATAGATGAAACCTCAAAGGAATAAGAAAGAAAGGAAAAAGGGTGGCCTCATCTTCTCTCAGACTGTGAGGCCCCCACCTACTTAAGACCCCAGGCCCCTCAGGCTGTGACTGGACTTTGAGAGGTCCCGTGTGCTGTTTGTGGAAGAGACTGCCTGCCGACTTGGTCATGGTGGTCCCCCTGAGTAAATAAGAGCCCCCTGGGAGGCATGAGACCTGGTCCTGTTTTTACTTTCCACTTTGTCCCATTCCTGTGCTTCCACTCATGACTTATGGAGAGCAGACAGCTAAACATTTTAAATAAGTAACTTGAAGAATTATGTGATGCTGCGCCACCCTGCTTTAAAAAAAAAAAAAAGATAATTCCATAGATTCTAAAAGCAAATGGTGGACTATAATATAGAGAATTAGGCACTAAATTTCTATTAATTCATAAAAACTAAAATAGAATCCATTAAGAGTGGTGGGGTATTGGTGTGAAAGGAGATGTAAATTATCCACGATCATGCTTGAAATGCAAAACCTGATCATGTTTGGCATCGGGCCAGCTACCATTAAAGTAATTATTTTTAATCATCAGCACTTGGTGACATGAATACTCATATTTGTTGATTTACTGAGAAAAGCACTTTATATTGTAAATAAAAAGGATGGAAAAATATAAATTTGGATTTTATAACAAATAATAATGATTATTCTTGCTTTCCGGGGAATCTTTCCTTTTACAAAGCCATTAAAAAAAGCCTGTTTCCACGTGGCTCAGACGTGGCCCCTGTGTAAATGTCAAAAGGGGCAGGTGTGAGCTTATTTTTGTCCTCTTTTTTAATGGGATAGCTGGTTTGATTCTTAAATAAGGATTGGGGAACAGAGGATTTCCGGTGATTGCTTTAATGGTAACCAAAGGAGACACAGAAAATGGCTATTAACATGCACCCTAAGAATTGCCATGAGCACCTTCAGGAACCTTGGAACAAATGATTACTTTTCTTCTACCTTATTTTACCAGCTTCTGCTGGGATTTGAAATGTGAATCATGTTTTCCAGGGAGATGAGGGCCAGAGGGACATTCTAGGCAGGGCAAAGACACGGGCAAAGGAAGCTAGGAAACAAGAGCGTGTGTGGGGAAGAGAGAGAAGTGTTGGCGTAGAGGGAGAGGGGGCTTGAGAGCGGACAGGCTGAAAAGTGTGGGTGACTTTTCGCCCGGTGCAAGGGAGTGGACGTCATCTCCTAAGTCAGTGGTTTCCAAACATAAGTACACTTAAAAAATCACCCCAACTTGCTTAAAAATGCATATTTCTGGGTCTTATCAACTCCTCTTCCCCTAAAGATTCAGATTCCATTTTCCCAGGGGAGAGCCCAGGAACCTGCATTTTAACCAACACAATAGGGCACCACCTCCCCTCACGCCTGCACTGACTTTGAGGCAGGCGGTCTCCCTTTGAGCAGGCCTGCTGTAAGTGATGGGGAGCTCCTGAAGGATTTTGAACAGAGCAATGATCACTTTGTTGGCAACCTGGAAAATGGACTGCAAGGGGCAAGACAGCAGGAAGGGAGAGCAGCTATTGTAATAGCTGAATTACCACAGGAGTGCTGGTGATGGAACTGAAGGAATAAGGTTGAGCGACATTGGATAAGGAAATTGGAGAGGATACGAGGGCTGATTACATAGGGGCTCCGGGAGAAAAGTCCTAGTGACCTGAACACTTCTGGCCCAGGTGACTGGGCAGGTGAGGGGAGAGGTACTGTCAGTCAAGATAAGAAGAAGAGAAGAGCTTTTTTCCTTTGATCCTCTGTGGCTGGGTGGGATTAGAAAGGAATTCTTTGGGGACTGAGTGTATTTTCTGGACAAATATCACTTGATTCATCTGGAGGATAACTTGATGGGAGGCATGAGGTAGGTGTGAAGTTCAGAAAGATGGTGTGAACTTCAGGAAAAAATTTGAGAATTATCAGTTTATTTATTTTTTGCTGGGGAAGATTCACCCTGAGCTAACATCTGTGCCAATCTTCCTCTATTTTGTATGTGGGTCACTGCCACAGCATGGCTGCTGATGAGTGGTGTAGGTCTGCACTTGGCAGCCAAACCTGGGCCACTGAAGCGAAGTGCGTCAAACTTAACCGATAGGCCACGGTGCCAGCCCCAAGAATCGTCAGTTTATAATCAGTAGGTAAATCCATGGGGGAGGAAGAGGCCACCTGGGGAAAAATGTGTAGAGAGGATGGGAAGGGACTTCGTTTTTCATAAAATGAGAAAAAGATTGCAAGAAACCCACTATTTCCTCTTGCCTCAGGAAAATCTCTGCTTTTCAGTTTTTCTCTTCCTATCAGCTTCCCCTTTTTGAGCCCCTAAATGAAGCCTTATATTAGCAATATGCAGCATCAAGAAAAGAAAACCTGGGGCTGGCCCTGTGGCCAAGTGGTTAAGTTCACATGCTCTGCTTCAGCAGCCCAGGGTTTCTCTGGTTCACATCCTGGGCACAGACCTAGCACCACTCATCAAGCCATGCTGAGGCATGAACATAGCAGAACCAGAAGGACCTACAGCTAGAATATGCAACTATGTACTGGGGGGTTTGGGGAGAAGACCAAGGAAGACTGGCAACAGATGTTAGCTCAGGGCCAATCTTTAAAAAATAAAAAAAAATAAACGGCAAAAAAAGAAAAGAAAACTTGTTCATTTTGATAGCAATGTAATTTAATAAAGAACTATGCCATTAATTTCTCAACCCCTGAAAGTGCCTGGAAATTCCCCTCAAAATCTCCATATAACTCAATCTAAAAATGTTTCTCCAATTTACTCACTTTTTCTTAACTACTCATATTTGAGATAAGTGATTGTTGGGATTTCTGTTTTTATATGTTTAATTATTGGTATTTTTTTCTGTAATCTTTCTGGTTTTTGTTTCTTCTCTTTCATTGTCATTTTTTCCCAATAATTTCTAAAGTTTTCAGTTTTATTTTTCTTTGACTATTACAAAAGTATTATTATAGACTTTTTTTTCAGTTAATTTGGCACTATGGGCTAACACCATGGCAGTATGGGCTAGCCTGGAAAACTATCACATGTTATAAATTCTATGGGGAACTGTGTTCCAAAATGTTTTTGGAACACACATAAATTCTAATTTGTGACTGCCAGCATTTGGAAGTATCATCATATACTATTTTTAAAATAACATAATGTTATTGTCCACAAACTAATAGAGTTTGTGTGTTTTTTTAACAAAATATTCTTTTTGAGGAAAAGCAGCTTGATTTCATAGGAATATAATGCCTCATTAGGAAAACATATTTGGACAGAAGTGGCTGAGAAATGCAAGCATATGATTTAACCAGAGGATGTTAAGGTTGGAAAGAAAACTCTACCTGCATTTTCCCATATGTGAAAACAGCATGGCCAAAATCTGGGGAACAGACCCCAGAGACCGAAAGGGGCCCCTATTCTTATGGCTGCCACTAAATCCTTATGATGCTGCCCCTCAAATCATTCCATTAAAATTACTGGAGTCTTCCTCTTTAATCCCTACTGGAGCTCCTGGGCCCATGTTGAACAAGAAAGGGGACTTATGCCTAGCAAAGGACATTAAGCTCACTTTTTATTCTTTCATTTTCAAGTTCTTGGGCAAGAAGCCAGAACCTAATGTGAGCGTTCAAAAGAGAGGTTTGGGGTTGGGGGTGGGAGATGGGATGGAGAAGGGATGGATTTTACACAGTGAAGACTTGGCCTTCCTGAAGTCTACTCTTCTCATAATTTAGCCCACCTCTTTCTGTAATAATTACCATTATTTGCCTCAATACCAGTATTTTCGGTGCTGTCTTTGCACTCATGCGTACTAACTGGCCCAAATGTTCTGCAAGCGTGGCTCCCCTTTCTGATTGGAAAATGAATCTAATGCCATATGTGGATTTCAAATGTAATCCTATATATTAATTTTACTCACACTCTCTAAATGGCAAAAACACAAGTCGCTCCCTCTTTTTAGCTGACCATGGCTTGAACTGGACAATGCCTTTGTACGGCTGTGTCTCTGAAGAAGTTAGTGCTGGGAGCAGAGTTAGCCACTGCTATCTCCTTGGCTTTCGGGGTGAGGGTGGTGATGACCTATTTTGTTTTAAGACACCTATGCAGATGCATACAAGCTTTCTGGCCTGAAGGGCATTCACAAAAGGGCTCTGTCATAAGTGGAGAGAAGCACCAATTTTTTGTTTTATTCTGTAATGGCATAACTTTTATTTTAAATATACTTTATTTGCTCTTATTTTGGAGACCTCAGATTTTACGGTAGATCTTTTATTTCTCTAATATGTCTTTGGCATGTAGCTGGCAATTTTAGGCAATTAAGCACCATACTTCTATTATGGTCAACTAGGAATTACATTGCCTTATCAAAGACTCTTAACAAAGTCTCCCTCCATTTTCCATCATATCAGTCTCTTTTCTTCTCTCCTCTCTTCTCTTGTTTCGTCTCTTCTCTTGTTTTCTGTGAGAGCATGTGTGTGTGTGTGTAGGTGTGCAGAAAAACAAAGCCCAATCTGCCAGAAGTTTTCAGCTGTCAGGTTTATTAAGGTATAATTTACAAACAACAAAATTTGTCCTTTCTGGATATACAGATCATTGTATTTTGAGAAATATATACAGTCATGTCACAATCGAGATACAGAGTATTTAAATCACCCCCAAATTTCCCTCACACCCCTTTGCAGTCCAGCCCCTCTCCCTGCCTCGGCCCCAGCTAATCTGTTTTATGGTTCCAGGTTTGCCTTCCACACAGTGTCATGTAGATGGAATCACAGAGTATACAACCCTTGCAATCTGACTTCTTTCATGCAGCATAATGTTTTGAGACTCATCCATGTTGTTCCACATATCAGTTCCTTTATCCTGATGAGTACACTTCCATTGTGTGGATATACCATTATTCATTTATTCATTAATGGACATACGGGTGGTTTCCAGCTTTTGGAATTTATGAATAAAGCTTCTATAAACACTTGCATCAAATCTTTGCGTGCACAGCTTTTAAAGAAATATTTAATATATTAGCCTGTGAGGATGTAGGAAAGCAAAGAAATATTAAAAGAGGAAAAGCTAATGTATGCTTGTTGGAGAGAGGCTGAGAATGGGAGATGGAGGAGACAGAGATAATTGGTGCATGAGGATGGAAAGACAAGGACTGTTGGAAAAATACTGTATTTACAGCCTTTCTCACTGGGAGGAGGGTGGGACTGTAGACACACTGGCAGTAGCTGGTGGGACCGGTTGTCATGTTGTCTCGTGGGAACACAATCCTGGTTGTGTACAACGAGGATTGTGTCCGCATCTCCCAATGCTGTGCCTGACACATAGGGAAGTACTGTGATTCACAAATGTTTGTTGAATACACAAAAAGATAAAAAATGAAATCCACGACCCAATTAATATAAGGAATTGGTTTTATTTGAAAGGACTGAATGGCGGGTTCTGATTTTGTGAGGATTCTAACGAAAAGAATTTCAGATACATGGCTTTCTAGTTTTCAAAGACTACGATAAAATAAGTTTAACACAAACATGACACTAAGATTATAAAATCTTTCTTTGTGGAGTCTAAATAATGAACTCAAAGAATATAGTCAGGGTTGTATGAGACATAGATGACATCTGTCCAGCCTTGGAGACTTCTGAGCATCTTTCCACTCATCTCTAGGCTCCCTATAAGGTCCACTTCACTGGTGATACCAATGTCTTCTACTGTCCTCAAGACCCGAGCCCACCTCCACCCCAGGCACCCTGATGACCTAACCTTCTACTTCACTGCGGTGACGGAGCTCACTGACTATTCTAACTGAACACCTCTCCACTTGTTTAATAGAACTTCCTTTCTCCCTTCATTCCTGTTACTGGTGAAGCTCTGTGGAGTGAACACATAACTTCTCACTCAAACCCGGGACACTTCTGAGAGTGAAAGGGAACCCAATAATCCTGACACAAGGATACAATACACTAGAACTGTAGATGCACAGCATACATCTGGGCAAGCCAGAACCTGTGGTCACCCTGGGAAGAAGCAGCTTTCTTTGCCAAGACGTAGTGCTCTCCTTCTGCTTTTGATTGTACCCCTCGTCTTCTCCAAGACTTGGTCCCACCAATTATTTCCTTTTTGTGTGTGTGAGAAAGGTTGGTCCTGAGTTTACATTTGTTGTCAATCTTCCTCTTTTTGTTTCAGGCAGGTTGTCCCTGAGCTGTGCCAATCCTTATCTATTTTGTATGAGGGTCGCTGCCACAGTGTGGCTTAATGAACAGTGTGCAGGTCCATGTCCAGGATCAGAAGCTGTGAGCCCCAGGTTTCAGAAGCAGAACGTGCAAACTTAACCACTACATCCCCAGGCCAACCCCCTTATTTTTTTTCATTTTGTTCCTCCATCAATTTATTCACCTAAGATTCAAAAGGTGTCTGCTGTGTCAATGTTGTTTCTGACAACTCAGCCTTAATGGTAGCTTAGGAGCTCACAATTTTATTTAGTACATCCTCTGTCACAGAATGAGGGGTTGTTTCCAAAATTTTTCCCAGTGTGAATCATCTCTGTTACCTCTTCACATCTCCACCATCTCACAAATTCAACCCACCACCACCTCTCTCTGTGACTTTATAATCACCTCCGAAACAATGTTCCTGCTTTTTCACTTGCCCTCCTTAAATCCATTCTCCACCTACTAAGCAAAGAAATGTTTTTAGAGTACAAATGAGGTCCCATCTCTTCACTCCATAAAAACCTTCAATGGCTTCCCACTGCAGGTAGAACAGAATCCAAACTGTGTATCATGCCCCACAAAGTCCTGTCTGGGTGGCCAATGCCTACTGCACTCCTCACCACTATCAACACACACTAGTATTCCCCTCCCCTACTTCCCATCCCCTACGATTCCCCCCACCTCACTCCCCAACCTCCAGCCACGGGGTTACTCTTCTTCAGCTTCCTGGGCTTCTGTCAGTTCTTAAATGTACTAAGCTTTTTCCTGCCAGAGGTTTTTATATTGCTGCTTTCTGTGCCTTGCTCTTTGTATAAATATTTCCTTTATAGCTATCAGTTCTTAGCTTAAATGGCATCTTTTACAAAAAGTCTCCCCTGACTGTGATGCTTTCACGCTTATTTTCTTCACAGCATGTTCAACAATTCCTAATTATTATATTTATTTAGTTAGTTCCGTATTTACTGTCTGTTCTTCCTATGAGAATGCAAGCTCTTTGAGGGCAGGAATTACATCTGTCTTGTTTATTCCTGAGTCTCAGCCCTTAGTTACCGTACCTGGAACCTGGCGGGTGCTCAATAAAGATGTAATGTGTAAGCGAAAGTTACAAATGATTTTATTTATAGTTTTGGGGTATAGTATTACTTTGGGGAGGACAGTTTTCTGGAAATGGGATTTTGTGATTCAAGAAGCTGATAATTTTTAGATATTTTTGAGGCTTTTGACATGTACTATCCTCTAGGGAAGTTTTGGCAATTTATATCACCCCCCTACAGTGTGGATATTAATTAACATTAACTTACCATTTAATGTTGATTTGTCAGGTAGGCGAGTGAAAATGATATCTTACTATTGATATGATTTGCATTTGTTTGATGACTAGAGAAATTAAACTTTTTCTTACGTTGTGAGACATCTGTATTTCTTTTCCTGTATGTGTGTGTATATGTTAATTGCTTATTCTTATCATGCTTTGTTGAGAAAGTTAGTCATTTTAAAGATTTGATTTTTAAGAGCTCTTTATCTATTAGGGATATTAAATTTTGTTTACTATAAATGTTGCAAATATTTTTCTAGATTACCATTTAACTTTTAACCTTATTGTTGTTTTTTAACAAAAATAATTAAAAGTTTACGTAATTGCGTATATCAGTCTTTTCCTTTGAGATTTCTGTCTTTGCTGTCATTATGGAAAGTACTTCCTCCCTCAAAGATCAGATGAATATTTTCTCATAATATGTTAACGGTTTCATTTATACATATTATATATTATAGTATATAGTATATGTAATATATTATATATATTTAAATACTTTTTTAAATGATTTGGGTATAGGTAGAAATTTAATTTCCATTTTTCCACTATTTTTACAGTGTATCAAAATTGTTTATGAATAATTTATCCTTGCCTCAGTGATTCGAAATATCTTATTTATCATATCCAAAACTTTTATAAATACTAGATCCATTTCTCAATTTTCTCTTGGCTTCAATAGTTTCTTTGGCTGTTCTTATACTACTTATTATACTGTTTTAATTATTATAGCTTAAAATTATTAATATATAAAAAGACAGCTTCCTCTTCATTGTTTCTTTCTTTTTTTTTTTTCAAAGGTGTTTTTGCTTCTCAAACGTTTATTCATCTAGGAGAACTTTAAAATCATTTTGTAAAAATCAACTGAGCACTTTGAAAAGAATTGCCTTACATTTATAGATTAATATAGGTACAATTCACCTTTAATAAGATTGAGGCTTCTCATTAAAGAATATGGTAATTCAAAGATTTATTGAAGTCTTCTTTATAACTTTGCTGTAATTCTTTAAGGTCTTTCATATACTTCTCACTTAGTTTATTCACAATTTTTAAATTTTTTGTTTGCTGTTTTGAATGGGATATTTTTCCCATGGTATTTTTTCAGTTTGTAGGAAAGCTATGATTTTAGTACATGTATTTTTGAAAATGGCCAACTTATTTCACCTTTTTATTCATCCTTAGAGGTTTCTCTCTTGAGTTTTCCTGGTAGGAA
This sequence comes from Equus asinus, assembly GCF_041296235.1. Taxonomy (NCBI): domain Eukaryota; kingdom Metazoa; phylum Chordata; class Mammalia; order Perissodactyla; family Equidae; genus Equus; species Equus asinus. The sequence continues at coordinate 46,895,872 of NC_091795.1, read as the reverse complement.
AGAACAGAATTTGAAAAGAATGATACTTTTGCCTCTTCTCTCCTATCCCCTCTTGATCACAGTTGTTCTGAAACACCTGCGCCTCACACAGAGGCAAGGGCTTCCTAATGCTTCTGCGGGCCCCTGTTACTCCTCCCTCCAATCTATCCTACAGACTGCTGACAGATCTAACCGCCTCTCTTTTCAAAAACACCCAGACTGTTTCCCTTTTCATTTATTAGTTAATTCAGAAAATCCGTATGGAGCGCCCAGCATGTACCAGGTGATGCCAGTAGTGAACAAAACCAATATGACCAGTACGAGCTTTCCATTCACATGGAAGAGTGACAGATGTTAAACTCACCAACCAACAAACAAGCATACTATTATAAACAGCAGTGAGTGCTGTAATGGAAAAGAACAGGCACTATGAGCAGAGAATTCTAGGTCGGGGAAGCCCCTCAGAGGACGTGACCTTTGGACTGTGACAGGCGAATTAATAGGATTTGGTCAGAGGAAGAGTAGAGGAGTCTGCCTGGAAGATGGAAAGCAGGTACTAAGACCCCAAAGCAGAAAACAGTGGTGCTTTTGAGAAACTGGAGAAAGGTCAACGTGCCTAGAGTGTGGTGAGTCAGGGAGCGGGTGGTAAGAGGCTGGACTGCTGAATCAAGCTTGATGTTGGTCACCTCAAAGATTTTGAGTTTTATTCTAAGTGCAATGGAAACGATGGAAGGTTTTAAGAGTGTGCGTAGCATAATATGATTTGCCTTTCAAAAGAGTCTCTCTGCTCCTGAATTAACCCATCATTTAATCAATCACGGACTTGTATTTACAATTTATGCCCAAGGCTGGTGGTCCTCCAGCAAAGGTTCTGTGTATCGGTTAGGGATTAGTCCTTGCTTGTTAAAAACTTATTGACTCGTAACAAGCTTCAGGAATTCTCTGAACATTTATTGAGCACCTAATCTCTGGCAAACATTATGATAGCTTCTAGGGATATAAATATATATATAAAACAGGATCCCTCAGGGAGTTCACACCTAAAGCAGAAAGAGAGAGAACTAAATGTAATTAGAACTGAATGTAATTTGAGACGTACTCTAACAGAATTATATATATAATACAGTCCCGAATCAGAAGAAGGGGGCCTTGACTCTGAGCGTCAGGGGTGCTGGGCAGGGGAAGATAGATTGGGGTGGGACAATGCTACAAAGGCAATGATGCTGAAGTTGAATTTTGACAATTAAGTTCCCTAACTATGAAACCAAGAGATAAAAGGAGAACAGCATGTGCATCTCTCAGACGCATGAAGGAGAGAATGATTCATTCAAAGCAAAGACAAATACATTAGTAAGACAGACTTTAGGGAGCAAGTGAGAGGATGGAAGGAGATAAGGCTAAACATGCAGGTAGGGGTATAAATGAGAAAGGGGATTGTGTGATTAGAAAGGAGTACTGTATCCATGAGGAAATGGGGCATCACTGGAGGATTCTAAGTAGGGAAGTGACAGGATCAGATTTGTTTTGATAAAAATGTAAATCTGATGTTCATGTAGAGATAACAGATCCTAAGATGGCTGAGAAATGGGGAGGACCTGCGCCAGGGCTGTGGTGGGAGAAGTGTAGAGGTGGGGAGAGGTATGAGCAATGTCAGGTCTCGGGGACAGGTCTTAGATGAGGGAGGTGAGGTGGAGGAAGGAACCAGGGGGATTCCAAAGTAAATGGATGGTTGGGTTGGGGGAGAAGAGGATAAGTTCATTTGGGAATATGTTGGTTTAAGGCAAGGTTTGGCAAACTTTTCCTATAAAGGGTCAGATAGCAAATATTTTAGGCTTTGTTGGCCATTTGGTCTCTGTCACAACTACTCAAGTCTGCCTCTGCAGGGTAAAAGTAGCCATAGATAATATGGAAAGGAATGTGGCTGTGTTCCAATAGATGGGGCAGGTGTGTGGGTGGGATTTGGCTCATAGGCTATAACTTACCAACCCCTGGTTTAAGATATCTGGGGGACTTCCATGCAGGTGACTATTAGATACTCAGAAAAATCAATCTGAAACTCAGAAGAGCTCAGGCTTAGAAAACAAAGTTTAGGAGAAGTCAGTAGATAGATGATAGATCACCCACTGGCAACCTAAATCCCAGCTAGAAAAGGTGATTTGTTGAGCAAGAATAGTATAAATAAATTTGAATGCCTTTAGGCAGGCGAAAAGTCTTCATTTACCACAAGCCCCATAATTCATTATTGTATCCCATCTATTGGACTTACATTTTTATGTTGCCTTGCCATTCTTTGTTCTCATTTGAATTTTCAATCCATAACATTGATAGTGTTTGGTTGTGAGTAGAAAAGGAGGATGATCAAGTACAAATCTTGAAGGATACCAACATGTAAGGGGGAAGTAGAAGAATCTGTAAAGAAAGAGTGAGAAATAGCAGGCTTGATCTGAAATGGAAATGGCTTAAAGCGGAAGAATTTTCCATCTAAAATTGGTAAGCAATAAAACACTTAAAGACTTAGATCAAACGCAGCTTTCCTATAAAGCCTTCAGCAATTATCCCAAAGTGTCTATTATGAAGAACCCTAGCCTTTGTTGATGCACCCTTTCCCTTAAACTTACCATTTGCCCTTGATTACGTTGCTTGATTGTATTACTCTCTTTGAGTCTCTTACTGATCTAAACCCTGGCTCCCCAGTAAGTTTATAAACTCCTTGAGGTCTAGGACTCTTTATTTCTCAGACTTTAATTTTTCTCACAAATCCTAATATAGTAATAAATGTGTAGCAGACACCCAACAAATGATTATTGATTGGATATGACTTGCTTACAAGATAGAAAGAGCTGGTACTGTAAGGAAATATCATGTTTGGTTTTATATTTAAGTTCCTGGAGCTTCAATTGTTTCACCAGGTTCCCATCAATAGCCTACCCATCCTTCCCCCCACTGCCCTCCCCACAAATCTATTTTCTTTTGGCAAGCCTATGTAACCCTAGAACCAATCCATCCTACCACACGTGGAGTTCCTGTCAAGTGTTCCACTTTCTATTCGATGACTTCTCTTATTTCCTTCTTATTTATCCTAATGCATTGTCCTTTTGACCCAAAGAATTATATAATGGTTTTTACAGAAGGTGTGTATAAAAGTAGCCTTCCTCAATTTAACCATAATAGTACTTAGTATATCTTCAAATAGCTTTTCGGACAATAACTAATTCACTGTTTTTGAAAGAACCCCTGATAAACAGTTAAGCAACTGACTCTCCACTGGGAAGTTAGGGAGACCCAATCCATGCATTAAGCATCGACCAGCGTCTCTGAGGAAGTCACTGCTCCAGACTCTGTGAGGTTCCAAAGGCTAAGCTCCTCCTGTCAGGCTCACATCATCCCTCAACACTTGCAGTCATTTTGATCCACTTCACATTAGATATAAGACGCAATGCATGAGGAAGTAGTGCCAAGAGACTTCTATGAGAAAACTTTCAGTGGAGTAATTCCCTCCATTTTCAATGGAGAATTACCCTTTCCCGAGTATAAAGGTGGCCCTTGCCTAATGAGCTTTCTTAGAAGTAGAATTTCATGTCTCGTGACATGAAAATTAATGCACATGTTGAGGAGTTTACTTACCCTCCTATAATTAATGATCTTCAGACATGCCGATTTGAGAATGGAAAGAAATCTGCTTCATAGAGTTAACATGCTCACAAATTACTACTCCAAATTCTCTACCATTCAAGAAGAGTAGAAACATCTTCTTGCATAATAAGGTACAGCTCACATGAAACACAAAGATACCTTTTTGGAACACAGTAATCCACCCAGATTTAGACAAAAAGACAGCTCTCCCTCTGAATAATTTGTAAATCTAAAATATAATAGAAAGAGAGACGTATTAATAAACATAAGCCTAACCTTTCAAATAAGTTCCATTTTACTGTATACTCACAGCAGCTGGTAACCTTCTGACATTCTTATCTCCTAAACTTTTTGTTTTCTATCCATCTGTTAAGTATTAAACAATGTCAATTCTTCCCTCCCAACTCTCGATCTACCCCCATCAAACTAGACTAAATAGAACTAAATTCAATTACTACATTAAGATATATTCTGCCTTACTGAAAAACAAAATATCTCCTTTTTTACCTTAAATCAAAAGGCATGCTTGAGCTATGTCCCTCCTGATAACTGCAGCTTCTGAGATGGAAGAGGGAAAGCAGGAGCTATATGCATTTCTTCTAACTTACTTCCTCTGAAACTTGCTCTTAAGAACTTAAACCCCTCTATCCAAGAGGTCATCAAAGGTAGCCTAAGAATGCTCCTATTTTGGCTACAGTTGCACCACGGAAATCCAAGACAGCAAACGGGATGTGCTGGGATACAGTTTGAAGGTCCCCAAGTAGACATTTTGGAGTAAAAGCTTTGATACAGAAGAATGTCACTCTTCTGGCCAAAGTATGAGAGTTGTTGCATGTTTCAGGAAAGAGTGGGCAGAGCATGTAGAGAGAGGATGAGAAGAATGGACATCAGCTCTGGTGGGCACCCATCAAGCATGAGAAGATAACACTGCACCTGATATGAGCCAAAGTGCCCTACCTGAAAACCTCCCATCCTATTCCGGACAGCCTATCATTGAACCATCAGTCATTCCTCCAAGATAAGGCAATACCACACCTATATAATAAAAGTCCTGACAGGAAGAAGCCATGGCTGCTCATTAGCAATAATAATCTGCCAAATCCATTTCCTACTATTCAGGGTCTGCCAAGCTATCCCACCCCAAATTATGACAGAAGCTACAACTGGACTAGCAGGCAGATGAGGGGTGTTCGTCTGTGGGCTAACGGCTGGGGCTGGGTGCTCTTTGGGGTGGGAAAAACCAACATTTTTAGACATCATTGCTGAAAGGAAGACAAGAAATATTTGTTTTCCATTCAAAGTATGAAATATTTCCCTTAAAATAATTCTTTTAAAATAAAAAAGAGGATTGGGCATGGCAAAAATCATGAAAATAGTATATAAATGCCTGAAGTTCAGGAAACACTGACATTAAGGAAATTGATGCACTGGAAGATGGCAGAGATTTGCCTTTAATTTCCTGCCCGATGACCCTATCCCACCTTTCTCCAGGGCCAGCCACAGGTGTCTGAGCTGGAAGCTGGAGCTCCTCACTCACTTATGTGAAAGCCCATGAGATGTCTGCCGCGCCCCCCTCAGTCCCAGTTCCAGCACTATCCTGGGTGTGGGCCAGAAGAAAACAGGCTTCCATTGAGCCACTGGGCTCCGCTGCTGTGTGGTTCGGTCCTAAGCTGTGCTAAGATTCCATACCTCCTCACAGAGGAAGTAGGCTACAACCAGAAACATCTTATGTATAAATGCCCATGGGTGAAAATGCCCAGCAAGGACTCCCCTTTATAAGGAGGCTAAGCGTTATGAGGAGGTCTCAGACTGTGTTTTCCAGGCCCACTGGGATTGCCCTCCTCTTGGAACCACTGACAGGGGGTGTGTGAACCCAGCCTGGCTGTGGGAGGCAGGAGCAGCAGGCACCCCCTGGGTTTCTGAACCACAGCCTCCTGATGGTGATCAGAGCACCAAGAAGGGACTAATTTAAAAACCAAACAATGTGGTAATTGCCCCTGGTCACCAGGTTGCCTTGCTTTTGGAAGGCCGCTGTTTCCGATTAGTGGGGCCTGGATCTGATGAGGACTAACAAAGTGGAACGAATGATCAAAGCAACAGTTACCACAGTGCGAGTGCCCAGTGATTGATCTGGATGACATAATAATGATAACCAATGAGGTGAGGCGGGTGGTGGTCCCCTCCAGGTAAGGATGGGGGTGGGCCCTGGACAGGTCAGGACTTTTCTCTGTTTAGGGAAAAGAAGGTCATAGGGTGGAAGCAGAGGCACGTGGAAAGGAAAGAATGAGCATTCGCACCCAAAACTTCTGATGGGAGGAAAATGGGTTAGCCATGGCTGAGAATGAAATGCCCATTAGGATGCAGCTATCAGAGACAGAGAGGAAGATTGCCAGGCCTGGAAGATTGCTAACCCAACTATTTAAGGTACTGAGCAAGGGCATTTATTGTGAAGAAAACTCAGCTCTCTGTAAATAATTTAAACCAAAAAAGGGCTCATTTAAAAGTTATTTTTGATAGTCATGTTTTCTGAATAGGAGAGGAATTACCTCTTTAAAAACTAATAAAAGCCGCATCTCAAAGAGATGTATGCACACCCATGTTCATAGCAGCATTATTCACAGTAGCCAAGAGGTGGAAGCAACCCAAATTTCCATCTACAGATGGATGGATAAACGAAACGTGGTATTTATACGCAATGGAATATTATCCAGCCATAAAAAGGAAGGAAATCCTGTTACATGCTACAATATGGATGAACCTCGAGGACATTCTGCTGAGTGAAATAGCTAGTCACAAAAAGACAAATACTGTATGATCCCACTTATATGAGGTATCTAAAGTAGTCAAATTCACAGACACAGAAAGTAGAATGGTGGTTACCAGGCGCTGTGAGGGTGGAGAATGAGTTGTTTCACACACTTGGAGGTTCAGTTTTGCAAGATGCAAAAGTTCTGGAGATATGTTTCACAATCATGTGAATACACTTAACGCTACTGAACCGTACACTTAAAAATGACTAAGCCAGTAAATTTTATGTTAAGTGTTTTTCACTACATAAATTAAAAGAAAAAGAGCCTGACAGCTTTATTATCATTTGGATAAAAATAATTTTTCAGTAACACTGTACATTTCCTGTTTCCTCAAAGAGTATCTTCTGAATCTAATTTGACTCCTCCTTTGGAAGTTCAAATATTGTACAGGAGAGTAGAATAGTATTGGCTTCGAAGCCTGTTGAGGTGGGTGATAGTATTTCCCCTTAGACAAATGGCCCCAGAATGATGAATATACATGCTTCTTAAGTCTGTGTCTTGTGGGTTTTATGCTGCTTTTGTTGTCAGGCTCTCAACTCTCATTTCTTTTCTGTGGGCCAGTCTCTTACCTCCTCCAAATGTGTTGAGGAAATGTGTTCGACACATTACTTCAAGTTGTGCACAAAATAAGGATAACGACACACAGAATCAGGGACCAAAAGGCCCTGCTAATCACCTGACCTTTCAGACCTGGTCTCCGGCACTCCTGCTTTTCTCTTCTTGGAAGGCTGCTGTGTTTACCAATGCTCATCTTTCCGCAGGGTTGGGCATGGGCAGCATTGCCGGCTCTGGAATCCTGAATGGGAAAGGCAGAGGTTTATTATCGACCCATCTCGAGAATCATAGGCACAAATACTATCAACTCTGAGGTTCATCTCTGATCAGAATCAAGAGACTCTGTGAGTAAATATAAATCCATCTTCTAAGAAAAGACTGACCAGCTTTCTTCAACATAGAATTAGTGTTATTAATATCTCTAGAATTTAATGCTACTTTGCTTCTTATTGAATAAGGAAAGAATTTATTCTATCCTTGAAAAAAGAAGTTGGTATTTTTTTTTTAAAGATTTTATTATTTCCTTTTTCTCCCCAAAGCCCCCCCAGTACATAGTTGTATATTCTTCGTTGTGGGTTCTTCTAGTTGTGGTATGTGGGACGCTGCCTCAGCGTGGTCTGACGAGCAGTGCCATGTCCGCGCCCAGGATTCGAACCAACGAAACACTGGGCCGCCTGCAGCGGAGCGCGCGAACTTAACCACTCGGCCACAGGGCCAGCCCCAAGAAGTTGGTATTTTTAAAGAAGAAGGTATAGTCTCAAGAACTCTTCAGGTCTTCAGTGATGCTCAGTGGAGAAAAATGAGATGTCTTCTCATTCCTGACCCAATCGACTGATGGATCTACAGGCGGAGATTTTTCTGTGGACTTTTACATCTTAGAAAGTTTATTCTGAAGCCCAAGGGAAGCACGCTGCCTTTCTGTTGTGAGCCTGAGGACCCCAGGCATCTCATGCCAGAGCTTTTGTATTCTGCTTCTGCTCCTGAGCTGAAGGCATGTCCCTCTTGCTCATTTCCATCTGGAGGTTGCAGACACATGCAGGAGAAAACGGAAAGAAAGGCAGGAAAAGAAATGGACAGCTGCATCCTAACGTGCAGCGGATGTTAGTCACAATCTCACCTCCCCACCCCAGGAGCTCGCTGAGTCGCCCAAGCTCTTTGCTGGAGAGCTGCCCAGCAGCCACACATGGTGTGGGGACAGGGACTGAGTGCAGGGGCAGCACCAGGTGCGAATCCTCGCTCTACCACTTGCAGGCTCTGAGATACATACAAGATCCTCCACTCTCCAACCCACATTTCCCCAACTTTGAAATGGCGACGCCTTCCTTCTTCTCCCAGGTTTGCCATAAGGATCCACTAAACCATAGCTGTGAAAACACGCGGCAAAGTGTTAGGCCCCTACACAAGCAGGAGGCTTGTTTGCGGGTTACCATTTGGCAGATGCAAAGCCCTGTTCTGTTGACACAATTGTCCTTTATGGCACTCACTTGGCAATTTGGACTTTGCTGACAAACAGGAGAAAAGTGGCAACATTTGCCTCTAACTTCAGTCTTAAAATAAAGTTTAAAAGGTTTTTCACAAAACTTGACAAATGAGGTTGTCTCTGGTTTTGCATATCTCTCATCCACACTGGCCCGCGTTCCCTGGAGCGCCTTCTCAGGCTGCCCTGACCCCTTTCTGACCTCTCTTTCTACTCCAGCTTCCTTTCAAAATAAACCAATAGATAAGCCAGCATAACTTCTCTTTTTAATAATCCAAATGCAGTTTCCAGGAAACTGGCACATTTTGACAAAAAGACCTATCACTCTGCCTCCTCTCTCTCTGGAATCCCTATGTCTAGCCTGGTCAGGGGCTGCAGCACTGGTGCCACACCTTCAGCAACGTGATGCCAGGCTCACCTGCAGTCCCCCAGGTCCCCAGGCAGCCTCTGATGTCAGTTCAGTCGTCCTCCTGAACAGCCTTTCCTTGTCACATTATTTTCCTGAAAGATCTTGGAAAACCATTAGCAGCGACAAAATATTTTCCAGAGCTCCAAGACTTTTCTTCCTGGTGACTTTTAAACCACTCTGAGCCTCCCTGTTCCATCAGTGCCCACCCTTTGGGGCTCCAAACATATTCAACTTAATTAGTTCTAATACTTTAACTGTTTAAATAGTTAATAGCAGAACTTAGACTTCAAACCACCCCCACCCCCACCCACAATTGCCCATGTGTCTGAGGTTGTCAGATCAAGATGGAAAAATACCTCTAATTGTTTCCAGACAATGCACAACGCTCTCACTCTGGGTGAGAATAAGTATAACTTACATTTGCACAAAGGATCTCAGGGAGGCCCGTTGGAGATTCCTGCAAGCCAGTCTTCTTTGTACATTCCAGTCCACTGGAAAATAAAACCCAGTTTCAAAACTGAACTGGTAGCTTTCACTTCCCCCAGATTATTCCTTGATGAACAGCTATAGCTGGTTTCATTTTTTTTTCCAACAAACAAAATTTCTTTTCAGATCTTAATAGATTTTTGTCTTGGCCTTGCATGTCAGAAAGTAAATACTATGGCCCAGAGGAAAGGACAACTATTAATTGGAATATGACAAACGTGGATTCTTCTGGACCGCATTAAGGCCCAACAAATGGTCTGCGTGGTGCTTTTTTCTATCTCTAGAAATATCTCGCTCCTCAAGAACGTCCTCTCTGGGCCTGAAATTCCATCACTGAGAGATTCATTCATTTGTGTGTAGAAGATATGCTAGTTTTCAGAACTTGCACAATATGAATACAAATACAATTGGTTGACAGTTAACACCCTAGTAAGACTCTATTAATGAAGTTTCAAGACCTAGATTAGGACAGAAAAGGGAATCCTGAGGGAGCAAGAGAAGAAAGTGGAAAAAGGGGAGTCAGACCTACACTTATTCACATCCTGTTACATGCTAGGCACTTTCTCCACTCTGTATCATATAACCTCGTGACATTCCAGTGAGTAGGTATTACTGAGCCCATTTGAAAGACGTAGAGACTGGGATTCAAAAGGCTGAGTAAATTGCTCAGGATCACACAGACTGTACTTACTTTACTTAAGCCTTGGTGATTTTTCTATGTTAATACATTCAGATCCAATTTCTAATATTTTTCTGTCAGTCAACCCATGTCTTTGCATTAGATGTTAAATATCTTTTTTTTTTCCACAATGAATGTTAAACTAACACATGGTTATTAAACTGAAGAAGGCTTACCTATCTGCCACCTCATCAATTCATCTTGCATACTCCCAGGAACACCAGCCACAATTTAGGAAGCAGTTCCACACTAAAGACCAACAGTTCTTGAGGGCAATAAGGGGTGTGAGCATGCCCCCCCAGGCAGTGTACACAGACTGGCCCACAGCTAACTCGCTCCCCTTTAGTGCCTCCTACGGGAACTAGCGGGGTGGGGGCAGCAGGCAGCTCAGTAGACAAGGGAAATCAGCTACCATGGTGTGGAATCCACGGTTATGAGTCTTCTGTTGTTTTCTTTGGAAGTTACTAGATGGCAGACGAGCTCATTTTTGAGGTTAGACTGGAACAGTGGTTCTCCAAATCAGATTCTGGCTCCAGGGCTCATCCCTAATGACGTTTCCACCGATCTGTAGTGAAACATGGTAAGGTTTCCATTGACTCCTTTTTTTCTATAAGTATGTCCATTTCAAAATATGTGATTGCCCTTTTATATTTTAGGAAATAGTGGGGGGAGTAAATGCAAATTTACTTTTTATTAAAACGCTTATTTGGAAAAAATGGCAAGCCGCATACATATCTCTGTGCGTATGTGAGAATATTTGTCTAGCATGCCCACACACGTGCAAAAAGAAACCAGATAAACTATGATAGAGTCATATTATGAAATTAGGTACAGCAGTCAAAAATGAATTAAACAGAGCTGCACTGATATAGAAAATCACCAAGGTTAGGAAAAGAAAACCTAAAGTAGAATATGATGCTATTTAAACAAACCATCCAAAGGATTTACTTCTATATGGACCTATGTATGTATATAAATGTGCAGAGAAAGTTCTGGAAGGAGGCATAGCAAACAGATAACAGTGGTTCCCACTTTGGAAGATACTAAGATTAGATGGATGTCACCAGAGCCTTTTGCTTTATCAATATAGTTTGACATTTTTAAATAAGGAGAATATGTTTAGCCACTACTTATGGAATTTGAAAATAAATTAAAAGTTTTAAAGTTCCAAACCTTATGTCAGTCCCCTTTTATTATTATTACATTTATCATACTTATTATTATTATTTATATTTAATTTTACAAGGCTATGAAAATCTGGGCACACTGGGCTAGATTAGAGTCAAGACAAAGATTCTATGAACCTGATAAAGTGCACAAAAAGGTCATCTTTAATAATTATCATCATAATAATCATGCACTCACTCTAAAAGGATAGTGTTAAAACTAGTTTAATATTTTAAGTGCAATACCATGACTTTCATTTACATCATTTAAATGAATGAAATATTAATTCTTTGAAACTCAATGTTGCAATATTTCATGTATAATAAAATCTTGCAAACTTGTTTGTTACCACTGTACGTCTAAGGTTCACCAAAACACCTATGATTATTATCCACATATTGCATTTGAGGAAACCACATTTTGCATTAGGTACGAATTTGAAAAGGATGCCTCTGTTGCTCTGTAGCAGTAGCACATGCATTCAAGTTTGCAGGAACGCACACTAGGAATCTGGCATATACTTCATTTGACTTTTTCCCTCACCATCCACTCAGTCCCTCAGACTTCTAAAGCCAACCCTCGCCCTCAGCTCTGCCACAGCCGGAAAAAGATCCAAGTTCAGTTTTCAAGCATTTGTCTCTTACATCATCGTCAGCCCCGTTCACTAGACTTGGAATCAACATCAAGGTAAGCCTTGGGGAGAGATCAGATTTGTAGAACTGGAAACTTAAGGCCAGTATGACGACGGTTCCTTGGACATTCAATCCAAAAGCCCCGGGTTGTGGGGGAGGTAGGGGTGCGCTGGCGGATCAGTGCCAGAGACCAGCCTGTCTCTGGAGCTGTTCCAGGCTCTGATGCAACCAACAGCCATGGACTCTGGTAAAGGACAAACGTCTCTGCTGCTCAGCGTGCATCAGTCACTGCCTGTTACCAGACCAGGACCAGGGTCCTGAATTCTTACACAGATGGGACAATCGTTTCCTTTTCTTACAGCCTTTGGATTGCAGATGATGGGGGCATCCTTTTGTTCCCTTGAACCTCAAACTCAGAGCTCCCAGAACTCTGTTATATTACCTCCAAGAAATCAATCAAATTTTCACCCTTTCCCTTCTCTTTATTATCAAGTGTAAAACAGATGTTAGCTAGGTCTCTGATCCCATAGAGTCTACAGAAGACCAGCTCAGATCTCCCTTCCAAACCCCGCAAAGTCCAAAGCCCTCACTAAGAATTCTGTAAATTAGATATGAAGAAGGACCCAGATGATGGATTCATTTCTGATCCCACTCTATATGTGAAACCTGGTCTCACCATCTCACAGCTCTGTGATTTCAGTAAGTTATTTAACCTCTCTGTGCCTCGATTTTCTCTTTTGTGTTGGAGATACGACAATATTATCTCGTAAAGCGATTATAAGGATTAAATGAGGAAATGCCTCTGGAGGATTTAGTACAAAACCAAACACAACAATTACTCTGTCAATGTTAGCTATTATTGGTGTCATGAGAGGTCCTTGATGACAAAATAGCTGCAATAAAGTGGTGTCATCAAAATATTCCTCTTGGTTCCCAAACTTCTGACCAGAAAAGAGAAAAAGCCTTAGACTTAATGGTTTAAGCCCTATGGGTGGAATTTCTAGCATCAATCAGTTGGTGGGGAGCCTGGGCGGATAACCTTTTAAAGCATCTCCGGTTTTATCTCAGCCTTTTCTGACCCCCATAAGGCTAGACTCCAATATTTGGTGACAGGTACCACAAGTCCCTCCTTTAAGAATCATCAGCTGAATATCCAGTGACTACCCCTTAAGACTCTCTCTAGTCCTGGGTGACCATATCTCCTGATGCTCATCTCAGACCCAACATTGCTCCATGTTCACCCACTCTGAATCGTGGTTATGAATCTGCTGCAGGACTTTCACAGGAGATGCTATGAGTCATGTCATGGCCTGGGATATTCCAAGTTAGGTCTTATTTTTAGCCTAGGCATCCAAGTACCGTGTAAGTAGGCTGGGGGCTAATATTACTAAGGCAAAATGTCTAACAACAGTAATTGCAAGTGATCTTTCATTTTCTAAGTTCTGACCTCCAGTTAACAACCAAACTCCTGCTAACTGTGCTAATATTTCCCTCTGTAGTAGTCAAAGTTTCAATTGCATCAGATCAATACTTTCCTACATTAATGTCTTCCTGTACATTTTGGATCTTAAACCATCACACTATGGAGAGGAAGCCACTTAAATATTTGATAAGGGAATAAGCAGTCTCAAGGTAAATTTCAAATTGCATCCCCAAAACCTTGTAGGTATTCTCAGGGCCCTTTATTAACTAAATATAATAACCGATAGTAATAGTACTAGTACCCAAATGTCAGTGGAGGGTACTTTGCATTGAGACTATAACACGTCTCAATTGTATTACTCAACTGCAGCTTGTTTAAAATAGAAACAAAAACTGGAAAAAGGAGAAAAGGGTGAGAGGATGTGGACTTGTTTTTGGATTCCAGAAGTATAAAAACAACAAAATCACAAAGACAAATTTATTCTTCAGCCATTAAATATTTTTGGTATATGATCATCTATGCTAGGAAAATGCTAAAAGGATAATGATCTGAATAAATTGACTTCTTGGAACTCAAACCAACAGGCCTTGCATTTTGACAATTACACGTTTAGCTCACTGTCAACGCAAAGGAAAGAAGAGAAAAGAAAAGGCCCCATGGTTCATCAGGAGCATCGTAACCAGAACCATTCTTAGTTCCCTCTTCTGCATCCTGGAGCATCTCTAGGCCATGAGGTTAGTAGCCAAGAAGCAGCTGCTTGGAGGGGAGTTTGAGAGCTCGAACCGGTGAATGAAGATGCCCACACCAGGTGCTTTGTGCTAGGACAGAGGCAGATGGAAAGAAAAGGGGAGTGATGTGGGAAGGAGTCACAATGCAGCATAGAAGTTCAAGGAGTTCAAAAATTCTAAATTTAAACCAGGGGTTTCAGGTCTTTATGAAATCACAAAGATTGAACTTTGAACTTATCAGTTTTCCTAACTTATAAAGATTTAGACATGCGGTGTGTGGGCCTCTAGTGGTACTCTTGCCTCACACCCCACATGACTTAGGGGCAGCCCTCAGCTTGATCTGGCACTTTACAGCTTAGAAGCTCTTTCATACATGATGTCATCAAATCCTCCCAATCACCCCAATTCACAGAAAAAAGCAAACAACCGTGTCCCCAGAGGGTTTGATGACATATCCAGAATCACACAGGCAACCAGCAGTGTTGGTTTACCTCTTCCAGGCAGGAGGAACTCCGGATCTGGGTTAGTAAATCAAAATCACAGTGAGGTCATCGCCCTGGGGGATGGAGCTTTGGCCTCTCATGTAAGTGGTGCAGCACAAAAGTCTGGGAGGAGTCCCCTGCTTTTGAGATGCTTTGGTTGTGGGCAGAGAAGAATGAGGGGGGCACGCAGAGGGGGAACCATGGAGGGCTGCACAGGTGGAAGGCCCAGACCCAAGAATTCCGATGACTTAAAGAAAGTCAAACTCTAAATATCAGATCCATCACTTAACATCATTGTCCTTGATTTACTTATCTTTTGTCACTTAAGTAAGTGACCTAACAATTTCTTAGTTGTTTGTGTTTGATATTTATATATTAGGTTTAAAATCATCCCAGAGGCCACATACTAGGTTGAGTCTCAACATAGCCTCTCACCTTCTCTTTGCCTGGAAGAGTACAAAGGTACAGGTCACGCTACAAGGCCCCAAACAAGAGCCCAGTCGCACCTTGAGGCAATGCCACCTTACTCATTAGCACGACTGTTGGAGCACCTGTAGATTTGAGGCCATCAAAAGGAATTAGAGAAGAGGGATTGATGCTCTTATGGGTCCAATGAGTTTAGAGAGCTTAGAGAATGAAATTTATAACAAATATGGCTTACAAGGTATAAGAAGGAATCATATTGCTATTTAAAATAAATCAATCAACCCTTTAGAGATAAAAGTTTTTCTTTAGAAACTTTGGAACAAAAATCGACCTTGCTGAGCCAAGAAATGTCATAGACTTTAAAAGATTTCCCAAGATCAATGATATATTTTTAAATCACTTTCCTTAAGCAAATCAGTCTTACCTTATAAGAAGGAAACCTATGGAAGTCATTGCAAAAAGTGCCATTGTGGTTCAAGGATGAGATCATAGTGGAGAATCAAGTGCTCATTTTCATCAAATTAAAGTCTGAGTGTCCAGAGAGCAAGCATCTAAACTGGACACACATGATGTCATTTCCAGGTCCCACAATATCTCACCTATGTGCTCGTTTAGTGTTAAAATCGACTTCTAAGTATCAAACACTTGAGACAAGATGCTCTTTGTGCTTTACAGTTGGTTGAAGTTGCTTAATCTAAGAGACCTGAGCAAGTTTTTTTCCTGCAGTCTTGTTTTCACCTTTCTTCATTATCTTAAATAGCTACCTTCACCTATTACTTTTCTTTCCTCCTCCCCTTTGTCCTCTTACTCCTCTGCCTTGCATTTCATCTTCTTCACTTTTGTTCTCTTTGTTTGTCCAAGGCACTGTTTGCCCTCTCTCTGATTGACATTTCTAGCTCCCCATGGAATTACCAAACTCTTGCTACCCCCGCCCCTGTTCTTCCCCATCTGGGGTTCTGTGCAAAAAGCTGACCTGCAGCCTATATTTGAAGATTTCTCTAGTCAGGATTACCTTTCCCTGGTACCTCCATTTTATAATTGGAAAATTCCAACCAAGAGTGACTTCTTTGAGGCCATGGCTGACAAAACTCAAGCCCTAGAATGTTATATTGGTGACCACCTTACATGAGTCGAAAGCTCTTTCTATGAACTCCAAGAGCATTTATCATTTTCATCAGTCTTGCGACAAAATGGCTTCCATAGTTGGTTTTAATAAGGATCTCAAGGGTGCCTGGTCTTTGTATCCATTCTTGGAATTCAGAGGTGCCCAGCAGGTTTTACTGGCTCCTTGACTGTGTGAAAGACCCCAAGCTGTTAGGAAGAAATGATGCTGAGTACTTCAAGTACTTTCCTAGATGCTAACATTAAGAGTCTCAAACTAGCACAGGGATTTTAAAACTATGGCAAAGTCTTGGTAAGAAAAGAAATGATCGTTGGAGAAAAGCAGTTTTCCCAAATGCATGGCCAAGTTGAAGATTGTATGTCCCATCCTGTGACACAAACAGAGAGTTGGGGAGGAATACCAGGTGACAGAGGACCACTGGCCCAGACTCAGGGGGAAATATGACAAAGAAAAGGTAAATTAGGCACACATCGAACACCCCAAAACTGCTATATTAGATAACAGTAGCAAACACTTCCTAGTAGCCTACACTATGCACCACCCTAAATGCATGTCATCTCATTTAGTCTTCAAAATGAGGTGGGTACTCATTTATTAGCCCCAATTTTCCCAGCATGGAAATTGAGCCTTAATTAATTTGCACAAAGTCATAGTTAGGAGGTTGTGGAAGTTGAATTTGAACCCATGCATTCTGACTCCAAAGTCTAAGCTGGAAATCACTAACATTACTGTCTAAGGATGGTTGAAACAGGTGTCACATGTGGAACCTTCTCCTTGGTGCAGGGGCGAACTAACAGCTCTCAGTGGAGAAGCTGCAGCCCAGGCAGGCTGGAATCCTCAGCCTCCACAGGGATTGGCTGTAACAAAACTGAGAGTGGATGGAGAGCCAGAGCAGAGCCCACAGCAGCGGTGGTGTGGGGTGTCTGGGGGAGCTATAATGGTGGTGTTCCCAGCAGCAGCTGAATTACCTGGGGTAAAAGAGGCTACACATGGCCCTACACAAGAGGACTGCAGGGACCAGCTGCCTTAGGGTGGCCGACGGCTTGTTTGGGAGCCTTAATAACCAAATAGATGGGGACAGAACTCAAATGTCTTTATTCCTCATCTCTGAATGTTCAGTTTATGTATGTTGTCTTCCCAGCATCACTGTAATCTCAGGGAGGGCAGGAGTGAGCTTTCCACTTCTTTAGCCCCACATAACGAAGACACCCAACACCAATTTATTTACTTAGAGACTATGCATTCACCCACGTTTTGGGAAGAACTCAATCCCGTACACCGATTATTTCAGCCTGCTAGGAACTAGTGCTTCAGAACAAAAGTAGTCAATTCTTTGAAAAAACTCCTTCAAAGTGTTACTCCAGGCATGTGCACACATGTATCTGAGGAAGGAGAGAAATGCGGCATTTATTGTGCATCTTCTATGAGCCAGGTACCATGCCAGACACACTACAAATGTTAGCTCATTGAATCCTCCACTGGGTGGATAACGTAGGGAAAATTAACATGCATTTTGTACAGATGCAAAAACTTAGCAGCTTGAACTCACACAGTTAATGAATCATGAAAGCCCAGGTCACTCTGGCTCCAAAACCCATCCTTTCCACCTTTTCACTGAAAGACTTGTCAAGTAGAGAATTGGGTTTTTGTAAGATAAGGTTTTCCTGCTCCCCTAAGTCCCTGGGGCCACTGGCTTTGGGCCTCCACGAGTGGCTTTCTAAGCTCTAGGTTTCCTACGCTGCTCCTGAGGCTGCTATCAATGGGACGGACAAACAAATCCTAGGCAACACGACACTGATACAAACACGCACGTGGTGGATGAACTGAGCACCCACGGCTCTGTCCCCTCCTTCCATATCAGAACAATGAACACTCTCAGAGTATGTTTGAACAAGTACTGTCCTACCCAGCAACTGGGTTTTCAAGACAGCTTCAACAGCTCCTTCCCCTTTACATACAGTGTGTCTGATGACTCTCCACACAGCTCCTTCCCTCCTGTGTTCCTCCAAAAGTGCTCAGAGACCTCTTCTGAGCATGGCCCCGTGTCATGCTCCAGGATATCCTCACCATTCACAGAGGAGGAGAATGGAGCTTTCTGTCCATAAAATTACCTCACAGCAATAGAGCTTTCTCTGGAGCCTCTCACCCTTGACCCCAAGTGCTACAGTAAAAGAAAAAGAAAGCTGGGGCAATAAATAAACCAAGAAGAAAAGAGAGCTCTCTTCCCCACGTTCAGGAAAACTCTGAGGAAACATTAAACCAAGCTCACTCGGTCTGTTTCTAACATCTTCACCAAAAAACTGCAGTCAGTGAGCCTAACGGAGCTGGCGTTCTACAGCCAGTTGTGTGTGAAGACAGTGACACTCCACTCACAGAGCCCAAGGTGAGATGCTGCCAAATACGCTCTCTGTGTGCGAAAAGTGAGAGGAGGAAGGGCTGCAGTGGGAAAGAGCCGCAGGAGGTCACCCAAGTCAGCGCTCTGCTTCCAAGCAGCCAAGGCCACACTCCCTCTTTCCCTCCTCGTCCCCTTCAGCAGCAGGAACCCCATGACTCTCAGCAATGACCTGTTTGGAGACCCAACAGCCTCACCAGCCACTTGGGTGTAAAGGGACAGCAATCGTTAGCACGTGAGTGTTCCTCGCCTTTCTCTCCGCCGTGCTCCCCAGGGGGACCAGGAGCAATCTGGCTTTCGAGTGTTGGCCCCCTTCAGCCCTCTAAGGTCAGTCCTGCTTTCCGAAGGGACACTTTTGGGCTTCAGATAGAGATGTGGGTAAAAATGAGCAGGAGAAAATGACCAGAGAAGTGTGGGAGGCTGGAGGGACTTGTCGGAGTGCTTCAGAAAGCGGTTGTAGCCTGCGGGAGCCACGGATGGAAGAAGAAAAAGGGAGACTGTGAGACTTGTCAGAGCCCCTGTTTCCCGTTCACACAGGGCATTTGAGAAGTGCAAGGAGAGGGCTTGATTTATTTTGAAATTACTCCTGATTGCATGGACTGTGTTCTTTCAGCCGTAACACTTCTCCAAGACCAAACCTCATGGGGCGTGACTTCATAAGCATGACGCTGGTGTTTCCAAAACTGGGTCTTGTGAGGCTGGGGGGGAGCATGACGAGGGAGTGGGGGTGGAGGGGCCGAGAGCAAGGACTGAGCTGTACAGAGTGAGAAAGTTCCCGTGCCTCAGTCATCACCAAAACCACCAGATAGCTGTGGCTTTTCAGTGATTTCAAGGCCCAACGCGTTTTCATTTCTTTTTCTTTGAGGAGTGATGAAGAGGTTGTGGGACTCTTTGAGGCAGGGGGTAAAGAGAAAAGAATTAGAGGACAGAGAAAAGGTGTGCTGAATTGAAGCAATTCTAATACAATGTCTACTGGTTTTTACTTAGAATCTCCGCTTCTAGAACTGAGAAGGGCTTCAGAAAGCAGTGGGGCCAGCCCCGTGACTTTGCATATTTTAATTACCGTGTAACAAACACGCTGGTGATACAGGTCACACAGCTGCTGATGCTATGTGAAAACCAAGCCTGGGCCCTGCTGTTGAGGGCCCTCTCACTGCCACTCCTCTGATGCAGGGGTCCTTGACTCTGGCTGCCATCGGAATTCCCTGGAGAGCTTTACACAATACTGATGGGGTGCGGGTCTCACCCTCAGAAATCCTGGTCTCATCAGTCCGGGGTGCAGCCTGGCCATCAGGACTGGAGAAAGTTGCCAGGAGATTCGAAGGCCAGGCAGGAGAATGGAACATTGAAGCCCATACCTGAGTGCTTTCTATGGGGAAGGCAATGAACTGAATGTTTGCGTCCCCCTCAAATTCATATGTTGAAACGCAACCCCCGCCAAGGTGATAGTATCAGGAAATGGGGCCTTTGGAGGGTGATTAGGATTAAAGGAGGTCATGAAGGTGGAGCCCTCATGAATGGGATTAGTGCTCTTATAAGAAGAGTCAAGAGAGATCTTGCTTCCTCTCTCATTCTGCCGTATCAGGCTACAATGAGAAGTCAGCTAGGTGCAACCCAGAAGACAGTTCTTACCAGCACTCTACCATGTTGGCCCCCAAATCTTGGACCTCCAGCTTCCATGACTGTGAGAAATAAACTTCTGTTGTTTAAGCCACCCAGTCTAAGCTATTCTGTTAGAGCAGCCCAAACGGACTAAGACTAAGGGAACAACTGGGAAGTAGTGTCCCCTCATTAATAGCACCCACTGCTCAAAGGCATTGATAAGAGAAACAGCAGGAGGCAGTGGAAGGAGCCTCTGAGGGAAGAGCCAGCAGAGCTCTGCTTTGGCTCAGACTGATTCACTGTGTGACCTGGAGGAAGTAACAACCACGCCTGGCCACAACTCACTCCTCTATCAAATGAGGGGGTTGAAATGGAAGACCTCTACTGTCCCGTCCAGCCTGCACATTCTATAACTCTGAGTAAACTTTCTCTGCTCCAGGCTCCAATTTATTAAAGCTTTAGATTTCAATGGCTTCATTTTTTCCCTTTAATCACAGTTTCCCCTCCTCTCAGTTCCCGTTCCATTTTCTTCACCTCATTGACTAGGGCGCCGCATATGCAAAAGCCAACAATCCCCAGCTTGACAAGGCTGCGGACAGAAATAAAGTCACATTAATAGTTAAACCCACCTCTCACTGGCAAAAGCCCTGTATGCTCAAACAGGAAGTCTATTCCTTGCGACCCCCCCTAACAAATTTTGTTTCTGGGATCCCCACTTCCCCACTCACCAACCCGGGAGCATCACTGTCACCGCGGGTGTCTGCTCTGTGCGCTTCCCACTGCGCAGCCTCCCTCAGCCCCAGGAAGCTTCGCAGTTTCCACCATGGCCCACACTAACCATGAAAACAGTCATGTCTAGGCAGAGGTGCTGCCTGCCGAAGCTGTCAGTCCTCGAGGGGCAAGCGTGCAGCAGGGTTCCATGCAGAAGTGGAGAGAATGCCTCTCTCCTCTGCTCTGCTACTCAGGTCTCCCAGGCAGCGCTCCTTGTGCCCACACAATCACTAAGTCTGCCCTAAAGGAACTCCTCCATCTTCCAGCCTCGCTCCCTCCTCACTGGAGACCAAAACCAATCCAGGGTGAGTGGGGTGGGGGTGGGAGAGAAGCAGAGATCTCCTCTCTTCTCTCCTTGTTCGATATACATATATACATACACACACATATCTATACACTCTATATATCTGTACACACATTAGTATATATATATATATGTGTGTGTGTTCATAGATATAGAGTGTATCCATAGTGTGTACATATATATATATAAACATATTTGTAGGGGAAGCAGGGGCTCTGGCCTGCCGGTTCTGCAAGAAGCCACTTCAAACTCCCCAACCCGTCTGCTTTGGCCAGCCTTCCCTGCTTTATGTGTCAAGATCTCTCCCTCCACTCTTTCTAGGGAAAGTAAATCC
The DNA here is from genome assembly GCF_041296235.1 of Equus asinus. Taxonomy (NCBI): domain Eukaryota; kingdom Metazoa; phylum Chordata; class Mammalia; order Perissodactyla; family Equidae; genus Equus; species Equus asinus. The sequence continues at coordinate 46,874,460 of NC_091795.1, read as the reverse complement.
CTCATAATTTCAAAGTATAGCCATCACTTATCAAGAGTCCTTTAAAAGACTTTTTTCTAAAATCCAATAATTCTACCCCAAGGAAATACAAATGCAGACAAAGACATTCACCATGATGTGAAAAACGGAAAAACCTTAATTCCAATAAGAATATCCATATATGGAACGTTATGACGCTCTTTAACATTTTTAGGCCTTTTTAAAATAGTATGTAATGAAGTGAGAAAATGTTTACAAAATAACGTATAGTAAATATTTCGGGTATATAGTAGTGTGCCAATTTAATCATTCCAAACAAAATCATAGAAAAAAGACTCAAAAGAATTATGTCAACATGCAAATAATGGTTATTTCCAGGTAGTAAATTAAAGGATATTCTCATTTGTTTCTTTACTCTCTTCAAAATCTCTACAATAAACATCAATCATTTTATAATCAGCAAATAAGACCGAATATATTAATATTTTTTTAAATATGACCATCTCAGAGCTGGTGTCATTTGTCCCTAACAGAACAAATTTGTGCTAAGAAAAATGAAAGCATTTCTGCCTGGCTCCAGGGTGGCGGAAATCACACTGCGGGCTCTCTCCATCCCCATAGCAGCCAACATTTGTTGATCACGTACCGATCAATGCAGCTCAGGACTGCAGTCCATGCCTTGCTTACATTCACCTGTTTGGTCCTCTCCGCATTATAATGACTCATCAACAGATGAAGAAACCATGGTTTAGAGACACAGAATCGTCTGGGTCACCAGCTGCAGTGGCAGGGCCAGAGGTTCATATCCCGACTCCATGGTACACTAGGCTGTTGGCCACCTCAGTATTTTCCCCAAGAGAAAACGGTTCGATTTTAATAAAATCAAATGGTGCCTCAAAGGTAAAGCCAATCAGGAAAGAGTAGGCAGAGAGCGAGTAGTGACCAGAGAAAGCCTGTCTCATAAGAAGAAAGAAAGGGGCCATTTTCCTCTGTGCCTGCTTCTGGTTCCACGGAACAGGTGACCCCAAGGCTCCTGGCCTGAGCTGCTGACTCCATTAGTTGACCCTTAAGGGATGCTCCGTCTCCTGCTCCCACTACTCAAATAAGGGAGTGAGACAATTACCTCTAGTCCCAAATTAGTGGTAAAAGCTAAAATTGGGAGTTCCTCTCCTTGAATCCTAAAATCAAAACTACAAACCGAATCTCTCAGCGCAGAGTGAGAACAAAAAGAGTCCCAACGCCATTGCCAGCTGGAAGCAGCCCTGCAGCCCCACAGCCCCAGGAGCACCATTTCCCCAGCATGTTCTCCTCCAATCAAGATGTCCCAGGATTCCCCACAGTTTGAACTGACAGAAGCACAATACTCTCCTTTCCAGACGTCTTGGGTTAATTTCCTTATTTTTGCTGGCCCACATTTTGAAGTCTTTCCAGACTGATGGACTAAAGTGGAAATTACAATTCCATTGGCTCTGTCCAAAACAGATGCCACATAATCACAATCATATTAATAAAGCTGGCAAGAGTGAGAATGAAGAATTTAGGGGAGCGTGGGGGGCGGGGGGAGGGGGGAGAAAGAAACTAACAACTTCCAGAGTGTGTCTCAACCAATTGAACGCTCCTGCTTAGAAACAAGTTTTCCTGAGAAATTTGATGTTGGCTTTTCTCTATCTGAACACCGAGTAATTCCTTTTCTTTTATTTAATATTTTTTACAGTTTGGATGAAGGAAGAGAAAAAGGGGAATATTTGTTCGAATCTTTTTGGACTTCACAACACCCGAGGTCTTATTTATGCGTGGGTTTCCAGCTGTGCATGACATAAGTTGTTGAAAACTGGCACATCTTTCCATCAGCCAGCACAGCACAACCACAAGTTTGGCAAGCAGTTCATGCTGCCAGATGCCTTCTCTGTTTCTTAAACTATGTATTCAAGTCACTCCACTTTTTCCTTGCTGGAAATACTTTCAAAGAAGAACACAATGTTTTGGGTTGCCTGGCCAACATTTAGCTGTACTTTTGCATCTTTGCCAAACTTCCTGTTTTTAGCAAAACAATTTATTATCTTGCTGGTTCTTTAGACTCAAAAGGATTTCAGGCACAAATAACTACTTGGTTTCCATGTCTTTTCAGAGAAGAAACTCATTTGCTTTCCCATAATTATCCCGTAGATGCAAGAACAGAAACATATTTAACCTTTGGGAGTGCTACTGAGGTGTAGAAAAGGTTTTAATTATTCAAAACCTCTACAGTCTGAACTTTAAAGAACTGACAATTATTTTTTGTGTGCAAGGAAAATAATTATTTTCAGGTGGTTTGGCAAGATCACAGATTTGCCGCACGTGGTATTGTAGAAGCAAGTTTGGAGTGAGTTTGATTTGGAGGCCAAGGTTAGACTAAAGAGATTTAATTAATCAGCAGCAATCAAAGAAAGCATTCGCCCAGACACTTTTATGAATAGTTCATCTCTGATTACTAAGCCACACAGCCACTCTTTGACTTCATCAGAAAACAAAACAAAACCAAACGAAAACTAAACAGTGAGAGCCTTCCGCATCTCCACCTAGCAGCCACCCGGCCTGACTATCAACCAATAAATAGACTGAGAAGAAACAATCTCCCAACTTGATTAGATTGAGGTGGCCACGTACACGCAGTGCCAATTCTCTTCTACAAAATTATACTACCTACAAATAGAACGTATTTTGAGTAACACCATGCACAGACACACATAGCCATTTAGATAGTCTTCTATAGTACAGATGTGCTGTACTGTAGCACAGCAATATTGATAACGGTGCGGTTAATTCTTCAGAGAAATGCATTTCTGAGGTAGAATGTATTTCAACTTAAGCTTCAACCACAATTTCTCCAGGACTTTCAAAAATTACTTCATACTACCTGCAAAGACCCAGGAACTGATAATGTTGATTTCCTGTATGTTCATGCTTCAAAGACCTTAGAATTCTTTGATGGTGACTTAGCAACCACTATAAAAATAATGTCTCCTTAAAACAGAGTGAGTCAAAGAGTAAGACACTTTAGAGGAAATGGTTAATATTAATGAGAGGGTACAGTGGAGTCTGACAATAGCCCAGCATCAGCACTTTGGGAGGAACGCTTCTAACTTAGGCAAGAGAGGGCCAACTTCTGTCTTTCCATTTGTGAACTCTTCCCTTGGATTAAAGCAGAGAAAAAAACACTAGCTATTAGATAGATGGATGGAGAGAGAGGGTGTGTGTGTGTTGTCTGTTGTGTGTCTTTTTCTTTTCTTTTTTCCTTTTTTTAAGATTGATGCTTTGATTCTCTTCAGCTAAGACTGGGCCAAGAAAAGAAAAAAGTCCAAGTAACAATTCAGCGGCTAGAGCACATACATTGAGGAGAGAGTTAAAAGGGGAGGTTTTCATAATGAATTATCACTCAATTCAAGCCGTCTCAGATGTTGTAGCAAAGTATATGGCTCCAGAAGGTGGCTCAAGATTTCTTGCAAACTCTTCTAAAAGGTGAGAAAGTGCCTTTATTATTAACCTTAGGGCATGTAGCTTTAAAGAGTTATTTTTAACATTTAAACATAAACAATATCAGTGCTAAATATAGGATCAAAGAAATATTTTTTCCATGTGGAGTTGCCAAAGCACAGAAGCATGGCTGCAAAGTACAAGTTTCCTTTGAAGGGGATGTTGCTATCGATATTGCTTACTCAGCAGTCTAGTAACGTCAAAATAAAGTACACATATAGATACATATTCATTATATCCTGCCTGGTATGAAAAAGGTTTTACTCCTCTGGTCTTTAAAAATAAAACCCAACATCCCAAACCAAAGCCTTAAGGGCTCCTTCACTAGCCTTTTTCAAAATGAACACATTTAATGTAATGTTTGAAGCCTGTGGTATCAGAATTTATTTCTACAAAGTTAACTCTATTTAATATCCTTGGCTCTAAGCTTAATTTGCTAAATAGTGCTGTTTTTGAAATTTATTGCAAAATTATTGTTCTCCAGGGAAATAATTACCATTCCTCTTACTTCTATGGTATTGCTTTCCTCTGCATGTGAATTTAAGTAAAAAGATTTTAAAAGCAACTCTGTGTTTTGAGTATCAATCAAGACAGTGTGACTCTGATATTATATTTGAATTTAAGAGAATATATTCTGTTCACTTGAATATCCAGTCTTTTCGAATGAGAACAATAGGATATTAAGAATTAGAAAAGAAGCCTAAGAAATGATTGCATGTATCTATTTATGCACGGCCGTGTTGCAAAAAGAATTCTAGGCAATCTAGGAGCATATATAAAATATTGTTACATAATGTCAATTAGAAGAAGGCATAAAGCAAAAAAGAAAACACCGGGATAAAGACATAAATGGAAGCAGGAATGGATCTAACAGAAGCTCACAGTTATCTATAAATGAAGCACAAATTTGAGTCTTGGGTTTATTAGCTTTAAGGTGAAAGCGAAAACCTGCACAAGATTATATGCTCATGAATGACAGAGGTTTTCAGAACTTCATGCAAGTTGAAAACATTTTATAAATTACTGATTTGTGAGCCAGATACTTTCTAGTCTCCTCCATTGAATGCTGTGGTGATCATTGGGGAGGCAAAGGTTGACCGCGCTGCATCTACGTTTGAATATTTTGGGACTGCATCCTGATTCCCTTTTGGGGAATTGCCTTCTCCCTATTTTGGAGGGTGCTCTGTCTCTACCCCTCCCAAGTTCGCAGCAATACTAAACCTTAAGCAGACTGTGCCATGGCAGGAGGGGGAAATGGCCCTGACTGCTTCCTTCCCAGCGGTTGTGTGCTACCAACAAAGTGACTGGTTTGCACTAGTGCCGTGTTTCCAGTTCTTCTCAGAGCCTCGTTCTCCCGCTTTCTCATCAGTTCTTTAAGCCATCCAAAAATCATCCAGTAAATTTCTTTTCTGCTCAAGTTAAGTTCAGTGGCCTGCAACTACAGAACACTAAATGAAATACAGATAGGCCAGGCAACTCAAATGCAGATGGGTTAAATGACACGGCTGGGCCCCATTGGGAATTTTTGGTAAAGTTAAGTGTGGAACCCTGAGAATCTAATGCCCAGTTTATGGCCATTGTCATTCTACTCAGTGCAAACTATCTAAAGTGGAAATAGTCATTGGTGAAGAACATTTCTGTCTACAGCAAGAATCTCTGCCAAAGAGTATGTATTTTCCTTCTTCATCAAAGCTCTTAGTATGTTCTCTTTCCTCTGCAGGGCATGGATGTATTTAAGAAAAGATTTTGGAGCACTGTATCGCCAGACACCCACTTTCAGTATCAGACCTAAACATTGTTATTAATGTCATGACACCTTCTGTTTGCCCTGATAGGTAATGCCTAACTTCAACATTATTAAAACCCAACACGTGAGTGAAGAATGCTTTATATTTTATAAAGAGTTTAGTGTTTCTGATGAGAATTATTTCCCCCTTTAAGAGTTCTGGGCTGAAAAGCTAATGGAATAAGAACTATTGAGTATCCAGAGCAGTGGGGAGGGCCCATGAAGCCACGGGGCATGTGCCCAGTGATGTCCTGGTAAATGTTTCACAACAGACTCTCCAAAAGAGAAAGAAGAAAAACAAAGCCCTGATTCGTAGTGCTTACACATTTCGGTGGTATGGAGACTCCTACCATGGCCAAGGTCGAGCTACCAGCATGATGTCACTGCACGTGGAATTGGGAAGAGATATGCACCAAGAGCTCTCAAAGCTAGTGCAAACAGGCTCCAGTGCACCACTGGAAGGTTTTTCTAGATCCTTCTCCTTCAGCTGAGCCCAAGGAAGGACCTTGAAGGACCCAACCATCTGTTACTTTTATGACATATGTTCTTCTGGAGGCTGCTGTCTGTAAATCAGTCAACTAACCAATGGGCAATAGGAGTCTCTCTCTCTTCTCCTATCTGAGAATCTTCCTCTGGAACATCAGAAGGAACAGAAGTGATTCATCATGAATGAATGTCTTATAGGAAGAACATCTTTAGTTTCCTTTCAAGAGAAAGTTTGCATTTAAAGGCAGTGATCTGCTTTGTCTGTAAACAAAACAAACAAAAATCCAAATGAGTTGAAGAAACGCTATGTTATATTGTAGGGAAAAAAATCCCAGCTCAAAGGCAAAGTGTCTGGAAGTGCAGTATGAGGCAGTCAAGTGATGGTGAAGAGCATGGGTCCTAACTCCAGCTCTCTGGATATGAACACCAGCTCTGCTTTTTACCAGGAGCATCTGCCCTTGGGCCAGTAACTTGGGTTTCAAAACCTCAGGTTGCTCCTCTGCAAGATGGAAATGATAATAGAGTCTCCATGAAAACTTAGATAGACAATGCAAATAAAGGACTTAGCACAGGGCCTGACTTGTGGTAACTTGTTCCTGTTACTACTCCGTGATTGTCCAGTCTGCCCTTGTCACTGGCTTGGCGTGTTTGGGTTTCCTTTTCTAAGATGTGGCAGCAGCCATTAGAGTCCATTCACCCCAGAAAAAGGAATGGTAAATGGGTGGTTAGGAGAAAGCCAGTCCTAGCAGAGTGCTTTCCATGGGCAAAAGAACACGATGACAGGCGCCAACGAGGCATTCCTCCCCACCTCGTGGGAAAGAGCACATGCCTGGAACAGGTGCAGTCACAGGGGCCCCAGGAGGGGATGGCCAAGAGGATGAAACTTCCATTATCAGGGTTTGGCTGAAAACCATCAGAGCCACATCTCCAGTGGAACTTGTAACTGCTTACTCATCTCAAATAACTTAAAGCATGTCATCACCATTCCCAGCCGCAGGAATGAAGCCTGCCACAGAGTGGGGATCTGTTTTCTTCCTTAAAGCTCTCGGAGTGTTCTGCTTCAATTCCCTGCATGGGATGTAGATATGTTAAACACACACAGAAAATGACCATAAAGTGAACATTAAGGCTGAGAAATGGGGTCCAAGGATGCCAAGAAATTCAGAAGTAAGTGTTCCCCCGGCAGTTCTAACTCAGCCATCTTTGCAGTAATGCATCCTTTCCGATTTCTGAATCCTCAGTGGAATGCCCACTTCATATGGACTCTGGATCCTTCCACTAAGCCAGGGGAGGAATATTTGGGGTCCCTCTCGCTCCTTCTCACTTCCCCAGGTCATGGGAAAATCTTGTCTAGGACCCTTCCACTGAGCCCTCGAATGAAGCCAGGCATAGCAATGCACGCTCAAGAGTTGGGAGGGCGGGGGATGGGGGAGTAGCTCAGCCCCAGGAAGCTGGACCAGTTCCCTTCCCCAGCCCCTCCCTGAGAGCCAGGAGGCTACTCCTGGATCCACACAGCAAATGTATCCACCCAGATATCCAGGATGCATTAGTGGTTCGACACAACTGATGTGCTCAGGCACCTCCGGGGTACATTAGTTGAAGTGGCTACAGCAGCTGGTGGCTCCTCTTCAGGCATAATTTATCTATTGCACTTCACTTAATGTGCAAAATTAAATTTATGCTGAATCCATGTGTATTACCTACTGTGCATGAGCAGCATGAAATATACCATAAAGCAAATCAGCACAGAGCCATGCTCTTAATTGCTAATGGCTTTCAACACACTTCATTGTGGTCTAACCAAACCTGGAGTCCATTCTGCACTGAGAATCCTGCTCATGTCAAGAAGTCAAACTTTCTGGAGCATGTGTTCTTTAGATCACACATTCTGTACTTTCCACTAATATTGCAATCAACATGGTTTCTACAAAGGGCATGATTTTACTGAAAAATAATCAGTGTGAAATGCTTTCTTAAAAGTAGAATATAGGAAATAACCCCAAGATTCAGTCCAAGTTCTGTCACTGCCAGGCTATGGGAAGCACTCTGGGTTTCTGGTCCTACACATTAAAACACAGGAATCAGAATGGTTGATTTCTGCCCCTAACAAGAAAAAGAATCTATGCAATCAAGTATAGTGAATTTCACAAAAACAAATCTCTCAAAAGAAGCTTTAAAAAATATGGTGCAAAATAGGTTTGCACACACTCTCTCACATCTACATTCTCACAGAGTAGAAATTAATTCAAGTTTGAAACTTGATTCGAAAAAGAAGTTTGGTGGAGGAATCAGAAACAGAAAGAATAAATACATGGGTAATGCAGAAACTTAAAACACAATTACATCTTCTCCAACAGCAATTATTCAGTGTTTTTCATATTTCTGTTCTTTTTAAAGTATGCTTTGTACAACTAGAGAGACCATTTTCCATGGAAAAAAAATGATCTGCTCTGCAATTTACATTTGTATTAGGAAGTATCCATCTGTGGAAATGTCATGTTCCTCCCTTAAAAATAATTTGTTACTTTCTCCACATAAAGGACAATAGAAAAAATAAAACCAGTGACTGTATTACTTTTTAGATGGTGTCTTTACATATTTTTTCAGTAGGTGACTATTAGTATAAAAATTTAGAAAATATATCAGTCTTTCCAAGCACAGTATTTTTATAAAAATAAGAAAATTCTGTTAGGAAGATATGGTGATAATTTTACTTGTTGTTCTACTCTTCCTCATTTTGTTTCCTTGTCAAAATCAGGATATTATTCACCAAGAATTTTAATCTGACATTTTAAACGTTTTCTTCAATTTTAGTGCTTCTTGATTTTATGTGGTTTGTGGCCGAAAAGCTAAAATGTAGATATGAATTGTTTGCATTCATACATAAACATATGTATATGTATATGTGCATGCATGTATGTGCATTCTTTCAGTCACTGTCATATAGAATTACAATTAATTGAATAAATATGCATGTAGAAATGAGTTTTCCCATCACTTCTATTTTTGAATGCATAAGTTATGTTATTTTACTGAATATTTAATCTAATAAATATACTTCCAGAAGTGAAATGCACTAGTAGCATCTGGATCTGGTTCCTTTTCTAGAAAAGATGTGTTAAATTAAGTCAACTCAGTAGTAAACATGAATCGAGCAACTGCTAGCTATAAGGCTCGGATCTGGAAAAAGTAACTTGACCCCTGCCCTATGGGGACACACAGTTAAGTGGCAAACATGGACATACACACAACTCTAGTGCAAGATAAATAGCCGTAAGTCTTAGGACTGGGTTATAGGGGAGTGGGTGGCACTCCGGGGCTCTGGGGAGATAGAGTGGCCATAGTGGAATGAGAGCTGAGTCTTGGAAAATGAGTCAAACTTTGACTGGAAGACAACTGGGGGAAAGCAGAGTGAGGAACACAGAAGGCAGAGGGGACTGCTTGAAGGACAATTTGGATAAAGAAAAGGAAGGTCAAAGCACCCAACCTTGAAGTTCCTTAGTGCGCACCCAGGGCCTCTAGCTGGGACTGCCATTGACTGGCTTAGAATGGGGCTTTAAAAAAAAAGGCATCAAAGCAGCGATGCAATGTTTCTCTTTTCTAGCCACAAAGTCTTGTTCAGATCTTCTTAATCACAAATTTGCTGAGCCCAAGAAGAAAAAACTTCCTTCTTAATCCACAAAGGTAATAAGCTTTTGCCCCAAAGCTTATCCTCACCTTCCTTGTTTTAGCTAGCTGTTAGCTTCCAGGATGATTAGAAGCAGCAAAGACATCATCAAGCTCATTTTAAAATGTCATCTGTGATATTTTCCTAGGTATCTTTTGGAATAATACTTTTCCTGGGTTAATTCCATGCTTTCTAAAAACAGGAATTCATTTCCTCCCTTCCTCTCTCCCACTCTGCCTTTCTCTCTCTTTCTTTCAATATCAAGGGGCATGAATTTGAGACACAAAATAAGTTTGGAAGACACTTCTTTTAACTGAGTATTTGAATGATATGGGTCTTAAAAATCAAAGAGGCTTATTGTTTTATAGCTTCCATGAAATTCTCCCATTTTCCTCTTCTCTGGGATTGAATGCATATTTCCCGTTGTGCCCCAGGCTTGGTCTTCCCATCTCTTTCAACACCAAGGCTTTGTCAAGAGATAGATAGAGCCTGGTAATCATTTCCCACAATGGGGTTATCTGCTATCTGCCAGGGTTGTTTTTCTGAATGATATCTGATCAAGCTACCTTGCAGTCTCTAGAAGTACCCAAGGGGGTCTTCTCAGCTCTATCTTCTTTCTCTGCTTTCTATCAATCAACCCAAGCCAAGATAATGCATGATCCAAATATTTTTTAAGTGTCAACATAGACCATGATGATTGTGTCTACATTTAGTAAAAGCTCATTTATACTCTCTAATCCAGCTAATTATCCCAAAAGATTCTACTGATTTCTACTGAGTTGTTCCTAATGTCAGAATCCAACAGAAACTCCTGCAAATTTGCATTCTTTCCTTCCTCTTGCTCTGGCCCAGGCACGATGTTCATGGAAATTCAAGTGATAAGCAAAGGAAACAAACTACCTTGGAATTTGGCTGATTCTCTGGATGTCTGACCTAGAACAGGGAAACTTCACACAGTAATCTCCAAAATGCAAAACTGAAAGCAATGAAATTCCACTAGTTCTGTAAGAAAAAATAAATCACCCACACATCATAAAATTGAAAGACTGTCCGTGAAGAGTATTATTCTCATATTTTCTATTTGGACTTTCTGACGGTCCTTCTATAGAATTAAGGATTCCATTTTTTTCCCCCTTTAGAATCATGAGCATTCCATGCCCAAATACCTACGTCTAATATTTGAAATTTTCCAGGTCCCACTTACGCTAACTAAAATCAACCTACCAAATCTCCTTTCTCACTGTTCCTAGACAGTGAGAAAGGTTCAGCAGGGAGCTAGGACCCAATCCTTCTAACTCTGACCTCAAATGGACTTCTCTGGGCATCAGTCATTTTGCTGCATGATCTGGGATTGCCACCAGCCACGAAGCAGGCGAGCCTCTGGCTTTCCCACACAAGACCTATCCTAAGATCAGCAAGTGCATTCCTGTCTAAACTCTTCACTGCAAATCGCCACAGCTCCTTTCATCAAGTTAATTATAGAACCAAGGGGCTGGAAGAGGAGCCCAAGACATCATCTGTTCCATCCCCTCGGCTTTCTGGCACAGCCACATTTAAATCATCCCAGACAGATGGAAATCTATCCAGTTTTTAAAGACCTCCAGAGGAGGAGATTCCACAGCCGTCAGTCACCCACTCTGCTGTTTAACAACCCCTGTCAGAGAATCCCTCTTTATCTCCAGCTTAAATCGCACACACTGTGCTTCAAGCCAATTTCTTCTCGTTCTGTACATCAACCTTTCACATACCTGAAGATCATTATTAAGGCAACCCTCCAGCCTCTCTTGTCTGGGCTGAGCAATCCTAATTCCTTTCACCTCTTCTTATAAATCTAACTTTCTTAACTTTTAATCACCTCTGTGGCTTTCCACTGAACTTTGGTAGACTCAAAGATTAACTGGAGATATGGGTAGTCATTTGTGTCTTGAAGCCAGTGCTTCTCAAACTTTCTACTCTCAGGACCCCACTCTTAGAAACTGTGGACCCTAAAAAAGCTTTTGCTTCTGTGGGTTATATCTATTGGTATTTGCTATATTAGAAATTAAGACTGAGAAGTCTTTAAGACTACAGAATATGCAAGTATACAGTCCATTATCCATCAGAGCAATGATGTCATCACACAGCACGTGGCCTCTGGAAAACTCCACTGTATGCTCACGAGAGAATGAGAGTGAGAGAGCAAATCACATGTTAGTATTATTATAAAAATAATATAGACCCTGCAGACATCCTGAGAGTCTCAGGGCTCCCCATGGTCTCTGGACCACATTGTGAGATTCTCTGTTTTACGGGAAGCACAGTCCTATTCTCAGAGTAAACCTGAATGTACAGGCAGTTGGTAAGCAGTCTAGTCTAGTCTAAGAATGGCCAAATCAAACCATGCTACAGTGTAAGGCGAATTAAAGCCTTTAACCGTCAAAGCGCCCATGCCATCAATCTTAGAAATATGATAGAAGCTGATTTTGAGAATAAGCTGACTTTTGCTGATATTTTTATGAGAAAACATGGTCGTGTCAGAGCAGGTGGGCAGAGGAGGTTACTGTTGATTGTGCCTTAATAGGAAAAGCAGATTCTCCAACATGTGATCCTCCTAATCACACACAAAACCATTCTGGTTATTGGCCGTTGATCTGGCACAAATAAGCTATTTGCTGTGAAATGGCAGAGCTCATGAAATCCCTTGCTTACCACTGTTTTTACAACGGCCCTGTCTCCTGGATCCCACCTAGCCCACCTAGGCCTGCCTATCAATTTGCGAGACTCTGAGGCGATGGTGGGACGTGGGGAAGGGGAAAGGGTCTGTGAAAGCTCCTTCTGCAGGTTCAGGCCCTGAGCGGAGCCAGACGCTCACATGACTTCCTTTACCTTCCCTCTCCCTTCCCCAATTTTATATTGTTTTCTTTTATACCGGAGAAACTGCTTCTTTTTCTCAATAACCTCAAGTTTTAAAACTATTAGCCCAAGTCTTGTTTAACATATTTGTTAGGCATTGTAGGCTTATCGATCAAGCAACAAGTATTTATTATCTACTCTGTATTCAAAATTCTACTAGACATTGTGGGTACATACCACAGAGGCATACGTATTATTTTTTATCTCTAGGGACTTACAGTCTAGTTGAGATAAAATAAAATAAAACATATAAAACAACAGCCTACTGTGCATGACAGAATAGAATTAAGTTCTAAACTGCACAGAACAGACTAAGTATTATAGGAGTTGTCAGAAAGAGCGTCTGTTAGGATGTGAAATGCACCACACTAGTTAAAAAATGGAAATATTTCAGTTGTGGCATAAGTGACTTTTGAGTTGGAGCTTGAAATGTATTTCTTCTGAAAACTTGTAGGCTCATTCTTACAAGCAGGCCTGGCCCTAGCGTTTGTAGGGCCAAGGGGTACAATACAAATGCTCCCCACCTCTTCCCCCCAACCCTGGCCCATTGCCGTTCAGCATCTCTTCCCACCCCTGGCTCCATCCTGGACAGGAAAAGCCTTACATGCATGAATAGGGAACCCCAGCAGGCAATGCAAACTCAGTCCTCAATCACACCCTACAAAACAGCCACCCTGGCTCCCTTGAGGACTATCAACGAGCACACCAGAAACCTGGTTAGCCCTGGGGAAGATGAAAGAAGTGCCGAGGAAGAGGCCTGTGCAGGCTCTGGAAGCAGGCTCGGTCCCTCTGGGCAGGGAATTCCAGGTCCCTGGCACCTGAGATGTCCCTGCAGGGGGATGGTATAGTGCAAGCTCAAGTGGGTATTCCACTGACTGCTCAGAATCGTCTGCTTGAAGGGAGGGCAGCACCTGGACTGGGCCAAAGCAGGTCTCTAAAGCGTAGGACCCAAGGCGGCGGCCCCAGTGCCCGGGTCTAAGGTGGTAGCTTTAAAAGAAAGGAATTCCAATATAAAAGTCCTTCAAAATAAATATTCTTCATATTAAAGGTTTTCCAATAGCCCTCAACTTCTTAAGTTACATATTTTCTTCTCTTTGAAGGGAAATTTGTGCTTTGATTAGATTTTTCAAAGTAAGATTATTATAAATTTTATTTTACTTAGATTACTTTATTTTTTAGTATTTATGCATGTAAAATTTTAAAATGCACTTCCCTAGGAATTTTCAGAAATATCTTAATTGAAGAAAAAGATTCAGATCTAGAAAAGTAGTCAAGTCAACTAATATTTTGAACGCTCACTAAACCTGAACAAAAGATTCCTTTTATAAAGTCAATTCTCAATTATTCTATTTTTTAAGTGGAGTTAGTCACCACCTAAATGAATTGTATGTTGTATTTAATATTTATACATCAGACTTTCTTGATTGCTCCACAGAAGTCAGACTTCTAATCCAGCTACCTTTCTTTAAAAACATCTTTTCACCTGTGATTTCCTTTGAGGCATCCTGCTCTGCCCTCTCTCTTCCCTTCCTCATTCTGAATTAGTGAGACTTTCCTGTCCCTGGTGAAAAACCAAAAAGGAATATTCCTAGCATACAGACATGGAATACGGAACCAAGAAAAGATATATTAGAAGAAAATGACAGGATGTTTTTTCTTGAGTGCTGCCTTGTGGCCTGTCACAGCATGGCCAGAATTCACAAGACTTGGAAATCAATTTAATTCATTACTACAGCTTCTCATGAAGTTGCCATAGGGAGAGTACAGTCATAACAAAGAGCTAAACCTCTTCACAAGCCCATTTCCTACTAGAAAATGGGCAAATGATTTGAACCGACAGTTCACCAAAGAGGCCATATGGATAACAAATAATACATGCAAAGTTGTTCAATGTCGTTAGCCAATAGAGAGACGCAAATTAAAGCTACAAAGACATTTACTGCTACATGCCTAATAAAACGGCTAAAGGAAAAATACTGATAATACCAAATGCTGCTGTGGACACAGGACAACTAAATCTTTCATACATTGCTGGTAGGAATGTAAGATGATAAAGTTTTTCTAGAAAAGAGTTTGGAAGTTTCTTATATAGTTAAACATATACCTGCCATATGACCCAGCCATTGTGCTTCTGCATATTTCTCCTAAGGAAATGAAAACTTGTGTTCATACAAAAACCTGCACATGAATGTTTACAGCAACTTTATTTATAATAGCCAAAAACTAGAAACAACCCAGTCGTCCTTCGATGAGTTAATGGGTAAACAAATAGCGGTACATCCATACAACGGAAAGCTACTCAGCAATATAAAGGAATAAACTGCTGATACATGCAACAACGTAGATGAACCTAAAAAGCATTATGCTGAGTGAGTGGAAAACCAATCTCAAAGGGTTACATACTGTGTGGTTCTATTTATAGAACATTCTCAAAGTGACAAAATTATAATGATGGAGAATAGATCAGGTTGGCCTTGGATGGAGGGTATGATTATTAAGAAGTAATTTGAGGGAGTTTCTTTGTGGTGCTAGAACAGTTCTGTATCCCAACTGTGGTGGCTGACAAGGCTGTAAAATCTATTGTCAAAAAGAATGGGCATCTGATACTGACCTGTGCAGAGCCTTTCCCAAAGGGCAGTCATTAGTTGATTACTTGCATTTTAATCATGCAGCTGCTTTTCACAGTGTGTTTATTACACTTTGATCCTTAGTGCAGCCCTCGGAGGGTGGAAGGCAACGCCAGTACTCCTCGTTTACTCAGAGACGTAACCACGACCTGCGTGGTTATTGTAATGAACAGATGGAGAATTCCTGGACTCCTAGATTTTTAGTCTGTTGCTGTTGTCACCACACCACCTCTCAACAAGGCCCCGGGCATGGATGTTGGGGGAGGAAGTGAGCCCTGCTCAGAAGAACCATCTTTGGGTAGCGAAGATAATGATCCTGGACCCCTAGAAGTGGCTCTTCCAATTGGACCTTCATATTGTGACCAGAAGCTGTCAAACTCTTAGAGGGAACTTATGGGTTGGATTTTTCATCCAAACATTAAATATATTCTTATTGCTTTTACATTTACAAAACTTGGGACTCCTTCCCCAAGGGTAAGGACGTAAACTCTTGCCAGACTATAAATCACGTTATATTTTATCTTGATAGCTTTAATTCATGTGGTATTTTTCCTCCATTCCTGCCACATATACCTTAAAGTCCAAATAAAAAGCTATCAACAGATCTGGGTGGCCTCCAGGAAAGAGTGCTTTCTCTTTGTCTATTTAAAGTGCCCTTGTCATTAAGAAAAAAAATTACATTCTATTAATAGCAGATGCCTAGTATCTTACCTCTGTAATATACTGTAATTAACAATGCAAATGTGAAATAAAAATCTCATTATTTATCAGATAGACATGAGCAGGTGATTATGTACTTAGAGGTATAAAATGCATAATGAAAATGCACAGTGATAATTCTTCCAGAAGGGCTTCCACTTCTGGGCCACAGACAGAGTTTTTAAAGTTAAATATAAAAACTGTCTGGGCTTCTCCTTTTCTCTAGTCTAGCCTGGTGCATAATATCATTTCTTCTCGATCCATCCAAGCTCAGTTTGAATAATTTAAACTTTATAGCATCTTGTTTAAACTCAAGGCCAACTGCAAAAAAGTGTTAGAAAGCCTGTACAAATGATACATTTCTGTTTTTCCAAAATGCTCATATAACTCAGGAAAATTAGACAGACCAATTTTATTAACCATTTTTTAAAATTCTATTTGAAAGGAAAGCACTCCTGGACAGAGAGCTTGTATATCAAATTTCAGACCTAAGTAAACTTTTATAGCTGAGCTGTAAAAATAGTCATTTATAATGCAAACACTGCCAAATTTTTAACTATGATCCTGCCAGTGGGCGCCTATAACAATCCAACAATAATCATCGTCATTACAACAAATCACCCAAAAGGGAGGCCGTTGCCCTCTCTGAATGGGCAAAACCTTTCCCTCCACTGGGCTGTGTTCCTCCAGAGAGACCCTAACCCACAGACACCCAGGTACCCTTCTTTCTCAGCCCTGGCAAACTTCAGGAATAAATTAGGGAGACCACCCTGCCCCCATCCAATATCCTTTTTGCATCCAAGATGACCTAAAAATGTAGTTTATCAAAGGCGATTGTGTTACTCCCTAACCGAATTATCTTCCCCTTTGTCCTGTAACACCATAAAGCTTTAACCCTGAAATAAGAAGCCCAGTTCACTTTTTAACATTTGCAAATGTTCTGTGCGAAGGAAGGGAATCTCTCATCCAGCTTAACTCAAACCAGAACTGAGTCTCCTCCTGGCAGTGCTGCGTTTCAGCTTAGCCTGAATGGGCTTCTGTGCAAGCCAGTCTTAAAGGGCCAGCATCTCGGGCTGGCCATTGCAGGCCCTCCTACCTCCAGTCTCTTAGAGCCTTAGCTAAATGAATAGTTTCATTAAGGAAGGGATGGAGTGGAAACAGACCTCTCCGGGGAACAGGCAGCCCAGTGACAAAAACCATGCAAGGTCCTTGGGTGGCCACATTTCTCTCCCCGTGCCACCAGCCTGGAATTACTAACTTGGTAATGCATCCCTAGTTCAGGCAAATAGGGAGCCGTACTTGTTGAATTCGTTGCTGTTACAATCATGAATTAGAGACTGTTTGAAAGAAATACCGGTCTCTACCTCCAAGAATGTATAGACCCTTAAACAAGTCTCCTGTAGGATAGCCAGGTAGACTCTCTAATGAAAATTTTCATAAGAAAGAAATAAATTATTAATATAGCCATTGTTTTATGCTGTTTAAATGCTGTTTGTGCTGTTTATGCTTGTTTATGCTGTCTTATGCTGTTTATGTAAGTTTAAAAATCCTTGAAATCCTTTTTCCTGCCTTAAATGACTGAAGAGATTTTTGAGCTAGTAAACATTCTCAAACTTAGTAAAATGTTCTTTTTGAGCTAGCAAATGTTATTTTTGACATTTAAAAAAATTTTGCAATTATTACAATGTGAATTCATGACATTTTACTTTTTACTATCATACATTAAACTCAGTAGAAAGAACTATATTCTTCTATTTATCGTTGGGGAACACATTGCTTACTCCTCATGATTTCACGTGAAGGAGTTTTCACAATTAGTGTTGTTTTCTTAGCGTCTCTCACTCCCTCCCTTGCTCAGATTGGCAAGTTGGAGAGAAGGAACTTAGCAGGATGGCCAGCGCTTGCTGGTTCTGTCTTGCCAGGTGCACCTGCTGTGACTTCTCATGCCGCGGGGATGCCCACAGCCTAGGCTGCCCTGCGCAGTGACCTGGAGAGTGGGACTCTAATACAGAGCTAAAACGTTAGCAAGCCCAGGTGCGCCCGGACCTAAGCCTCGTTCTCAAAGCTCATACTTTGATTTCTGTCTGTCTGACTTCTGTATCTCTCTTTCAATGTGTGCTAAGCTGGAGCAGGAACAAAAGGGAGAATCGTTTTTTACCTCTTCCAATTGGAACATACATCGAGTGCTATACAATTTGTGGGTGGAAGGAAACCCCACTCTGTGTCTATTCTCCTGGCAGGACACCAGGTGTTTTGATATTTGAGGTCCTGCTTCCTACACAAGAAGTAAATCAAAACCCTCCGGCAAAGTACAAATCCAGGCATTTTGTAGCCCAGGGAAACGTGGCAGAGAGGCTCAAGTGCTAAAGAGAGGCAACAACATCCTTACAGCCTTCATAAGCAGATTCCATAGAAGACCTCCACTCTGGCCCTGCCCGCCTCCCCGCCCCCCCCCCCCCCCCGACTCACACCTCCCATTGCCCACCAAGTGCTGTTCCCGCTGGGGCACTGCTAAACCAGGCCTCAGGCTCCTCTCCAGCTGTTTTCCTGAGGGTGAAATCTCTTCCCCTCAGAATACTGAGATGTACAGGTGTTGTTAAAAACTTTCTTAAAGATAGATGGTATTCCTTCCTTGGCCATTTTTCAGAAATGACTAAAGACAGTTTCATGTGCCTCCACATAATCCAAAGTGTTTATGACCCCTAGGCCTATAAGCTCTTAGCAGACAAACATGAACAAAGAGACAGACAATGCTGTTCTCCCAAAAGTCAAATGAGTAAAAACCCAAATTTTAGGAGAAACCACAAATTAAGAAAAATTTGCTGTTATTGAGAACAAGGTTTTTTCAAACTCTAACCAACAAAACCTAACCAATGTTATAGAGTGGAGTGTTTTCAAAGACTATAAAAATCATTGAACTTGAATAATGCTTGACAGAGAAATGATGCAACAGAAGGAAAAAGATGAACCCTTGAAACGTCAGTGTGACAGCGAGAAATGACAGTCTGTAGGAGATCTGCTTTAATTTTCTCAGGGTAGATATTTCTTAAAGAACTTCTGTGAGGTCCTGTTGACCTCAAGTTTTCCTCTCAGAGGATTTTAAAATCTTAGCTTTCCTGATGTGCAATTTGGGACTCAGAAGTCTTCCTTGTTCAAAAATCAAGAATTTCAAGATGGCGACAACAGTGCATTAAACAAGTGTGGGGCCCTTTTGCCTGCTCAGGTCACACACCTGTTGAAGCCAGCCTGGCTTCTGGAGCCTTCAGTGACAAAGGCCATCATATGGACTAAATAGGGTATCTCTTTTTTTTGAGGATCCCAAAGCACTGTGCATTCACCACCACTCATCAGCTTTTCCTTTCAACATTCTTGGCACCCATCCACCTCAAAAGCAAGCATTGTCTTTAGGCTCTCACAGGTGGGTAAACTGAAATACGCAGAGATTAAGTAATTTCCCCCAAGCTAGATCCTTCAGTTACAGGTGGTGAAGCCCTGAAGTGGGTATCACAATTAATTCCCAGTTACCACCAAAGCTGCCTGCAACCCTGTCCTTCTACTTAGTAAAGCCTGGCACTTACTAACATCATATAAATAAACGCTCTCATTGCCAAGTCAGTTCTGCTGCATCTTTGGCACCAGTTTTTAACTGGAAACCATATCATCATGTGATGATAATATCAAAGGAAAACCTGCATACAGAGCTGTATGACTTCCCTTTACGCGAGGGGATACATCAATGACCCCGTGAAATATTCTTTGTTGTACCCTAGACTTGGCATTATCATTGATAGTAAGAAAAACCTCCTTTCCAGAAGCCAGGTGTGCTCTGCAAGAGCTGGTCTAGGGATTATGAAGGCTGTAATTTTGCTTTTCTTGAGGCGTTTCTATTTCTCTGACTTGGTGTTTCTTCCCATTTTTATACACACACACACACACACACACACACACACACACGGAGTCTGGCCTCTCTCAAAGCAAGCAGCTAAGCAGAAAACAATTCGGTTTTTGGTCAGTGGTTTTTCCCTCTCTTTGCCCTTAGTTGTTAATAAACATCTTTAAGCTGCCTACAAGCCTTAAATTAAGGATGAAGAAAACATCAATTTAAGAGTAAGTCATTCTAGCCTCGTTGGCTTTGAATCCTCTTTTCCATGGCAATGATACCGTGTTCTGATTCAAAAGCAATTATGAGACCTTCTGTGGATGCAGGTGTGTGAGGTTTAGTTGCATGAATGCACAGGTGGAAACCAAAGACTGTCATGGAGCAAAAGCCCCTGCCTCCACTTCCTCCAGCCATTTCCCCAGATGTGTATTTTAAACTGATCATCATTGAAGACTGGTGATGGGCACACGGGGTTCCTTCCTCATATTATTCTCTCTATTTTTGTGTATGTTTGAAATTCCCCATAATAAAAACTAAATTAAAAGAAAGAACAAAGCTGACAAAATAAAGTACATCAATGCTGCTTCTGATTCCCTGACAGAAATATCCCATGAAGACAGCAGAAGAAAATAGGATGGCAGAATAAAGCCTGCAGTTCCTCAGGTACCTCAAAACTACAGGCTTTTTTCCTTCCTTGTGAGCAGTTTACCATCAGGGCTGCACGTGACCCAGGTTTCCTCGCTGGACCGCATCTTCCCTTCACCCTGACAGCGTTTGCAAGGCAAGAAGAATTTCACTTAAGTTTATTCGTCATCGGCAAACACTGCCTTAAGACCATCTGCCGGGTTCGGGTCTACATAAAGTGGAATAATGGCAGAAAGGAGGAGAAGGACACTCACAGTTTTTTGAGCTCTGCTACTGCCAGGCCCTAAGTGAGGTAGCTGGTCCACAATATGCAGGTAACGTATTCAGAGATCGGCGCGGATCCCACTTGGAGCTGGGCAGTGAGAAGGTTGTTGGGAATGGGCCATTGTCCCAGGGCTCACATTCATGAAAGCCTCAAGTTTTGACTTTGATAAACATCTGGTCATTGTACTTCTGTGTTTCACAATTACAAATTTATTAAATGTAAATATTTAAAGTACGCCGCAGTTTTCAATCCATATTTGACCGTGCTTGCTTTTTGCTGTAACAAGGGTCTCCAAAGAAAAACAAACAAAAAAACAGCAAGAAAGGCAGTGTCCTGGGCCTCTCTCTCGGCCTCTAAGAGGCCCTACTCGGAGGAAACGGAGCTTATTTTCTCAGTAACTAGAGGTCACTAACATTTTCTTCTTCTTGTATCTACCGCCTCCTCCCACTGTTTGTCATCCTTCGTTTTCCTGGGGCTGCAGGACTCTTTCAAAGTAAATAACAAGAAAAGATAGAAGTGACCAGTGAGGACTATGTTATAGTAAAAAAAAAAAAAATGAAATAAAGAAAACCTGCTTTGGGGAAACTGAGTAATGCCAGGGAAATCAATTTCTAAAATTCCAGAGAAAAGCAAATGAGACCTTAATAGCTTTAATATTTTCCAAATGTGACCCAAAATAAGAGCTTAAGGAGAATGATGCCTCCATAACAACGCTTTAAACACGTTCCATGACTGGCTTGTTTGTCAGCTGCCCCACAGCCCTGTCTTTCAGGTGGCTCCCGTGTAGTAACAGCCTGTGTCTTTTTTTTTTATTTTGACAGAGGGAAGTCTCTTATTTTATTTTTAACTTCTTATTGACATTATGATAGTTGACAACCTTGTGAAATTTCAGTTGTACATTATTGTCTGTCAGTCGTGTTGTAGGTGCACCACTTCACCCTTTGTGCCCACCCCCTACCCCCTTTCCCCTGGTAGCCACTAATCTGTTCTCTTTGTCTACATGTTTAACTTCCACATATGAGTGGAGTCATACAGAGTTAGTCTTTCTCTATCTGGCTTATTTCACTTAACATAATTCCCTCAAGGTTCATCCATGTTGTTGTGAATGAGACCATTTATCCTTTTTTATGGCTGAGTAGTATTCTATTGTGTATATATACCATATCTTCTTTATCCAATCATCAGTTGATGGGGATTTAGGTTGCTTCCACGTCTTGGCTATTGTAAATAATGCTGCGATGAACATAGGGGTGCCTGGGACTTTTGGTATTGCTTATTTCAAGTTCTTTGGATAGATACCCAGTAGTGGGATGGCTGGGTCATATGGTATTTCTATTTTTAATTTTTTGAGAAATCTCCATACTGTTTTCCATAGTGGCTGCACCAGTTTCCATTCTCACCAGCAGTGTATGAGGGTTCCTTTTTCTCCACAACCTCTCCCACATTTGTTACTTTTTGTTTTGGTTATTTTTGCCATTCTAACAGGTGTAAGGTGATATCTTAGTGTAGTTTGGATTTGCATTTCCGTAATGATTAGTGATGATGATGAGCATCTTTTCATGTGCCTATTGGCCATCTGTATATCTTCTTTGGAGAAATGTCTGTTCATGTCTCCTGCCCATTTTTTGATTGGTTTGTTTGATTTTTTGTTGTTGAGTTGTGTGACTTCTTTATTTATTATGGAGATTAACCCTTTGTCAGATATGTGACTCGCAAATATTTTTTCCCAATTGGTGGGCTGTTTTTTTGTTTCAATCCTGTTTTCCCTTGCCTTGAAGAAGATCTTTAGTCTGATGAAGTCCCATTTGTTTATTCTTTCTATTGTTTCCCTTGTCTGAGAAGACATAGTGTCCAAAAAGATCCTCTTAATACTGATGTCAAAGAGTGTACTGCCTACATTTTCTTCTAGAAGCCTTATGGTTTCGGGTCTTACCTTTAAGTCTTTGATCCATTTTTAGTTTATTTTTGTGAATGGTGAAAAGGAATGGTCAATTTTCATTCGTTTACATGTGGACAGCCTGTGTCTTTTATGGACCTGCCTCCCCTTCCTTCCTTTTCCCATAGAATGCTTCCTTTACTTCCAAAGTCTCCTGTCATCTTCCTAGTCGCATCAGAGAGTCAAAATAATCATTTAAAAAAATCTAATTTCCAATTACCACAGTTTCATATAGGAAGGGCTAAGAAAGAGTTTTTAAAAAGTCACACACTATCAAATAAGTCACGTTTAAGTTTTCATTTTGTTTAATTGTTTAATCTTTCCTTCCATTGTCAGAGCTGTTTGATCAACAGTCAGTCTTGGTGGGAGAAATGGTCAGGAATTCAGGGGAGCTCCATTACTTCCAATACCTTAGTTGCACCACTTTGCAAATCTTTAAAGGGATACAAATGATTTAGCATCAACCCCAGGGTTCTCATTCCTGGGACTGCATCCTAGAATGTTCTGTTCATCTTCAAATGGAGGAGTCAAGGAGCTGGGAAGTAACTAAGAATGAGAAGGCAGAAAGAACAATCAATCAAGATGGTGCACCTTCTTCTCCATCCAGAGGTGTGAGTTGTAAAGTCAATGGTCACACCAGAGGCATGCCCAAACCAAGCCCCCAGCTTTGAGGGTGTGATACTCTACTCCCAGCAAAGATCCTGAGAATCAGACCTAAACTTCAAAATCCAAAGAGACTCTAAGCACCTGATTTGGGCTTCTTGGGTCTTACATATAATGATAAAATGATAACAATCTTTTGTAAAGACAAATTCAAAAACCTATAACCTGTTCTTATATATATATATATCAGCCTCAAAGCCCTTGAAAACTTGTCCAAAACTATAGTCAAGGAAGAATTTGAATAATTGACACTGAGTTAAAAAAAAATAATAATGAAAATCACCCTCCTCCATTGCTGAGTTATACACCTCATTATAGGTTAGTAGTTCAGTGAGTTGATGTGGAAATGTTCCTTATTATCACAATTATATTGCCTACCTCAGTACATCTGTTCCACAAGTCATATAGAAATGGCCAGACATTTCAATAAACCAGTATGTCTTGGAATTTTCATGTAGTTCCCAATGCACTATAAGCGGGATGGAAAGCTGGTACTTTGAAATTTACAATCACACAGACTGAGCAACATCTGGATATCTGGATAGCTTTGCTCTATTGCTTTCCCTGTTCCTTTAGATTTAGACTCAAGTTATGATTTGTACGAAAGGCCGAAAAACCTTGCGTGTGGCAGGTGTGAGTTCAGGCTGACAAAAACTTAATACTATATTCAGTTCACTTTGCTACAGCTTTTTACAAAACACGTGGAACACTACTTCTGCCCTTTACCAAATAGCTGAACCGACAGGGAGGAGGACTGAGCAAGGGGAAGGGAACTTTCCCTTTGGAACGGAGGGAAAGACTGGGAAAAAGTCATATTTGTTATCCAAACTAGAGTCCTTGAATTAATTGTCTCCCATCACATCCCTCAATAGTCTGTACAAGACTGTGTGTGTGTGTGTACGTCGGTGTGTATACACAAGACCAATTTCTAACACAAGGAGAGAAACCTCCAGAATTCCCAACTAAAGGACCACTTTCCAATTTGGTCAGCCTCTGCAGTGAATCTTTAGAATTTCCTTTCTATCTGCCCATTTAATGAGAGAAAAGGAAGAGGGGAAGAGAAGACAAGAGAGAAGAAGGAAAAAAATGCACTCGAAATGATGTGCATGGGCAAACGTCATCGTAACTAAATGCATACTGATGACAACTTCGTGGTTCCTGTGACTCTTTGTAACGCTCCCTGTTAACGCTGCGGACGTCTCTTCCCTCGTGAAGCATGACTGAGTCATGGTGGAGCAGCCTTGCGTTGGTGCTTCGCTTTGGGTTTGAGGTAGGCAAAGTGCTATTTTGTGAGAATAGGTTAGATCAATCTGAATTTTCGACCTGACCTTCCCCTCACCTCTAATAACTTCCTGGTTCCTTGGTCACACAGTGATTTACGAGCAAGAACAAAGAATGATGTGTCTATCCCAGCAGAAAGGGAAACCAGAAAACTTATTAAGGGGGGAGAAAAAGGTGGAAAGAAAGAAAAGGGGAAGAGCCAAAGAGAAAATACTAGTTTCAGAATGAAGTACCTCAGTTTCTAGGCCGCTGTAATTACCCAGTCACTGAAGAAATAAAATGTGGAAATCCATTTTATAAAAAATCAATGTTTGAAACAATGTGAAGAGCTCTCATAATTTTCAATTCGCTTTGGTGTCCGTGTGCAGAAGCCTGATCACCTTTAAAGAGGAGGGCTCCAATAATTTTGAATTGTTCTTTGCTGAGAAGGCTCCAAACCTTCATCCTCTTCTAAATGGAAGCAATCTTGAGACTCTGAAGCACACCGATAGTTTTAAATAGCTCTCCCCCGCCCCTGGTGGCTTTATACCCCTTCGTCTTTTCTCAACTTTTTAGACATGACGTTCCCAGCTTTAATTGAAAAATTTCTCAAATTTACAATTGGAAATTAACCCGCAATAACAACTGATTCTCTTGTGCCTTTTTCTGAAATAAGTAAACACAAGTTTTTCTCAGATTAAGGGTGACAGAAGCGTAGGGCTGTATTTCACAAACACTTCTGAGTGTTTTTATTTAGCACTTGCAAAAAATAATGTAAAATTAATCAATAAGGATTTTATTATTTCTAATCTACAATTACATAAAGAATACAATTTTATATTGAATTCTAGTCTCATTTACAAAGACCTTCTATAATTAAAATGCCTCAATCTTCTTCAAATTAGAAAAGCAAATTGTTACATATTCTAAGTAGGTGCTTTTCTGTTTAATGACAGTCACTCGGATGATTTATGACACACATTATTTTATATCAAAGTACAATGAAATAGGCATTACCAAAGGTAATCTCTGTAATGTCTGGAAAGGGATCAGAAACCTCAGTTCAACAATGAACGCAGTATTTAAAATGCAAAACCCAAAGACATTATTATGGTTTTGATTTCTTATGGCACAGCTTCGCCTGATCAGTTATATTACCAGCGCCCCACAAAGGGTGTTTGTGTATGAATGCCGCTAAGATAACAGACGGGAAAAATGAAATATAAAGTTAATTTTCATGCAGAAATTGTTATCAAAGGGATGATAAAGTAAAACTGTATAATCACGAGAAAAAACAATTGATGAAGAACAATCTAAAGCAGATCGAGCCGGCGATGTCTGATTCCGGCTTCTAAACTCTTGTTCTATTAAAATACGTCATAAAGTGTTAAGATAATGTATAAACAAATGCAAGGAGAGCACTATGTTGATTATTATTTAGACACCGCTTCCAAGATGTCTCTTTGCAAATGGGATCAAGCAGCAGCTTAAGTGAGCACATCATGAATTGGGATGGGTTTCCATCAAGCTCAGACTCCTAACTTAAATGAAAGAGAAATAATTGTGAGTTTTAAAACTCATAGTTGCTTCAGTGTGGAATGGAAAACACAGGCACCAAGGGAGGAGGAAACACTTGCACATGCGCATGCGCACACAAACACACACACGCGCACACACACACACACACCCAAAATTCTGTATCAGGCGCAAGTGAAAAGTCATAATGTTGGAGAGACTGTGCCCCTCCTAAACTTTATCTTCCTGGAATAAGATGTAAATAATGCCCATGCATACCCTGCCTTGAAGGACTACCCATCAGAATGAAGGCGTCTCCCGACTAGAATGCTGTTTATCATGCTGTTTGCAAGCAGAAAGGTGGCTTTATCTAATTCTTTTAAAGGCATCTTGCTTGGGGCCTCAGAAATTAAAGCGAGAACAGCAGGGAAGGGGTTTACTATTTAATGCTCTTGGTTGTAATTTTTTAATTAGCCATTAGGAAGATGAAGGCAGGTTCAGACAGGGATGAAAAGAAAGACTTGGAAGAAATATGGCTTTCTGCAAAGAGCCCATGGAGATTACAGGAAAGAGCCAGGTCTCCAGAGAGGTTCCCAATACAGAAGGAGCTGGCAGGCCACTTCCTCATGTCCCTTGGGCAAATCTAAACCTAGTTGTTTGAAAGCTTGGGGTTTAACTGGATTTCCTAAAAGATGTCATGTCTCAGGCTCAGGTTCTTATGACTGAAAAAAAAAGAAATGACTGGAAAAAAGACAAAAATGCTGAGAGCACAGATGCGGCTGATCTTGGGGTCTCGGTGCCTCTGGGTGTGTTTACACACTACTTCACACTCTTGGGAGGATTAAAGGGAAGAGAGGACACTGTACTTTGTGTGCCAAAAAAACTTGGCCTGTTCCTTATTTGCTAAGGAGAAGACACCATAAGATAGTGGAGAAAGGCAGAGAGGAAAAACACAAAAGACCTGGAGATGCTGGAAGGTCAAGGGCATGTGCCTTTGTCAGTAGTGAACCAGGTCAGAGTAACTCAAAGGCAGCCCTGCTGGAATCTCTGAATAAAGACGTATTTCTGGAAAATAGAGCAGAGAAACTGTATTATTTGCATAGAATTCAAGTCTTGAGGTGATCTTAAGTAATAAGAAAAGTGGCAAAAATATTGAAATGCTATTAACAGAGGAGACTCAAATATTTTTAATACTTGGAATAACCAAAACTCTGAATCCTCTAGTTTTCCTTATTCGTATCTGCTCCTTACATATTTCCCATTCATTCAGTCTCCCAAGAGTCACCTTAAACTTCACCTTCTCCATCTAATTAGACACTGGGTCCTGTCTAGTGAACTACAACGTATGTCTCACGTCCCTCCTCCTCTCCCCACCTCCACTGCTGAGATTCAACCCTTCATTGTCTCTCTCCTGCACAATTGCTTGGGCTTTCCAGATGGTCCACATGCCTCCCGCCCGTCTCCCACCATCCTTCAATCCAACATTTACAGCTGATCGTATTACCCAGAGATCGTGATTCAGTAGATCTGGGGTGAGACCCAGGGAATACGCATTTCACTTTTTTAACTTCTTGTTATGAAAATTTCTAAACATTCTCAAAGGTGGAAAATACAAGAAATCAGTGCCCTTATGCCCATCCCTGTCCCCCATCTTCAACAGCCATCAACATTTCCCTATACCCATCCCCATTGTTTCTTCAGGATTCCCACTCTCCCCTCCTTTTTTCTTCTGCTGGAGTATTTCAAGGCCAATCCCAGACATTATATAGTCTGATCCCTATGTGGTTAGTTATACATCTCAAGAAAGGAAAATTAAGGACTTTTTAATTTTTTTTTTTTTTTTGCAAAACTACAAATGTAGTGATGGTTCTTTAATGTAATCAATACTTAGTCCATATTTACATTTCCTTAATTACATAAAAAATTTTTGTGCTTTTTTGTCTTGGAATAAATCTACATTTAAAACTCTTTCCAAGTTTTCAGATGGTCAGCCAAGTATGAGTTCCAGTGACCTATAAGATAAAGTTAAAACTCCCCAGCCCTGTGTGATCCAGAAACCACCTCTCCCTCCAGTCAGTCTCTTTTCTTACAGCTCCTCCACCCAGCTTGCTCCCTGCACTTCAGTCATTCTCATGGCCTTACAATTCCCCAAAGGTTTCAATGCTATTCTTCACTCCTGATCCTTTGCTCTGCTCCACTGTTCCCTCTTCCTGCAACACTCTTCCCCTTTTGCTCAAAATATTTTCTTTGTGAAGCCTTTCCTGTCCCCCTACAGCAACAGAGTTGAATATACCTTTCCTTCTGCTCCTCTCCACTTTGTTCCTCAAATAGTATGGCCCTCCTCACATTGGCCAGCTGGCTAGCAAATGCCCTTTCAAATAGACTGTACCTTAAACTAGCTGAGGATTATAAGCTTTCAATATAAGATAAGGACACAGAAAGCTAGACTTGGAATGTAGTAACTTTTAGTTAGGGTGGCGATACAGTTTATTATCCAATCTGATAGTTAAAAGGAAGGGGCACTATTAATAATGTCAGAATATAAATGTCCAGGATCATCCCAGGCAAGCAGGGTTCTATGGTGAGCCTATTCTTTTAGATATATGTTTTCAAAGGATGAATGTATTCTTTGTAACTAGGCAATCTCCCCTCTCAAGCTTAGCCACCCTCAACAAGAGTCAGGACCACACCCAACTGGCTTCATAGAGAATGACCCCAATGCCCATCTCTCCAGGACAGCCTGGGCCCACCAGATATGGCACCAAGTCTACTGTTGCACCTACCAAAACACATTACCAGAAATAGATCCTTCTCCCAGAAGGGATGGGAAGGATTCGGTGTCCTGGAGCCCTACAGGATGTTAGAAGCATTCCATCCACCCTCCTCAGAAACAATCAGAAACTCTAAACCTTAACTCCCCTCTTTTGATAGGGATCTTACTCTTTCTTCCTACTGCATGTGCAGGGCAGACGTGATGGCAATGAATCCTTGTCTCTGGGTCAAGGCTTAAGTGACAAAAGAACATGATCCTAGATCCACCTCTGGAAGCGGAACATCAGTCTCTAATCATGTTCCTTTTGTGATAAGCTTCCACTGTTGCCGCAGCGCCCGTCACACAGCAGTACCCCTGGCACCTCTTCTGCCTCTGCCTCATAACAGGAAGGCTAGAGGGCCAGGTCTGTGATGGCTGGACTGGAGGTAGCAACATGAAGAAAAGAGACTTTTTGCTCCCTCCCTTGTCCCCTCACGCTCCTACATGGTTCCTCACCCTTCACCACCCATGAGCTCCAGTCTCCTTCTTTCTCCGTTAGTGAAATGCTCCAGGTAGTCAAAGTCCACGTTTCCTTCTAACGTGTGTCTGAGTCTTACCTAGTCCTTCTGGTGATTCAAAGATCTATTGGGATTATCTCTGCCCTTCTCTTTTGGATGTAAGTCAAAAAACAAGAAGGAGAGGGGAGTTGTTTAGTTCCCTGATAGAGCACGGGTAAGATCAATTTTACAATGTTCCTTCAAAATGGATTCAAATGGTCTTGAATTTGATTTGAAGCCTGCTACCTGACATGACATCTAACTAAAAGTAAGTACAATTTTTGAAATTATATATGTGTTAGCTCAAAAATAATGTATTGCATTTGCTAGCATAATTTTGGCCTTCTGCTTGGGAAATATTTTGTTACTAAATAGAAAGGGAAGGACATCCGAAGGCTTGGCCTAAACTAAAGAATTAAGTCCTTTTATTTTTGATAAACAAGGTAATGCCTCCTTCAATGCTGTGGCCAGGCATTCAGAGCATGTACCACTGTGGGAGTCAGCCAAAGCCCGCTCTCTGTGTGGGGAGGAGGGGAAATGGAAAATCTGGAAAGGAAAAAATGTCTACTCCCCCTCAAAGTCAGTTTGAGAATGTACATGTTAGCATATATAAGCTCTGCAAGAGAGCTCGAATCCACTGGTTCTCATCAGGAAATCTCAGATTGGTGCCCGTACAGATTCATGACCTTCCAACACAGGGGTCAGCAAACTGTGGCCTGAATGCCAAATCCGACCCTCCACGTGCTTTCATATGGCCCCCAAGCTAACAGTAGTTTTTGCATTTTTAAATGGTTGAAAAGAAAATCAAAAGAAGTATATTATTTCATGACGTGAAAAATATATGAAACTCAAATTTCAACATCTGCAAAGAAAGTTTTATCAAAACACAGCCACACTCATTCGTTTCCGTATTGCCTGGGGTTGCTTTTGCACCACCAAAGCAGACCTGAGGGGTTGCCACCTAGGGTCCATGGAGCCAAAATATTTATGAACTGACCTCTTAGAGAGAAAGTTTTCTGACTCTGTTCAAACTGTGATGAGCACTGCCCGGATTGCCAGGGCCGGCAAGGTTGGGGTGGTCATGCGTAGGAACTATCCTGAGTGTTTTCCCCGGGGCTCTCAAATGGCAAGCCCTTCGGTTCCTCCTCCTCTGCCGCATGGTTCTGGAAGTGTAATGATCTGCATTCTTATTCTAACATAACATTAAAATGTCTTTGTATTAGAAGCTGTATATTTTACGGAATTTGAATAGTATTAGTGTCACATACGTACTAGATTTCAATATAACAATATGAAAAGTGCACATGTAATTTTACTTTTGTATCGCGTTAATACTAAGCTACATGGTGGCAATATTAAACTAATGTGACAAAATGATGCCAGTGTAAGATGAAAAACTGCTAATATCACAGCAAGTTATTAATGCCTCGCAATGGACTCTGAAGAACAGTATGATTAAACCTTCTCAATCTTTTCCAGCCTCAGTTAGAACTCCAGTGACAAAAGAGGATAAATTACCCTGGCAAAGCTTCGTGCCAGGCTATAACAAGTTTGGCCTTCTAGTTATGGCTCAGGGACTTTTCAGAGAAGCCAGAGGCATTCCAGGAAAAGAAAATCCAAGACTGAATTAGCGAACCTGGGTTTTGGTCCTGGTTGGGACAACAATTAACTGCTTTATTTCTGAAATCTTAAACTCTGGTATCCCACACACTGACAACAAACTCCTGTCCTGTTTGTTACTGTTCTTTTCTTATGATTCCCACTTTTTAACCACCCAGCCCAAAGCTTCCAACCCAAACCCCACTCTCTTTCCTCTCAAGCTGACACCCTTCTTGACTCATGTCTGTCTTTTTGAAGCCTAGATCACACCATCTTTCTTTTACCATCGCTCTGGGTTCCCTTGTCTTCTTGGTTTTCCATCAAACCTGTCCTTCATCCTCCAGTCTTTTGGTTTCTCTCCTCCTACATATGGGATGTGGCCTACTGCTGGAGAAATCGAACTACCACGTGAATTGGTGCCACCAGACACCAGTGGTCTTCAGGCTCAGCTGGGCTCTTAAATGGCCCTACAATTCTATGAGTTCCTGTTCAGCCCCCTCTTGGTCCTTGCAGAGTTGTTTGCTTTTTTTTTTTTTTTTTTTTTTAACATTCCCTTTTCTCTTCAAACTCCTTGCACCATAGCTTCTCCCCTGTTCTCAGCAAACGTTCTTGCTTCCTACTTTCCGGAGAGAAACAACTCTCTCAAACACAAAGCTCTTTCAACTTGCTGAATCTTCAACTACAAACTTATCTTTACTGGCCTCCATCCTTTCCTCCTTCCCTCTTGTTTCCAGGGAAGCATTGTCCCTCATGCTGTGCAAGGCTTATCCTTCCACCTGTGCCCTAGATCTTGTGTTCTCTACCTCCTCAGCAGGCACCCTACTCCATCAGCATCCTTCTTCCTGTATCACTAACTTCTCTTTTCTGGCTCAGTTCATCAACGTGTCGTCTATTCTGCACTAAACAAGTAATCCTTATTTGATCCCACATTCTCTTCACCTTTCTTCCTTTTACAGTTGGAGTCTACCTACTTTCTTCCCTTATTTTCCCTCCCGTTTACATCTCAATCCATTGTCATCTTTATTTTGTTCTCACTCCTTTAGGTCTCAAATAACTTCCAGGCTGCTACATTCAATGGATGGTTTTGTGCCCTTAGCTAATATGAACTTTCTTCTGCACTTGACGTTACTGATCATTCTCTTCACCTTGAAATGTCTTCCTCTCTTGCTTCCTAAGGCCCACTCTCCCACTTGCTCCTGAATCTCTTCCATCTCTCCATCCCTTCCTTCTTGGACTCTTGCAGAGGCCCTTCTGCTGGCTCACCCCTCACATACTGGTGGTCCCCAGACTATAACCTTGATCCTGTCTTCTTATCATCTATACTTACCTTGAAAGATCAAACTCCTAGTCTCAACTACTATTGTTATCCTATTCACTCCTCAATCTATCATCCCAAATTTTTTGCTGAGCTCCAAAATCACATATCCAAATGCAATGAAACATCTTCACTTGGATTTCCCACAGATGCCTCAAACTCAGCACATACAAAGGAGAGCCTCTCAGTTTCTTCTCCCAAAACTATGTTTCTGATTTGATTTATCTCAACACTCAAGTCAGAAATTTTGCCTGGACTCCAGCAGCTGCCTTGTGCCCCACAACAAGTCACCAAGTTTTTAATATCTTCCTTATCTGTATTTTTCTTTCTATTTCTACCACTATTCCCTTAGCTGAGATCCTGATGAGTTCTGGCCTGCATTATACCCCAGCCTCTTGACTAGCCTCCGTCCTCTGTTCTTCTGCTCCCTCAAATTTATCTTTGTCCTTGCTGCATAGACGATCTTACAGAGCTGATGACAAATTTGATCAGACATGACTCACCTATGTCAATCTTCAGGAACTTCCAGTGGCTTTCAAGAGATGGTTTAAACTCACTTTGACAAGACTGGCCTTTCGCAATTGGCACTGTCTATATCCCAGTGTCGTGTATCTGCCTCACAGAACTGTCTATAAGTGTTTGGTAGTTTATTCTGATTGCAAGGACCTGAAACTCACTCCAGTTACCTCTAAGAAAAGAGAGTTTGGTGAAAATTGTTTGCCCATGGAATTGGACTAGACATATAAAGTTTTCAGGAACTGAGTTTCTGTGTGTGCGTGTGCGTCTGTACGCGCATGTGTGTGTATGTATCCCCCATTCTTCTCTCCAACCAACTGGCTTCCTCAAAACTTCATAACTTCATTTTTCACTTGGGACCATAATGCCTGCCCTACCCCTGAGCCTTCACGATCGTCTCTCCTCTCAGACTCTTGGTTAACTAGCCCAAATCTTTGGTTGCCCATTTCTCACTTACTTAATGGCCCTACTTTGATGGCCCAATTTATCCCTTCAAATGCAGACAACATAAGTTATAGGACATTGGCTGCTTGACAAATGCTCCACCCAGGTCAGCTGCCCACTGCCCCTTATGTGATCAACTATGGCCAGGAGACCTAATTCATATGGATAAGATTATGTTCTATTAATATTAATGATAATAAGTAATATTTATATAACTAAGTGCTAGATGTTGTCTGTAAATACTTTATATGCATTAATATCCTTTCAAAACAACCATAAGAAGTAAGTTCTATTATTACCTCCATCATTTTACTGTTGGGGAGAATAAATTAGAGAGAAGAAAGTGACCTGCCTGTGATCTTACAGCTATTACAAGGCACAGTCAGGATTCAACCTCAGACAATCTGCCTCCAGACTCTCTGTGCTCTTACCTGCCAGCTTATACTGCCATGGGGCAGGTTCCCTTAGAAGTGGGGGTGAGGGGAGAGGTGACCAGACAGTGATTGGCACCACTTGTTCCCCAAGGCATCATTCTGGTTCCCAACTTTTTACCTTTCCATATGGCTGGTCTCTCTACTTGGAATTCCTTTCTCTGTCTCTAAATGTACAAACATGTGGGAATGAATGAACAAATACATTAGCTGCACAGCCTGGAGCTCACCACCTCCCCTCTCTGGGTCTCAGGGTCCTCAACGGTAAAATGAAGGGGCTGAACTGGATTCTTCAAATTCTACAATTGTGTGACTTTAAGGAAAGAACAAAGGCAGCTCAGAAATCAAAGGTGACTACAGCGCCATTTTGATGTTCCTGTCATCTTACAGCAGTCGGGTTCTCTGTTGTTACACTTAAAGGGAATGTGAACATTTTAGTGAATCCGTAAATGTTTAACGATATGGGTTGCTGCTGAAGTACAATACCCCAGCAAGTGGTAACTACTTGCCCAAACGATGGAACACTGAGTGGGTACCGATCGCCTTCCCACAGAAGATTTAGATTTTGTCTCTAAGCCTGAAGCATCTCCTTTTAACTCCGTAACTTCACAATTCAAATGAGGCCAAATAGCAACTCTATTCAATCAAGACTTGTCTTTTCCTTGTTGAATCAGATCACTCAAGGCTGCCAATAACCATGTATTGTGGTGTGCGGAAAGCCAACATTTACATGGAATTAAATGAAAGTTTACAGGGGCTAGGACTTTAACCGGGAGACTCTCTTTTGTGGCTTTTCTTTTAGTGTATTATTTGTCAGATTTTTATAAGAACATTATTGCTTTAAGAAAAAAAATTAAACCCTGAGAAATTACTCTCAGTCTAACGAGTTCTTTTCACTGACTTCAGACATCATTAGGGGAGGCTATAGCCTAGGGCTGTGCATGAACTTTTTCTTCTAACTGTACACTTTATGTATAATTTAGCTTTCTTGCCTAAATTATTCAAGCAAATAGTGAGTGAAAATAATGGAGTTCACTGAAACCTTCCAGAGTATTAAAATAAAATAGTTTTTTACGTTGGTTTGAATTTTTAAGCTTTTTAATCATGGATTTCAAATGGAATCCACATGTCTGGCTTTTCTTCACTTGTCTCCTGTGTCTTTTTCAGAAGGAGAGAAGAAAGGAAACTCACGTTAGTAAATAATCCATTAATTAATCACTGGTGCTAATAACAGCTCCAAGTTGGAGTAACACTATTTGGAAACAGCATATCGAGTGGCTAAGCATATGATTGGCACGTATTTTAAAAGGTAGATACTTCTTTTCCCCATTTCTTATTATCAGAGCAGGGCTGAGGTTGAGTGGTATATTTGAAAAGGAGAGCTAATCTGCTTACTTTAAATAGGAAATTACAGTAGCAGGATTTGTACTCCAATCACCCCGAATTTATTTCTTTTAAAGAACCAAACACATGTTCTAAATAATAATGTTTCATCTTGGATTTGCATGATCTGGAAAGCTTATCTTTATCCTAGGGAACTGTGGAGTAAATTTGGGAATCATTGGAAGAATGTGATTTTCTGGCATATTTAATACAGTTCCCCGAACTGGGAATGGGGCCCAGAATGAGGAATCCGATCAGGATATTTTGGTATTCCCCAATAGGAGCTTTTGTCAATCGGAGAACAGAAGCAACATCTCCTTCTGTGGAATATAAGGAAATAGTAGTCATGTCACATTGTCTTCGGAAACAACAAAGGCAATAATCGCGGCCAGGGTTAGGGAAGGGAAATCATCAGTGTGCAGCACCGAGCTGCAGACGTTCGATTCCGAATAGGCAAACAAAAGCTTGAGAGTAATATATGGAAAGAGGCAATGGCTAAAGCTCTTTGTAGGGGAAAGAGAATGACCTAGAATAACAGACCTATAACTTTAATTTATTGACCTGATTAGACACAGGAAAGAATCATCACAAAATCAATTCTTCAACACATAGACTAGAAGAGGGTATTAGGCAGTAAGCACTATGATATTACAAAGACTATTAAAGTCTCTTCCTCGGATGGTATAAAATACAGTGAACTGAGAGAAATTAAGAAATGCAATCTATATTGGTTTTAATAATATGTTTGATTCTCTCCAACATGACGTTTTAACCAATTATTTGGAAAAATTATATTTAGAAATCCTATTATTTTAAACATAGATCAAAGAGTCGTGAGACGTAGGTTCAAATCTTAGCTCCACCATTGAGGAACCATAGGCAAGTTACTTTGCCTCCGTGGGTGCTGGATTCCTGACCTGTAATAGGAGGAAGTTGGACATGTCTAAGGTCTGGAATTATTTTACTATTGACCTAGAAATTTCACTTACTACATGTGTTTGCATAAGGAACAAGTTATTTAACTCTCTAAGACTCCATTTCTTTATCCAAAAAATAAGATGATAATGCTCTCGGGGCCTAGGGTTGTTAACAAGCGTTGAATTAGATAAAGCCTGTGAAGCCCAGTGCCCCGCACCAGTGCTGCCTGTCAGCAGGAGTCAGGACACCTGGGTTCCAGTGTCAAGTCTGCCTCTGACTAGCTGGCTTTGGACAAATCCTCTAACCTCTCTAAGACAAGATCCTTCATCAGGCAAAATAGTTTGGCCTACGCAGTCACCGCGGTTAGCTGAGTGTGACTTCTCTGCATCGTTTTCACATCCCTCATCTTCTAGTCTCTTCCATTCTTTCCTTTGAGGAGGCCTCTCTAACCCATGTTTTATAGTTCTTTTGGTCTCCACTCCATTTCCAAGCCCTTAGCTCACACCCAGATTTGAAAAGTAGCCTGCCACGTTAACATGAATGAAACTCATTTCTCTTAACCATGCCTTCTCTTCTCCTGGTTTTCCATTCATAGCAAATGCAGCCTCTGTCCCCATTTGCTAAAGTCAAAACTCTAGGCATCGTCTCTTTCTCTTAACCACAATTTCTAGTTCATCAGTGGATCCTATTGACTCTAAATCCAAAATATACCCTGAATCAGACCACTTTCTCTGCCAGAACCTTACTCCAAGTCCCCACCTTCTCTCACCTGGTTGACTACAATAGCCTCCTAACTAGTCTTCCTGATTCCACTCCTGGACACCTCCACGAGGCAGCCTAGCGATCCTCTTAAAACATCACACAAGTCCTGTCTCTCCTATGCTGAAAACTCTCCAAAGGCTTCCCCTCGTACTTAGGGGAAAAAAAAATCCCAAACCCTGTGTTGCAGACAAGAAGATCTTATGGGATGTGGCCTGTAATTACTTCTCCTACTTAATCTTATATACCCTCCCTATTACTCACTGCCCTTCAGCTCACCAGCACTGATGACTATCACAGTCAAAAACTAATCTAGTAAAGAGCAAGGACAAATCAGAGGGAGCCAAGGCGTCCTCATCCTTTCAGATCTCTGTAAAATCAACTTAAGCCCCATATCCCATGTTCGATGGAAGAGGAATGCCCTAAGATTTCTGTGAAATTACAGGGTCTGCAGATTCTCATGTTCATCCATTCTTGGTGCCAACCTTCTGCTTCCACTGAGTTCTTGATCTCCTTTGGGTCTGTCTTCCCTTGAATGTTCTCCAAGTCATGCAGACTCCTCTCAGCCCTTTTAATTCCTCCCAAAATGTAATCCCACAAGCTCTACGTGTGTCTTAGCCTTTACTGAAGGTTTGAGTCCACGGAGGGCTTTTACGTTACAGAAAGCACACCAAGTAGAGTTGGATGTTAGCTATCCCCATTCTTAAGAATTCTTTATGCCTCCCTGTCCTGGTCCACTCTGTGCTAAGCTCGTTGCTGGACCCTCTTTCACTGCTCAACCCATTGCAGATGCTTATTCATTTCTTACAGAGCACTGAGTTACGTTCGTCGCCTCCTTCCAACCCATCATCATGGCCTCGCTTTGCATTTCATGTGCTTTATCCAGGAAGTTTTCAAGTTTTTGTATTTTCATTTCCTCATTTTTTTATGACTTCTATTTTGCCTTTAATTGTCATTTCTTGCTATTGACATAGTACTTGCCTCCAACATTCATCCCTTACCCTCTAATTTTCTGATTCTAAGCTAATATTGGAAGAAACACCGACTAGGTAAATCAGTTCAAATTTTGCCTGTGACAAATAAGTAAACTCCATATTGGTCTCGGGAATTTCACTGCAGGTACTTGGTGATATCTCTAAAGCCTGCTTCCTTCCCTGGCGC
Organism: Equus asinus; assembly: GCF_041296235.1. NCBI lineage: Eukaryota > Metazoa > Chordata > Mammalia > Perissodactyla > Equidae > Equus > Equus asinus. Next base: position 46,836,812 of record NC_091795.1, on the reverse strand, counting down.
TCGGTAGGTTCCATATCTGCAAATCCCCAAAGTGTTTTTCATGAAACAGCAGTTCTGAAGCACGTTTATATATACTACATAAAAAAGGGGTCTATAGAAAAATAAATTTAGGAAATGCCTGGGGAAGCAAAGTTAAAGGGAGTTTCTTCTTGCAGAATGTCTCAGGGTTATGATATGCTGCTGCATTCACTGCATATCCTTAACAGGGGCATAGATACAGCATCCAGATTCCCAATGGGTCCGATCATCCAAAGATCATATTCTAGTTGGCTCATTTATTAAATACATTCTATATCATTGTGGGAGCCAGCCCATTGATTTGCTAACGTATGAGAGATTGTCATAGGATAATAATACCTCCACGTACCACTTGGGGAGGCAGAATAGCAGAGGAATAAGAGCCTAGATTCTAGCACCAGACTGTCTGAGTTAGATTCTCAACTCCCCATTTGCCAGCTGTGGAATCTTGGGCAAGTTGCTTAACCTATCTGTGTCATCACATCTGTAAAATGAGGCTGTTAATAGTATCTACCTCAATGGAGTTGTTGAGAGGATTAAATCAATTAACATATGTAACAGGTTAGAACATTGCCCGGCACTGAGTAAATGCTTTGCAAGCGTAAGCTAGACATTTTTTTTAAAAATGAGGTACAAATGACATTTAACATTATATTAGTTTCAGGAGTGAAACAGTGATTCGATATTTGTATACACTGCAAAATGATCACCACTATAAGTTTAGTTACCATGCATCACCTTACAAAGTTGCAAATTTTTTTTCTTGTGATGAGAACTTTTAAGATTTACTCTCGTCACTACTTTCAAATATGCAATGCAATATCACTCATTATAATCACTATGTGGAAACAACTGAAGTGTCCATTGATAGATGAATGGATAAAGAAGATGTGACACGTATATACAGTGGAAAACTACTCAGCCATAAAAAAGAATGAAGTCTTGCCCTTTGTGACAATTTGGATGAAGCTTGAGGGTATTATACTAAGTGAAATAAGTCAGAGAAAGATGAATATGGTGTGATTTCACTTATTTGTGGAGTCTAAAAGACAAAACAAAACTCATAGATACAGAGAAGAGATTGGTGGTTGTCAAGGGGAGGAGGATTGGGGTGGGCCAAGTGAGTGACAAGGGTCAAGAGGTAAGCCATAATTTTATAATGGTTATTGTTCCAAAGCACAAGCCCAACTTCTTAGAAAAAATCATCATGATTGATCATCCCATTTCATTTCCAGTGGAGATGGTGCAAGGTCTCATCCAACCAAACCAGCCATAAGGAAGTGGATCAAGAGAAGTGAGGATTGATTTCAGTTCTTCTCATTTGACCCTCTCCCCGCTTCCAGGCTTAGCTCCCAGCTTTCTGTTTCTTTCCTTTTCCCAGTTCCTTCCCTCTATCTCTCCCCATCCTCTCACTGCTCTTCTGTGTAGTCCCACCTCCATCTTTACTCTAGATCATGCTGGAACAAAGTCCTTCCCAGGAGCCTCATGACAGCCCTGCATCTTCAGTTTTCCTTCTAAGATTCTTCCCAACTTCCTCCCCTTAACTGACCCCTGACTGCACCAGTTCCTGGGCAAACCTTTCCGGGGGGAAAAGCTGTCTTTCCTCCTTCTTCAGGCCAATAGGCAGCAGGCAGGGGTTGGCATGCACTTAAATTCCCATTGCCACTTCCAGACCCTTTGAACTTTCACTGTCCCTCACAAACTTCCTTCTAGAAGGTCCACATGATCTATTTATAATTCCTCCCCAATTTTATCTATCATTTTCTACACTTGCTATTCATTCATTCATTCAGTGGACGTTCATTAAATATCTACTACATGCCAGGTGCGTAGATTTCAACAGCAGGTGTGCAGCCCTCCTTCCTAGCCCATCGCCTGTTTTCATCCCCGGGACTTCAGCGTCCCAGTGTAAGCTCTGGAAGTGCCTCACTGACTCTGCTCCTTCAGTCATTTCTCTATTTTGGAAATGGGCAGGCCATAATGACTCTCATCAACCCTCAAAAATGTTCCAAAGGACTGAAGCAACAACCATCTTCCCTTTCTTCTTCCTCTCTCTCCCAACTACTGCACCTGCACTTCAGTCTCATCTTTACCCTCACCTCGTCTTTACTCTTTCTGTCTTCTTCCTCAGCCTGGACCCAGCGGTCAATGCTTCTCTCTCTTACTTACATGTTCACCTTTACTTCTGCTACTTTACCTTGCACCTAAAGCAAGTTCTTCCGTTTGGTAGGTACAGTCATCCCTCAGTATCTTCAGGGGATTGGTTCTATGGTCCCCTTGCAGATACCAAAATCCACAGATGTTCAAGTCCCTTATATAAAACGGCATAATATTTGCATATAACCTACACACATCCTCCCCTATACTTTAAATCATCTCTAGATTACTTACAATACCTAATACAATGTAAATACTATGCAAGTAGTTATACTGTATTGTTCAGGGAAAAATGACAAGAAGAGAAAGTCTATAGGTGTTCAGTACGCACGCAACTGTTGTGGACCTTTCAATCTAGGGTTGTTTGAATCTGCGGATGCAGAACTTGGCTATGGAGGGCTGGATGTACTCAGTAAGTATTTGTTTAATTGAACTGAATTGAATGGAGTTGGAAAAAGAAATCTAATAATAGACACAGCAAGTGGAATACCAATTATAAAACACAGCATCTAACAGTCCTTCTTTGTTGTGTTACACAGCCTATGCCTAGAGTACTTTATTTTGCCCATTTTTTAGTTCCACATTTTAAGAGATGGATTGATCAATTCTGGAGTGAGTAGAAGTCTATTTTAAATACTTCATATTAGTTTCACTTTCCTTCTCTCTCTCTCTCTCTACTCTCTCTCCTACAAATAAGAACCAGAAACTTCTTTATGCTGTTTTTTTTCACTTAACACTGCATCAAAGCATTCTACTAAGTCATTAGATATTCTTTGACAGTATGATTTTAACGATCACATGGAGTTCTAGCATAGAGCTATACACAAAATTATTTTGCCAATTTCCATAAAAAAATCATACAGATTATTTCTAATTTTTCAGTGAACACACTTATGCAAAATGTGGGATGAGAGGTTCTAACCATTTGATCATTTATATAGAATATCATATACAAACACTAGGTGAGAGAGTATGAATATTTTTATGGTTATTGATCCATATGGAAAAATACTCTCCAGAACTCCAAGAAGCAGCATGTAAGAATGACTGTTTCACCACGTCTTTGTCAACACTGGTTATTGTCTTTTTTTTAAATTGTTAATTTGATTCACCCAAAGCAGCATATCTCATAGGATATTTTTAAAGTAACACCTTTGTTGAGATAAAATTCATGAGCCAAAAAGTTCACTCTTTTAAACTATAATTAAGGAGTTTTTAGTGTATTCACAGAGTTGTACAACCATCACCCCTGTATAATTTCATCACCTCCTAAAATAAATTCTGTACACATTGAGTCACTTCTCATATCCTTTTCTTTCTAGCCCCTGGCAACCACTAAACTACATTCTATCTCCACAGATTTTCCCATTTGGGAAATTTCGTATAAGCAGAATCATACAATATTTATCCTTTGGTGTCTGGCTTCTTTCACTTAGTATACTTTCAAGGCTCATTCATGCTGTTGTGTGTATCAGTACTTCATTTATTTTTATATGGCTGTGTAATATTTCATTGTATGGACATACCACATTTTATTGTCTGTTCATCATTGGGTTGGCATTTGAGTTGTTTGCGTTTTTGGTTATTATGAATAATGCTACTATGAACATTTTGTGCAAGATTTTATGTGGGCATATGTTTTCAACGATCTTGCATATATACTCAAGAGTGGAATTGCCAGGTCATATGGTAACTCTATGTTTAACTCTTTGAGAAACTGCCAAAGTGTTTCCCAAAGTGAATGCACCATTTTACATTCTCACCAACGATGTTCCAATTTATCCACATCCTCATCAATACTTGTTATTGTGTTTCTTTATATGATATTATATTTTTTACTTTATAGCCATCCTAGTGGATGTGAACTGGTATCTCATTGTGATTTTTATTTGCATTTCCCTAATGAAACATGTTGAACATGTGTTTATTGGCCATTTGTATATATTCTTTGAGAAAGATATATTCAAATTCTCAGCCATTTTTAAATGGGTTATTTATTTTTACTGTTGAGTTGTATAAATCCTTTAAAAATTCTTGATACAAATCTGATCAGACATCTGAGTTGTAAATATTTTTTCCCATTCTGTAGATCGTCTTGTCACTTTATGATAATGTCCTTTAAAGCACAAAAATTTTAAGCTTTGATGAAGTCCAGTTTATCTGTGTTTTTCTCTTGTGTGCCTGTGCTTTTGCTGTCATATGTAAAAAATTATTTCCTGGGGCCGACTCCGTGGTGTAGCGGTTAAGTTTGCAGGTTCCGCTTCTCGGCTGCCCAGGGTTTGCCAGTTCGGATCCCGGGTGCGGACATAGCACGGCTTGGCAAAAGCCATGCAGTAGTAGGCATCCCACGTACAAAGTAGAGGAAAATGGGCACAGATGTTAGCTCAGGGCCAGTCTTCCTCAGCAAAAAAGAGGAAGATTGGCAGTAGTTAGTGCAGGGCTAATCTTCCTCACAAAAAACTAAATTAAAAAAATACAAATAAAAAATTATTTCCTAATCCAACGTCATGAAATTGTATGTCTTTGTTTTCTTCTAAGAGTCTTACAGTTTTATGTCTTACATTTAGGTCTGTGAATTATTTTTTAGGAAACTTTTTTTAAGTTCTCATCGAAATATGGTATACATACAGAAAACGCACACAAGTATTCAAGTTGCTAAATTTTCGCAAACTGAACATTCCTATGTAACTAGCACCCAAATCAAGAAACATAACATTGCCAGTACCCCAGAATTTTCTCTTCTCATGGTCATTGCCCCCACCCCCATGCACACATACTTTTCAAGGGTACCCTGCCTTCTAAAAGCATAGCTTAACCTTCCATATTTTTGCACTCTATATGAATGCAATCATGCTGTATATTCTCATTACTGCCAATTTTCTTTAGCTTGACCTTATGTTTATGGGATTTATCCACATTGTTGTATCTAGTCATGAGTTATTCATTTTCTTTGCAGTATAGTATACAATTTTGTGATTACACCACAAATTAATTTATCCATTCTACTGTAGATGGACATTTGGATAGTTCCCAATTCGGGGCTATTATGAATAAGGACATTCTAGTTCATGTCTTTTGGTGAATGTAGTATACATTTCTGCTGTGTGTATACATAGGAGTTGAACTTCTGGGTCGTAAGGTATGGTCTATTCAGCTTTAGTAGATGCTGCTAGTGAACAGTTTTCAAACGAGGTTGTACCAGTTGATTTTTTTCTTTTAAAGATTGGCATCTGAGCTAACTACAGTTGCCAATCTTTTTTTCTTCTTCTTCTCCCCAAAGCCCCACAGTACATAGTTGTATATTCTACTTGTGAGTGTCTCTGGTTGTGCTATGTGGGACTCCGCCTCAGCATGGCCTGATGAGCGGTACCAGGTCGGTGCCCAGGATCCGAACCTGTGAAACCCTGGGCCGCCCGAAGCCGAGCGTGTGATCTTAACCACTTGGCCCCTGGGCCGGCCCCCTCATTGTTATTTTATGACTATCAGGGTGAGAGATGGCGGCAGCTAAGTTAGCGTTGTAGCAGTGCAGATGGGGAGAAGAGGGTCACAGTGCAGGCAGAGTCAATGGGATTTACTGATGGGAGTGTGAGAAAAGAGAGAAAGAATTACTCATAGGTCTTTGATCTGAGTAACTGTGTGACTGGTGGTGCCATTTACCGAAACGGAGAAGGAGAAGGGAAGTAAATTTGTTGAAATAGGAATTAATATTTCTTTTTTAGACATGTTAAGGGTTAAATATCTGTTGGATACTAAGTGTGACTGTTTAAGAGGAAATCACAGGAGGACCAGGCTAGACATATACATTTGAGAATCATCAAGATATAGACTGGTATTCAAAGCAGTGAAATTGGATGAGGTCACTCAAAAAGAGAGTGTAGATGGGAAAAAAGAACAACATTTAGTGATGAGGAAGAGAGAAAAAGGAAATTGAAAAACACCAGTCAGTTTAGCATGGTGGGAAAAAAGCCAAGTGAGTGGGAATTTCATAAAGATCAAGTAAATAATTGCGAAGAGTCGAGTGTAAACTATAGAATGAACTTGATAAAACTTACTAACAAATAGTTAATAGGCTACAACTACAAATATGCAATTATAACTATAGTTTATACCAGGTTGGTTCTGTTATTAACTCCCTTTCCTGCTAACCAGGCTATTAATGAAGCATAGGGATCAGAGATCCAGGGCTATTCCACTTCTTTTTTCCCTCATCTGCTTTGCCCAATCCTTTTCAATCCAAGTGAGTTTTACAGTCCAAGTGGGTTCACAGGCAAGGAGTCGCTTGTACCAGAACTGATGTAATACTTGTATAGAGCTCTCCATCCATCCAAGAGCAACCGCTCCCTGTTTGGTCTCTAAAAAAAGAGATGCTGACTTCATCATTTCAAATGTTCTAGCCATCTCCTTCTCTTGTGTTTCTGCTTTGAAACTGAATATAAAGCTTTCAGGGATAACTTGCCACTTGGATTATGATAACTCGGTACATATACACTAATCAGGAGTTGACTTAAGGTTTATCTATATATTGTATTAACTTCAGGAAAATTCCTTTTTGAATGCTTTTTCTTTATATCTTTTAGACAATAACAATGTAGAAAAATCAAAAAGACACACTGGATGGGTGATTCAGGGAAACGGAGACACAACTACAATGAAATGAAATTTATTCCAACAATTTCCCCCATAATCTTTTTTTAATTCAGTGCTTTTTAGTATAATCACATGTACAACCATCATCACTATCTAATTTCAGAACACTTCAGCACCGCAGAAAGAAGCCCTGTAGACATTAGCAGTCACTCTCCCATTTTGTGGGCTGTCTCCTCACTTTCTTGATGGTATCCTTTGAAAGGCAAAAGTTTTCCATTTTGATGAAGTCCAGTTTACCTGTGTTTTTCTCTTGTTGCTTGCTATTTTGCTGTTATATCTAAGAGACCATTGGTTAATCCAAGCTCATGAGGACTTAAGCCTATATTTTCTTTTAAGAGTTTTACAGTTTTAGCTCTTACATTTAGGACTCATAAATTTTTGTTGAAACTGAACATTTTAACTAACATCATGTGGCAACTCTGGAAATGAGATTCCATCACCCAAAGGTTTGTTGTCACTGCAGTCTGTTATTAATGTTTGTTTAGAGACTGATGAACAAATCCTGTAACGTCTGTATTCTGCATGAGCAGCCACGTTCGCATAGTGGTCAACTAATGATTGGACAAAGATTTTTCAAATGCCTTGAAAGAATAAGTCCCCCAGCCATTGTCATGGGGACATGTGCATGTTGAGGCACGTCTTCAGCACTTGGGCAGTTAACAACTCTGCCTTAGCCTTACTCCCTGCTTGTGCAGGGCCTCAAGGTCAGCCAGAGATGAAAGATCGGGACCTTTTCAGGCCGTTCCTGGGCATGCGCCTTCTCATGCATGTGACCCTCTAGATTCCCAGGAACATACTGGAGCTTTTCAAAGCCCTCTATGGACATCTCATCCTCCCGTTCTTTTTTTTAAGATTTTCAGCTTTAAGTTTTTCAAATTGTTTTCTCTAATTGTTATTGCTGTCCCAGGAAGTTGTTGTGTTAAACTATTACTGCTGATAATTTTTGACAAATGTCCCAGGACCAAGCCTGTTCACACTGAGCTGGTTCTGACAGATTTTTAAGGCTACTGTGATCCTGGGGTGGAGTTCTGGAAACGTTGCTTTTGACAATTTTTTTTACATATGCTCTTAAATTTTTATAGTCAATACCATCAGTCTTTTCCAGAATGATTTAATAAACAAAAATTCTTTTACATCTCAAATTCAGATATTTACCATTCTCTTGCATTCAATTTTTAATCAAATTCTCGCTTATTTTGTAGCATTTTTTCAAATAGTTAATCAACTTTCTGAGAGCCCTTTTGAGAAAAAAAATTTCCTTTCCCTACTTATTCAAAATGCCACCTTTCTTAAATATAGTTTTTGGACTCTTTATTTCCTTCCAGAGATCTTTTTGTCAATTTGTGAACTGGTTTAAAAACCATTTTATTATGGTAAAATTAAAATATTTTCACATTGTGCAATGCAAATGCTCCCCTCCATTACTTTCTGTTTTCAAAATTTCTTTGAGGATTTTATCCATCTTTTATTCCATTCCAGATAAATTTTAGACTCTTTTGTCAAATCTCACCTCCAGAATAACATGAGAATCATAATCTGTCCTCTTTTTGTAATTACATTCAACTTACATGTTAATTTAAAGAAACTGAAATTTTGTAACATTGAGTCAGCAAGTATGTAGCTAAACCAATATCACTCTATCTATTCACTTTCCTTTTATGACACTCGGTGAAGTTTTATGGGTTTTTTCCCAAATAGATCCGAGTTACCCTGTAATTTATTCCTAGTTAGTTTATATTTTATTGCTATTATTGTAACCATAATCTTTTTGCTCTATATTTTCTAAGAATTTTTCTATTATAAATGCACTTTATAATATTTTGTATATTTTGCACTTGCTAATTTGTTCCTGGTAGACATTTCTGTAATGCACAAATAATGATGTCTTTTATGCTCCTTTCCAATAAGGACACTCATTCTTTATCACCAATTTCATTTGTCCGAATTTCCAGAACAAATGTGAGCTATCGATGGTGATGTCAAGCCTCCTTCCTTGTTCCTGACTTTTTTAGTAAGAATGCTTTCCTCATTTTACCCTCACAAGTGGCATTGCCTCTTGGTTTCTGTTCGATTTTCCATATTAAATGAATAAAAATTCCCTTTATTCTTAGGAATTTCTGATACTGGAGAATCACTAATGAATGTTCAATTTTAGCTTTTCAAAACCTGTAGGAATTGTCTATTAAATTTTTTCTTCTTTGACCTATTATGTTAGTAGATTGCCTGTATTAAAACGTTTTTAATGTGTTTAACAAACTCTATTTATTCATGGTGAATCATTCATTAATACACTCCTAGATTTGATTTACTAGTGTTTTATTAAGACTCATTACTTCTTGCTGTTCATGGGTGAGATTGATTTGTGGCTTTTTTCAATGCCATTTTTGTCAGGTTTTGATATCAGGAATATGCCTGCCTTGGAAAATCGATTATAATGGTTTTCTTCCTTGTCTTTAGAACGGTTTTTATATAATGGGAATTTTCATTAAAACTGAGAAAAATCACTTGCAGTAATCATCTGGGCTGAAGTCTTTTTCAAAAGCATTTTTAATTTATTCCTTATTTATTGCTCCATTTTGGTTTACAGCTCTTCTTGAGTCAATTTTAGTTATTTGTATTTTCCGGGAATCAGAGGAATCATAAGATGGTCTCACTCCAGGAATAATAACAACAACTTATCCATAAAATTCCCCTTTCTGATGGACTCCAAAACAACATGAATCAATGGAACTCATAAAATATAGATTTAATCAGCTTGAATTCTATGTTGATTAGGATGACAGATTGCTGTGTGACTGTGCAACTTCCACTGTCTCTGAGTCTACGTTTCAAGGCTCTCCCTGGTGGCTCAGTGAAGAATATCTAACAAAAATGATTCTAGAGCACTTCGTAAATGCACTGAGCTAAACAACTACCTCATACTAAATAATGCATGGGCACCAAATGTACAGGACATTTTCTTATCCAGAAGAAATTACTAACCTGACAAACCAGCAAACACAGGTATGAAGTATGAGGTAAGGAAAGCAAAACACAGACAGTGAACACTTGCCCTGGTTTAGCTCACACCCTTGCTCGAGTCCCAACCTTCCTAGAGATTCACTCAAATGAAATATTAAAGGTTCTATTGAATTTCTGACAAGTACAAATTCTCCATGCCCAAGTACGGCTCTAGGCAACAGGGAAGCAAATAACAACAATAAACTGTGTTTTCCCACATAGCCTAGAATGTTCTTTAGAGAGGGGCAGAAAAAAACCTCTCTCTGTTGCTTGAGTTGGCCAGGAAGTCACTTCAAGTTTCACACACTCACTCATGTGAGCAGCATGCTTTGCTCAAACCCTTGTCCTTTCTCCCTACTTTTCAACTTCAGCTTTTAGAAGGTCCAGGCCCTTTAGTCTCTGTTTCAGTCAAGATATCAAACTCTCTTGTCTGTCTCCGCTCTTTTTGAATAAATGTGGAGGACAAATATGAGGTTGTGGACACTCAAGCGAACGAGGAGTGGAGATACTGAGATTCCAGCCTTGGGTCCCCAGTAACCAGCTGGGACGTGTGCTTTACACACCATGAGCCTCAGTTGCCACATTTTTAAAACTGAAGGGGTTGTTCCTTACCAGGTAAATTTTGAAGTCCTTCCCAGGTGTGTAATCTTTGATGCAAGAAAGAAAGTGCTGCTCCAGTTTCGCAGGGGGGAGTCTACCAGGCACAGAGGCCACCATCTGGAGCCCCGGTCCAAGGTCCTGAGGGAAGCCACCCTCCAAGTGTGATTATTCAACAGCCTTGACTTCGCCTGACCCTTCTCTTTGGGTTAAATCAACTCTAAAAGTCATCCACCTGAGTTTACCAACGAGCACAAACTTGTAAGTTTTGCATTTAAGTATTCAGGTAAACTGCCTGGAAGCATTTCTTCCTCTTTAGGAGGCTTGTTTGCTCTGAAAAGCCCAAGGGTTAACAAAAGGTGAGTGCGTGTTTGACAGATATAGGCGGGCTCCTGAGGGCACAGGTGGAAGATAGGGAGGGTGGGAGAGAAAACAATGCCTGCTTCTCACCCCCACCCACTCCGTGTGACCCAGGATGGAGTTCATTTTGGGGGAAAGGAGCCTTTGCCAAACCTCTCTGTAGTCAGAGAGTAAAAGACAAGCAGGTGTGCTCTCTCCAGCCTCCAGGGCAGCAAAAGGAGAGGGCTCTCAGAAGCAGGCTTCTCCAGAATGCCCTCCAGAACCACGCTAGGCCAAGAACCAGGAGTTTCCAAAATATTTTTTTCTGCAGTTGCAATCAATTATCTCTTTCGATGGGAACTCAACAGTTAAAAACTCCCAATTGGACAAGAAGGGAGACTATTTGGGAGGTAACATTCATGTATTCACTCATTCCTTCAAGTGTTTATTGAAGGCCTACTGTATACCAGGCACTGTTCTAGGTACTGGGAACACAGAGGCAAGCAAGACAGACAATGTTTACATCACGATAGTCCCTAAATTATGATAAACAAACAAAAGTGACTTCAGATCCTCTTATATGCTACACTGGAAGTAAAATCAAAAGATAATATGGTAGAGAGTAGAGTGCAGTCAGAAGGGAGACAAATTAAGTGGAGTGATAGCTCAGAGAAGGCTTCTTCATAACAACAGCTACAATTTTTGGAACACTCATTATATGCCAATCAGGTCACATTTGTTATTTCATTTCATGTTTGCAACAGCCTCATGAAGTAAGGACTGTGGTCTCCATTTACAGATCAAAAGTTGAGGTCCAAGGTCCACAGCTAGCAGGCAGCAGAGCCAGGATTCCAACCCAGAAGTGTCTAATTCCAAATCCCCGTGCTCCTGACTCCCGCATTAACCCGCCCTATCAAGGAAGCTGCCTGCTGCACCAGAGCAGCGGTCCTCAGCCTGCCTGCACGTGAGAATCACCTGGGGGTGGGAGTGGGAGCTAGAAGATGCTGATGTGTGGACCAAAACCCAAGCAATTCTTATTCATTGGTCTGGAAAACAGTCTGGACGTTTCGCTATCTAAAGGCTGCCCAGGGGAGCTAAATTGAGAACCTAGAGGAAGTTCCTGAGGGTGGAGGATCAGCCTATGTGATGGTACAGCCTGGGGCACCAGCCAGTCCATCATATTACTCCAAGAAAGTACTCCATCTTCTATTTCTGCTCTCCTCTCAGGCCTGCCAGGTATCGGCGCAAGGCTACGGGGCTGGGTGGCCATACTGCCCATCAATCAGCTGCTGAACACTCTCTATTAGTTAGGCAAGGATGCTCATCCCCACTGTATAGCCAAGAATATCCAGGTCCACATGGTTTTCCCAAGGTCCTACTGCTCCACTGTACATAGCACGACTGGGCTGTAAATCCAGACCTATCTTCCCATGCTCTTAACCACTAGCCTCACCTCCTCCCCTTTAGTTCAGTAGCCTGGTTTAAACTCAAAGTTTATGAAGATCTAAAGAAAAGACAGTTGGAATACAACCTGAATCACTTGCAATAAGGTGCCCACAAAACAAGTCCCTTGGCACGCCTGTAACCGCTCTGCTTACCTTTTCCCAGAGGGGAATCTCAGCCTTTCACTTTCCCCCAAAAGCTGCCTGCTGTACCACGGGATTTCTCTATATGCCTACAGATTTGTAAGGCATCGTTTTCCTCCAACTTTTATCTCAAAAACCACTTCTCCTTCCAAACCCACATTTGCCTGTAGAGAATAACCGCTTCGAACCTGTAATTCTCTGTGACTCCCCCTCATTCAGATGACAAATAAATATTAATGTTACAGAAGATGAAGCTCTGAGCTCCCATTGCATGTGACGTGGCATTTTGCAGTTTATGAAGTGTTTTTCATCATTGTTCCATCTGATGTCTCCAAAATACTAGGAGTAAGCAGAGCTGAGGTTATGATCCGTGTTTTACAGAGAAGGGAACTGAGGTTCATAAAGGCCAAGTAATTGATGGAGTCAAGTTCCAGCCCAAGTTTTCTATCCCAAGACCAGCTACCTGTTCCCTATGTAAAAAAGCATGAGCACCACTTTAGCGGAGGGGTTCAGGTTCTGCTAATTAGAACAAAAACCAAAAATTTCAGCGGCACTTGACAGTTTTCAAAGTACTTCCACCATCATTACTTCACTTTATTCTCATGGAAATACTGGGAGCCAGGCTGAAGGATTGTCTGCATTTTATAACAAGGGCCCTAAGGCCTGGGGTGGTAAAGTCATTTGTCCACAGGTCACCCTCTGAGGAAGTCACAGAGACGGGATTTGGTCTTCTGTCTACAGCCCCTCTGCTACTCCTTCTAAACTAAAGATTCACAATGCAAATTATTTAAGGTAGTTTCTACCCCTATGCTCATATACTATTTAACTAAAACAATAAAAAGAGACAAGTTTGAATTTCTTGCCCTACACATAAAGTAAATAGGTTACTGTGGTAGTTTATATCATTGCCCAGCAAATAAACACTTCCTCCTATCTCCTCTACCTCCATTCCCCACTCTGTGACTGATTTGGCCTCATGATGGGTGGAGTTACATCCATGCAATTTTGGGCTTGGCGATGTTGTTTCCTTGGCCAATGGGATGTTAATAGGTGCAACCCCAAGCGCAGACATGAAATATGCTTACAGAGTTGGACTGCTCTTGGTGTGCCTTGGCCAACCACTGGACCAAAGCAGATTAGAAGCATGTGGAACAGACCTAGACCCAATCAGGAGCTTGACACCAAGCCCAGCTAAAGCAAGCATAAATCAGATCAACGCAAGCTCATCCACAGATGCATAAAGGAGAATAAATGCTAATTGTTGGGTGTCTGTGACTCATGTGGTTACCTTGACTAAATAGTTCTTTCTACTGAAGGCTATTTAATTATAGTGCTAGAAACATGGTAAATATTGATAGATTTAAAATAGTCTTTACCATGACAGAGCCCATGAACAATCATCATAATTTCTGGGTTTTCCTCAGTCTGTGCAACTTCTAAAAGAGAAAAGATTCTCTTTCCACAGGGAGCAGCATTGCATGCGCTTTGAACCTTACCGGCCACAGCATCAAGCCTGATTACTCCTTCAGAGAAACAAGAATCAGGAAAAAATACCCCAACTTCAAATTCACCCCAATCTGAGGGGCAAACTCCCCTTGGCTTTAAGGGAAACCAGATGGGATTCGGGGGTGCGGGCAGGTTGTTCAACATGTAATATGGTGTAATATGGTTCTGTGAGTCTTGGCCCCCCCTTTTTCTAGGTCCTTCACTTTTAAGAATTATTGAGTAATCCTTCATTACGAGGCTGTCTAAAGTTGAAAAAAACTTTCTAGGATTCCAAATCCCACAGAGAAAGACCCAAGCCACATGGCCTTTGTCCACATGAGGAGGAGAGGATTGCTGTGGCTTACACGGGCGTTCCCAACCAAGCCCAGTCATTCAAGCTTCACCTGATTGGCCCCTAGGACTTGGCCCTCTGTCGTTTTCCAAAGGTAGAAAAACCCAGACAAGAATACAGTCAGAAACACAGGCTACTTTGCAGCCTCAAGTTGGAATTATCCAAGAAGGGAGTTGACCCAATAACACCTTGAAGGCTCTCCCCTCCTGTTTTCCAAAACACTGAAGAGAGGCAGAGAGCTGAGTGTTCTCCTGGAAGCCTAAACCTATGGCTTGGATGAGGAGGTACACGCTCTATACAAAAAAGGGACAATTTAAATTGAGTTGGGGATTATTAAATTAATTGCCTAAGTATAATTATAGTAAACCCTATAATTAATTGCATTAAGCTGCATAGCACAATGAAAATTTACTAGAGGATAGCAGGCGTTTAAGTCACTCTCTGTCAGGTGATGAAATGGAAACCCCAATGCCCTGGGAGGCAACATGAAAAGAAAGATCAGTGAGAGAGGGATATCTTTTGTTTTCTTGGTTATGCCCCCAAATATTGACAGCTCAGTTAGGACTTCACAGCGCTCTTGCCTCCCTTTCCTAATAATAGTAACCACTAAATATGTACTGAGCCCTTCTGTGTCAGACACTACTAAGCGCTCTATGTGTATTGTATCACTAATTTCCCATGACAAAACTGTGAGATGGTGTTATTATTATTGTTGTTGTTATCCCATTTTACAGAAAAGAAAACTGAGGTCTACAGAGATTAAGTCATTTCTCTCTGGTCAGACAATAACTAAAATAGTCTGAGTCCAAATTGTGCCTTCCGTTCGTGGCTTTACCCCACACACTGGAGTCTGCAGCTAGGAAGGAGGGGTGAAAGGCTGAAAAAGCCAAGAGAAAGCAGATAGGTGGACTCTGGGAATTGAGGACTGTCCTCTGTGTCCTCTTTGACTGACAAAAATGCCCACCAGTTCCTGGAGAGGAAAGGGAAAATAACAGTTGTTAGGTAGCCTCTGTGGACTGGGCACTTTCTTATAGGTTATCCCATCTCATTCTCATTTCAACCCAGTGAAGTAGGTATAATTAACCTCATTTTACAGATGAAGGAGTGAAGGCACAAAGATGTTAAATGCCTAGTCCAGGTGACATGGAGGGAAAGGGCAGGGCTGGAGTTTGAAGTCTGTTCTCTCTGTGTCCTTGTCCTTCTCCTACAGCAGTGGGACTCTAGTAGGAAATCAACATAGATACCAATAGTTACCACACACTGAGTAGGCTATTAAGAGGGGAAAGGTTCTAACAAAGGGAAAAATGTTCATTATGCCTAAGGCTTTTGTGTCAAAAACCCTGCCTTATCCCTTACCTTGAACCAACACTATGTAAGTCTCTGAGAGAACCAATGTCCGTTTGTCTCTGCATGCACCATCCGTGTCCAGGCACTGAGGGAGGCATTGGGGGCAATGGGCTGCAGCCCCTGCCTTGAAGGAAGCCCTCTCCTGTGTGCGGTGGGAAGAGGACCAGTAGGCTCACATACAATGAACCTGGGAAGCACCAGGCCTGGGGCAGGAGTGGTTCACAAGGCTGTGGGGACACAGAGGAAGGAGGGTCTCTGGCCAGGAGGGGCTTCCCCTGGCAGGTGAGAGAGCTGGCTTTGGAGCTGATTTTTGAAAAACTGCTCCAGCTCTAATATATGTGCTACAAGAATGATCCACAGGGCACAGAAAGGGGAGGAGTGTCTTCCCAAAAGTGGGAAAGGTATCGGGAAGGTACCCAGGGAGGGGGAAAAAACGTCAATGGGAAATCACGATTAGGGGTGTGGAACCTGCAAGTGAAAAGCAGCAGCTGACATTTTTAAACTAGGGAATGGCATGACTGGATGTGTGTCTAGAGAGCTCTTCTGGCTGTAGCAGTGTGTCTGATTGGAAGAAGGAAGCCAGGGAGGCAGGGACAAGCCCAGGTGGAGGATAATGAGGGGCCTGCCTGACCTAGGCCAGGCCTTGTGGAAAGAGCCAGTCTCTCCAGCTGCATTTCTTCACCTGGCTGCGCGTCCAGATCCCTCAGAGCTTCATCAAAACATGGATGTGCGGCCCCGCCCTAGACGTACTGAATCACAGTCTCCAGGGAGGGGCCCAGCAAGTTTGTTTCAGAAGCGCCCAGGTGACTCTGACATTTCTCATGATAGTAAAGAGGACGAATCTACAAGACACAGTGGAGTAGATCAGTATGCAAGAAGGGCTGGGGGCAAAGGAGGAGGAGAAGACAAAAATGATGTTAAGGTTTCTGACTGGGCCTCCTGAGGGAACAGCTGGGATGTTTGGTGAACCAGCACTCACTACAGGAGGAAAAAGGACAAATCCGGCAGTGGATGGGAAATTCACCACTTCCTGGACATCCAGAGACATGCACGCTCAGTAGACAGAGAGAAGTGAGGGTCGGTCAGAGCTAGAAACAAAAATCTGCTTGAAACCATGGACTAGGGGGTATTGGAAAAGATTGCCCAGCAGAGTGTGTTGAGCCAGACCTGGGAGGTAACCCAAGATTTACCAGGTAACAAAAGAGGAAAAAGAGTGATGAGAGAAGCTGGGGAGGATCTAGCCAGGGGAATGTGGGAGAAATCAACGGGGAGAAGGCTCCAGAAGGGTAGGCTCCACAGAGTCTAGAATGTCACAGAGGTCAAGGGTCAGGACCAAGCAGAGGCTTTGGAGTTGTCTGTGAGGAAGCATGAGTGGAGCAGCTGTGTGTCAAAGCCAGCTGCCCTGGTTACAGAGCGCACGGGAGGTGAAGGAGAGAAGGAAGCCTTTCACCCTCTCGTCTCAAGTCTCAGTGTTGATGGCACCGATTTCAGAGCTGGTGACAAAACAGGAAGGATGTGTGTGAATTTAGGAGTATTTACTCCTGCCTTGGAGGGTTGGAAGGGGGCTTGTGAGGCACGTGGATGCCCTTATGTAAGGGAATACCTTCCAGAGCTCATCCAGCCAGATGACCAAGCAGCAGAGATAAAACGCATCAGAACTGCAGGAGAGGAAGAAGAAGGGACAACACAAGAGACAAAAGTTTGGCAAGAACAAAAGACTCCAACTGTTTTGATTTTGTTAATATCTGGAATGGTAAGAGTGTTATCTCGAACTCACCGCGATCAGGAAACATTAAGTTTACAAGGTTGACTTAACAGTTCTCATAGGAATCCATGCAAGATGTCAACCTGCTGTGTGCACCATTGTCTTTAAATGCTTTCCTATCATTTTCTGATAAATGTTAAAAGCAGCTTGTGTCTCTCAGGAAGACCAACTGCTCCTGTTGGGACTAATTTCAGGGTCCTTGTGTGTGACAAAGAGGGTGCTACTAGAGGATAAGGAGATGGGCTTAACGAATCACAAAGTTACATCGTTTATCGAGTAAAAAGACTACGACATTTCAGAGTCAATCCATGGAAAATGAATGCACTCTGTTTCAATGAATCAGGCACTGAGAAGATTTCCTTAGAAACCAAGTCCATATTTTCTGTAAAAAAGAAAGAGAGAGAAAGTACATGAGTGAGAGAGAGAAAGGCTCTGGGATTCAAGTGCACAGTGAATTAACATCTTGTGGTAAAAATGCTGCCTGAGAAATTAAAATGATATTTGAAACATAAATCCCGCGTGCTAACAACTCTCGTTATAAGCACCCGCCAGAGTCAACAGACAGAGTTTGTTTGCTAGGAGGTTGTTTCTCGAGGCCAATTCTTGAGTTCTCAAAATACATCTGTGCAATGCAGGGGGAAAAGCCACAGCAATAGAAGCCATCAGTGGTTAGGTGTGTTATAAATACATTATTACTTCATTGTAATGGCACACGGGCCTTGGCTAGACTGCGGAATGACCTCACCAGCTGTCAGCCCTTGAGTTACTCTCCTTGAATGAGCATTCAAGATACAGCAGTGACTCCGAGGCACCGCAGTGTAAACACAGAGGTAATCGTAAGAGAGGAACCAGGCACAAATTCATCAACATCCCACGAAGAAGCGGGGAGCCTTGGCCAAAACCAGAAAGACTGAGGGATTCTTCTGTCACACAAAACCACCGTTCAAGCCAGACCTGAAGAACATTTTTCATGGAACCTCTGAGCCAGCTATCCCCTGGGCTTTCTCACTCTGTCTTCCCTCTCAGAAAAGAGGCGTCATGGCCCAAAAGAAGCAAGTCTCCTTCCAAGGAATCAATTCCCGTAGTGGAAACTCGGAAATGCCGGCTGGGGCTGGGTGGCAAGGGTCTGAAAGCAGCTGGGCTCCTGGCAAAGCTTCCCTGCACACACAGAAAACCAAGAACTTTATTTAGGGGTAGGCTTCCCTCTGCAAGGCAAAGGAAAACACTTTGAAGATAAGACGACTGCCCGCAACTAAATGGAAAATGATGGGTGGCCAAGAAGTGTCAGGAACCATGGAAAAAAATGTGAAAAAAGAGAAGGAGCACTTGGAGGTGGGCTGTCCTCACCAAGCTCAAGTTTCTGATTGAGCCTTGGGCATCCTGAGAGGTGGCTAAAACAGTTTAGATTTTAGCCAGAGACAGCACATGGCACATGCACAGACCTGGGAGTCAGGATGTCTGATGTGGGTTTGGGGTCCTTCCACAGCAGTTTAAGTGTGAACCTCTCCTTCAGTCTCCTTGGCTATTCCTTACTGGAAAAGGTGAAGGAGGGGAGACATTTCTAATGAACTTGGACGTGCGTCAGAAATGACTATTAGAGTAGTTCCATGGATGAGGGCTAGTAATAAAACTTGTAAAATCAGGGGATGGTAAGGGTGGGGAAGGGAGAATTAAAAATGAGATTTTAGTTTCTTAATGCAAAAAGCAAAAGAAGCTTCATCTTCACCTTGTGACTGACAAAAACCCAGAAATTTCATCATATCTTGTGCCCAAGATTCTAAAGGAAACAACTAGATAGTAAGCCCAATGTAGACAGGGAACATGTTGGGGATTTTGATTGTCAGTGTTCCCCAGTGTCCCATGGAGACCTTGACACAAACAGCATACTCAAGTAGTATTTGTTGAATGAACGAGTGACCACAAGAATCATGAGTGCCCCATGTTTTAGGCCACAGACCACACAGCTTAAGGTGTTAAACTCTTCCGGCAGAGCAACCACTGGCAATTTGCCTCCTGTTGGTCTACCTCTAGGTTTAAAGCCTTTTTACAAACTGAGGCATGATGTTTCAAAGATGAGTGTCTTTGCATTGTAATCACTTGAGGGAAAAAAGCAACCATTCAATTAAAACTTTGTACTCAGCATTTGGGAAAATAAATGATAAAAGAAATTTCAGTTTAATAAGTATTTAATTCATTTATTCATCCATTTACTCATTCAAGAAATACTGAACAACCAGGAAACAATTAACAAAATGGCAATAGTAAGTCCATACCTATCAATAATTATTTTAAATATAAAAGGATTAAATTCTCCAGTCAAAAGACATAGAGTGGCCAAATGGGTCAAAAACAAGACCCAACTATATGCGACCTAGAAGAGACTCACTTCAGCTTTAAGGACAGATATAGACTGAAAGTAAAGGAATGGAAAAGATATTTCATTCAAACGGAAATCAAAAGAAACAGAGGTAGCTGTGCTTACATCAGACAAAATAGACTTTAATCCAAAGACTGTAACTAGAGACAAAGAAGGTATTTATAATGATAAAAGGGTCAATTCATCGAGAGGATATAACATTAGTAAATACTTATGCACCCAACATCAGAGCACTTAAATATCTTAGGCAAATACTAACAGATCTGAAGGGAGAAACAGACAATAATACAATAATAGTAGGGGATTCCATATCCTACTTTCAACAATGGATAGATCATCCAGACAGAAAATCAATAAGGAAACACAGGACTTAAACTACTTGTTAGATCAGATGGACCTAACAGACATTTGTAAAACATTCCGTCTAACAGCAGCAGAATACAGGTTTTTCTCAAACACACATGGAACATTCTCCAGCATAGATCATATGTTAGACCACAAAACAAGTCTTAATAAGTTTAAGAAGTCTGAAATCATGTCAAGCATCTTTTCCAACCACAATAATATGAAACTAGAAATAAATTACAAGAAGAAAACTGGAAAATACGCAAATATGTACGGATTAAACAACATGCTCTTGAACAACCAATGGGGCAAGAAAGAAATCAGAAAAGCAATCAAAAAATATCTGAGACAAATGAAAATGGAAACACAACATACCAAAAATTATTGGATGTAGCAAAAGTCATTCTAAGAGGGAAGTTTATACCAATAAATACCTACATTAAGAAAAAAGAAAGATCTTAAGTAAATAACCTAACTTTACACTTCAAAACCTAGGAAAGAAAAAGAAAACAAGAAATAAATGAAATACAGACTAAAAAGAAAATATAAAAGATCACGGAAACTAAAAAACTGGGTTTTTTTGGCAGACAGACAAACCTTTTAGCCAGACTTACCCAGAAAAAATGAGAGAAGACTCAGATAAGATTAGTAATGAAAGAGGAGACATTGCAACCGACACCATACAAACACAAAGGATCATAAGAGGCTACTATGAACAATTAATTATATGTCAACAAATTGAGAACCTAGAAGAAATGGATAAATTCCTAAAACATACACCCAACCAAGACTGAATCATGAAGAAACAGAAAATCTTAACAGACCAATTACTAGTTAGGAGATTGAACCAGTAATCAAAAAACCTCCCAACAAAGAAAAGTTCAGGACCAGATAGCTTCAATGGTGAATTTTAGAAAAGATTTAAAGAGAAAGTAATACCAATCCTTCTTAAACTCTTCCAAAAAATAGAAAAGGAGAGAACACTTCCGAACTCACTTTACAAGGCCAACATCACTCTGCTACCAAAGTCAGACAAGGACACTACAAGAAAAGAAAGTTACAGGCCAATATCCCTGGTTAACATAGATGCAAAAATTCTCAACAAAATGTCAGCAAGTCGAATTCACCGATACATTAAAAGATTCATACACCATGATCAAGTGGGATTTATTCCAGGGATGCAAATGTGGGTCAGCATCTACAAATCAATCAATGAGATACACTACATTAACAAAATGAAGAATAAAAATCATATGATCATCTCAAAAGGTGCAGAAAAAGCATTGGATAAAATTCAATATACTTTCATGATAAAAACTCTCAAGAAACTGGAGCAGAAGTAGCATACCTCAACATAATAAAGGCCATATATGACAAGCCCACAGCTAACATCATACACAACAGTGAAAAACTGAAAGCTTTTCCTCTAAGATCAGGAACAAGACGAGGATGTCAATTCTATTTGACGTAGTACTGGAATTCCTAGCCAGAATAACTAGGCAAGAAAAAGAAATAAAAGGCATCCAAATTGGAAAGGAAGAAGTAAAGCTGTCTCTATTTGCAGGTGACATGCTGCTATATAGAGAAAATACTAGAGAATCCACCCCAAAGCTGTCGGAACTAATGAATAAATTCAGTAAAGTTGCAGAACACGAAATCAGTTGTATTTCTATACACTAACAATGAACTATCAGAGATAGAAATTAAGAAAGCTATCTCAATTACAATAGCATCAAAAAGAATAAAATGCTTGGGAATAAATTTAACCAATCTGAAAATCCTTTTAAAATTCAAAGATCTGTGTGGAAGCATTACCATTATGATTATGATTTTGAATTTAAACAAGAAATTAGTCCTACACATACAAAGATGTTTGTCACTGTTATGAGCAGTCTTAGTCTTGGCAAACATTTATTGCTAAGTATTGTCACTATGGCAGGTCTGGGTTGATGGGCTTTGATGTGGTGCCTTATGGGCTGGAACTGCCAGTTTTCCTGTGAGCCAATATACTTCAACATGGAGAATCCAAAGGCAAATAGTTCCCTTGTCTTCACACAACCAACACAACAGAGGAGGTGCAAGAGGCAGTGGGCTCTGAGACAGCCATGGCTGAGGAAAATGGTGGCAGGCCTCTAAGCCACTTAGCATCACAAATGAAACACAACGGTCAAGGTGCACCTCACAGGCCTAGTACCTCTTGGACAATGTGCTGCCAGGGTTGTCTTGGGTTTCAGAGGAAAACTGGAATCCATTCCTACGTGGCATCAGCCACTGAGGGAAAAGTCCTTCATACAAAAGGATGGTGACTATATCTTGCTGGTTTTAAAAATCTCGGATATTTAAAAAATCCTCCACAGGCCTTTATAAGTAATACAGGAGACTTTATCCTTTAAAATCATATCTGATTTTAAAGCCTATCCTGTGACAGGAATAATGGGACACAGAGAACTGAGGAAAAGAATGGCTTTCCCCACTTCGTAGAACTTACAGCTACTGTCAACAAGATTTCAGATGTTTGCTTAATCTAATATTTATAGAACACTGTGTATGTCTCAAAATAGACATCTGTTATCTAATTTGAACTCTTATAGAAAACTTAATGGAGGTGGTAAGGTAGATGCTATCATCTCCATTCTATGGATGCATTAACTGAGGAGGAGGAAGATTGAATGTAGAGCTATGACGAGAAACAGAATATCCGACTCTTCATTCAGTGTTAAGACACTCCTCCACGGTGCTGGATGGAGTGTGCTGGGCGCACTTGAAAGTCCCACTGCCAAAAGTCTAGCGCTGCGCTGTCCAAAACGGTGTTCACGGGCCACTTGTGGCTATTAAACACTTGAACTGTGGCTAGTCCAAATTAACGTGGTGTAAAATACACACCAGATTTCGAGACTTAGTCCAAAAAAAGAATGTAAAATATCTCAATACCTTATACCGATTATATGTGGAAATGGTAATATCTTAGAGTTATTGGATTAAATAAAATATATTATTAAGATTAATTTTACTTGTTTCTTTTTTACTTTATTGAATGTGGCTACTAGAAAATTTAAAGTCTCAAATATGCCTCACATTACGCTTCTAATGGACAGTGCTCGTCTAGACAGAGTACCCTGTCTCTTCTTTGGGGGATTAAGATTGAACCATCCACTTTTTATTGCACTGCAACTTCCCTTTCAATCGTAGATCTTCCTCTCCCGCGCTCTTCCTGTTCTGACACAGCTGTGTGCAGGAAAGTGATGGCACACGTTTTCACGGATGCCCGTGACCTTGCCTATTGAAAGAAATAAAAAGCAGAGAGCTGTGGCTACATTTTACTTGAAGAAAATAGATGAAAATTATGACAAAAACAGCTCCATTTTACTTCTCTTTCTTTTATTGTCCATATTTGGACAATCCTAGGATTTTCATTTCAGTCCACTACCAGACTGTCTTCAAGAATGTTCTCCCATTTAATTTATTTTTTCCCCTAAACAAGAGTAGGAATCCCTACTGCCTGCCTCTCAGTCATCCTTGACCCTCCCAAGGCAACTTCTTGGAAGACCTCCATCACACAGGCACACAGAATTGAGAACAAGGGGGACCAGTGGATCCTCAGATGTATGTTCAGATGTTAGAGTCGGACTCCCAGCTCTGGCTCGTAACGGGCAGTGGTCTAACACGGTATTTACAGCTGAAGAGAAAAAAATAGAAAGAAAGCAGATTGCTTCCAGAAGCTGTGCATCTGCTGCCCGGTAAGCCTGCTGGTTTGACGCAGTCAGCAAAGTGCATGAAGAACTCTCAAACGTCACAGTGATTTGGTTAATTGGGTAAAGATAAGGGTTTCTGAATAGCAGAGTCAGTTTGCCATATTGGCCTGGCACCCAGGGACGTGTGATGAAAAAACAGCTCGGCTGTCTGGATGCATCTGAATGCTCAGTTATTTCATAAAGCCTGCACTGTGTGTTTGGAATGCACATTTGCTCTTATGAATAACAGTAATTGTTTGGCTTGGCCTGCCTTTGTGTGACCGCCAGCTGGCAATGACTGGAACCGTGACACATGACACTCCAGCTGTGTCCACATGTTTCTGCCTCGCAGTATCCACTTATATAATTTGCTTTTTTGATCAACAGTTGAGCCATTTAAGGGAACTCCTCATATTACACATGCCAGCTACTTCTCTGCAAATACTTCTATTGCAATTTCAAAAGAAGATTTTCGTTATTCCTTGCTGATTATGGTGATGTTGCAACTTCATTAAACATAGTGCAGTAAAAGATACATTCCTAATTGAACTTGAGTATTTTTCCCTTGAATACACATAATTACAAGACAATAGCTTAGCATTTAATCAAATGAACCATTGAAATAGTAACTAATGATGGTCTTACTATGACTGACAGACCTGACCCACTATCTTTAACTTTCCCCCCATTTTATTAGGCTTGCAATATTAGTCGTTGTATGTAATTAAGTTTGTATTGGGGAGCTGATAACTACCTGGCGTGTGGTAAAGGATCTTATCTGCTTGGGTGTTAACATTTCTGTTGTGCTACAATCTATTTTCTTCAGAGAGATTTGGAAGAACCAAGCAGAAATTGAACTTGACCCAAAATATACTTGTATTTTTATTACCTTTTCCTGTGAAACTGAAAACATTCACTTAATCCCTCCTTCCTGATACCGAAGAGTAGGGAACACACGCAGTTCTTTCAGCTCTTGGGAAAATTCTCAGTTATGCAACGATGGTAGCTTATGGCCCAGCCAGTGAAACTAGGCCATTGTTGTTGCCTAAAACTCCTCTTTGACTTCTTCTCTTCCTGCAGCTTAGGCTTCATCAAATTGCTGAGTTGATTAAACATGATGAAACGTCAGAATAGCTGACCAGAGAACCACATGTTGACATTCTTTACAGCCCAGAGAGATAGGTACCTTGCAAAAATGGTTCACACTGGCTGCTAGAGACCTTCTACTTGGAGAAGGGAAGAATTTATTTCATCCATTCTTTTAGTACTTGGACTCTCCTGGCTCGTGTAAGAAGGCAGAACATTAGCAATATTGGAGGAATTAAATACAGTAGCTGTAAAAAAGCTCAATGAGGAGGGGGGGAGTGTGGAAAAGTCAAAGATCTATTAAACTAGCTGTCAGGAGACCTGCATTGTAGCTCAGGATCTGCCACCAACTAGTTGTGTTTCCTTGGGCAAAGAAATATCTTACTTCTTAATGTATCAGATGCCCGATTCTTGAAAAGAAATGAGAGAGAGAGAGAGAGAATGGAAAACCTTTTCTTCCTAATAAATAGGGTCCTTATAAAGATCCAGTAGGGTAATCATCATGAAAGGGCTTAGAAACTATAAAATATTCTATAAATTCAAGATACTACTAACGTATAAAGTATAATGGAATTCAAGATTAGGGGATATGTAAGTCTTATTTAGGAATATACTTCATCCAAAGCTGGGGAAAAGTGAGAAGTGTTAGCTGAGTGGATACTACTTCCTGACGAGCAATTGAGACAGAAAAACAAGTTGGGAGCTGCTTGAAAAAGTTATCCTTATCCTCCACCAACTTACTGTCAACAAATTTGGGAGATGGAAGGAACCAGAAACCTTATAGCCAACCCCTATCATTTTACCAACTAGGAAACTGAGTCACAGCAAAGGGAATTGAATTTCCCAAGGCCACAGCCACATGATGATACAGCAAGGAAACCCAGGTCTTCTGACACACACTGACTCCAGCCTTCACCATCGGACCTTGGGAGAAAGCATTCTGTCAAAAGACACGCAACAAGAATCGAAAGAGTTTCTACGGAAAATCTTTGTGTTGCTGTGGGAAAATAAGAAGAGGTAAACGGATAAAGTGCCAGACATTGGCATATGAGATCACAAGACAATAAAAACCAGGATTAACAACCAGGAACAAAAGCTGGTCACATCTCTGGAGGGCTTTGATAAGAGGCATGCTGGGACTTAGCAACCGGCTGTCAGGGACCAGGAAGAAGTGGTAAAAGACAGGACTGGTGTTGGAAGCTTTTCCCAATCTGAAGAGTTGGTCCCATGGGGGAGTGGCCACCAGCACTAAGAAGTGTAGCAAACAGTCTCCCACCAGGCACTTGCTAACATTCAGGGGGATTTGGAGCTGGAGGACATGGCACGGCAGCAGCAGCATCCAGACAGCAGTGATGCCTGAAGTCAGGAAGCCGACAATGTCATGGTTCTGGGTGGTCCATCTGCTTTGGAATAAGACCCCAGTCGGCAGCTGGAGTTACCAGAAACAGGGTTCAGCTCTTAGGGGAAGAAGCTCGCAAGAACTAGAACTGTCTCTGACATATTTTGGGTACAATAATGAAGAACAAGGTAAGATATCCATCTCTCATCCAAATGAGCTGGGGTTCAGGGCAGACTCTCAACTGAATGGCTGAAGTGCAGATCATGGGACCTGAGCAAGTCCATCTCAGGAGGAAGAAGGCACAGGAAGGCTGGGATTGTCTCTAAGCCCACTTAGGACTCTAGCCTTAGAACTAGAGACTAGTTCCACTGCTGTGATTTGAGTCTCCTGAAGCACTAGCGTCTTCGGTCAGACTGGTTGGCTGAAAGACTAGAAGCTTGAAAGTCTATCGTGATTACTACTGGAATATGAGCAATTCAGGGTGTAACACAACTGCAATCAGTGTTCTCAA
Organism: Equus asinus; assembly: GCF_041296235.1. Classification (NCBI taxonomy): domain Eukaryota; kingdom Metazoa; phylum Chordata; class Mammalia; order Perissodactyla; family Equidae; genus Equus; species Equus asinus. The sequence goes on along the minus strand of NC_091795.1, from coordinate 46,810,130 downwards.
TTATGCAAGGACCGAGTCTTGGATTATTCTCAAGGCTGTAAGTACTATGAGGGCAGAGACTATGTCTATTTGTTTGCCATTTATATGCCAGGCACTCCACGTAAGACCAAATACACAGTAGACATTCAATAAACATTTGTGGAAAAGAACAAATAAATATTCAGACTGCTCCCTTCCTCTACTAGCCATGCCTATATTATTTCTCTGATATTAAGACCTAACCTAATACTGCTGATGGGCACCCTGCCTGCTTTATAGAGCTGCTCAGGTCTGTAGCCACAGCAGACGCAAAACTGTGGTTGCAACAGAGACTCTTAACTGAAGTGACATGAGGTTGGGAGGGGAGACTGTAGGTCTTGCCTTCACCATCTCCTTGTCCCTTTTCTTACTCAAAGGGTTCACAGAGTGAAAAAGAATTCCAGGAGAAGAGTATAAACTTATAAAAAGAAGAGCAGAACACCAAATGCTTGAAGAAGCCAGTATTTTCTCTTTAGTGTTATCAAGAGGGAGGTATCAGGAAAGAAGGAATAGTTCAGATTCAAAGACTTTCCAAAGCGTCAGTGCCTTCTTTAATGTGGCTGAATTTTTTAGGAAGCAAAATGCATTCATTTATTCACATATTCATTTATTAATTCTTTATGCCTCAATTTCTCCATGGTAAAATCAGGATAAAAATAGTAGCTATCTCCTGGGGTTGTTGTGATGATTTAAAAAGCCTATACATACAAAAGATTAAGAAACATTCTTGGCACAGAGTAAGTACTCAATAAAAGTTAGTTATGATCATCATCACCATCATCATTTCCATCATCACCATCATCACCATCTCAGACAAATCACTTGTTCAGAGAAGAACATAACTGAACACTGTGGGCTCCCTGAGGGCAAGTGTGGTGGCAGTTACCACTGTATTTCTGTCAGTATAGAGCTCAGCAGAAAGTGGGCGCTCATGCTCAACAATTGTTTGTTGATTAGCAAATAATATATACATAAAGTCGAGCTGAGCCTTGATGGAGTAAAAAAGGGAAAAAAGGCAGCAGCAATACGGAAAGGCATTCTGAATAAATGGAAATCAGAGTTAGAAAAGATGCAGGATGGGCATGTTTAAGGAGGGCATCCTGTATGTTCCTGAACATTCCTGTAGAGGACTATGATAATACGGAGCCCTGAAGCGTGGTTAGGGGCCAGGAAAGGAGACCTTTGAAAGCCAGGCTGGGATGTTGGACTTTGTTATGAATCAGGGTGTTCACAATTCCTCCCCAAACCAGAGAAATAGTAAACCCTTAACAAATGACAGCCAACCTATATCTTAGAAATTGTACAACAGTTACAATTTAGGTGAACTTCGGTCACTAATTTCAGGATGGGACAAGACATTTGCTTAAAAAATGTTTTGCTTTAAAATTTATTATTATTATTCATTAGAGGAATACAGATCTTTCTCAACTTATGATTGGGTTCCGTCCCAATAAACCCATCCTAAGTTGAAAATATCGTAAGTTGAAAATGCGTTTAATTAACACACCTCCAACTCAGTGAACATCATAGCTTGGCCTAGCCTACCTTAAACGTGCTCAGAACACTTACATTAGCCTGCAGTTGGGCAAAATCATCTAACACAGAGCCTATTTTGTAATAAAGTGTTGAATATCTCACGTAATTTGTCGAACACTGTACTGAAAGTGACAGATAGTTGTGTGGGTATAGAATGGTTGTAAGTCTATCGGTTGTTTACTCTTGCGATCGCGTGACTGACTGGGAGCTGTAGTTCGCTTCCACTGCCCAGCATCATAAGAGAGTATTGTACCAAATATTGCTAACCCAGGAAGAGATCAAAATTCGAAATTTGAAGCGTAGTTTCTACTGAATGTGTATCGTTTTTGCATCATTTTAAAGCCAAAAAATTGTAAGTCAAACCACCGTAAGTTGGGAACCATCTGTAGTATGCAAATATTCTAAAAGATTATAAAAGAGGGGCATCCAGCTATTGCTTGGGATATAGAAAGCTGGAAAGATTGTTGCTCCTGCTATAACAGGGAATATATGGAATACCTTTAAAATTATAACTTTTCTTGAATCCAAGAGAGAGATGAGGTTGCAGGACAAACATCTAAGGAAAGACAAATGCTCCCACACAGAAAGTAGGCTACAAGAACTGACTTACCTAGACAGAGTACAGGAGGAAGACAGGACAATCACACAAGTGCGTAAGAAATATTTAGCTAATATTTTTAAAGAATTGGTGAAGGCTGAGTGTGGGCTACTGTGAGAATGTAGAGTCACCGTGAGCCATAAAATACAAGGGTAATTCACACCCAATCACAGGATCCTCTCCATCAGTTTCACCCAGGAACTTATCCACGTGCTCATGAGAAAGAATGAGGATAGGGCAAGAAACCAAAGAGAGCCTCCATCCTGGTGCAGACCTGGTAGGGGAGAGTAGAATTCACTGTGAGACAGGCACCAGGCACTGCCCAGACCTCTCTCCTCTATGGAAAAAAAAAACCCTTCAACTTTCCTATCATGTAAGAAAGAAACTTTGATCTTCAAAAAGCATTATAGAGTTACGGAAATGGTCAAAATGAAAGTAATTGTGAAATTCATTTTTTTCTAATCAATAAATGCTCCAAAATTAATTGTCTAAAACAAAATGGAAGCAGTGTATAAAAGTATAAAATAGTAGCAATTGTAATCAAAATAGACTTGTCATGGTGAAAGCATGAACACATAGATCAATGCAACAAGATAGAGAATCCAGAAATATATCCACACATATGTGGTCAATTAATTTTTTAACAAGCTGCAAGAGCAGTTGAATGGTAATGTAAGTCCACCACAAATTCTCACCTACGATGATTATAGTAGCACCATACTTAGGCTTATCTTAGTATAACTGCTGAAAACCAAAGCCAACGAGAAAAACTCATACAGCAGCTGGAGGGGAGAAAAACAGACATTATCTTCCAAGGGACAACAGTAAGACAGATGATTGACGAAACAGGAAATATGGAAAATAGAAGATAATAGAATGACACCTTCAATGCGCTCCATGAAAATAACTGAAAATCTAGAATTCTAAATCAACATAAAATATTCTCCAAAAATAAATGCAAGATACTTTTTATCTTGGTTAGGATGTAGAAGGACACAAAAGATTGTTGTGCCAGTAGTAACAATAAGAATAACCCAGATAAAATAAAAATCGTGTTTTATTATTTTAACTAGCTAGCAAAGAAGACTACAAACAAGAAACCCTTGATACACTGAGTTCTAGTGGGAAATTGTTCCTTTATAAGTGAGCAGAAAGCTGTGGAATCTTCCATACCTAAAGTATGACCATTTGGGGACAAGTGAATGGAAGAGCTAGCCCCCCAAAATCAGACAGACCTCGCATGGATTAGGAGAAATCAGACAAATGTTAGAATACCATTAAGTTGACAGGACACACTGGAAACTGGAAAAACCTCAAGTGCAAAAACAAAATTGGTTGACTTGATAAATATTTCCCCTTACCGTGTCCCTGAATTTTTGCCAAGAAGGCAACAATGGAGGGCATTTGGAAGTCTAGTATTGCTCATTTTCACACTAATTGGATTCTGTTGAATCCGAAGGTAAACCAAGTGTATCTTGAACTGCAGCACAAACCCCTCTCAGTTCCAGTAATGAAAAGATCAAAAAGATAGCTACAAAGGAAATTAGGTGTTGAGCTATTTACAGGTGAACTGAATATAATTAAAGCCGCCATTCAGTTTGGTTCCAAGAGAAATCCAAATGATCAGCCCTTTACCCTAACTGCCAAACAGAGGAAAGGGATTTCGCTCTCTAATAAGTAATAAAACAAAACAATAGTATACTTTTATCTTGACTAATCCTTTGTTCACACGTCTGAAATAGAAGTTAAAAGTCTAAAATTTGCAAAAAAGCAAGAAAATATAACCATAATTAAAAGAAAACATAGTCAATAAAAGCAGAACCAGGTATGACACAATTATCAAAATTAGTAGATAAGAACTTTTTAAATACACATATGTTAAAGAATTTACAGGAAAAGGTGGTTACAATGGGTAAAGAGATGAAGTATTTCAGGAAAGCAATAGAAAGGATAAAAATGAAACAAATGGAAGTTTTTCAACTGAAAAATATAATTGCTGGAATAAAAGATCCACTGAATAAGCTTGTAGCAGATTTGACAGTGCAGAATACAGGTGAAGTGAGATTAAAGGCAGGTCGGTAGAAATTATCCAAACTAAAGAAGGGCAGGATAAAGAATTAGAAAAAGGAAGGGATAGAGTGTCAGTAATCTTTGAGAAAACATCAAGCAGTCTAACATACATATATTATAAGACCCATAAGAAGAGGAGAAAAAGAATAAGGAAGAAAAATATATTTGAAGAAATAATTGCCAAAATTTTCCAAATTTAATAAGAAAAAGACTGAAGAATTTCAATGAACCCCAAGCAGGATGAATAAAAACAAACAAATAAAAGTACACCTAGGCACATCATTACCACATAGCTGAATACCAAAGATAAAGAGAAAAGTTGCAAAAGCCAGCCAGAGGAAAAGTATATGCATTACATACTGGAAAACAATGATGAGAAAAAATAGTTGACTTCTCATCAGAAATAACCCAAACCAGAAGATGTCTCCAAAGTACTGAAAAACAAAAACTCTTTAAACCAGAATTATATATCCAGCAAAAATATTCCTCAAAACCAGAAGCAGAATAAAGTCATTGTCAGATTAAGGAAAGCTGGGAGAATTTGTCACCAGAAAACCCAAGAAAGTCCTTGGGCTGAATGAAATACTAAGCGGAGAATCAGCTCTACAGGAAAGGATGGAGAACAGCAGAGACGGGAAAATTGTGGGTGAATAAAAATACATTGTTTTCTTTAAAATTCTTTAAAAGGTAATCATCTAAAGCATAACTAATAATTATAATAATAGTAATAGTAATATTTTATGGAGTTTATAATAGTGTCAAAGCAAAATATAACCAAAAAATGAGAGAAAGGTAAATGGATGTATACTGATACAAAGTTATTATATCATACTTGAAGTAGTATAACATTAATTCAAGGCAAACTGAAAACTTAAGAATGCATATTTAATTCCTAAAGAAATCGTTTTTAAAACTGAAACAAAGATGTATAGCCAAAAGGAGACAGAAAAGGAGGAACAAAGGAATAAGGAACAGATAAAACCAATAGGAAAAAACAGCAAGATGGTAGACGCAACCATAGCAACAATTATAATAAATGTAAATAGAATACACTCTACAATTAATAAGTATAAATTTCTAGACTGGAACAAAAGGAAACCTCAATCATATGCTGTTTGAAAGAAATGCACTTTAAATACAACAATACAGATGTTTTTAAAGTAAAAGGGAGGGAAAGATCTTCATGCAAATCATAGAAAAGCTGGAATGACTATATCAATATCGGAGAAAGTAGATTCAGAAAAAGGAGTATTACCAAAAACAAAGAGGTATACTTAATAATGATAAGTGGGCTAATTCATCAAGAAGCCATAGATAAGTATGCCCCTAATAACAGAGCTTCAAATCATGAAAGTCAAAAATCGACAGAAATTAAGTGACAAATAGATAAATCCATAATTGTAGTTAGGAATTTTTAACACTTTTTTTCAGTACTTGATAGAATAAGTAGAAAAGTAATCTGGAAGGATATAGAAGACCTGTACAATGCGATGAGCCAGTTTAACCTAACTGATATTGATAGAAAACTATAACCGATAATTGCAGGATCCACGTTCTTTCCAAATGTAAATGGAGCCATCAACAGTATAGATCATACACGGAACTAAAAAATAAATCTCAATAAATTTCAAAGAATTAATGTCACAAGAAGTGTGTTCTCTGTAATTAGAGTGTAATTTAAAATGTGTACATTAGAGTGTAAAGTGTAATTAAATTAGATGTAGACAAAAATCAGATATCTAAAATATTCGCACATATTTGGAAATCAATAAACTTACTTCTAGAAAACCGTAGATCAAAGAAAAGATTACAGGAAAAATTATAACATACTTTAACCTGAATAATAATGAAAATAGAATATATTAATATCTGGGGAATACTAAGGGAAAGTCATAGATTTAAATGTTTGTATTAGGAAAAAAAATAACTTTCATCTCAATAACTTAAGCTTCCCACGTAAGAAGAGCAAATAAAACAGGAGATAAGATAAAAGATAAGAAATCAATGACACAGAAAGTAGACAAAGAACAGCAAAAATCAACGTAGCCAAAAATTAGCTCCTTAAATAATCAAAAAAATTGATACATCTCTAGCCAAAAATAAAACAAAATAATAAATAAAATAGAGAAAACATAGATTGCCAATTTCAGGAATGAGAAAAGGAGCATTGTTACAGATCTGAGACACACACACACACACACACAAAACTAGGAAATACTATGAGAAACATTTGCCGATGAATAGAGCCAAGTTAGAGGACATGGCCAAATTCCTTAAAAACATAGTTGATGAAAATTGGCTCAGAATAGCCTTGATTTGCCCCATTTCTGTTAAAGAAATTGCATTTGAAATTAAAAGCCTTCCCACAAAGAAAACACTAAGCCCAAATGGCTTAATCAGTAAATTCCATCAAATGTGTAAATAAATACTACCAAGCTTACTAAACTTTTTCATAAAATGGAGGAAAGAATAATTCCAAATTCACTGTATGAATCCAGCATAAACCTGATACCAACGGATGATGAGAACATTACAAGAAAAAAAAGACACACAGGGTATTATTTCTCAGGAACTTAGGTGCAAAAATATTTTTTAAATATTAGCAAAATGAATTCTGTAATATACAAAGAAGATAATATGTCATGACAAGTGGGGTTTATTCCAGGAACACAAGGTTGGCCTAATATTAAAAAATTAGTCACTGTCATTCATCATATTAATAGCATAAAGAAGAAAAACATGTCAATTTCAACAGCTGTAGAAAGAGTATTTGACAAGGGTCAACATCCATTCATAACAAAACCTCTCAGAAAACAAGGAGTGGAAGGAAATTTCCTCAGTATGATAAAGACTCTGGTATGTGTGTGTGCGTGTGTATTTGGATATATACATACATTTTAAAACCCATAATTAATGGTAAAACATTGAATATGTTTTCCATAAGAGAGAGAACAAGGTAAGAAAGTCTGTTCTCACCACTGCAAATAAACAAGGACATACACTTTTGAAATAATAAATAAAAAATAATATTAAAATTGAGGAGAAAAAAGTAAAATTATCTTTTTCACAGGTTACAAGATTACTTATGAAGAAAATATTTAAAAATTTCCAAAAAAAAACCTACTAGAACAAAGAAGTGAATTTAGCAATGTCACAGCTTATAAGGTTAATATGTGAAAATAGATTGTATTTGTATTTAGTGGCAACAAATATTTAGAAAATGAAATTCAAAGTACAATGCCACAGTCAATCAAATTTTTTAAAACATGTGAAATTATTTAGGGATAAATTTAACAAAGGGAGTGTAAGCCATTACTTTGAAAGCTATAAACATTGCTAAATGCAATTTAAAAAGATCTAAGTACATGGCCTAAAACGAAAAAAACAACAGGAGAATGAACAAATAAATTGTGGGGTACTCATACAAAGGAATACTACACAGCCATGAAAAAGAATAAACTTCTGCCACATGTCACAGAAATAGACATAAGGTTAAACTAAAGAAGCCAGACATTAAAGAGTACATGTGCATATATCTTTTTTATATAAAGTTCAGAAAATGATGATAGGGGCTAGCTCCGTGGCCAAGTGGTGAAGTTCACACGATCCACTTTGGCTGCCCAGGGCTTCACAGTTTTGGATCCTGGGCGCAGACATGTCCCTGCCCGTCAGGCCATGCTGAGGCAATGTCCCACATCGCACAACCAGAGGCACTCACAACTAGAGTATACAGCTATGTACTGGGAGGCTTTGGGGAGAAGAAGAAGAAGAAGGAAAAGCAAAAGAAGACTAGCAACAGATGTTAGCTCAGGGGCCAATCTTAAAAAAAACAATTATGGTGATAGACATCATTAGAGTACCTACCTGTGGGGGTAATGACTGAAATGGAGGCACGAGGGGGGCTTCTGTGTTTGCTGACAATGTTCCGTATCTTGATCTTGATCTTGAACTAGATACTACTGATGTATCTAATTACATCACTATAAAATCTCATGTAACTGTACACTTGAGATTTGTGCTCTTAAGGTATGTGTTATAATTAAACTCAAAATTGTAAAAGAAAATAGCTCTCTAAGGCAATGAGCCAATGCAGAGAACCCACATGGAGAGGCCACGGCCCAGCCCAGGCCCCAACCGACAGACAGTATTGACCACAGACGTGTGAGTGGAGATGCCTCCGGATGATTCCAGACTTCAGCCTTCATGTAGCAAGGGCAAACCGTTACTGTTGTGTCCTTCGTGACCCACAGAAACCGTGAGAGATAATAAAATGATTGTTGTTGTGGGGTGATTGTTTCCCAACAAAAGTACCTGTAGGAACATCACCTGACAGTGCCACTAGCGATGTGTGAAATTGGCTGTTTCACTATACCTATACCTGCACCCAAGGTCACCATCTGCAAAAATCTTTGCCGATTTGATTACTGAAAAATACTGCATTACTTTCCTATGTTTTGGGGCAGCCAAACCTTTTTTCCTCCGTATAAGTTAACTGGCTGTGTTTCTTCTGTGGGACTTTTAATGGTTCCTATCTATTGCCCCTTTACATTTTAAGAACTTCCAAATTGTGCTTCCAAATTTCTAAGGAAGAAGTAAAACTCTTGCTGTTTGCATATAATATGATTCTATACATAGAAAACACTAAAGAATCCACTAGAAAACTATTAGAAATAATCAACAACTGTAGCAAAGTTGCAGGGTACAAAAATCAACATACAAAAATCAGTTGCATTTCTATATGCTAATAACAAACTAGCAGAAAGAGAAATCACGAATACAATCCCATTTACAATCACAGTAAAAAGAATAAAATATCTAGGAATAAATTTAACCAAGGAGGTGAAAGACCTATATACTAAAAACTATGAGACATTATTGAAAGAAGTTGAAGAAGACATGAAGACATGGAAAGATATTCCATGCTCATGGATTGGAAGATCAAACATAGTTAAAATGTCCATATTATCTAAAGCAATCTACAGACTCAATGTGATCCCAATCAGAATCCCAATGACACTCTTCATGGCAATAGAACAAACAATCCTAAAATTTATATGGCACAGCAAAAGACCCCGAATAGCCAAAGCAATCCTGAGAAAAAAAGAACAAAGCTGGAGATATCACAATCCCAGACTTCAAAATATACTACAAAGCTATGGTAATCAAAATAGCATGGTACTGGCAGAAAAACAGACATACAGATCAATAGAATTGAATTGGAAGCCCAGAAATAAGACTACATATCTAAGGATAGCTAATCTTTGACAAAGGAGCCAAGAACATACAACGGAGAAAGGAAAGTCTCTTCAACAGATGGTGTTTGGGAAAAACGGACAGCCACATGCAAAAGAACAAAAGTAGACCACTGTCTTTCACTATACACAAAAATGAACTCAAAATGATTAAAAACTTGAACATAAGACCTGAAACCATAAAGCTCCTCAAAGAACATATATGTAGTACACTCTTTGACATTGGTCCTAGCAGTATCTTTTTGAACACCATGTCTACTCAGGCAAGGGAAACAAAAGAAAAAATAAATGGGACATCAGAATAAAAAATGTCTGCAAGGCAAAGGAAACCATGAACAAAACAAAAAGACAACCCACAAATTGGGAAAAAATATTTGCAATTCGTAAATCCAACAAGGGACTAATTTCCAAAATATGTAAAGAACACATACAACTTAACAACAAACAAACAAACAAACCGACCGAAAAATGGCCAGAGGATATGAACAGACATTTTTCCTAAGAAAATACACAGATGGCCAACAGGCACCTGAAAAGATGTTCAACATCACTAATTATTAGGGAAATGCAAATCAAAACTACAGTGAGATACTACCTCACATCCGTCAGAACAGCTATAATTAACAAGACAAGAAGTAAATGTTGGAGAGGATGTGGAGAAAAGGGAACACCTACATACTGCTGGTGGGAATGCAAACTGGTGCATCCACTATAGAAAACAGTATGGAGATTTCTCAAAAAATTAAAAATAGAAATACCATAGGATCCAGCTATCCCTCTACTGGGTATTTATCCGAAGAAGATGAAATCAACAATTCAAAGAGATTTATGCACCCCTGTGTTCATTGCAGCATTAACCACAGCAGTCAAGACATGGAAGTCTCATCAACAGTGCCAACCAAGTGCCCATCAATGGATGAATGGATAAAGATGATGTGGTATACAATGGAATACTACTCATCCATAAAAAAGACAAAATCATGCCATTTGCAACAAGATGGATGGACCTTGAGGGTATTATGCTAAGCAAAATTAGCCAAAGAAAGATAAACACTAGATGATTTCACTCATATGTGGGAGATAAACAAACACATGAATGAGAACAGATTAGTGGTTATCAGAGGGGAAGGGTGTTGGGGGAGGGTGAAAGGGGTAAAGGGGCACTTATGTATGGTGATGGATAAAAACTAGACTATTGGCGGTGAACATGATTCTGTTTATATAGAAATCGATATATAATAATGTATACCTGAAATTTACACAATGTTATAAGCCAATATGATCTTAATAACATAATTTTAAAAAAGAACTCTGTGCTGTAATTCACGATTTGTATGGATTCCTCATGTAATAAAGATTTTAAAAACCTTGCATTTTTTTCAGATGGGAAAAAGTTAAAGAATCAGACGTGAGTTCTGTATAAGATTCAGAACATTGAGTAGTGGGGGAGCTTGCGTTCTCCTTTACTGATTTACTGAATGGTGTTCAGCCCTTGGCGTGGCCTTGGTTTCCTATAGTAGGAATGTTTCCAAGAGGATACTAAGCTAATTGTTATGATAGGAAGCTCTGTGATCCTTAGGACTGAGAAGAAGATGCTTTGCAAAGTATTTGGGGAACTCAGTGAATGTCTTGAACATAGGGACAACTACTCTGTTGAGACTTTGGCTTAACATTAAAATACTATTCAGCATTTCTCCATATGTTACCATTTAGGGCAGAGGAAATCAAACATATGTGATGGAGGAATCTAGAGCAGAGCTGTTTCTATGATATCTTGGGTTTCATCTTTAGGATTCATGCAAAGTTTGTATTCCATTTTTTTCATGTTTGTATTAACGTGAAAGAAATATTTTTTGCCCAAATCTTTGAGAAAATTAGAAACTAAAGGGAGACATGCCATGCTTATTCTTGGCTTTGGTATCTCGAGCACACTGCCATAGTCACCTGGGGACACTTGTACCCCAGTTTGAAAGCATGGAATGGGTACACCACACATCATAAACAGCACCACAATATACAGACAACTATTTTTTTAATCAGATGTGTTATTGCAGCTTCTAATTTGCATATCCAATAATAGTGAAATTGGACCCTCTTGCTCTTTGTTTATGAAATCTTTGTCCATTTATTCGTTAATTACTTTATTCAATAAGTATTTATTGATTGTCTCCTCTGGACCAGGCACTGTTCTCATTACCCAGATATGTAAATGAACTAATCAGATAAATATCCCTGCCCTTGTGGAGTTTACATTCTGGTGGAGAAAGACAGACAATAAGCAATAAGCATAACAGATAAGCAAATTTTAGGCATATCGGAAACCAAAAAGAAAAGAGAATGATGAGAGAGGGGATCAGGAGTGTGGGATGTGTAGGCACTGTTTGGAGGAATGGCAGACTTCAGGGGCAAGGTGACATTTGAGCAAATACATGAAGGTGCTGAGGGAGTGGATTAGGAGGCAAGTGTGTCTGGAGGAGAACGAGCGAGGAAAAGGAGTAAAATAGGAAACCAAGAGGCAATTTGGGGGCAGATCATATAAATCAATGTAAGGACTTTGACTTTTACTCCGAGTGAAATGGGGAGCTGTTGAGGGCTTTTGAGCAGAAGAGTGACATGATCTGATTTAATGTTTCAAGAAGAACACACCAACTGCTGGGTTAAGAGTAGACTAAAGGGAGAGCCATGGAGGAGCAGGAAAACTGGTTAGGAGAGTATTGAAATATTCCAAGCAAGAAATGATGGTGACATAGAACAAAATGGTGGGAAGGGGTCAGATTCTACGTATATTTTGAAGGTAGAACAAATCCGATTTGCTCACAATTTCGTGTTGGCTTGGAGAGAAAGAGAAAGAGTGAAGTCAAGATGAGCTGAGGTGGGGAAGGCTATAAGTGACACACGTTTTAGTGGTAACATCAGGAATTCAGTCTTGAACATGTTGAGTTTGAGAAGTCTGTTAGACATCCCAGTAGAAATGTTAGGTAGGCAGTTGAGTATGTGTGTCTGGAGTTTAAGAGAGAGGTCTGGACTTAAGATATAATTTGGGGAGTCACCTGCATATGCATAGTGTTTAAAACCATGAGATTGGAAGAAATCCCCACTGGAATGAGTATAGAGAGAGGAGAGGAGCAGAGACTAAACCCCAAGGCACTCCAGCAGTGAAACGTTGGGAATAACAGGAGAAACTAACAGAAAATGAGAAAGAAAAATCAGTGAGATAGAGGGAAAACCAAGAGAGAGTGTTGTATTGGAAGCCAAGTAAAGAAAGGAAGAGAGAGTGACGTCGGCATCAACTGAGTTCTTGAATGAGACCCAACAGCATTGTTTCATCTGTCTAAGAAAATGGACTCCATCCTCTTGCTGCTCTTCCTTTCTTCTCCCCTATCCTGGTGAGGAGCACAGAGGTGAGTAAAACCATCCTAGCAGGATCTGTCTAAAGGTGAGACACCAGTCAGTCCAAGAAAACTTAGTCATGAGAGATAAGCTCCTAGCCTTCAGGATTTACAGAAAAATTTGGGGTTTGTTTCATGGGAAGCAAAAAATAAATTAGTCAAGTATATGGAAAGATCATGCTAGTGTCTTTTTAAGGCTACGCCTACTCTCTTAAGCATTTCTCTCCTGTGTGTGGTGTGGAAAAGAACAGAGGCCCTATAAGGTCTTTCTTGGGGGAACAATGATAGTGAGACTAAGTGGAAGCATGCTCCCATACCAAGTGGATGTCCTTGCTGGTCAGAGATTCCGTGGGGGCTCGTTTACTACAGGCATCTTTCTTCCGCAGTATCAGGGAATAGTATAAACCAAAACCATTTCCACTGCGTTCAAGGAAAATTTCTACGTGACTTTGGATATTACTTGAGAAGGAGACTTATTAGCCAGGTGTGAACTTCGTCCTATTAGAGGGAAAAGCCCTGGAGCTGGAATTGAAAGGTCGAGTCTTCCAGGGAAGCACGAATTGCAGACGCCCTTGCTCAAGTCACTTAGCTTTGATGAGCTCAAGGGAACAGACTGTGGAACAGCAGCGGTGGTGGTGCTAATTTGGAGTACCTTCCCATCCAGTAGGCTGCACAGGTATCCTCGAGCAGTGTGCTCACTTCTGGGCGCCACATAAAATGAGGGACATTTAAGTGCAAGTTTGCATTTTTCTGATTCTCCACCAAAAAAACCAAAAAACTACCACAAACAAAGGGGTACTCCATCCAACTTGAGACAGAGATGTTGACAGGATTTCCTAAATTGTCTTCAAATATTGGGGAGCAACACTGTATAAAAGGGTTAGACCTAACTGGAGCAATGCGTTCTCATAGAGCAAGACAGACCTGGGTTCAAATGCTAGTTTTGCCACCAGTTTTGTGTCTTTTTACCCTAATTTAACCTCTTTGGTCATCCTTTTCCTTATTTTTAAAAACTGGAAGATAATACCCAACTTGAGAGAGGTCATAAGAATTGGAAGTAATGTATGCGATACTTGGCACATAGTCAACCCTTTCCTTGTCGTAGCTAGTATTATTACCCCGCATAACACTCAACGCCTGACCGATGAGTAAGAGCCACAAAGAGCTAGAGTTGAGGTCAAATTTTTTAAAAACTTTAACAATTGAACTATGTTTTAAGTGGAATGACCTGCTTTGCAGGATTCTGAGCGACCCTCATGTTCGGACTAAATGTCTGCAGCTGTCGGAGATGTTGTGAAGCAATCACTGTTACTGCTGGGGTTCAGGGGTGTTTAACTAAACAATTTACGAGGTCTTTTCCAAAAGTAAAAATCTTACCATTCTAGGCTTCAGCCTCTGACATGTGCCTCTTGTATTTCGGATAAATGTTTCTTGGACTTCTATGTGCCACTTACATCCCTAGAAACATCCTCACCCCATTCTAAGGACTGAAGAGACCATAAAGCGTCTTCTAAACTGTAAAGGATCATGTACGTATAAGGGATTGTTTTCTGAATTTAAATTCAGCGGTCCATGTAATCTCTTGCGGTGGGTCTTCGCTCCCTCCTGAAGATCCATATCCCTTCTTTTCAGTTAGAGAGAGAATTGGGAGCCTTCCAAGCACAGATTATCTCAACACTGCTTGTTTTGCATATTTAAAGGATTCAACTCCGTAAACTGAAGAGTTGAAATCAAGGCTGTCTGCTGTACCTGATTCATCCAGAGGCATTTTTCTCTCTTTCTTTCTGCATCATTTAAATGGAAAATCTTTATAGTCCAATTGTACCAGGTGAGTGCCAAGCTATTCTTCAATGCCTCAGATCCCAGTCCTACTCATGAGATGGGTCTGAATGTACAATTTAGATTCCATTGTAAAGAGGAACAAATAGCCCAAATGTGAATAATCAGAAGAGAATTAAATTAGGTGAGTATTAGAGATCCAAGCTTGGGTGAATAGCCACTGATTCTTGTTGGATAATTGAGCAGGCCAGTCACCTAGGAAAAAACTTTGATTCTAGCTATTTGTGTAACTGATGTGTAAGTCAATAGCCAGGGCCATGACTGAGTGGCGTGATAATGTCAGCAGCTAGGCCTGGAGTCGCTCAGCTCTGAAATGACCAAGAACCTGTGGAATCTTGGCTTTGCTTCTCCAACTCCTGTGCCCTTCAAGGTCTTCAGCTCAAAGACAAAGATTGGAAGAGATGAGTTAAAGGCACTTCTGATCTTCAATATATTTTGCCTTCTGATAGTACACGTGGTTATTTCTGCTCAAATTTATGGATTTGACCTGAACTATCACAACTTGTTAATCTAACCTTTTTGTGATAAATCATCATGGAATATGGGCAATTGCCTCAGGCTCCAAACATTGGGGACCTCATACAAGGCAGTAGCTTAGAAACACAGTCCTTAGTAAAAAGGAGAGCTATCTATATGGTGACACCTGAGGCTGCTGTATCTTCAGCCTGAAATCACTGTTGACTTCCTCTGGTCTCCAGGGCAAAGCAGATGGACCAGCTCCCCTGTTCTAATCATATGTACTCATCGTGCACGTGATCTTTATACACTGCAGTTTTGCTCTCAAGTCTGTCTTTCATTTATAAAAATGTCTGCTGGGTGGTAGGTGTGGAGGTGGGGCTCACAGAATATGATTTGCTCTGAGCTCTACATGCCCCAGAGATGGCTCCAACAGTTCTTTCTTTCTGTGTGTCGCTTATTACTTCCTGACATTATATTATATATTTGTTTCTTTGTCTATTGTCTGTCTCACCCACTAGGATGTAAACTCCTTCAAGTTATGGATTTTATGTCTCTCATTCACCAATATACACCCAGGGCCTAGAAATTATGCATAAAACTGTTGCAGATTATAGCATTATAGGATCCAGAACCTTCTGTCTGCTCATTTCCTTTCCTCCATCCTCCAAGGACTCTATGGAATGCTAAAAACTGCTCACAGGTGCTATCTTTTCCTCTCACAGAGGACAAAACCGAAGGTCAGAAATGTTTAGCGTTGTTCTAAGGCCACAAAGCCAGTTAGTGGCAAGGATACCAGGGCTCTGTTTCTGGTGTTCTTTCCACTCTGCCAAACCACCAAGAGGCCTTCACCAGCAGATGAATCCATTCCTCAGGGACTCTTTCTATTTCCTAATGCGTCAAACAGGAAATTAGTTCCTTTTTAACATGCTTGTCCCTGGAGCCCAGCCCCCAGGTCCATTATTTCCAGTCTCATATAAAGATATGGTATCAGGTGCCTTTCCGAGGTCTCCACCCAGAACCATTTATTTCCCAAAGGAGCTGGAGACCAACTGCTCCACTCCTGTTCTCCAGACTGGGACAGAAATTCTCTGTCCTCCGCCATTGTCTCTGGCTCTCTTTGGGCCACCAGGGGACAGGGGATGACAGGGAAGAGCCTGTGGCATCGCTGCTGATGAAGAAATCTCCCAGATTGCAAGGCCAGCTGTTAACGCGAATAACAGTCAACAAGGAGGAATCACAGAAACAGATGCATCAAGCTCCCAGTTATGGCGACTATGAAGGGGGTTCAGTGCCAAGGCCCGCAATTCACCCTTTGCTTTGCTGAGGAAGCCTACAGTCTGAAGACTTAATGGAGATTGACAAGAGTGGAGCGATTTACCTCAGAAAAGTGCCAGAGATCCAAAAAAGACCGCTTAAGAAGAGACGGTCTTCAAGTGGAGGAAGGGAGAGGGAGGAAAGAAAGAGGATTGCTGGGTTCTTACCACACAAGCTGGTTCCTATTTAAAAGCATAAAAGATGAGAAACATGGGCATGACAACAATGACAGCTGTGACTGTTTTAATTAGAGGAAAACCAAGAATATGTGATATAGATGAAAGATGGTTTGGCTGTGTTTACTTCCATTGTCTGTTGCTTGTAAACATGTGTACACAGCCCTGTCAGTCCATCTTGCACAGCCTCCATGTCATTTATTGATAGGCCAACCAGGGTGCAGAGCGTGGGGACTATGGCAAGGATGGGAAGGAACACTGACGCACCTCGGAGGACAGAGCTGAGGGGAAGAAGTGCAATGCCTTTCCTACCACCCACTGGAACAATCCTTTCAGCTTCCACTTTAAAGAGGTGATATAAAGAGAAGAATAATTGGGGGCGAGGGGTAGAAAATGCAGAAAGAAAAAGAAAACTTGGGAACAGAAAGAATGAGAACAGCAAAAGAGGAAGAAAACAACACGAACTCACAGGCATTACGATGAGACTTCCACACGTAGCAGTTTGCCACCGCTTGGACATTTTGGAGCTCAAAGCATGTTAACCTTATCAAAAGAGATAATTTGGGTTATTCATGGATGGTGGTATTATGGTTGATTTTTATTGCAATCCTTACTTTTTTCCCTCCATTTTCCAATTTTTCTGTAATCAGCATGTTACTTATATTAGTCCAAAAAATAAAAAAGGTCCTGTCACTTATCAGTTGTGCTTTCTTTGTGCCTTAGTTGCTTCATCTGTAGGAGGGGGATTAATATACCGTCAGAGTTCTATAGCAGTTATAAAGAAACAGGCACACTTTTAAGCATATAGTAAACAACAAATGGTTATTGTTGTAGTATCATAAAAATGACCTCTTAGTTTTCAAGAAGCTAGGGAGAAGAAATAGGTTCACTAAAAGACCAAGCATGCCATCAGAGAGGTCCTTCTTCTCACTTTGGTCTTCCTTCCAACCTTTGCCACTTTCTCAAACTTTACTTCCTAGGTGTTTTTTCTGAGAGAAGTAAAAAGAGGGGCCAGCCCCGTGGCGTAGCAGTTAAGTTTGCGCATTCTGCTTCAGCAGCCCGCAGTTTGTGGGTTTGGATCCCAGGTATGGACCTAGCACTGCTCATCAAGCCACACTGTGGCGGCATCCCACATAAAGTGGAGGAAGATTGGCACAGATGTTAGCTCAGGGACAATCTTCCTCACCAAAAATAAAGAAGAAGAAGAAAAGGAATTACCAGCCACCCATACTTCTCCTGGCATCAGTGAGTTTGGAAACTGGATCCACGTCCTCTGATGTACTGACTCTGTCCTCACGGTTGGGCAGTCTCCCCTTCACCACTCACAGCTTTTCTCAAGCAAACCTTGGCTAAGGTTTCAGTCGACCATCTCATTCCAGGAATTTGAACTACCGCTAGGGCTTGAATTCTTGTGGGCCCCCTCTGAACTTATATCTTTCTCTTTCATCTAACTCTCTTCGAAAACATTGTCTGTTAGCCAGATAACAACAGTTACGGAGGGCGCAGCATACTCCAGTTCCCGGGGCCGCATTTCCTCGGGTGAAACCAGGGCTTGGAGGATGTAATGTTACTTCCTCCTGGAATATTCTATGTGGTGGTTGAAGTTATTCTGTTTTTCCCTCTAAGCCAACATACTACCTCTCTAAGGTAATGTTTTAAGCCTGTATTTTAAGGCTGATCTTTTACTATGGAAGAGGCTTTGTGCTTTATGAGTAATTTCAGTCATCATCAACATATGAGAGATGAAATGTTGGTCCTCATTCCCTTTCTAGGAGGACGAGTACACAAATTCTGGAGACACAAATGACGTGACAGAAACAAAGCCAAGACGCCCTTGAGGTCTGTCCATGAGCAATCCAATGGAGACCCAGAACACGGTGGAGCATGTATGGTACATTTTTACAGGACGTGATGTGACACATAGCCAGGAAATTTTTGCTAAGTTCAGCATAGACAGTGGGATATACCCACTTTGTCTGACAATAGAGAGAGCAGAAAATAGTATTATAGTAAAAACATTACAACATAGTTCATTCCCAAACAACCATCAGTATTTCTGCAGGCTCCTAGTGACCAACACCAGTAATGTTTCTTTGAAGCCATTCAGGAAGCAACCTGAGTGTGGTATTAGAAAAAAATTGGGGCATGTATTTTTCAAATAATAGAAAGTCAACTGCTCTTGAAGCTACTCCTTAACAAATATCACTTTAGAATTATAAGAAGACAAAAAGAACCTCTAGTGAGGAAGTATTGTGTGGTTGTAAAATTTTAAAGGGTCAAAGACATTTTTTTAATGATATACTAAAGATAATATGTTTGGAGATGTATTCAAGGTTTAGGTCTAAAGACTTTCCAGGGAAGCAGAGAAGGAGTGAAAGGTCTGGGCCTGAATGTCAGGCTCATTGAGAAGGCTAGTAGAAAGTTGGAGGACTCACACTTCTCGATTTCAAAACTCATTACAAAACTTATTACAAAGCTAGAGTGATCAAAAAAGTGTGATACTAGCATAAAGGTAGACATATAGACCAATGGAATAGAATTGAGACTCTTTACATGTATGGCCAATTGATTTTCAACAGCAGTGTCAAAACCGTTTAGTGGGAAAATAACCGAACTTTCAACAAAGGGTGCTGGGACAGCTAGATATCCACACACAATAGAATAAAGCAGGACCCCTATCTCAGACCAGGTACAAAGTTTAACTCAAAATGGATCAAAGATCTAAGTAGAAGAGCTAAAATTATCAAACTCTTAGAAGAAACCATAGGGGTAAATTTTCATGACCTTGGATATGGCAACAGATTCTTACGTATGACATCTCCAAAGCAGGAGCAGAAATAAGTAAATTGGACTTACTCAAAATTAAGAATTTTGTGCAGCAAAGGATATTCTCAAGAAAGTGAAAGGTCAACCTGCTGTATGGAAGAAAATATCATACATCTGATAAGGCTCTAGTATCCAGAATATATAACTCTTGCAACTCAACAACAAAAAGACAAACAACTTTTTTCAAACATGGGCAAAGGACTTGAATAGACATTTCTCCAGAGAAGATATACAAATGGCCAACAAGCATGTGAAAAGATGCTCAACATTATCAGTCACTAGGAAAATGCGAATCCAAACCACTGTGAGATATCACTTCATGTCCTCTGGGATGGCTATAATAAAAAAAGAAAAAGAAAGAAAAGTAACAAGTGTTGGTGAGGATGTAGAGGAATTGCGTGTTGCTGGTGGGAATATAAAATGGTTCAGCCACCGTGGAAAACATTTTGGCAGTTCCTCAAAAAGTGAAACATGGGATTAATGACCTAGCAATTCTACTTCTGGGTATATCCCAAAAAGAATTGAAAACATCTATTTTCAATTTGTTCTCAAATTTGTACGTGAATGTTCATAGGAATGCTGTTCACAATAGCCAGCCTAAATGTTCATTACTGAGTGAAGGGATAAACAAATTGTGGTAAACGCATACAATGGAATATTAATTCCGCTATAAAAAGGAATGAAGTACTGATGCAAGCTACAATGTGGACAAGCCTCAAAAACATTATGCTAAGTGAAAGAAACCAGACATGAAAGGTTAGACACTGTATGATTCTATCCATAGGAAATATCTAGAATAGATAAATCCATAGACATAGAAAGTGGACTGGTGTTGCCAGGGGCTGGGGTAGGGGGAAATAGGGATTAACTGCTTAATAGGTACAAGGTTTTATTTTGGGGTGATGAAAATATTTCAGAACTAGATAGAGGTGGTATTTGTACAACATTACGAGTTGTACTAAATGTCATTGAATGCTTCACTCTAAAATGTTAATTTTATGTTATGCAAATTTCACCTCAATACAAACAACAATTAAATAAATAAAAATCAATTTAAAAACAACTAATAATAATAATAACAAAAAGGGGGCTGGTAGAATGTGGCGGACATGAGGCCCCATGTATCAGTTCCTATGGGTGGCGCTGTTCCTCTCTGGCCTTTCATTGGAGACGCCCTCTATGGTCATGGTGGTCCCTGCACAGCCTCCTCTGCCAGCCAGCCTCTCAGGCAGCAACTTTAAAGCTTGCCCTCCCCAGCCCCAAAACTGTCTTTTGACTGCAAAAACAAATATGCAATCTTGGGGCCGGCCTGGTGGCACAGTGGTTAAGTTCCTACATTCCACTTCAGTGGCCTGGGGTTCACCAGTTTGGATCCCAGGTACAGACCTATAGACCACTTGTCAAGCCATGCTGTGGCAGGCATCCCACATATACAGTAGAGGAAGGTGGACACAGATGTTAGCTCAGGGCCAGTCTTCCTCAGCAAAAGAGGAAGATTGCAGCAGATGTTAGCTCAGAGCTAATTTTCCTAAAAAAAAAAAAAACAAAAACAAAACGCAAACTTGAGGAGGCAGCGGGTGAGGTGGATCATTTTCTCACAACAGACTAAACCACCCAGGCCACTGATACTGAGGTAGAAAGTATTAAGGTTATAGGTTAAGGAACTGAGAGCTAGGTACTTTTTGTAATTGTGATGATTATAGGGCTGGCATTTAAAAACAATTATTACCTTTTTTTTCTTTTTTTAAGAAGCAAACCCACGCACCTAACACTCACGTTCAGTCTTACATAGAGCTCCCTCCTCCCGCCCTGGTTCCTTCTCATTAGGCACGATGGAAATGGCTCTGCTGAGAACACGTGCCTGAGTGATGTCTGGGTATCTCTGGCTCAGGATCTTGAGCTGCACAAAAGTTTCCACAGCCCGGTCCGATTGCTCAGCTTGTTAATAACGTCGGCCAGCCGGGCCTTCCTACTGTTCAGAAAATTTCACTCCTGTGGCTTCTTGGCTGGTTTCTAGGAATTGCTATAAGAGGTGAGTGAACTCGTCAGTGTGTTGGTATTTAAACTGCGTTCAGACAGTGAAAAAAATGAAGAGAGGGGTTAGTTCATAAAAGACATTCATTAATGATACTCTTTCCCTGTCTTCCTGAGTAGGGTATGAAACAGATCTGTTAACACCCAAAATAAAAATGGAGGTGCCAAAGATTATTCTTCTTACGTGTCTCGCCTTAGGAAGAAATAAAAAGATTCATGAAATGAAAAGATGCTTAAGACAATGTGGTGATTTTGTTCCAGAGAAACATTTGGGCCCTTTCCCTGGGAAAGGGGGTTAAAAGGTTGTCAGTGCTTTCTCCAGGGGCTTCGTCTGACAGTGAACATGTGTTTCCTCCCTTTAATCGACTCGCCAGTAGCCAGAAAGCTGCTTGTTTTCTGCAGAGGTTGTCAAAAATGATTTCAGTCTGGAGACGATGAATGATAAAAGAGGTTTTCAAACACGGTTTTGCACTGTAGCATTCCCAGCCCCAGAGAGGAAAGATTGTATTACAATCGCGGTGCGAAGGGCCATGTTCCCCTAGCAAGAAAACAGAGCCTCCTTCAACCTGTTTGATGCATCCTGGCATCTTAGGGAGCTGGAAGATGCAGGGCAGGACTCCATGAAGAGAATGGTCCAGAAAAGCGGGACTGTGCAGCTGCACCACGTGGAAGAGAAAAGCCCCAAAGCCTTTCCAGGAGCTCCTCTTTTCGCCTATCCACGTGTGTCTGGTTCTGTTCGAGAGCTGCTTTCAGGGCCAAGTGTGGACAGACTTCCAAAATGGGAGCGGCAGCAGGAGCACGGCGGAGCCGGCAGCTTCTCGGCAATGCCCCGGCCCTGCTGTAGAAGCAGACAGGGTGCCTGTGTGCCAGCCGTATTTCCTCCCCTGGATTTATGGGCATCATAAGCCAGTATTGATGGAGTTTGTGTTTAGAAAACTCCAGAGGTTAGTTATGCCTTTCCAAAATACATGATGCAACCTAAACATGCAAAGAAAAATGAGGCTCGCCGCTCTCTGACATTTCCGTTTTCTCAAGAGGGGAAAAAAATTAAAAGCTGCGATCATTTCAGTTCAACAGTCCTCTTTTCGAGTGCCCCCTCATTCCGATTCCATTCTTCTGGGTGACTCCTCTTTTGGAAAGCTCAATAAGGTAAACTTGGAATATATCCGATGGATGGTAGACCCAGTCGTCATTATTTGCATTTCAAGCATAAGATTATATCCTTCACTTTACACACGTAAGGAGTCACTGCAGAGTTACTTTGGCCAAAAGGAGCTACCTGATGCATGTATAAGATTCCGTTTACAAAACAAAGTTTGATTTATCTGCAGCTTTTCAGAAATGCATCAACGATATAATTCAAGTTGTTGAGTACAACTACTCTTAACTTCCTGTGAAACACCCAAATTGAAAAAGAAAAGCCTACACAAAAGTTCCCTAGAACCTAAGGCTGCAAACCTGTTTCACACAGAAGGTTTTTATTATTATCTTCTTAATGATGTGCATGGACGTGATTTCAATCTTTTCCCTCTGCTTGCGTAGCCGGATTCCATGATATCTCCTGAGCGGTAACTTGTATTCCTTTCTTTATTATTTCTGACAATATTTAAAATATTTTTAGCTCACCAGTGGCAAATATTTCTGCCCCTGCAGAAAGGTCAGGCTGATAGGCACCAACTGCGTCCAATAGGCCAGGAACCCAGATAGAGACTTGGGCAAGCTGCGTGCTGCACGGGCATTCCATCTGATTCTCATTTCTTTTTCAGCTCTACAATTTTCTCACCACACAACTCATTCTCTGAATGTAATCAGGAAAGAAGTGTGGATGGGGAGGGTCAGAGGCACCATACAACAGGTGCATGGAGCGAGTCGGGTAGCACCTTTCAAACTGTCGTTCCAGACTCCAATCATAAATATATTGCAGGTTCCAGCTTTGACCGTCTGAGCTCAGGGTATAAGCCATGAGCTGACTGATGTTACAGTGACAGGGAAAGACAAACTTTCAACCAGTGACATCCTCTGCAAAGTCTGAGCTGATGATCTTCCTGGTGCCAACATTTTTGGCCAATGTCAGAACGATTTGGCTAAGTGGGCTCAATCAACTGCTTTCAGTCTATTGTGGTTCATAATCCCTATTCAGGATGGAGTGTGCTGCAGCCTAATGAATGTGGTAATGAAATCCTTGTGTATGTTTTTCCACAGCAGGGCACAGATTAGCATAAGTGTCATATTCTGTAGGCTTGCCTACTCCTATATCTCAGGCGTTGCATACGCTGGGGATTTTTCAACTGGATAATACTAAAATGAATATGGCCCACATATGCAGAGAGAGCACACCATTTTTAGAAAGCAATCTGTAATAAATCTCACCTGGAGGTGCACTATAATAGATTAACTTTGCACTTTTGCTAAAAAAATGTAATATTTTACACCATGGATCCTGTAATCTGAGAAAGGAAGAATTAGATTGAATTTCATTCACAGTTTTAAAGAATGTTGTCATTTTTGACCATGGTGTTGAGGAATACTTTATACTTCTCTGAGCTTCTCATACTCAAAGGGAGTTCAAAGCTCTATTTGCACGTCACGATTACTCAGAGCTGATGTTTTGTTCTCAGAGATGCCAAATGGGAGGGAAAGATACTCTTGATGGGAAAATTTCATGGAGAGAAACAGAGGAGAGGGGGTGGGGAGATGGAAAAAGCCAGCTTCCTCTCTTGTTATACTTTAAGGATTAGGAGCCAAAGGGAAAGGCAAGCTCCAAGGAAATTTTTCAAAAGGCATTTTCTTTCTACAGGCCCTAGAAAGGCATGCCTCAGTAAATACAAATGAGATTGTTTAGAAGTTGCCCTAAGATAGGAATTAGACCTCATAGCACTCATATCATTTTGTTTTGCTAGAAAACCATTGTCAAACTTTCTGATTCTAAGCAATAAGTAATGGTCCCAGTGTCCGTGACTTCAGCAAAATTTAGGTAAAACTTAAGATAAATCTAGAAGCCCCCCACCCTTCACCTCCCTTCTGCTATCAATGCAAAGGTGGGTTTTTAGTCTGAATCATTGGCTTCATCAAGCCATATGGATGAAATTCTATAGACTTTTTATTCCAATTGCTCTATGATTTGGCCCATACAGCCAGTCAGGTCAGGAGAGAACGGCAGGTTAAGGGTGAGAGTAGTCCCAGTGAACCTGACTCCTCCATCCCTCCTTAGGGCAGGGGATGCTGCTCCTGAGAGTCCCTAAATTTATGACTTGATTAAGGAGAGTGTAGGTCCACGGCATGCACACCACTTAAGTGATGGTTTAGTATGACTAATCAAAGAGGTTTTCCTGGCACCCAGTAAGTATCAATATATATCGCTAGGGTAGCAAAGCATGTCTTGATGCTTTTAAGCATGGCAGCAGGGGACCACCCTGAGCCTATTAATCAGTCTAAGGTAAGTGCTGCCTCTATCTCATATTTTAATCTCCTCCTTTCTGCTGTGTTAAAGAAATTATATCTGGGGCTGAAATAACATTTAGAAACGAAATTGTTTGCCAAGTGAATGAGACAATCAAACCAGTCATTTAGAGTTGGGGATTAAGTATGAATCTCATTTACCTTTATTATCTGTACATTTCTCGCTAATCATCATAACTCAGACTATTTAAACTTCATTGAAAATGTAGCCAGTAATGGAGTGTCATTAATATTTGTTTGTAACGATTCCAGCCTGGGCTGAGCATATCTTAAGGAGGCCAGCCTATCTCCTTTTGTGTTTGGGAAGTGGGGAGAAACCAAGTTGGAGGATCTAGGCCGCCCTGCTTCAATGCCTTCTGGGACAACCAAATTCGTCAACAGCTTTCTTCCCAAGCATCTCCTTCTTTGCAAAATGGTACCAGTAGAACAAGCTTTCCAGAGAACGCTCCAGCGACTTCCTCCATATTGACAGATCTTTAAGAGTCTGCTCTCCAGCAACAAATGCCACCAAGCTAGTTAACTGAGACCGCCAACTGTAAAAGGAATTCTAGTTGGAAATTTCACAGAGGCAGACTCCTCCCCCTGCCCCCACCTCAAGCCCCTCTTAATCTCATCACCCATTCCCTCGAACATGGTAGAAAGAGACTGGGTGGCAAGTGTATTTAAGACTCCGAGGAAAAGGGCTGTTAAGTCGACCTTGGTAACTTAACTGAAACTGTATATGTGTAAATCCATCGAAAATCCCCGGCCTTTTACAACTCCTGTCCCAATGGAAATCAGATCATAGGACTGTTTACAAGAGACCACGATTCATTTGGATAAAGACCCATGACAGCATAGCCCAGGATTATTTGAAATTTTAGTAACCTAAGCTTTAAAAATATTCTAAAAGCAAAATAACGAGGGGCAGGTAATTGCTATGAGCTAATTACTTATGATATTTCATATATATAATCGGTGAACAATCTCTGTAAATGTCAGCTCGTGACACTTTGGCAATCACTTGTAATTTTTATTGTTTAAAGAAATGTCAACATTTCCATTTTCCCCAACTTTAGTTAACCTGGGCCCTACACATGGCTCAATGGGCCACCGGAAGAGCACCTTACACTGTTGGTTCATAGCCTTTCATGGTTTCTTAGCTGAGCCAGCCCTTGGTTTAGCTACAATTTTGCAGCTAAAAAAAAATAATCATAAACTATGTACAAAGGAATTTAAATGTTAAAATTGAAGATGATAGATGCATTCATGATTTTCTGAACAAGTAGGTTTCATTCACATTTCAGTTAGTCTTTTCATAAGCTTGGAGAAAATTTCAGGAGATTCGGACTTTTTTTGCTTTGTTGGTTTGTTCCTTTTTCTCTTCCTTCCTAGCCACTTGGAAATAATTACTGTGAACAAATGAACTCCACTAGAAGTCTCCTTAACAGTCCGGAGGGAAGGAAGGAGGGCAGAAGGTAGTCATCAGGTGAGCTAGACCAGAGCCAGGGGAATCTGATGCCCACCATGCAGCTGAGGAACTGAAGCTTGCTCCCTCCCTTCTCTGTACTCTGCCTCCTGCACTAGTGTACTGAGGCCTCCTAAGGAGTCTCGAAATTCCATTTACATTCAGTGTGAATCAACTGGCTCCCCTGATCAGTCCCTGAGGTGGTTTTACTAGGGATAGTGGTATCTAAATAAGGCGTGGTTCCAATACCAAGAAGAGGCTTAGAAAGGTTGACATGGAGGCAGGGGCTACCCCTTCCAACTATGAGCTGGAAGCTAAGCAAGGCTATGGTCAGGATGGAATCTGAGAAGCAAGACGTGCAGGGAGAGGTCTGAAACCTCAGGGCTAAAATGGGAGCCAATGAGAGGGGAGCAGCAAAGGAGTCTGGGAACAACATGGGCAGCAGTAGCAACCTCCCTCTGCAGGGGAAAGAAAGGGCAACCACTGTCTGAACAGAGAGGAAAGAGGGGCTTTAGGGAAAATGGGCAGCAGGACTGCTCCCTGACCAGGCCTGTCTCTAGGTAGAGCCAGGATAGAGTCAAAATCCATGCTTTCCAGAGCCCGCTCACCCTGCCCAGGTTAACCCATCCTCTTTTCCTTGACCTTCCCCATTTAGGGAACTTCAGCACTGGCGTCTTCTTCTCCATTAGTGAGTACTGAAAGTCCTCTAATCAAAGCAAATCTCATCTTCAGAATCAACAGCTTTTTTGGTTTGGAGCTTCACAGCAGATAAAAGGGATGGCAGAGGGACACAGTGAGAAAGGAGGAAAGATAAGAGAAGGCAAAAGGGCTGTCAGTGAATGAGAGGGGGGAAAAAAGAAATTAATGTTTGTATTGGCAAATTATGACCTGCTGGTAATTCAATGGGGGGAAAATATTATCTGAGAAAGGGGGTATATCAACACTTGCCTGACTAAATCCAGCCAAGAAGAGAAATATTATTGAAGGTTAAAGGGGAATAAATCGAAATGTGTGAGCTCTAAGATTAATTTGCTACCATATTTAGACTATTTTTAGCATTCCAAATTTAAAGTAACCTTCTAGAAAAACTTCACACTTTTTAAAAAATAAATTTAGCTTCTGAAGGGAATTATACATTTCTTTGGAAAGCTGAAAATAAATTCCTTAGCATTACTTTGTCTTTGTAAAACGAGATTTTTCCCCCCTTTTAGAGCTACATGTTGTATTTAGTGAAGTACAGATGTGAGCAATTTTATCGAGGTCTGAAAGAATAGAGGCACCACAAGAAAACGAAATCTCCTTGGTCCCAGTTTGGAATGAACGCCATAAGATGAAAATTCTCTAAAGGCACACCATTAAACCTCTAGGTAATCCTAACCTTACATTCTTCTTCCACAGCCTGTGATGACAGAATGAGTCAGGGAAAGAAGGGCATTTAAAATGAGTAATAGAAGGAATCACAATTACCGTTAAAGAAAGGCTCAGTAATTGAGGAGCAAATGAGTTCTCGCTGAGCCATAAAACAGTGGTCCATGAGTTGTTTCTTAAATTCTTGTTTATTTGGGGGAAAGCATGACATGTGCATCCTGAATTTGGCTCGTGCAAAGTTTTAAAAGAAAATATATTTTCCATTTTAGACCGACACATCTCAAGACTTTTTTCCTCTGGTAATACACAGCATGTCTATATTCTATTCCCGTAAAAGTTTTTGGTCTTCCTGTATCAGTGTTTCACACTGAAACATAAGTACAAATTTACAAAATCTATGAAAGAACATCTTAGCGAAGTTCAAGAACTGGGAAAGATGTGTTTTCAAGCATTCAAAATGTTTTCAGATGGACTTGTAATTTTCTGAAAAATTTCTCCAGATTTTCAGTTGATCAAGCATTGAACATAAATGGCATTTCAGGAAATTTAAGTGTGGGTTGAAAAGCATTTTCTTTTTCACAAAGCCATGATATATTTGGTGCTTTTTCAACTCTTTTTGAACAAATTGATGATATGTCTTTCTCTTTACATTTCTCTTATCCTAGAATGCTATCCTACTTTACTCTCTTGTTACCACTATTGTAAGGAAGTGGATCAAGCCTAGATTGTGTTCTCTGTTTGTTTCATACATGGTTTCAGTCAGGATAGGGCACCTTAAGGTGCAGCAACAAATGGCTGCCAATCTTGGTGACTTGACACAACAGGTTCATTTCTTGCTCATGCCCCATTTCCAGCGTAGATGGGTAGGAAGGTTTATCTC
The DNA here is from genome assembly GCF_041296235.1 of Equus asinus. Lineage (NCBI taxonomy): Eukaryota > Metazoa > Chordata > Mammalia > Perissodactyla > Equidae > Equus > Equus asinus. The sequence continues at coordinate 46,781,465 of NC_091795.1, read as the reverse complement.
ATTGTAATCACCCAGCAGCACAGGCTGATAGAGACTCTATCTCAACACCTACTCTGGGGAAAATTATGCACTGGTGCATAAAGCTTTTCCCAAGAATTGACATACACTACTAGCATGCACATTTCATGGGCAAAAGTAAGTCACTTGAACACCTAACTTCAAAGGGGTGGGGAATAAAATCCTTCTATTCACCTAAAAGGAAAACTGGATAATTCGTGAATAGTCTTCTTATCTATCCTTATCTCCCCAACTATGTTAGATTTTCCTGAAGGCTAGAGATCAAGTCACAGTTCATTTGAAATGTGTGTAGCACAGTGCTTCACAAGACACATATTATTCATTAATTATTGAAGTTTGAATAAAAAACATGTTAATTTTGAAGATCAATGCACTGCAGTCTCCATATCAATCACTATGTATTTATAAAGTGCCTACTATGTACAAGAACTTTCATAATTTACCAAGCCCCCATTAGGTAGTGAATACTAAACTAGTTGCTTTACATATGCAGTCATCCCTCGGTATCCTGCAGATACCAAATTCTGAGGATGCTCAAGTCCCTTACATAAAATGGCATAGTATTTGGGTATAACCTGCACACATCCTCCCATACATTTTAAATCCTCTCTCAATTACTTATAATACCTAATACAACGTAAGTGCTATGTAAATAGTTGTGGTACTGTATTGTTTGAGGAATAATGCCAAGAAAAAAAAGCCTTTACACATTCAGTGCAGGCTCAACCGTCGTAGGCCTTTCAATCCACAGTTGGTTGAATCTGGGGATGCGGAACCTGGGGATGGAAGGCCAACTGCGTTTCCTCTAATCTAGAACGTAACTATAACGGGGGATTTTTTCTTACTCTAATTTAAGACACTGCACTATTGAGAGATTGTCTAACTTGCCCAAAGACACTCAAGAGGGTGGTAGAGGCAGAGAAAGAACTGTGTGTGTCAAACTTCTATAGCTCTCCTTTATGTACTCCGATGCCCCAAGAGTAGAGCACAAGCCTTGTTGCTGCTTCTCAAGCATCCCAGCGTTCTGCTACCTCCGGGTCTATGCATATGCTGTTCCCCCTGCCTGGAAATCTCATCTCCCATAATGCTTTTCCCTCACCACCTTCAAGTCTTTGCTCAAATACTAGGCCTTATCTGACCATCCATTTAAATTTTCTAAAGCACTTCCCCTAACCAAACCAAGCACTTCCTGTCCCCCTCCTGCTTTATTCTGTTACTATCTGACACACCATGTATTTTTACTCATTTATTTTCTTCATTGTCTCTCTCCCCAATTAGAACGTAATAAGAACAGAGATTTTGGTCTGTTTTATTCATGGCTGTATTTTCCCCCTACCCCAGGCATAGAACAATGGCGTGCACACAGTAGGTACTCAATAAATAACAATTGGATGAGCAAGTGAATGATATAGTAAGACCTTGTGTTCTACAAGATGGTTTTAGATGAAATAGAAGCATTTATAATTTATGCTCATTTATTTTAGTGCATATTAGAAAAAGTTAAACAAGTACATCAAACCATACTTTCGAAGATATTCTTGGTAGAGATATCACATTTCCTTCTAAAAAAATATTAAAATGCTCTATATCTTGGTTTGGCTCAAGGTTGTATATATATATGTATGTATATATATATTCAGTGTGTATATATATATATACACATTTAATTTGTTGGGCAGTACCCTTAAGATCAAGTCATTTTACTCTATGTTATTCCTCAATTTAAAAATAGGAACATTGAAAACTACAACAAAAAATCTATGGTAAAGAAAGCTAATATAAGCAAAAATATCAAATATTTGATATTTTGGGCAGTTGATGAAAAGCAAAAATCACAAATGTTGGAATTTTGGTAACCACATTGCTAGATCTTGCTGTTTCTCAGAGAACTACCTCAGTTTTGAAAGGCTCGTGCATTGGAGAGACAAATAATGATACATTGCCATGTAACCGTTTGTCATCTGAGTGAATCAGACAATGAGTGGTGTGTGATTTCATAGGAGGAGAAGACTCTTGTAGAAGGTGGTGGGGTGGCAGAGTTGCTCCTCAAAGGACAGGCAGGCACAGAAGAGCAGATGCCTTATAGGCAGCATCTCCTCATTGCCACCTCAATTCAGGCGCTGAAGTAGACGTGGAAAGTCAGTTTTAGAGCCCAGCTCTTATACTCAACTCACTGAGTACTACACCCAATAGGTTCCCAGAGGAAAGGAGAACACCAGCTCCTTTCTGCTCTTTGCTGAATATCTCAAATCTACATGCTATGTGTCCTACCTTCTCAGTTCTAGAGCTGGAGCCCTGGGCAATGCTTTCTTCCCTGGGGGAAACTCCCTTTGGACATTGAGGTTTGTGGAGCCTTCATCTGACTGTGAACTAAATGCCCAGAGAAGGCAAGGGAGCCCAGAGAAGAACACCCTGGTTGCCAACACCATTTCTGACTTCAGTCTATTGCAGAGAAAGCCATAGGCATAGGACAGCCACTGAGGCAAAGTAGCCATTGCGTCATAACAAGGAAGACAAAGGCAATTCCCTCTCCTCTGACAGTTTCCCTTCTAAGGAGCAGCACCTCCTGGTTCACCAACCGCGAGCAGGAAGGGCTGCAGTAGTAAATTGGAGCTATGGTTGGGAAAGATACAGTTTTTGCCATGCAAAGTCATTCACCAGGAGTTGGCCTCAGCACAACACCCCCTTTCACACAGACCCATCAAAGGCTCCAGAGTCAATGTCCATGTATTTAATTTGCATGACACTGGCGAGTTATTGACAAAATAATCATCATCATCAAGTGTTTCCCTTGGGAATGTCTTAGTGTGTGTCCAATTAAAACTAGATACTCAGATTTGGCACCTGGCTCAATCCTCCAACTGGCTTTTGTGCCTCTTGGTTGCATTCTCACCAGGGGAGGAAACCGCTGGCAGGAAAAGTGAAGAGCATGATGAGTCACACTCCGGAGGGCTGCCCTTCGAAGCCAGCTCCCTCTGCCACCTCTCCAATATACGCCTTCTACCACACTGGTCTCCTTTCATCCTGGTTCAAGTCTCAAAGAAAAGAAAATGTAATTTCCAAGTATATTGATGAAGAAAAATGCGAGCTCATTAAGAAAAAGGAGAGGGAGGGAAGACTGGTACTCTTACAGCCACCTGATTGCTCTCAGCTACTCAGGTTTAATTGTTTGGAGGGAAAGAAAGCAATTTCAAGGAAAAAAAGAAAAAGGACAAGGCAAGCATTTTGCCATGTCTGTTTTGGCAAGAAATTCCTTCATTCTGATGCAAACCAATTACACTTGGCTTCTACTTTTTAAAATTACGGGCACATTAGGCTCTCTAGCAATGATTTTCAACCTTGTTTGACAATCTGTTTACACTCGTCCAAGGGGGCCTTATCATAACTGACCTGAAAGCCCCAAGTTTGCTAGCACATATGTGTTTCCAGTGGGGTTCTGTTATTCTAGGCACCAGAAAGGGTTCCTTATCACACTTCCTCTGTGAAGCCTGCCGCAGAGGTCAAATAGCATGAGAACCTCATTTCCACCACCCCCAAATTCTTTCACATTTATCTCCTTCTCCCTAATGTAAGGTTCCTTGAGGACGGCATGGTTGTGTCCATCATGGGATCCCATTCAGCCAGTAATAAGACCTCATGGCAGGGCTGTTTTCTAGATCCGAGGAGCAGTGGCACATCATGGTCCTGACGGAGCTTTTATTGAGCCCATCCATGCAGCCCTCTTGTTGAACTGATCCTTGCAAAAGATCCATTTTAACGGGAACCAACGAACGCCAAGTCTACCAATCACTTCCGACTTGAAAACATAGCCCACCAAACTCAATACAGACCTGGTGGCAGTTATACACATAAACAACTGGGTAGTGAAATACTCTCTACCTCTCTGTTCAGCATCAAGCACCAAAATTACCTTCAAGAAATTCCTAAAAGCCCCTTTTCCCTCAGAAGCTCACCCTCATTAACCTCACCTCCTCTCTTCCTTTTTCTCTAAGCCTCAAGTTACTTTGCATATTTTGGCATTATTCTTTGTAATTATTCTCCAGTCATTTCATGACATTAAGTGAGATCATCCATATTAAAGTGCTGTGTAAACCATAATGCACCCTCTAAAGGCATATTACTTTTATTACTGAGCCTTGAATTAAAGGAGTATGCCTTCTATTTCTTCATTATCCGCTCGCATGAAAACAGGGCAGGATTACAGTAATCACTCTTACACTAACTAGCCCGCGGTGGGAAGTTGGGACAAGCCAGCACGCCAATCACCTAAGGGCCCAAGCAGCCCTACCTGGGGCAGAGTTGTGATGGGGATGGGGAAAAAGTCTCTGGGGTCAGCCAACCTGGGTACAAATTCTGGAGCTACCCCTTCCTGCTTGTAAACTCAGACAAGTCATCTGATATTTCTAAACCTCGGTTTACGTGTCAGTAAAATGGGAGTAATAAAGTCTATCTCATGGAACATTGCGAGGATTTAATGACACAATAACTACTAGATAGGAATTTTATGAAGAATAAATACACTAATCTCTGTAAAGCCCTTAGGCAAGGACCTCGTAAATAGTATAGGCACTCAGAAATGAAATCATAACTATTCTCATTACTATTAGAGAAAAATACCATTTGTGTCAGGTGTCCCAGTGCCTATTCTGGAAATTTTCATAGCACCAGTCACCTTTGCCAGAAGCCAAGGAAAATTACAAATATGCAGTGTACCTCTGAGAAAAGTAGGAAAGAAACCCCCTGTACGCACATCCAAGGCAAGGTAGGTCTGTCTCACTACTCTCTGAACCTGGTATCAACACCTTTGCCCTCACCATGGCAAAACGAAACACTGTCTATAGGTGCAGAAGAAGGGCTAGAAACTATTTGTTAGAATATTCATGGGGGGTATCTCTGAATAAAGGAATTATCGGAGGGAACCTGTCTAGGTTCTAAGCTACAAGCTGCCTGATTTAAGCAGAAAAAGAATTTAGTGAATAAATATTGGGGAGCCCATGGGAGCATTGGGGAATCTACAGGACAGGCCTAGGAAACAGGTAGACACAAGGGAGCTCTCGGCAGCCAGGTCCACAGTCAAAGCAACACCACAGGGTCCAGGGGTGAGAACCCCATTACCTCTGCTGTCTGACGCTGGATGTCCCAATGGGCCTCATGGCCATTGCCAGTACTAAGCATAGACACAGCTGCTTCAACCACCAGGATGAGCTCCTTCCTCTGCCAGCTTCTTGTGTCACTCAATCCGGATTCAAACACCTGACCAGGAGCAGGCGTCTGCTGGCATGAAGGGTACATGCCACACCCTCGACTGACTCTTGAAAAGACTCACACCATGAGGAATTCCCCCAAAAATGACTTCAAAAGCTGGGCAGACAAAAGAATGGCAAATATTTTCTCCTCCTATCTCTCTATTTTCTACGACATACGTACGTATACACGTATATATTACTTTTGTAATCACATACAATAATGAATGTACTTTGTTTTTAAAGGTACAACTTCTATTTTTAAGGCCTTTTTAAGCCTTCCATACATCCTTCAAGATCCATGGAGTTTTCAAAGGAGAAAGGAGAAACGGTCAAAAGAACAGCTGAGAAGCCAGAGAGTAGGGCACAGGGGGTGGGTGTATATTTGGCTTTTAAGATGTAGCGAGAACGAAATGATCAAGAGACCAAATTGAAAAACTATGTTTGACACCTTTTTTCCTTCCCCTGCTCTGAAAGCGGGGGATATCTAATTGCTTCTGTTTCCTCCAATAATAATCCCATAAATAACAAAAAGGCCTAGAGTGGCTCTATTCCCTCAGTATCAGATAACTATCTCGGCTGTTTATGCAGTCGATGCATTAATTTTAGTGCGGGCTGGCTTTTTATTTCTTTGAAAGAAGCCTCGGACAAATCCTCTTTGAGCTTTGCACTGAGCTCGGCTTTGCAGCCAAAATAAATTAGTCAAGTGTAGAACTTTGTTTTCAGAGTTTGTCAAGTTCTTTCCAGTGAAATCTTTCCTCCTGTTCCAGATGTTGCGGTTTGCTTGACTTCAGCTCCTATTTTCTTGCCACATGAAAATGCCGACATCTCTTTCGTGAGATTTTGTGGAGAGTCCAAGGAGGGTGGACACAGCCGGTCTGCTCGGCTGCTTTAAACACAGGGACTGCGTTGGCTCCTTGCGTGGAGTCTTTATGGAGATACACTAACTTCTCCAAACTCTTTCTTCCGATAATGGCCCTTATGTAAACTTGGTTTATTTTATGTTCTGCATGGGCAGAGGGAAGTGAAGAACTGGGGCAAATTGGGAATTATTCTGTTACAATCCAAATATCCAGATTATTGGACAAATGTGAATTTGCGGCTTGAGCTATTCAGGCAATGGTCTCAATTTTCCACTTCTCTGTGTGTGAGTAACACAGACAAAAGCATGTGCACAACCAGAAACACCAGAACCAACTCCGCCAACCCAGAGTGACGTGTTTTCACTACAAGATTGGTTTGCACTGTGTAATGAAAGACACAATCTTACTGCATCAAAATATGGTCGCTATGTTTTTACATTAATATGACCTGTTAATCAAGAGTGTATAAATAAATTTGGATTTCTCTTTGCTCCCTTTAAAATTTCACAGGCAATATTGTCTTCCTCCGGGACATGCAGAAAATGTAACTTGAGAAGAAGGAAATTATTGAAGGCGCATTGGTGAAATTGTTCGAAGAGAATTTCTTTGAGGTCGGACTTTTCCTAGTTTAGTATTCTGTAGCTTTTAAATGTGATTTATTGTACATGTATTTTATAAATTTATATAAGTAAAATATATATATATATATATGTCTGTCTTTGACTTTCATAGACTTTTTTTAATGAACTGCCCCTGCTTTGATATCCTGAATGTACTTAGTCTTATTTTTATCATTAAGCTAGAATATTAGTTTTGGTGGAGTTTTTTTTAGAATGTTATCCTTTTTTAACCTCTTCGGGGATTGAAGATTCTGTTTTGAAGACCACCACCTGCAAGTCTTTTAGGAGGTGCCATCTGTACTCTTTCTGACGTTTTAATAAATAGGAAAATAAATGCTGCCCACCAAATTGTCTAATGTCAACACTTACGTCATCCAAAGTGACTGAGTCAGTTTTAATAGATTTTACAGCATGCGCTGAGTACCTACATTTTTTTCACCACCAATGTATCTGATTTCTTTTCTCCCCAGGTTTTAGTCTTTTAAATTACAATTCACCTCACTTCTCTCTTCCTCAGTTTCCCTGTCTGTACCATGAGGAGGATAGACGTAACGATTGCTCAACCTTTCAATTACAAATTTTTATGATCATGAATTTCTCTGAGTTTTAGTTTCTTCACCTGCAAGAGAAGAAAGTTGATTCCACATATAAGTGAGATCACGCAGGATTTCTCTTTCTCTGTCTGGCTTATTCTAGTCAGAGCAATGCCCTCAGGTCCATCCACGTTGTCACAAATTGCAGGATTTCCTTCTTTCTCCTGGCTGAGTAACGTTCCATTGTGTATGTATACCACATCTTTTTATACATTCATCAGTTGATGGACAAATACTGCATGGAATCACTTATATTTGTAATATTAAAAAGAAAAGTCAGGGGCCGGCCCGGTGGCGCAGCGGTTAAGTGCACACGTTCCACTTCAGCAGCCTGGGGTTGCCCAGTTGGGATCCCAGGTGCGGACATGGCACCGCTTGGCAAGCCATGCTGTGGTAGGCACCCCACATATAAAGTAGAGGAAGATGGGCATGGATGTTAGCTCAGGGCCAGCCTTCCTCAGAAAAAAGAGGAGGATTGGCAGAAGTTACTCAGGGCTAATCTTCCTCAAAAAAAAAAAAAACAAATTGAAAAAAAAAAAGCTGAATTAAGTGGCACTTTTGGTTTCCTTTTAATTATTATGAAAGTAATATATGTTTGTTTTTAAAAAATCAAATAGCACAATTTTTCATGAAATAAAATGGTACAATTTCCCCCATTTCTCTTATTTTATCCACCTCCTCAACCTATGCCCCACAGATAACCACTGTTCAAATATTTTTTACCACTCTAAACATTTCTGAGCTTATTCAAACACTTTTTATTATACTTTAAAATATAAATGGAATTATATAATATATTTCTCTGACTTCTTTTTAAAATATGGTGAATACCTCGCTTTGACAATACATATAGAGACACCATTTTAACAGCTATGTAGTGTTCCATGAAATGGCTATGCATAGTTTATTTAACTCATCTTCTATTGAAAATATTTAAATTGTTGCTATGGTCTGAATGTCTCTGTCCCTCCAAAATTCAGATGTTAAAAGCCTGATGTCCAAGGTGATGGTAGTAGGAGGTGGGGCCTTTGGGAGGTGATTAGGACATGAAGGAGCCTTCATGAATGGGACTAATGCTCTTTAAGAAAAAAGGCCTCATGGGGCCACCCAGTGGCATAGTCGTTGGGTTTGCACACTCAGCTTTAGTGGCCCAGGGTTTGCAGGTTTGGGTCCTGGGCGTGGACCTACATACCACTCATCAAGCCACACTATGGTGGCATCCAACGTTCAAAAAAGGGAGGAACATTGCCACAGGTGTTAGTTCAGTGACAATCTTCCTCAAGCAAAAAGGAGGAACAGTGTCAATAGATGTTAGCTCAGGGCCAGTCTTCCCCGCCAAAAAAAGGCCTCAGAGATCTCCCTATCCCCTCCAGTCATGTGAGGATACAATGAGAAGTCTGAGATCCAGAAAAGGGTCCTCACTTAACCATGCCGGCACTCTGATCTTGGACTCTTAGCCTCCAGAACTAGGAGAAATAAATTTCTATTGTTTATAAGCCACCCAATCTGTGGTAGTTTCTTATAGCAACTGAAACAGACTAGAGCAACTGCTGATCAATTTTTACTTGAAATAGATGAGTTCTAAGATTCTTTTCAGTGTCAAGATTCTATAGTCACACACCTATTGATTAGTTTCCTGCACTTTCTGCATTCATTCAACACATATTTATGAGAATATATCATGTGGCAGGAACTATTTTTCACAATTCCAAGTGAATGAATTATGAAGAACCAATTTGAACACACTGTGTTTAGCGCATTTCCCACATGCAAGCAGACCCAAGTTCCAGTGCTTGCCTTCTCACCAGCAGCCAGGAAAAATCAGACAGCAGATAACAAGGAGATACCCAGAAGTCACAACCACCCTTGATCTACCCTGGATGAGTGGGCATTTATTGTTTTCTTGAAGAAATTTGCAGAGGACCTTCTGTAATTTTCCATCTAGCATCTAAATATCTAAACTTTCTACACCAAAAGAGTCCTAAATCTTAATTTTGCCACTGGTCCTATTTGAGGAAAAGTTAAGTCTACAGGGTAGTGCTATGTGTATTCAAAGAGCATGTCTTTTAGATTATTTTATTCTTCACCACACATCAGTAAAAGGTGATGTTGCCGTTGGGATATCATTATCATTCTTAAGAAAATGACATTTTTCATTCCTAATTCTAATTATAGATAAGAGTAAGACATACCTGCTACAAACTTGTTGCTCACTATGTAGTAGGACCAAATGCTTTACATGCATTTTCTCTGATCCTTATAATTGTCCTGCAAGACAGATCTCAATGTTCCCATGGTACAGCACAGGAGAACGTAGGGAAGCCAATATTTCTCCATCATCCATTTTCTCTTCACTAAGTTGCCCCAATTCCACTTTGAGTATATGAAACACAACCTTTCTGTAAAGACTTAGGTAGATTTTTTTTTTTTAAAAAAAAGGAAAGCAGAAGGTCTTTAGATAACGGAGTGACCTCAGAAAACACCCATGGTTGGATTAATATTTAATATACTTTGAAAACTATTAAACCACCAGGAACTCCTCCCCTCCAACCTCAAGCATTTATGATACCCTTGGGTTGAGATACTCTTAATCGTTGCTTTAGCATGTGACTTGAAATCTTGCTCTTCAGGCTGCTGGTTTTCAGTGTAGGCTTTTTGTGTATTCATTGAGCAACTCATTGCTGTAAGAAGCGAAGATTTTCCTTCTACCAGCCTAATTATACAACAGCATCTCACACTGTCCTCTGCTATAAATGCATTTCCCTAAAAGCCAGTCAATACTCAATTATCCACACGAGGATTATCCATGTCAGAATTGTCTCCTGCTAATTTTTAATCAACAAATGAATTCCTCCTGTTGCCCAGGGTGGCCTGTCCTGCCAGCGATGAGTGTCTGTTGAGAAAATCAAGCTAATATTGACAATAACATGCATAGGATCTAATTAAGGGATGTGAATCTGCTGCCAAAAAATTTTAAAAATTAAAAATATGATACCTCCTGAGGCCAAACAACAATGATTTGGGGATTATCTGTTGCACTGGATTTTCTGTACTACCACTCCCTCCTATTGGCATGTAGAATTGAGAACTGGCTGCCCAACATGTTTTCAATGACTGTTTTAGGAGTGAAGCTGTTGATTAGCAAAGGACTGTTGTCATAGCACATGTCAAACTTGGTAATTATCATATTTTCTTACAACAAGTTCTACAGCTGCTCTTCTATGGTTCATTTGTCTGTAAAACTTGGGAAATAATTGCTTTTGGTGAGGAGCTTATGAGAGCAAAATCAACTATTCAAGTCCAAATGATTAGACCCTCTGCATTTTCCAGATGATAATCAAATCAGGACCTAAAGGGAACTGTGGGTCTCCCAAAGCCATATCCAGCTACTCTTTTATGAGCACATTATGTAACTAACGGGACCAGGTCCTTCGATGCTAAATTGCCCCAACACCTCCACAAGAGAATGTCCTGGTAAAGGTATAGAAATCCTTAGCACAGTGCCAGCCAAAATTCCCAAGATTTGGGCCTCTGCATTTTCAAAGGGCGAAAAACATGAACTGTTCTAGCTCAGGGAGAAATTCTCAGGTATTTGAGAGTGTTAAGTACCCAGTATACCCACTGAGCAAAGACATGACTTGCAACATTTCCAGGCCTTCCTGACAGAAAGAGAGAGGTTTCGGTCTTTGTGAAAGGAGCAAGCAGCCCAGAGCAACCAGAAAATGCCAAGTTTCATTTACATCTCTTGTGCAGTCTTTAGGACAAATACAAAGTTTGTTTTCCACTCCAGAGTGTGTATGTTAACTTGAAATTGCTTTTTCTCTTAAAAGTTTGCTTTAAATTGATGGCCTGAGGTGATTCACAGCATTTCTCTTAGAGTTTCTCATATCACCTGGCACAACACCTCATTTACCACCTAGGGGTCTGAAGACAGAAGTCACGAAGAAGATCTCTTAAGAACCCCTTCTAATGATCCAGTTTCAGGTGTCAATTTGGCCAGCAAGAGAGATATCGTCAGGCCCCAAGATGCACACCAATAGGGTGCCGTCATCCTGATTTCCAGGTTCTCAGCTGTAGGAAAGGCAAGATTTCTGATTGTTTCTTTTGCTGAAGACTGTCTAGGGAACCACAAGTGTCCAGGATGCATCTATGCCTGATCTGAGGGTCAGAAGACAACTCTAAAGCAAAGTGGTCTCACACAATCATATCTGTCTTAACCAGAGAATTTTGGAGTGCTGAGTTGTCCTAAAGATTATTTAGTTCATCGCTCCTTATAGATAGAATCTAAGACCCAGACAGGTGATAGCTGCCCAAGGTAATAGCATTAACTTGCAGCAGATATAGGACCAGACCTCCCATTTTTCATCACTTCAGGGAAAAGGAAAATGTCTGAAATCCTCATTTTGATCCTCAGGTACGCGGTAGTCCAGGATCCTCAGACCCTTCTTATTTGTCTGCTTCTCGTGGCAGAGTCGGGCCAGAATCTGCATCCTCCTGCCTCCTCTGGCCTATCTGCCAACCAGGCCAACCATCATACCACCTGGGCTTCAAAGCATTCAGACAACTGAGAGGCAGGCAGTTTCTTGCAGTGGGCCTGGAATTGCCCCCATTTCTCCAAAGCCTTACTACAGATGTTGTTTACAAATTAAATAAGATTTTAACGTCCCTTCTGAACCTCTGCAGAGCTCCTTCCACACATTTTACTTGTCATATAACATGGTTGTCTTCTTAGCCCTTTCTTCTCATCCTGTCCCTCTAGAAAACTAAACTAGACCCAAGGGTCCAGCTGTCGTCTCCAGGCAAATGTCTCTCAGAGATCCATGTCCAGCCTGAATCCCCCATTGTGCCCCCAGAATTGCATTTTCAGTTACCACCTGGATGCCTCTTTCGTACCTGGAGCACAGCACATCTCCATCCTGGCTCTTCTGCCCAAGTCAGCTCCTTTTCTTGACTTGTTCCTTCTCTAAACAATCATTCCAGCTACTAGGGCAAAGAAAACCAGAGTCTTGTCACTTCCAGTTTTTTATCACCAGCAGTCAATATTGTGCCTGGCTCAGAGTAGGTACTCAATAGATATTTTTAAGTGAATGAACACACACATTTATATGCACACACACACACACACACACACACACACACAAGATGAGAAAAATTTAAAAGACATCGTAGAAGAAGGAATTAAAGATACTTGGAAGTTTTAACAACCAATCCATCAGTTTGATTGAACACCTACTACTCTCTATTGAGCATCTCCTATGCATACAGCAGATGATCAGATTTGCAGGAAATAGAGGAGCTGGGTAAGATGTGATCTCTGCCTTTCAGAATCTAGTTGGGGAGAGAAAACTGTGCACTTGAAACAACACTGATCAATACTAGCCATGATGTGCCTCAGGGCTAAATCTTGTGGTACAGACTAAGCACAGAGAAGTTATGGGCTTCAGAAATCCCATATGGGAATGGAAAGCTATAATAAACAGTAGAAGAAGCCTTCATGGATGGTGTGAGAATTTAAAGAATGGACAGAGGGTAAGACTGAGAAGAAAGAAGTAGGAAGGCAGTCCAAAAGAGGAAAGAGGGAGAAAAACAGGACTCAAAATGCAGACACAGGCATGGGCGTGGGGGTGACAAGTGGGGAGAGGTTTCCAGGACTGAAGAAACCAGCTAAACGAGTCCACCTCAGCTTTAAGTCACCTTGTTGGCAGTATAACAGGGTAAACCTCCTTGAACAAGATGACCAGCCTGTTTGGAGGACATTTGGGGAAATTTGATCATCTCTGTAACAAGTAAATATATAATAGCTTATTTATCAAATAAAAGAAGGGGAGAATTTCTAGCTGAGCCCTGATCATATTCCCTTTTTATAAAAGTATAAAACTGTACATTTACTCTTCTGTAAAGAGAAAATGTAGGCTGTAGACATCTTGGGTCTCTCAGTTAATACCAGGCATTTTAGACATTTTGGGGTATGCTTCAAGTCTTGGGCTAGCCTGAAAACGTCGTCACAATGTGACAAGTTTTATCACAGTGACCTGAATGTTAAAGATCCAATGAGGAGTGATTTTACTCAAGAAATTAATTTAATATTATTTGCAAAAATGCAAAATAAGACAAAATGGGTTTATGTTGTTTCTATTGCCCCAACATCAAATAAAATAAAATAAACCAAACTGCTGAAGCTCTTAATAAACTTTCAACAAGGGCTTGTTTTCTCTGAAGTGTGAAAAATGGAGTATAATGTAGTTGGATCAGAGAAAGCAGTTAGGATGTTATTGGTTCAATTATGTATTTCGTTTGTATGTATGTTTCCACATCGCATTTGATTGAGGGACAATTTTGACATTAAAAACTACTCTTCCAATCTCTTTATTTGTTATTTTCGAATGTTTTCCACTCTCCCCACCCGCTCCTTCTGTGTCTCAGCCATCATGACTTCCATTCACCTGGCTCAGCCTCGGAACAAAGCTCAGCCCAGCCAGGCTGAATTTATTAGGACGCACGTTGGCGTGCTGCACGAGACCCCGTGGCTTAGACAAGAGAGAAGTTTGTCTCACTTTCATGGTTGATTGGGCATCATCACAGTGTTGAGAACTCAGGCACCCTCTCTCCTGAAGTCCTGCCATCCCCAGGTGTCAATCTTACCAACATAGACAGAAATGCCGTCATTCTCTCTTAAGGACATGGAGTGACTACTGTCATTGGCTCTAGATGCTCATTGTGAGGGAGCTCCAGCCAGGCCTCATGCGATGGGATGGGCAGGTGGTGAGATAGTGGTACATGTTTAAGCACCATTTGTAAGCACAAGCTTTGTGACAATTTAATTTGTCTGCACAAGATCTGACTTACAGCTTTTAGAAAGGGGTGTGGGGAGAGAAGAGAAGCCATGCCCCTTCCTTCTAACGTGATTGAGAAATGAGACACATCACTTCTGCGAATATCTAATTGGCCAGAATGTCACACCTAGTTGCAAGGGAGGTTGAGAAATGTAAGGTTTAGCTGGGTGGCCACGGCTCCCCTAAAAATCTTACCACCATGGAAGTAGATAATGAGGGGAAACGACTTTCATAGCAGATGTGGAGATATTTTCCTAACTATCTAATCACACACTTCTCTGTTTAAGGTGGGTTACAAATATACATATGTTACCACAAGATAAAATAAATTAAAACTAAAAGGAAACAAATGAGTCAAAAAGTAAAAGACGCTTTCAAAATATGATTCATATACCCAAAAGAATTACCAAATCATGCTGTTTCCTCTGGAGTAAACCTGAAAGTGGCATTCAGGGAGGCCCAGGGAAGTGAGGGCTTAAAAGAGAAGACTGTTGTTCCCACGCGTACACCTGAGGGCAAGGAGAACAGTATCTACTGGGAGAGGGGCCTTCTGTGAAGGGCATGGCTGATGGAATCAGGGGTCTGATATGCAGGTTAAGTTCTCCTTTCTTGTTTTGTGATCTCTTGGAGTCATCTTCAACTTGTCATCCTCAGTACATGTGGACCAGGGTTATGTTTTTGAAGCAACAAGAGGAAATAATCATTAGTGGGACAGATGTGAATGAGGGACAAGCCTGGAGCAGCAGCTCCGATGGAGGGATGGCATCCAATTGCCAGGAGAATGTAGCACTCTTTAGAAAAGCCCAGAAATATTTGGGAGAGAACTTTTTTTGAGTTATACAGCTTGGAGGACTGGGATTTTGTTATTTGTGTAAAAAATAACAGAAGAAGGAGTTGGGGGAAGTCATACTACACAAAGCACAGTGAAAAAAATTATACACTTGTGAGAAATGGACCACAACCGTGGCATCCCCCTTTGGGCAGTGCTACCCGTCTTTTTCTGTCTCTCTCATCACCTTGTGCTCTGCTCATTTTATGCTCTGGTTGAGACTGATCAAAAGCCACTGAAGTCACCTCTTCTGTGAATTCCATATACAGTGGATACTGCAGTGATCCACGCAGACTTCCTTCACTCAGAGGTGCATCCATCCCCCAGCTGTTCTCCTCTGTGGAGAATTGTGGATGAATGGGGCTGTCCCATCTGGGAGGTTATTCTCCTCCCATACCAGCAACTAACACGTGACTGGCACAGAGATGCAAAATACCAAGTCCCTTGCCTCAAGATAGAACCTATGATGTGGAGCAATTCATCCTCCAGAGCTGCCCACAGGATCACACTGAAGCTGGTCTCCAGCTGAGATCTGACCCTTGCTTTGCTCTCCTCCTCTGGTCCTTCGTGCTTCTCTCATTCCCCTTCTCCCAAGAGCGCTTTCCTACTAAAATCTCTTGTCCAAGAATCCCCACCTCAAGTTCTGCTTCTAGGGAAACCATTTTAAGCCACCATAGAACACAGGACACATCAGAAAGAGAGTGGATTCTGGGCAGGGTCTGTAGGGAACAGGGGAGAAGCAGGAAAAACTGTGAAGGTTGTAAGTGGCAGTGGATAAGGGAAGCTCAGGGCCCAGGTGGGGTGAGGAGGGCTTCAAGATGGCAGCAGTGAATGGAGAAGGAGGGGACCTGTGAAGTCAGCAGTGAGAGGCACCAGGTCAGCAAAACTATTCCTCTGTGACCCTGGCCTCCTCTGGAGACACACCCTGCCCAGTGCCTGGTAGGTGTTGTGTTCTTAGCTCCCAGCAGAACCAGACATTTCAGGGACTATTCCTGCTTGAACTTGCCCTTTCTGTCATGGTAAGAGGACGTCTCCGGCTGATCCAATTGTTAATCCCCTGGATTAAGCTCACATAAAGAGTGAAAACACCACTAGGGGAGAATTCCTACAGCTTCCTGCTTGCAAACAAGATTTGCCTGCAGCTAAAGGGCATGCCCAGCTCTGACAGCTACTATAAACCATGGGTAGGGCTTAGAGGGGAAAAAAAAAGCAGAAAGACAAGGGGAAAAGACTGTGAGATGGAGTGAAGAGGGGAAAGACAAGGGAGAGGTGGGAGTGGGGGAGGGGCCTCCGTCTCCCACCTACAGCAGTCCCTGAACTGCTTCCTCTGCATGAACATGAAGGAGAGCGTTTTTTGGTCTTGATCTTTTGGCAACATTGACAGTCAGAGAATAGAGAGGAAATGCTAGACTCTCTTGATAATATTTTAAGCAGAAGTGGTTTGAGGAAGAAGGGGGAGTCTTCCTGCCATTTCTTTACTACTTGGGTGATTATTCGCCATGCCTTTGAAATATAAAGAAAAAAAAAGGGGAAAAATAATAAATGAACTTAAGTTAAAACTCTAATCAAGAACATCCTTGGTTTTGCTATACATTAATCTATCTCTCTATGAACTTTTGAAAAGGGTCTCAAACTCAGGACTGAAATGCTGAGGGAGGTTCTACAGGAAGTGCCTTACTTTTTGGGGGAATTGAGTGGGGCAATGTTAGTGAATTTTGGAGATGGTTGGGAGCTGTAGCATGCTTTATTGCAAGTTCAGTACAGGTTAAATACATTAGGTGGTTAAAATTCATTCATTCATTTAACAACTATTTACCAAGCATCTCCTATGAGTCATGTGAGGTATTGCCACAACATGGAGGTATGTGGACACAGTTCTTATCCTTCAAGAGGTCACAGTGGAGGAGAGACATGTAAGCAAGAGATTACGCCAAGGTCTACTTGAATCCCTATGGCTATTCTCAGATCTGGTCACACAAGGTGGGCTTTCCAGTAACATTGCTGGAATGATCTAGGAGCACTAGAGAAAGCAAGTTCTCCAGGTGTTTGTGACTGGCACACCTAGCAATGCTGTTTAAGGTAAATCCAATTCCACATCATTCCATGATGACCTGATTCATTTCACCCTGCAGTTCCTGCTCCCCCAGAGAAGTAGCACCATGGTAGGGACTCAATAAGAAGAGGACACAGCAGGACCAGAGAGTCCAGTTCATCTTGTATGTTCAATGATTTTCCTTTTCCAGTGATGATGAAGAGAGAAACATAGACTCTCACAGCTAGAAGGGATTATAGATTACCTACTCCAACTCTCTCCTCTCTCATCTCTTATCTTGTTATCCCACCTGTCACTTGAATGTTTCTTTAGAATAGCCCTGCCAAGGAACATTTATGTGAACACTTTCAGGAATGGAGACCTCAGCACTAGCAAAAGTAGCAGCAAACGTTCTTTATTGAAACCAAATGTTTTAAAAGGAAACTTTAAATTTAGATGAAATCCATAGAGGTTCTCTCATTAGATTATTCATTATGACCACCTTTTCCTTTAAGTCCTTGAATTCATTCATAATACCTTTAAAATCCTTTTCTGATAATTCCAATATTAGAGTCATCTCATGGTCTCTTTCTATTGCTTTTGTCCCCTTGATTATGGGTCATAATTTCCTTCTTTATATGTTTAAGAATGTTTAATTGTACACTAGATATTGTGAAAAATATGTTGTAGGATATCTGAATTATACCATCTTCCTTTAAAGGGTATTGAGTTTGTCCTGTCAGACAATTAAATTATTGGTAGATTTTTTTGAACCTCTTATAGTCTGTTTTATTCTTTAACAGAGTGGCCTATTTTGGTTTGGGGGAGATTTTTATTTTTTTTACTTAATCCAAGGGCAGGCACTTATGATAAGCCATAGTTCTTACTCCTTTATAAAGCATGACTTTTCTAGCATCTCCCCTGAATGCCCAAAATCTTTGTCTTATGGACCAAAACTCCAACATCTCTGTAAACTGCATGGTCTCTGTTATTACTGCTCAGTTTTTATCTCCACAGGAGTTTACACTGTGTCTCATGGAATATCAAACTTTATCTGCACAGCCCAGTCTCTAGCCAAGAAATTATCATAAATGCACATTATGTGGAGGCCCCTTCTGCACAGCTCCCTCTTAACCAGTACCCCGCCTAGGAGATTCTGTCTACTTCAGGAGGCTGGAACTCTGATCTCTGCTTCCTCAGCTCAGCAAGACCATTGTTCTATTTGGTTCCACTTATTTGTGCTGCAGCAAGAAAGTGCCCCCTAGCAGAAAAGTGCAGCTCATCTTGAATGTTTCCCTTCTCTCAAGGATCACAGTCCCATGCCTATTATCCAATGCCTGAATATAATTGCCTCATGCATTTGTCCAGTTTTATACTTGTTTTCAGTGAGAGGGAAAGTTTGATACCAGTGACTCTTTAATGGTTAAAAGCAGAAGTCAACACGCTTTTTAAAAAAGTATTCATGTTATTGTCTGCATATACTCACTACAACTGTGCCACCCCATGTTGAGGAGCTAGGAGCAAGCCAACATCCTGGGAGAAAGTGGTACAGCAGAAAGAAAAAAGGAAACCACTCCTTTAACTGAATTTACCCTTGTATGTCTCACCTCCAAACTTCTTGTTACATGAGATTATAGATGTCATATGGCTTAAGCCTCTTTGAACTGAATTTTCTGTTATTGGTAGCATCTGACACTTGCAGTAACTGATACAAATCATCATGTCTCAGTCTTCTTTTGCCAAGGCTAAACAGCCTTTAGGCATTTATCAAATGATATCATGTGAATTCAAGTCTTTTCAAATTACTTGTCTTAATGAGGATAGTGTGCTATAAACTAAAGTGTGATTAACTCAAGCCTTTGCATGTGTGTGTCTGTGTGTGTGAAAGAGAGAAAGTTTGATTGATTGATTCACTAATTATAGCAAATTCACTCAGACAATGGAATCATACAATGTTTTACTTGGAAGGACCAAACTCAGAGATCAACTAGTTCAGAGTTCTCAGCCTGGGATCCATTGAGTTCCAAGGATGGGCTTGGGATGAAATTGAATGTAACACATTTGTATGTATACTTTGCTAAGAAGGCGATCCATAGCTTTTGGGGGTTTTGGTATGGTTCTATGACCCTATCCCCAATAGTTAGAAGCCACTGATCTAGACCAAACTTTCCATATTCTAGACAAAAAAAAGGTTATCCAAATAAACTGTGATTTGGGGAAAGACTTTGCCAGAATTGAGACTGTAATCAAAGACATCTACCTCTTTCTTAGTTATATTCAGAGCAATGTCAATTACTGGTCTTTTCTTCCTTGCTTATGTGGAGGGTGGGAAGTGAATATGGGCTCTCAAGTCAGCCTAGCTCTAATACTATTTGCTTGACCTGGCACAGTATTTGTTTCTCTAAGCCCAGGTTTCCAAATCTATAAAACAAAATTAAAAATAACATACCTATATTCATCAGAATTTTTTGTTTCAAGTAATATAAACTAACCATGACTGATTTAGGGAGGAGGGAACTTATTGCAAGAATATAAGAGAGCTCAAGGGTAAGGCTTCTATGTTGCTCAACTCCAGGAACAGCATCCACATTGTATTTTATGTTTCTAAAAACGTCAGGAAACAGGAGAATCAGACTCAGAAATAGTAGAAAGAAGGGGGCTAGGTAATAGCCAGAACCACAGCCAAAATGAAGCTGCAAAGCTAGTTTACTGGAGACTTTTGTCACTGGAGTAGCTGACACTGAACAATTGAGTTCATTCACCACTACTACTAGCCTTGAACACTGGATGTCACAGGAAACACTGCAGCTGCTGAAGACCCTGGGAACTGAATGCTGAAGCCACCTATGCCACCATTACCTGAAAAATAAATTCTCTACTTCCCTGCTTTTTGTATCTCTAGCTAACAATTTAAAGACTGAGGCAGGTATCTCTGTTTGGCTGAGTGTAGATCATTTGTCCACATCCTAGCTGCAAGGTAGTCTGGGGCAACAAATATCTAAACTTTTTTGGCTTCTATACTGGGAAATTCCATGAAAATTTATATTATAGGAAATTTCTCAAACATCAGAAATGAGTTCAAAGGCTGAAGGACTCTCCAAATAAAACTAATATGGATCTACTACTCTATAGGGTCAGTATTAAGATTAAATAAGATAATATCTGGAAAGTGTCTAGCAAATAATAAGGGATAAATTAATGTTCATTTTCATCATCATTATTATTATTGTAAGAGTCAGGTCATCTACTCTTCACATCACACCAGTTGTCCATAAGGCCTGTAGCTGAGAAGGGTGAAATGAGGACTTAGAATGAATTTATTTCAAAGACTGGAAAAATACAGGGAAAATTAAGAGCATGAGGAATAATGCCAGAAGGGATAAAGGTGGAAAGACTGATAGAGAAAAATAAGGGAAAGAAACGGGCACTAATTACGGAATTACTGACTCCTGGAAAGGAAAGGACTATCCAGGAAAAAGAGCATAGGCAGGATATGACTTGAAGGTCTGTGTGCAATAAGGAGAGTTATGTTATTCAGAGCTCTGGACCTTAGGGATGACCTTCTCTATCCAAGGTGCCCATATGGAAAGAACACAGTAATTCAAGACAAATGAAGAGGCTTAGAAGGAAATGTTCTTGGTCTTTTTGGAAATAAACCCTTGTAGCTTGTGTTCATTTAGTCATGGTGATGGTAGTGGTGGTGGTGGTGGTGGCGGTGGTGTGTATGTGTATGAGTTTATTTTGTTGTGCTTTAAACTTACAGAGAAGAATTGAGATTTGAATTTTAAGGGAATTTTTTTCTCTCTCTGTAAAAGATAGGCGCCTGAGTTACTACCTGTTATCAATCTTCTTTTTTTTCTTCTTCTTCTCCCCAAAGCCCTCCAGTACATAGCTGTACACTCCAGTTGTAGGTCCTTCTGGTTGTGCTATGTGGGGCACCACGTCAGCATGGCTCGATGAGTAGCACCACGTCCATACCCAGAATTCAAAAGGTGAAATCCTGGGCCCCGAAGCTAAGCATGCAAATGTAACCACTTGGCCACAGAGCCAGCCCCTTTAAGGGAATTTTGATTTTTCGTTTGGGGGTTCCCTTTCCAACGCTTCCTTCTTCCTCTTCTCCCACTCAAACACATGCAGGCACATAAACCACAACTGGGACTGGCTAAAAAACAATGCCTTCCAGGGTATTCCCATTGGTCTCATCTGGGCTTAGTTGATTTCTAATACCTGGTTAAAACATCAAATAATAATAATCATAATTTTAGAACAATGATTTCCAAGCCTTGTAAATATAAGTGTAAACATGAGAACCCCTCTTGCAGTGGGGATGCATTGTTCCTCAGTTCATCACCTCCTTTTTTGTCTGGAAATTGGCCCCTCCCTCTCTCCCTGTGACTCTAGCAGAGCTATAAATCAAGGGACTCCATCCCTCCTCCCCTTACAGAGGTGAGCATGTGATTCACACTGACCAATCAGATTACCTATCTGCCTTAATCCCTGTGGTTAGTCCAGAGCTAGGCCCGTGAAGTAGGACTGGCTAATCCAAACTCTGTTTTGGAGTTCGACATGGATGTTGGGATGAAGTCTCTCTTGAGTTCACAAGCCTTCAGCACTATGTAATCATGTAGCAAGGACCAGGCTCCTCTCATCACCCCATAGACAAAGGCTGCCTGAGAATGAGGCCAAGCAAAGGCAAACAGAGCTTAATGTATCTGAGTTAACTGAGCCAATAACTTTTCTTTTTGGCTTTAGCTAGTTTGAGTTGGGTTTTTATTCCTGGCCTTTGATAGAGTTTCACATTCTACCCCTCCCCTCAAAAAAAATTTCAGACTCCTGTGTGATATATGTTGAAATTTTAGTACGGCTTGAGAAAACATATAATGATAAGAATGACTCTAATCTCAGTAAAGCTTTTAAAATAATTTTGAACATGTTAATCATAATAGAATCTGCACACGTTATTTTAAAAATAACAATCTACGTGTGAGATGTTATTTATTCAGACTCTAGAGAACGCTTACACCATAAATGGATTAATGCACCCCCAGCAGAAATTTAATTGGCCCCCATCCAAGGTTGAGAAACATTGTTTTCAAGCTCTTAGACTTTCAATATAATACTAAGGGCAAAGTACTTCTAACTTTCACCATATTTTAAAAAGCTGTAAACCCTTTGTCCACTTTTGAAAAAAATTGCCATCAAAGAGTGTTGATAATATTTTGTAACCAAAGAAGCAGAATTTGGTCTGAAGCCTCCACAAACACAAGGCTGCCATCTCTGAGGACGCTGGATCCACCTACGGGCCATGAGAGTTCAGGAACTTGCCTGGGAACCACATTGGGGTCACCACACACCCGAGGAAGCCATCGATATTCATGGAGTATGCCATGCTCAGCAGTGCAATGGCATGCAGGTCACACTCTCAAGACAAAAGCTGCTCTTGATGTTTGAATGTGGTGCCAGGAACCATTAGTGATATATTTGACATGCTATCAGAAAATTCCACCAAAGTTCCCTTTTCTATTAAAAGCTACTCAGAAAAAAAAAATGGTGGAAACCCAAACAATAAAAGCAACCATTTACTAGGAAGACCAGTGCAGCCCTTCAAACAGCTGACTGGATGGTATGAAACTCACTAGCTGTTCAATTTCCTTTTTGACCTGTTTTTAAAGTTACAACAATTTTCAAAGCTATTTATATAGCTGAAGATCTCTATAAAAATTTCTACACATTTTCAATTTAACAAAGAACAGACTGCTAGACCACGTTGGGGTCAAGAGGGACTGGGAGTGATGTGAGGGAAGCCCATTATACCCTACTTCAATTTAGCTGTGAGAAAAGGGAGTTCCACAGCACTGGAAAAACATCGATCCTTCAAGCAAAAATGTTAGCAGAAAAGGAAGGGGCAATAAATGCAGGTTGCAAGTTGCAGCCCTGTAGTCACTTGATCAAATGCTACCTGGGCCTTTGGCATCCAAGTGGCCAAGACGATTGGAAACAGTTCCTTTCAGCCAATGTACCTTCACTGAAGTCTAAGCTTTGCCTCTTTCCTACCTCCCGGCAGAGCAGTGTGGCAATCTCTGACTTGAGGCACGATTCCTGTCGTGGGATCAAATGTTCGGATTTTAGAAACTAAAGTTTGATGTGGATGAACAACTGCCTATAAAACACATTAAGCTCTTTCCCTGTAATGTATTTAATTTCACACTGACTGCCGTGTTGCCCCTGAATGGATTACGGCAGGGGACTGCCATTGTCCCAGTAAACCACACGGGTTAGGTAATACCTTGGTGTCCAGAACTGCTCCAGGACCATTTCATAGGGGCTAATACGTGAAATGAATACTCAGCTTTTCTGCAAGTGATTTAGTTTGGTTAAAAATAAGGACACATTGAATTGGTTGACAGCGCGAGATCATTTACAACGCTGTTTGGATTGTACTTTTGCCCACAGTAACGTTTGCACCTGCATTTTGCCATTCGCAGCAGCAGGGCATAATCACACACTTACTGCCCGGAGGCATTTGGTGCTCAGAGTCTATTTACCTAACAGCCTAGGGAATAATACTCCACTCCAGGGTCAGCCTCTTAAATTTGGCTTCATGTTTAGATAATGATACTGTGCTCTTGTCCAAGAAGGGGGAAATGCTGCAACATTGCCTGCCCCGCTCCGAGTTGACTTGATTCTTTTTCAAGAGCACTTTCAACCTTTAAGCGCATTTCCAAAGTTATCCCCTCACGTAGGCAGGATAATCACCTCTTTTCATGAAGCACTTCTCAGGCCATAGACACTGGAATCATGAGTCTGAGCCAGATGGGGCCGGGAGGAGGTTTTACAATGAAGCAGAGTCTCTCTCTGTCCTTTCGGTTGCACCTGTAACATAAACAGCCATGGAGAAGGAAGCACTTTTAAAGCCACTTAGCTGGGCATCTGCTGCCCTGGGTTTCGCTTGAGTGTCTGCATTGGTCTGTGATTTGCCCTAGCGTCAGCAAGCAGAGAGGCATTTGGGTACACGCTTGAGGCCCTGAACAAGCTCACCTTGGGGCTAATTATACACTTTTAGTTGCTTATTTTTAAAAGTGGTTTCAAGTGCAAGTGAGTGAAGAGGATTCTTTTATTTCCTCTATATTGTTGTCGTAATAAAAAAAATGTTAGAAAAGTATTAAAGCTTTGCTCATCTTTTTTTTTTCCTTCCCTTGGCTTTTGAGTCTGAAAAGAATGCTGGAAGTCATCGGAGGCCTGGTTGGAATAGAGAGTGTTAATTCTTCCATATCTAAGCCTCTTTGTCGAAATTCCCTTTGTCTCCTGCCCCAAGTCATTAACCACTAATCCCGTCACTCTCCCTAATCCGACGCACTGGAGCTGGAGTTCGGTTTCCGAGACTGTCTTTGTGGCTCTCCTAATAGACAGCTCCTCTGGATTGCAGTTGGTTCAGGCGCATTTAGAGCAACCCATTTCAGCTCCTTAATGAAGTGCCCTTAATGAATCTTTTCCTCCTTCCTGCAGTGAGCACGAGCTTCAATTGGTTTAGTGTTAAGTAGGGGAAGATGCCGAGTCATCTCAGGGGCCTTTGCAAAATATGACTGTCAAAGGCAAAAACCTAGGAAACAGGCCATTGAAGGCTACAGCCACTGAAGTGCTCATTTAATTACTAAGGATTTACGAAAGAAAATCTGCCCTTTGGAGCTAACAAAAGATGAGGAACTAAGAAGAGATAGGAAGGGGTTTTTCCAACAAATGATAAAAGAGGAAACATGGTTGAGTGCAGCCATCAGGGCGTGGAGAGGAACTCTCTCACGTCTGCTACACAGGCCACCTTTCGGAATACGGAATACTAGGCATGCCCAGAGATATGAAAACAGACTTTCTGTCCTGTCAAGGGATGGAGGCTGGGGAAGGAGTCTAATAAATTCTTCATGGACAAAAAACCACTGCAATGACAATACGCTGCACTTAATTTAAGACAAAGTATTGTTCAGGACATGTTGGCAATCCTGGAGGACACTAAAAAACAGCCATAAAAAAAAAACAGGGAAAAAATTGTTTCCAAGCAATTTTGTTTGCCTCTTTTTTTTCCATTTGAGTAAATTCTTTACGGTCTCAACAGTTGAAGTTAGCTGGGATCTAATCTCCCTCCAAGACAGCAGACTTAAATGAAAACTCTGAATGGCACTTGACCACCCCATGTTTTCAAAATATGTTGATCCATTTCATGAAATGCATCTCTCCGCGCTTGTTTCTCCTTCAGTGAGATTATATATTACATGATAAAACTTATATTATGTATCTATGATATAATCTATTCATTATATGATGAAATTATTTGTAGGATAGAATTGAGCAAATTCACAGGTGGTTTTGGTCTCGCAAATATATACATTGAAAAGTCTAAATATCATCCACTATTGCTTTAGATTAAAGAATAAGAAGAAAAACAAGTTAATGGGAAAAATGCCATCCTATTGCCATAATTTGTTTGGTACTAAAGGCATAGGAAACCAATTGACAATAATTAATATAACTGTGGCTCACTCCTTGGTCACAGTGTCTGCATGCCAGCAAAGTCACAGCATCAACTGACCTGTCAAGCACCTGCAGGTGGTAGGCATTCAGTAAATACTTCTTATCAAATTGATGAATTAACTGATTAATTGCACCAAGTGATCTAGTCCTGCCGAGTAGATCTAGAGAAACTTCGAGATTTTTAGTAAATGTGTACACGTCACCTAGACCTCCTCATGAAATCATTTAATAGATTGGACAAAATTAAGATCACACAGAACAAAAGGCTTAGGTTTCTGATTTGGCAACCCAGGATGGCCTTGTAAAGATGCTGTCAGACACTGACAGCAAGGTCTTGGGCTTCTGAAATTCCAGGTCCCTCTTAATGCCAAGACTCCAAACCCTCTTCATCGTACATGGCAGGTGGCAGGTTGGTTTTATCTTTATTGAGAGTTCCAATAAAATTTTGTTTCTTCGTATTCTTACCAGATCTGATAGATTTCTTCCCTGGAACAAAAACAAAAACAAAACAAAACAAACTTTCAACTCCCTAATGAAAACAAATCGGATCCATTTACTGACTGGATAAATCAGAACAAAGTGACTCATCTCAGAATGAAACCACAACGTTCTCGCCACAGATAAAAACAACTGCATTTAGCATTTGGGCTGCGTTTCAAATTCCAGTGCATGTCTACTGCTGGCAATAAAAGTTACACTTGGACATTGTTAAAATGTGCTCATGTGTTTGCTGCTTCTACTTTCATCTTAACTGACTTGCCAAATCTTTTTCCCTGGGGAATCAAACAGCTCTTACACGCATTGAGGAAATATTTCCTGTGTTGCATGTTTAAAAAAAGAAAGAAAGAAAAAGACTAAAGAGCATCAGTTGAGTTTGTGGGAGACACTGAGGCAACATGAGGCCAGCAACATGACTAGCTGAGTGCCAGCTGTCCTCGGGAGCTCCAGCCCTTGAACGTCACTATTCCCTGAAGCAAGGCCGCCTGTGGTGCATTAGATCATGACGGCTACATCCTAGCAGAACTCTCCATTTAATCCTTCTCTTCCTTTCCAGACCCTAACTTTTTCTTTCATTCTCATTTTGCACAAGCAAACTGCATGAATCTAGTTTCAAACGAAAACAATATTTTTAAAAAATGGAACGAGGGTGGTGCACTGGGAAGATGTCCAAAAGGCTCGACACTGGGGATCCCTCTGAACTTCATTCCCTCAACTACGAATGCAGTGGGAGTGGTGGTGGTGGATTAGATTACAGCTCTTTTTTTCTAGGGAGCATATAGACTGGTAAAACATTTTGGTATTTAATATTTTCTTTCTAGGAAAAGATACCTCAAGGAGCTTTTGAGTCAATAAGCATTGGAAGCAGTATGTTTTTCTTTTCGTTGATAGCAGCATCCCTTGACATAAACCACAAACCAAACTTACCAGGAACACTGCAAATTCATTGAGCAAAGATGGGAGAGTAATCTTATCATTTATCAAGGTGTAAGTTGCTCGCACCTTGACGTTTACTCCTCTAGAAAGTAAAACAACAAAATATTGATCTATCTCTTCCATCATTTCACAGATACCAAGAGACCAGGTGCCATGTCACTTGTATTTCCTTCTATATCCCTAACGCATGATATGGTGCCTGACACATATTTCTGGAATGAAAGAATCAATGAATCTATCAGGTTATAGATAGGCTGTAATATTACTTAAAGACAAGTTTAAGTTGCACACCAGAAAATGCTAAGATATATTTTTTCACACTTCCTCCAGGATTTCCCATATGAATTATAAGGAAATGGAATGCTCTGATGTTTTGACCTAGAAACACAGGCAGTTCACAGAAGGGGAAATCAAATGGCTAAGACATTACTTAAGTGATTCACACACTCATTATTAATCAGAGATCTATGAGTTAAAACAAAGATGAAATTTTATTCTGGGCCATCAGAATGGAAAAAAATTGAAAGGGAGAATAATGCCAGTTGAGGAGGAGAATGTGGGGCCAGGAGAGCCCTCATACACTGGGAGTGTAAATTGGTGAGCCATTCTGGAAAGCAACCTGGCAGGACTTATGTCCCATGACCCATATCTGCAGAGAAATTCAGACACGACACAGAGCCATAAGGGGGCACATACCGTTCACCACTGCACTATTTGTACTGGTGGTGAATTGAAGGCCATCTAGAGGTCCACGTCTAGGAGAAGACGGGGTAGTATTCTACGCAACAGGTAGAATTAACAAATTAGAGATGAATACATAATATAGACAAGTTATGAAAACAGTTTTTTGAGTGCAAATAGTAAGAAATGAAATGAGACCTATAGCACAATTTTATAAAGTAAATTAAAAACACATAAACACAACAAAACACTGAAATAAGAATACATACAAATCCACACGAATATATCAAACACTTTCGAATGCATATCTACTAGAGAGAGAAATGGGAGTATCAGGAATGAAGGGAAACTATATAACAAGTGACGGCTCTTTCAGAGATCAATGGCGGTAGCCTGCAAGGGACTGATGGCAATGGTTCACTTACTTTTCTGCCCCTGAAGTGCAAAAGAAATAAATAAAAAAAATTCTAAAGCAGCGATAAACTGGACTGTCATTTTCTTCCTCCCCAAGAAAATAGCACCTCTCAGAGCAAGTGTTAGACTCATACAGCATTGATTTAAGTGAACATCAGTGTAAGGACATCAGATTTCCTCGACAAATGGAAAAGAATCCAGTGGAGGTGTGAATGGTCTTCAAAATCTATAAAGCAAAAATCCTTGTATGGGTTGGGATAATGTTAGCTGCTGTAACAAACAAACCTCAAAATTTCAATGGCCCAACACAACGCAATTTTATTTCTTGTTCATGTACCAGTCCATTGCTGGTGTGACTAGCTGGCAGTTTGGTTCCGTGCTATGATTTCATTCAGAGACCCCAGCTGAAAGATGTTGTTCCATCTTCAAGACATGATTTCCATGGTCTCCCCCTGAACTTGTCCCTATTGCCTCATTTGGAAGAAAGAGATGGAGGAGTGTATATAGGAGGTTTCTACTGGCCACATCAACTCACATCCCATTGGCTATCATTCAATCAAATGGCCACACCAAACTATAAGGAAGCCTAGAAAATGTAGTCTAGTGGTGTGCCCAGGAAAAGGAGAAAAACGCAGATTTTAATCAGCCGCTAGCAGTCTCTACCACTATCATGTTACAACAACATTATCAGTCAGACATGGGGAGATACCAGGACCACATATGTGCACATTTGAGCCAACGAACATCACTTAGTTGCTTTTTAAAATCCAAGAGAGGTAAAGGAGAAAAAGGGGGTGAAGAGGAGAAAGCTGTACCTCATGTCTTAGTTTCGACAATCTATAAAATGAGGGTAGTAGAAATATATGTCTCATTTGTTAGGAGATTAAATAAGATAATCTCCTAATAAAGCCTTTATTGACTACAATGCCTGGCATATAAAACAAACTCTGTAGGGGGCTGGCTCAGTGACATAGTAGTTAAGTTCGTGTGCTCCACTTCAGTGGCCTGGGGTTCACAGGTTCGGATCCTGGGCACAGACCTACACACTACTTACGAAGCCATGCTGTGGTGGCATCCCATGTGTAAAATACAGGAAGATTGGCATGGATGTTAGCTCAGGGACAATCTTCCTCAAGCAAAAAGAGGAAAATTGGCAACAGATGTTAGCTTAGGGCCAATCCTCCTCACCAAAAAAGAAAAAGAAAAAAGACTCTGTGATGATGCTGAGGAAATAACCACAAATATGTGCAGTTTGGGCTCCAAGAATGCTGACTGTTATATAGTGAGGAAAATCTCACAATGCCCTAAAATAGGAGATTGGTTAAACAAATGATGACAAATCAATATGCATTCTTCAAAAGATATAGAAAATAATTCAACAACAAGGGAAACTGTTTACTATGTGTTAAGTTAATAATATGATTGTAAAATGGGCTATAAAGTATGATCCACATTTCCAGATAAACGTTTGTGAATTTATACATAAAACACTGACTAGAAGGATTTATCACAGATTTTCATCAATGAACATGTATCACTTTAGAAAAATGGAACTTTTAAATTCTAGGAAATACTTAATGTGTGGTATGATTTTTCTTCCCTTTTTATAAAAAGTCTTCAAATATTAAAAAAAAGCAGAGAAAAGCACAGTACAAGAACCAGTCTTTTCCCATCCCCTAGATTTAACAATTGCTTAGATTTTGCATTTTGCTTCATCTTTTTTCTTGAAGTATTTTAAAACAAATGATAATCATGAAATGTCATACCTATACATTTAGCGTCCACATGAATCTCCAAAAATACAGATTCTCTCTTACTTAAGCAGAGCTAACAATATTTTATGCTTTAGAAAAATGGCTATTTGTAAATATGGTTAGATACTTCTATTCTTTGGTGAACATTATTTTTAATAAATAAAATTAATTCCATGATCCTATATTTAGAGATAGGATGAGGCAGGAAGTCAGAAAAACTGGCTATTAGACTAGGCTCAGCATAGACTGGCTACACATTCAACAAATCCCTGGAATCATCTGTTCTCACTTGTAAAATAAAGATGTTGCACTAAATAACACTTTGCAGTTTTAAAAATCATATTTTCTTTGGGGTCTAAGAGAGGAACAAGTGAACTTCCAGAATTCAAGAAATTGACGGGTGAGAGCAACACCAAGGAGCTAGCACGGGTTATTGCAGTGAGAAAATTTGAATTATGACACACGAGATATTAAGAGATTTTTCTAATTTGCCCAATAGATCAACACACCTGCGACCTTTTGTTTAACTGAAGTAAACTCCAGAAAAAACCTGCATCTCCCAGGCACGAGTTTTTGTATTTTAACTTTTCCAAGTCTTTGCATAGCTGCTTGACTGTTTCATTCTTGTAATTGTCTTTTCCTGTAGCAGGGCAGTCTGGCTAGATCTTTGCCAAGAACATATCCAAGGAGCCCTCCGACATTCAGTGCAATAAAAAGAAGTGCTGGGCAGGGCCCCTTGCTCTGCATTTGCATCACAAAGCCCAGCGCTCTTCTGCTCTTCTCTTCTCAGTGAGAGACGCTTTGAGAAACATCAGATTCAGATCGAGTTAGGGACCCCCTGGCTGGGGCCCCAGCTCTTGTGCACCCTCTGGTAAGGCACTAATCTCAACTCCTCAGTTTCCTACCCTTAAAAATAGAACTAACCCCCTCCCTGCAGGAGCATGGCAAGCATTCATTGTTCTAGGATTTATTCATGAGCTTGATTCATTGCAACAAAGGGCAATTGCAGCTCCAGCTTGTGTGCTAATGATGATAAACTCATGCTAGACACATGCTACCTCTGTACACAGGCACGACTTCCATCCTCTCCAAATGGAATCTGCTTCCGGGCTCCCTGTTTATGGAAGAACATCAGTGAGAAGTCTGGAAACCTGGATTCTCATGTCTTCTCTGATCTGAACTGCTGTGTGGACGAATTTCTGAACTTCCCAGGAATGCAATTTCCTCATTTATAAAATGAAGCGGCCAGACCTGATTATTTCTAAGATGCCTTTAAGATATACAATTTAATGCTTCCGAGTGCAATCTTTTTTCCTTTCCTGGGAAAAATTGTGTTCCACATGGTTTTTAAAAAATCGCTTAAAAAGAATATATGGAGAATGCCCATTCATCACATTTTGAGCCCTACAGGTGACTTCTTCATTTGATCTTTGTTTGTATTTCCAAATACGGTTTATCAAATTGACTATACACACATCCCAAGATCTCCAATTTGACTTCTAAGAATTTATCCTACTGCTAGACTTGAACATGTGTGTGAAGATACATACGTAGTTACTGGTTGCAACGTGGTCAATACCAGCAGACTGGAGCAACCTGAATGTTCAGTCAGTGTATTGTGACGTAGTCATACTCAGGCCTTTAAAAAGAATGAGGTAGATTTATATGTACCTGAATCAGTCGAGTCTTTACCCTGCAAGTAACAGAAAATCCACTGCAAACTGATTTAAATAATAAAGGAGATTTATTGGGTCACATACACGTGAAATTCTCAAAGACTTAGTTTCTTTTCTACAATTTGCCGTCAAAGATGATAGCTTCATCCCAAGCCTGGTTCTCTCATGGTCATGGGAGACTTATCAACCATCACTAGGGTTTCTTGCTCCACTCGAAGGGAGAAGAGAGTGCTTCTGCGCCAGCGTTCCAAGCAAGAATCGTGAAGTTCATCTTGATTGTACGAGCCATGAGAATGGGAAGTATTGGCCAGCTTTGTCCAGTCAGCTCAGGGTGGCATGCTTCCTGGAAGCTCTGTAGGCATGGAGAAGTAAATGAAACCCTGAATACTTCAGGAAAGGAGGAGAGAATGGACCCCGGATAGGCAGCCATCAGATGTCCACTGTAGCATAAGGGGATGAGATTACTTCTAAGACACTTTGTTAAATGCAAAAGGCAAGATACAGAGGCATGAGTACAATATGCTACCATTAGTGTAGAAAAGCATGCTTATACATGCACAGACCATTTCTAACAATAATTTTAATCTCACACACATTCATTCGCATGTATACACGTGAAACTACCCACGGGGGAAAAAATAATAAAAAGAAACTAAAGTTCTAAGATTCAATCATATGTTGAATACTTTCAAAAAGTAGCTTAGAATAGAGGGTCCTGGAAGGTCATGAGCAATGCATCAACTGCCGCTCCTCCGGTTTTGTCTTCCCACTCTGAAGGATGCTGTTCTTCAGGCTTCTCAGAAATGAAGAGAATTCAGCAGAAGAAAACAAACTAACTTATCATGCAAATGACAAGGTTATAAATAATATATATGTGTTTGCACAAATCAATTTACAAACGACACTTATCCTAAAAGAGTTTTTAAATAATGCCCAAGAGCTAATCACCAGGAACTCCACGAGGTGACATAAATCCATGGATATTTCTTTTTATCCTGAGTCTCAGAAAAACCTAAGGCTGTTCCATCAGTCACTCACTCAAAACTGCAAGGAATCCTTACAGTTTCTGATAGTTTCCTGAATGCCTGCTACTCGGTGCGTATTATATATTCATGGAGTTAGATCATTGGTATAAATTGAGTTTTAGTAAACTGAAGAAAAATTGGAAAAACATCTGTGCTGTAGGAGTGCCCCCCTCCCAGGAAAGGGTGAGAGAACTTTACATAGACAGCCTCTAGGGCTACTGAGCAAGAAACCAGCAATGACTTCAAAAACCCATTGCAAATTGCTAGCACAACTTCTGCAAAAAATAAAATTAAAGTGTGTCTGTGTGTGTGTGTGTACATAAAGTGCTACATGCAAGAACTAATTTTTACTATAGATTAGAGAGTTTCAAATGTTTTCATAAGTAGAAAGCATATCAGTAAAGAGAACTGGAGTTAAAAATGCCAAGTGGTCAAAATAAGTAGTTCCCTTTGATATATGAAAGAGAAGACTTTGCTTGGAAATAACTTGGTATTCGCTCATTCATTCAACAAACTTCCGATTTAATGCCTGCTATGTGCAATGCCTTGTGCTGAGAGCTCTGATGAAACAGATGCATTAACCACATGGAGAGCATATAAAAAATATACTTGGAAAGTAGGTAATTATGAAATGTGGGCCAGACAAGAAGGAAAAGTTATAAACACCGATGAGTGCCAACCTCTCATAGGAGGGAAAATATTACAGAGGGGTAACTGTTGCTCATTCAATATTAATTCATCAGGAAATAAATGTGGATGAGGTAAACGGCATACTAATTAAGTGTGTGAGCTCTGGGGTCGCCGCATCCAGATGCAACGTCCACTACAATGCTGACCAGCTGCATTAATTGGCAGTTACTTACCTCTGTTCCTTGGTCTGTATAAGAGCATGGAATTCGAGTTCTTAGCATGCTTCCCAGCATTTAATGAGTGCTCTTGACAAGTTAGCTATTATTACTACCATTATTCTTACTAGATTTTAGTTGAGCTGTTAGCATTATCTGTTTCTCTGTTTATTTTATTATGCATAGAACAGGATAGACTATTAACAGCTTACCAATATTTTTATTTAAGGGACGGGGGAAGAAGGAGGAGGGCAGAGAAATTAACTATTTACATTAAAGTTGAGTTTACACATATTTATTCATTAACAGTCCGGAAATTTTACTATTTTCGTATTGCCCTGGCCTCTTACTGTGGACTCTGAGGCATTTGAATGAGCTATGTATTTGGCGAAACAGTTACCTGTAATTTAACAACTCATTTGGTTTGTTCCTACTTTAATTTTGCTCCTAACAAGTTAGGTGATTTTAACCTGCTGCTTCTCTGATCTTCAGGTATGGCTGTAACGCCGCCTTTGTGGCACCCATTCAAAGCACAGCACAGTTCTGGTGAGCTTCTTTGGTGGGGCAGTTGGAGAAGGGGAGAAAGAATCAATTTGGAAACAACCATAACTTAGCTGTAAATCAAAGTGGTTTCTGAAAGGCTGATTTTGAAATCCTTCTTTGCATCATCTTACTTTTACCAAACTTGTAATAAAAACGACCTAGAATCTCCCCAAACAACTCTTGGCAATGAGATACAACTCAGTTTGAAAGCTAAAGGATACGAGATCGTTTGGATGAGAGATTGTCATTTGGAAAGCCCTGATCTCCAAGAAGGACGATACGAAAGCTCCAGGGTAAATCACCAGTCCTGGCAACCAAAGGGCTGAGAAGAGGAGCACCAAGACAAAACTGGTAAAGGTGGGAAACGAAGTGACGTGACTCATTCCCGCTGCCCGGTGAGTGACTGATGCCAACCCTCATAGAAAACTGCCTGGATGACGAGGATAACTTTTCTCTGCCAGCCTGAGACTATACATTAAAACAATGTGAGGTGACTCGTGACCATTTTTAACACTGATTAAACCCTCAATGTGCTGTGCCTACATGTATAAGAGAGTACGACTTTGAGCGCCCTGGAATGTATCGTTTAAGAAAACAGTGGGAAATACTATGCAGAAAGGAGGGACCAGTAATAAATAGGAATGAGAAAGATCCCCCCACCACACACACATTCACAGACACAATATTAGCACTGTATTTATTCCTTAACACTCTCATTTTCTTCTGCAGTCTTTGCTTCTTAGGTTCCCTGGTATATCTCCTAACCCCCACACACATGCACACACACACACACACACACGAGAGAAATAGCTAGATCATCTGGATGCATTTAGGGACTGAATTTCCTAAGTGCCAGTGAGATAAACAGACCCTATAATATAGCTGTCACCTGAACAAACCAATGTTTGATCAATGGTCCATTTGCTTGGTGGAGTGTGAACCTTGCTTGAGAGCTGAAATGACAAATATTTGTAAATTATTATCATCAGCTAGCATCAGACAGTTGGTCCATTGTCCTGCGTGGAGTGAATTACAAATTAGGAATCTATATGTAACTGTAAATGGTACCACAGCATGACCAGATCATTGAACAATTGATTCAGCTGCTCCATGCTTTCTGAATAGATCAAATTCCTCTTCCAGAACCCTTGAACCCACACGGGCGTCTCTCCTCCAGAAGCTCTTCACACTGAGGCCAGTACCAGTGGTCTTCAATCATTTTTAATGGTTAAAATCAGCTGAAAAAAAATAAACACGCACCATCAATATACTATACTTGTTAATTTATAAATTAAGAATCACACATTAAATAAAACTTAGAAAAGAATGACCTAAGGTAACATAGATATTTAAAGCAATTTTTATTTTATTAACAATGCAAAAAACCTTTTTGCTCTCACCTAAAATATTAATATATATAGTCCATCACTGAATATTTCTTATTATCATTTAAAGTCTCAATTTTGTTTTAAAATATTTGATTTTATTGTTTGTCCAAACTAAAACAGATGAGTAAATCTGAATGGAAGAAGCACATGCTTGGTTACACTGATTCGCTTTCAATCACACCCTTTATCAAATTATCAAAGAGTTTTCGCTGAAATTCCGCAAATGAATTTCCATCTTTCCTGTGAAAAAGGAGTCAGAAGGTGTGCCATGTTCATATTGGTCACATTCTCGTTCAAAGCTCACTGACACGCTTCATCTGGAGGATTTTAAAAGAATTAGAAAATATTCGTTTCCAAGTGTTTAAACTGTAGAGATACAAGGAATTTTGTGGGAGACACACATGATTTTTTTCAGAAATAAAAATCACATCAAGTTGGAAATATTTCTAAGTACCATTTTCAAAATGTTTTCCTCAAGGTACCAAGTTTCTTTCAAAAGACAGTTTCTCGGGGCTGGCCCCGTGGCGGAGTGGTTGAGTTTGCGGGCTCCGCTGCAGGCGGCCCAGTGTCTCGTTGGTTTGAATCCTGGGCCCGGACACGGCACTGCTCATCAAACCACGCTGAGGCAGCGTCCCACATGCCACAACTAGAAGGACCCACAAAGAAGAATATACAACTATGTACTGGGGGGCTTTGGGGAAAAAAGGAAAAGAATAAAATCTTTAAAAAAAAGGAAAAAAAGACAGTTTCTTCTCCCTTAGTGTCAAAAGCATCATTAGCTAAAGGGAAGGTGCAAAGTGGATGTAAACGCCTATTTCACGTGGTCTTCCTCACCATCTTGATTCCTTTTTTGTTTTTTTTTTGCCAACTTCTGATGAGATCTGACTGACTAGATCACCGTTGACTTGACCTGTCGAAAGCCCAATGAAGAATTTGTATGAAGAGCAGAAGGCCAACTCTGCCATATGCCTGTTGCTCGTCTGTGCGTGCCTTGTTCGTACTGTATTGTCTTCAGTTTACGATTGCTACAATCTTTTTAAGCTACTTGTCCATTTAGTGAGAATTAATTTAAACTGATTTTATCAGCTATAACTTCCACTTAGGGTGGCATAGGTATAAACTATAAAAGGTCACTATGTGCTGAGTGAACAAGGAAGGACACTGTGGATGACCCAGAGGTTTGGGGAATTTCCATTCTTTCTTAGAAAGCTCACTTACCACACGAAACTGTGGTAATGAATGAATGAGGCCACATGTGTCAGACCATATACTAAATACTATTAAAGCTTAACTTTTTGCTTATCTTTATTAAAAATACTTACAGGGTCTTATACTTTCTTCCTACACCTACCTCATTGGATCATTTCATACAGCCCACTTCGGGGACTACTGTTCTACACAACTCCTTTGCCTTCAGGGCCTTTGCACATGCTGTTCTCTGCCTGGACCACTCTGCTATCCTCACCTCCTTTCAATAGTTAGCTACTACTTAGCCTCCAAGTTTCATCTGTAATATTATCTCCTCTTCGAGACATTCCCAGATCTTCACTGTCTCTCTGTGGCCAGGTCTCTCTGTTATAAGCTTCCATAGAATCCTATTGCTTTCCTTTAAGAGCCCTTCACAGCACACAGTTACAGATTTACCTGCGTGATTAAACTCCATGAAGGTAAGGGTCACATCCATTTTCTATTGTCTGTCTAGCCCCTAGCATAGTGTTTCACAAATATTCAACATCCACTGAACATTGGTAGAATAAATAAATGAATGATTGCTAGACTATGAATCTGGGACTTACTCATATATAAGACATCATAGATCATCTAGTTTCACCCCCTTATTTTATTAATAGGAAAACTATGATATAAAAGGGTTATATGTCGGTGAGAATGTGGAGGAAAGGGAACCCTTATATGTCATTGGTGGAATACAAATTGGTACAGCCATTATGGAAAACAGTATGGAGGTTCCTCAAAAAATTAAAAATTTTTAATTTTTGCCATATGATCCAGCAATCCCACTTTTCGGTATATATTCAAAGGAAATAAATTCAGTTATCTCAGAGAGAAATCTGCATTCCCATGTTCATTACAGCATTATTCACAATAGCGAAGGTGTGGAAACAACCTAAACGTCTGTCAGCAGATGAACAAATAAAGAAAATGTGGTATGTATCTACAATGGAATATTATTCAGCCATAAAGAAGGAGGCAGTTCTGCCATTTGCAACAACATGGTTGAACCTGGAGGGCATTATGCTAAGTGAAATAAGCCAAAGAGAAAAAAATTAATATTTTATGGTATCGCTTATCTGTGAAATCTAAAAAAAAGTATCAAACGCATAAAAACAGAAAGGAGAATGGTGGTTCCTAGGGGCTGGAGGATGTGGGGAAGGGGCAGATGTTGGTCAAAGGGTACAGACTCCCAGTTATAAGATTCATAAATTCTGAGAATCTAATGTACAGGATGGTGATTATAGTTAGTATTGTATTATATGCTTGAAACTGGCTGAGACTATAACTGTAAGCATTCTCACCACATTAAAAAAAAAAAGGTAACTATGTGAGTGATAGATGTGCTAATTAACCTGATTGCAGTAAATATTTCACAATGTCACATACATCAAATCATCACATTGTACACTTTAAATATATACAATTTTATTTGTCAATTATATCTTAATAAAACTGGAGACAAAAAAAGAAAGTCATGTGGCGTGCCCCAGCTCACACCATTAGTGGATAACAGTAGCTGGAGGAGACCCTGAGGCTGTTGATCTCCAGGGCCAGTGCTTTTTCTATGCATCCCAGAAGACGCTACAGAAAAGCCAGCGCTGGAAATTGCCTTCTTATTCGGATAATCAGACTCCCTGAGATCAAAAGTTTTCTTGAAAGGGCATATAAAATAAATTCACGGGGATAAAGCTTTTTAAAAAAGTAAGACAAAGAACCTAACAGAAAAGTTTTGTAAAGACCATGAACTGGAAATTCATGGAAGAAGAAATACAAATTATCAATTCACATAGGAAGTTATATATAATCTAAGGGAATTATAATAAAATCTAAATTAAAAATATGCTTTTTCCTCCATCAGAGTGCTCAAATTAAGAAAAATTGGTTATACCAACCGTGGTCATGAATGTGGGAAGACGAATCCTCTCGTAAATTTTTTGTGGGAGCATAAATTGGTGCAATCTTTTTGAATCAATTTAGCAATATTAATTAACATTTTAAATGTCCACGCCCTGTGACCTAGAACTCTTAGGAACTAAATATACAGGTATTTGAACAGGTAAGAAAAAATATATTACAAAAAGTCCATTGCAGTATTGTTTATTATAGTGCAAACTGGGATCCAGCCTAAATATCACCAATAGGAAGGGCGTTAAATAAACCACCATTCAACCAAACTATGGAAAATTATGCAGCCATTTAAAGAATGCAGTAGATCTACATGAATTGAGGTGGAATGCAGTGGTTACACTGCTAAATTCTTTTAAATGTATCATATGATTCCATTTGTGTTTTATTTAGTTTCAAATAATTGCTAAACCTTTCATAACACTTCCCTCTGAGGAGGGAAATCATATGGGAGGATAGAGCAGCAGAGACTGCACTTTTTACTATAGACGCTTCGGGATTGTTTCCATTTTTCACAATCATGTATTTCTTCTGTAATTTAATTTCCTGCCAAATCATTTGTTGCTCTTGGTTAGAGTCTCTATGCAGACAGAGAAGAGCTCTGTCACGCCCTGCTCCTGGCTCTCACGGGGGACCTTTGTGGACTGTGACACCCATGACCATGCTGGGGCACAGGGGGACACCGGCTAAGTTTCTGCAACTTCCCATCAAACACGCCAAGGCAGCCAACTAGACAGATGGCGGAGGACGTTTCCTACACAACCTGAAGCTCCTGAGGCTTAACACGCTTCTCTCAACCGGGCCCACACAGAACCACGCACACTCAGCACTGACACGGGCAAAGTCCCACTGCGCTATCGTACTTGGGGACGAGTGCATTTTTCCCACCAAAAGATGTGGAGAATCATGTAGAGCACCCAATGCATCTTTCTGATGTCCCTTCCCACCCCGTGGGTGGGGCAGATCAAATCAGGGGAACACACATCAGGGGCTCCTTAAGGAGCAATGCAGAGTTCTTCTCAAGTGCTTTTCTATGCGTTCCCTGAATGTGTATTCTTATTACAAGAATTATTATTACATGAATGTGCTAGAGCCCTTGGTGGTGTCAAAGTTAATGCAATAAGTAAAGAACCTTATTTCCTTACAACATTGGCCTTTCCTCTTCTCTTCTGCCAGCAAACCATACCTACACTTTAATGTCCATCTGTAATTCCACTCTCTCTCAAACTTTCCTGATCACCTCAGCCTAGTATAACCTCACCTCCTCTAACCCAGAGCTGTTCGTGTTTACTCAATTAAGATGGCTGTCTGGTGACACAGCTTCTCTTGTTTTGTCAGTTATTTAAATCCTTGCTTATTGTTTGATTTATATTTTCTTATTTTCCAGACTGGCAGGGACATTGTGTCAAACTGCTTCATAAGACCCACATACAACCTTGCCGTAACAGACATCTAATACATACTCACAAATTTGAAAAACTAAAAACAAGAAGACCAGGAATTCTATTTCTTTTAGCTTGGTGATTTATGCATGTATGCTTTTTGCTCCCCTTTCAGAGTTTATGTGTACTGTTCACAAAAAGGAATTCATTTAAAATGAATAGTGAAATTCACAAATATTTAATATTAATTTATAAGCCCAAGAAGAGTGAAAAACTATACAGTAGCCGACAGTGCAAGTTAACAAAGACAAAAAAGGAGAAATGGTTTCAATTCAAGAATGACATTCATGTTTCACATCCAACAAAATATTATGAACAAATGAGGTGAAAACTTAGAAAGATAACTAGGCTTGTCAAATTGAAATAGGTGTGGCGCATGCGTGTTTTAAATTAAAAAATGAAATTCAAGGCTCCTTCGCTTAATGAAGCCAGCTCTTTCATCTTTTAAAATGACAGCTAAAGTCGAAACTGGAGTTTGGGGGGAAAAGGAGATTTAGGACCTCCCTTCAGACATTAATAAACACAACTCCACATTCTAAAACTATTAGACATAATTTGGCATAATTGTCAATCTTTCCTGAGCAAAGACATGCAACTCAGTTGTTTTAACTGCTAAACTCTGTTCACAAAGAGCAATGACCTCAGCTCGAGGCTCGGGGTTCATGCCTTCAGAGATGAAGTATGAGGAAATATATTCTCGGCCCTGTCTATTAACATAGAATTTTTATTTTCTCAAACTCACCTTAGGAGTAGAACAGAGACACAGATTTGTTGAGAGTAAAAGATATTTCCTATGATGCTGTACTGAAGGAAATCCAGTACAGAGAATGAAGACATTTGGTTTTATTCCCTCTCGGCCAAATTCCACTCTGAGTTTGTTGAATCTTGTAACTGCCTAGACCTCAAAATATTTCACTGTGCAGGTATATGTTTTCTTACAGTGACTTTCTGTCTAGCTTGTCTTATCTGTCTAATTTAGATCTTAACCCCTCAAGGCAGACACCATGTATTTTAGAGCGTTTTCCTTAGAGCAGTATTACGCCGATGAGTTCAGTAAATCTTAAATAGAAATATATCTTTCATCATCATTCCCTGCGCCCTCCTGTTTGCCACGCGGCCTCCCAATTTCAGCGCATGTGTTTCACTGTCCTTTCCTTAAACTACTGCAGTGGGTAGGAATTTTCTAAGTCAAGTTTTGATTATTCATTTGGAATCTATTCCCTAGTATATAGCAAATGGAAGGAAAGAGGGAGGAACAGAGGGATATATTGATCAATATCAATTATGGTGAAACTAACGGTAAGCCTTTTTTTTTTTTTTTGAGGAAGATTAGGCCTGAGCTAACTACTGCCAATGCTCCTCTTTTTGCTGAGGAAGACTGGCCCTGAGGTAATATCCATGCCCATCTTCCTCTACTTTATATGTGGGACGCCTACCACAGCATGGTGTGCCAAGCGGTGCCACGTCCGCACCCAGGATCCAAACCCGTGAACCCCGGGCCGTGCGAACTTAACCGCTGCGCAACCTGGCCGGCCCCTAATCATTCTTTCTTAATTAAGCAAGACATAGCCTGTTGAGGATCACCACCGTTTGAGAACAATGTATCTAATCTTTCCTATCTTTAAAATATTTTAGAAGTATTCATTTCCTTCCTCCTCACCCCATTTGTCAAAAAAAAAAATTTAATCGGTAAGTTAAGACACTCCGATGCTGAATGAATATTTTTTCAAAATGTTTGCTTAGAATATTTTTAAAAATTGTTTTACTTTTGCCCATACTGACAAGCATCAAAACTAACCAGAAAAATAAATGCAGGAAGTCTTTCTCGGTTAGCAGAAAGCTCTCCCTTGTCAGGCAAACGTGCTAATAGATATTTTTTCAGGATAGCTCGAGAACCTTCATGTAGAAGATGCTAGCCCTGTGCTGACTACAGTGCTTACAATGAATCATTGAATAAATTATTACCATCCACGGAGGCTGCCTCCTTGGATAATTAGCAATTTCAATCCAAGAAAGATACTATTAAGTACATTTCGGCTTCACCATCAATAGACAGAACACCGGGGTAAGTAGCTGAATTAGACTGCTTTAAATACTACCTAGAACTTTTATTTTCAATCATATGCTCTTGAAAATTTCTATCTAAAACGATACTACATGTAGTCTTTTTGACCATATAATAGCAAACTGAGATTTTATAACACCGAAATGGGATTTCAATATAATTTTAGAAATTTGCCAAATAGAAGACTTCAAGGTAGAATTGATTATATGTACATAAATAAACAGAACGTAAAAAGTGTGCCTACCATCTTCACAGCTTTATTCACCCCAGTTTTGTGTATGCACTTATAATAATTAGAGATGTGAAACATTCCCGCTGGTCACTAATTTGATTATGTCCCTGTCTCTGAATTAAGTGGATGGGTGTATTTCACTTGGGAAATTCAGAGCTCTACTGTTGAAATACAGGTTTTATGACCTCTGTCCTGATCTCTGTTTTGTAGCTTAAAAAGACCAAAAGAAATTTAACACTAGTCAGAAGATTCATGAGATTTGCACTCTTGCTGCATTGTGACAAAGAATTAAGCTTAAATAAGAATATAATCAAATGTCTTGCAAGTTCACATTTCAAAATGATTTCTTATTATAAAGAATAATGCAATCAATTTTATATAAAGTATCTCAATTGTTATTTTATAACCACAAAACCCCCCAAAAAACATAAAAAGTGGTACATATATATTATTTGCCCCAGATTTGAAATCAAACAGGGGGAATAAATCCTTTTCTCAGGCATGATCAAAAATAGACCTAAATAAAATTTAACCCAATGACTTCTCTAACTTTTTTAACCTTTCACAAAATTCCCAGGAAGGTTACCACCTACAATGACGAAAGAAAAAGAATCATTAAAGAATCATTTAACTAGGTCCTTACAATGCATAGTCTCTAAGGTGATTTTCATAAATACATAGGTGTTTAGAAAAGAAATTATTGTAAAATATAAAGCAGAAGTAATTTCTAATTGTGCATAATTAAAACAATAGTACTTTAATAATATGATATTCTCCAAAAAGCTCAAAAAAACATTTTTTTAAATTAGAATCTCATAATAATCATTGTGGAAAGGTATGTATCCTATATTTGACCACTGGACGTTAAAAAAGAAGTCGTTTTTTTAATGGCTTTGTCTTGCACTCTTACCAATGTATTTTAAAATTAAATGACCAGAAGACATTACTACTGGCAAAGCATTATCAGGAAGGGACCTCGATAAAATGAGTAGTGAGACACTGAATCATTTCTTCTGTGAGTGAAAGTCATAGATCGGCAAAAGTTCTAAAATTATACAATTACAAAAAATAAATCAAATCAGTGTGTCATTTCTGCTTTTCTACATTAATAAATTAACCATGTAACATTGTTCAAAATTATGTCAGTTACGCATATAATAATCTTTTAAATTAATGAAGTGATGAAGCAGTTTGATGACACCCATGATTTACAGGGCTGCTTTTAGCTAATGTTAAAAGCCTTTCATTTAATAAATTGCCCCCTTGAGAAATTACCAAAAATGAATATTTTCTATGCTAAATGTTTCAAGGTTTACACTTTTTCAATATATTAACAAATGGCAAGGGAGACGCATTTTTCAAAATATATCTTCTTTTACATATATTTAATTGAAATTAATTAGTATGTTACTTTAGAAGGAAATGATTATACAAGACCATTTATGAGAATTTTTGTGAAGCAATAAAGCTGAATTTAAACAATGAAATCAATCACATCCTTACAAAATTTGTATGATAAATTGGGAATCGCTTCAACCTTTTTCATTAAGGAGGCACAATTCTATCAAATCTATGCTCTTAACATATAGCTAGTGCTCTTCACTCTTAGCTTAATCACTCTCAGCTTTTATTGTTTGTTTGCATTATTTATTAAGATTGAAATTATATTACTAATAAGGCTTCATAATTTTTGTAATAATTTCTGTTTTGTTCACTTTCATCTAAGCGTTTCTTCACGAATGGTTAAATATAATTTTAGCTCCAGTATGCTTCTCAGTTCAATCATGAATACCAACAATCAGACCTTACAATCAAAGGATATCATTGCCATTGTCTTCTGGTTTTATGTGGCCTCAGAGACTTATCTGAATACGAGAGAAATAATGTTTTATGGAGAGATGTTATATAAGTTCGTTAGGAAAGCAAAATAGATTTCAGTCAAGCTAGGATATGCTTTCATGTGATAACAGCAAGAAAGAAAAGGAACTAAATAGAACTAGCAAAGAAAGCCTGAAATTGATGTTCCCTGTGCTTATGAATTTGTTTTCGTAATGTGGAGGCTGATTTTTATTCCATTTCTGAATTTGTAATGTGCCTAGTACATTGGGCCAATTTCTTTTCAAAGCATTTGCAGCTCCAGCCCTGAAAACAAGAATAATTAATTCGTGCTTCTTGAGTCCATTGGGTGTAATTTTAGGCAGGCAGATGTCAAGGAAATAATTTTTAGAATTCTTATAATCGATGGCAATGAAATGGAGACTAGCCTGTTGGCATTTCAAATGATTTTAAGGAATTTCAAACTTTCATCAATGAATTTTTAATGTGTACTAATAATGAATGCTCATGGGTTTGTAGTTTATGCACAGTGAAACAGAACTTGAAGCATATTATTATTTTCCTTTAAAAATGGCTCGAAGAAAGTAAAAAAGTGTTGCAAATTCAAGATTTTCAGTTCTTTTATAATATATAACTGCATCAACTAGTTACGAATACAATTATTTGAGTGAGCCACATTTTCAAGAGTTAATAAAGGAAATTGAAAAGA
Organism: Equus asinus; assembly: GCF_041296235.1. Classification (NCBI taxonomy): domain Eukaryota; kingdom Metazoa; phylum Chordata; class Mammalia; order Perissodactyla; family Equidae; genus Equus; species Equus asinus. The sequence goes on along the minus strand of NC_091795.1, from coordinate 46,736,729 downwards.
ATCAGTGGTCTTTCAAACATACATACGAACATTTGCAGGAGGATCCCATTTACTATAACAGCTACATTTAGACTCCTGACTCTCACTTCCCTGATGGGGTGGCACAATCTGCTGAAACCTCCTTGCATTTTGGAGAAATATCACATGAGACTTGGGATGGCAAATTGTAAAATACTACATATCTCAAAGTCTGAAATATCTGACGCAGTTAGCACTGATACTGAACTCTTTATTATCATTGAGATTATTTCTAGGAAGTACCTTCAATGAGTACAAAATTATATGGGTACAGAAATTGATTAAACTCCTTGCCTGGATGAACCAAAACCTATTGAAATCACAACAAGAGGGATGGAAGGGATATCAAGAGCTCTCATAGGATCTATGATTCTCAACAGAAGGGCAGCCAACACTATTTAGGGAAAGACAATTTTGAAATAAAAGCTTAACTTTTGGTGGATTAAACCTCATGTTCTGATCCACACTAACTATAGGAAATATGACGTTACATCTCCGGACCTTAGTTTTATCTATTCTTGAAGTGGAATCATGGTATCTATTTTTAGCCAGAACTATAGCATCTTTTTTTCTCTACTTCTGTGGAACTGTAGAAAACAATGAAATAACATATGAAAGCATTTTTAATTCTTTGAAAGAATTGGGCTATGTAGACCTGAAATTTTGCAATTTTCTAAGCCTTTGAAAGTAGATGATGGTGTAAAAGCTTACAGATTAAAAGTATAATTATAGTATATGTTTATACTTATATATACAGATTAGAAATTTTTATGTGATTTTTATGGCAGAGTTCCTTTTTTAAGTATGTTCAATTGGACTAATAAATTTATATTCCCTGTGCAAATTCCAATAAAATGCCAAAGGAAGAGGACAGACACTTTCCCCAGCAGTAGAAGAAAAGCTTTATTTTTTCCCTCATCATGTTCTAAATGGAAACTCAATGGAAACTTTACATTTTAAGTTTACTTCTCATAGAAACAGACGTACAATGGCCGAGAAGTTTAAAGATGTGTCTGCACTCTCTCCATTTTCAAAGTCGTACTTCGAAAGTCGTCAAATCTTTTACTTTTTACAACATAGAGAACAGCAAATCTGCCGCTGTTTTTCCAAACAGAATGCACTATGGCTCACAGACACAGATCCCATAAAATGCTCTATTTATTGGTGAAGCATTAACAGTGTCTCTTATTTTACTCCTGTGACCCTCTTTGACCATTAGTCACACATTCCAATTGAGCAGATGCCACTAAAATTTGCCTTAGGTATAAGGAGAGAGAAGAGCCTACTTGGTCATCGACCTCTCCCTTCCAGCTCCCCTGTTGTCACAACCAGTGGCTTCCAATTCGTCGCCCCCAGGGCCAGACAATCTGGCTGAGAAGACCAAGGCAGGCAAGGCCAGCCATGAGGATCAGAGCGAGATCCCTGCCTCACCCAGACTCCCCACTTCTACAATCAAAGCCTCAACGAGTACCATCGCCATCCCCTGAACCAGCACTTCTCAAAATGTAGTGCACACAGCACCGGGCGATACCCAGAGCAATGTGTATTGACTTGGTTTTTATTTTATTTATTTTTACTATTACTTTCTGTTCTTAGCAGTGGTATTGCAATCTCATTTATGAGAATGACATAAAATTCCCTTTTAAAATACATGTAAATATATTTTAAAGGAGATTTAAAGAAAATTATGCAAATAATAGCACGGGGAGACAAAGATATAGCAATGATTGTGAAAGTGATTTGTGAATAGTTGAAGATGAGAAAACACTGAGCCAAAGCAAGCGGAAGCCGTTGAGAAGGAAGAGCAGCCACGCTCCCCTTTCAGCTGGATGTTTATAACAATAAAAAGGCTTCAACGGTAAAGCACCTTCCCGTATACTTTTATTTGATCTCTTTACGGCACTAGCACAGTAGATAAGCTACATCATTATCACCATTTTACAGATGGCGAAACTGAGGATAGGAAGGGTCCAGTGATTGCCTGAAAGTCACACAGCTATTTAAGTGCCGGGAGAGAAACGTGAAGCCTTCAAAACAAGGCTTTCTGCTCCAAATAGAATACACTTACAGCTTAACACACTATTCATTTACAAAGGTCAAGTGGGGATTCCAGAATGAAGTATCGCCTTTGTGTTCAATTTGTGCATTCCCTCACCAAGCAGCATTTCAGTACCTTTTCCTGCTGTACAACAGACATAATAGGAAGATTCCTTTTGAGCAATATAGGATATGAACCCAACTGAACTAATTAGTTCACAGCGGTGTTAGGAGGTTAACTAGCTGATGGTGATAAAACACTGTATCGACAGAAAATGCCATATTAAATGCCCCAAATTACCATTACTTGTATCACCATTCAGTATTTATATTCAACAAAGTTGCAGGTAAAGAAAAAATATGAATATCCTGCAGTTATTACGCTTCTGATCAGTCCTTGGAGAAATGATATTTAATCCTGTCTGTCACACTTGTGAGGACGTCCGTATGTGTCAGGAGGGCTGATCAGTCAGGTCGTCCATAGACATTTAGAGACAAGCAAACACATATATTCAGGAGATGCTGCCACTTTGTTGTTTTATAGGAAAAAAGACATATTAAAATAAACCCTTGATTTGCCACTGCGTTTGTTGTAAAAACAAACAGAAGTCATAGTTTCTGAAAGCAAAATTTGTAGCTTCAATTGCAAATTTAGTCGTCTGAGTCTGTACACGGAGACCACAAATTGCATGACATCCTTAAATTAAAAGGATTCCTCAGAAATGTAAATATTTGCACAGGAAAAGGTATATGCTCAGCGCCAAGTCAAAGTTACATAAATATGTAGAATGCCGATGAAGTGTCCAACATCACCAGCCAGCCAAATGCATTCAAGACCTCAGCGTAGAAGGCCGTTCTTTCTGATGGGCAAACAATGGATAAACAAGATATATCATAGCCCTGTGGTTTTCCAATAAAATAGCCAATCTCAAGTTTCTCTGACAGGAAATTTGACTTGGTTTTTCATAACAATACTGTTTTACAGTATGATTTATATTTTTTCAAAGGTACAAAAACTCTGCTTGTTTTAATAGTGTGCCCTTGCGTTTTTCTAAGAGGGTATTTCCTTTAGAGATACAGACAACGTCAATTTTTTACAAGATAGGCATGGGATCTGAAAATAAAGTTCTGAAGCGTAGAGAAATGTAACCTAAACTCAAAGTGAAAGCTAGAGACCACTTACGCAAGCGTAATTATCTCAACCCCCAGACCTTTCATGCTGAAATTAGTGAGCATTTTCATTTTCCATGTGCAATCACTTACTGTCCTTTCCCCCGCTATTAATGTTTCAAGAAGCAAGGGCATTTAAATGAAAAAAGAAAAAAAAAACTCTCTGCTAATTTGAAGCTGAGAATCCAATTCACTAAAATTGACAAAAGTGTCGTCTTGATAACTGCCATTTTCCGATAACACAGCTTCGCAGGAGGGAGCCAGTTAATGTGACTCTAGGCTGAGGCTCCGCATCCGTGGAAAGTAACGTCTTTCATGGCAAGGAGTTATTTTTCAGGCCTTTGAACAAGGGCCTCTTGTAGATAAAACTATGCAGAAAGCTCCTTTGTGAATGACCCTATCTGAACACTTTTCCACTCACTTCAGTGATATTTTGGCACCTGACGAGTCTTTTAAAAACCCCCGATGATGAATTGTTACATGACATGCAAACAGCTCGAAACCTGCCAGCTTTGAGAAGCTCAGGACAAGTAACTTACCTGTTCCCAAGAGTCCCGGTTCTGATTAGACAAGGAGAGGAAAACGATGAAAGGTTCTATGGCGAGTAAGTGTGCTTCACTTAGTATTTAGGATCCATTTTACCAAATCGGGGAGAACCGACCCAGTCGGCGGCGCATAGTCATCTCTCCCGAGCCGGAACAATGATTCATAGCCGGACTGCTTATAACTGTAGTTTTCCCCTCTTCTCAAAGCAGCTGGCCAACTCTTCAAAAGGATCCCGCTCACAAAGTCACAGTGAGACAGTTGTGAGCTGTTAAGCTGTCAAGCCTATCCATATACACCGAGAGTGAGTAACTGCCGAAACAAAACCTGCCCGTGGTCGGGACGTCAGAGCTAAGCCAAGAGCTGACACCCACCCGGAGGTGCCCAAAGGCAGAGGCCAGGGCGGCTCCCCGCAAAGGAGAAGGAAGGAAGCGAACCGTTGTCGGCCATGTGTTACCTCCATCCCTTGACGCGGGAGTGAGCCTGATCCCTCTGGGCTTGTGTTAGAGCGGGGCAGACCTGAGCACGTCCGTAATTCGGGTTGAAAGCGTGTTCCATATGCCTCGGCTTTTTCGACCCCTTCTCCTGTCCCCCGCCCCTGTCAAGGCCACCAGCCCCCTCTCCCTCTCTGCCGCTGGGCCTCAGAGTGCTTAACCTTGACAGGGGTAGAAGAAAACCTCATGTTTCGGGGAGAGGGAAGGGCGAGGGCCAAGCACTTTTTGCAACGCCACTTCTTCTCTCCATTATTACCAAATAATAGCAGTTTTATTCAAAGAATTTATTGAGCAGCTCCTACATGTGGGCCACTGAAACTAAACAGAAAACAGCAAAAACCATCAAGATGTGAGGAAAGGATAATGGGGCTACGGAGTCTTTGGCGGGGGGAGGCAACCAAGCCCAGAATCAAGTGGGTTGCAGATGAACCTCGAAGGAAGAGACAGAAACCAAGGCTTCATTTATTACCAACATTCACCAAACTTTAAAATTCTTCAACCAGGAGTTCATCCTGAAACTTCTGAATCAGACACTCTGGCGCTGGGAACTACACATGCGAACCTTAAAATTTTTTCTGAGGTGATTCTGACCTGTGTCTCTGGATGAGAAGAGCTATAAACCAGTAGTTCTCAAACCTGGCTGACGAACCACAAGGATAACCTGAGGACTTAAAAAAAATGTGTATTCCTGGAGCCGAGTGGTTGGGCTCACTGCTGCACTTCGGTGGTGCAGTGTTTTGCTGGTTCGGATCCAGGGCGCGGACATGGCGCCACTCGTCAGGCCAAGTTGAGGCAGCGTCCCACATTTCACAACTAGAAGGACCTGCAGCTAAAATATACAAGTATGTATTGGGGGGATTTGGGGAGAAAAAGCAAAAAAAAAAAAAAAAGATTGGCAACGGTTGTTACCTTAGGTGCCAATCTTCAAAAAAAAAAGATTTAAAAAATGTGGACTCCTGGTCTCTACCTCACACTGAGCTGGTGAGAATCTTTGGAGTGGAACTCCAGAATATCTAATTATCAGCCAGATTTTGGAATGATTGCTTTATCCCACATCCCAAACAAGTCTCAACACTGGCCCTCAAGCCGGACTGAAGAGGTGCTCACAGAGTCGAGGACTTCAGTGTTTTAACAAGCAGCCAAGGCCATTCTGGTGTGAGTATTGTGAACCGCGAACTGCAGGAACACTGTGAAGAGATGGATCTCGGGTTTTGAACTTGAAACTCTATTTGAACTCTTTGTCCATCTTGTCCAATCATTTGTTTATAAATTCCAAAAATATAAATTTGCCAAGTATCACCTGTCTGCCAGGCACTGTTTTAGGACTTAAGGAGTTCATAATCTAGTGATGGAGCTAAAAATACAAATAATTATCATGCACTGTAGTGAGTATAGAAATGAAGATATGTATTTTTTAAAAAGTGTTATGTGAACACAAAGGAGGCAGTAACTAAGTCAGCCTGGAGGGGCTGGTGGAGATTTTCCAGAAGACAGCTATGCTGACTTTAAAAGTAAGACAGGAATTCTAGTCAGAGGAAATAGCATGTAAAGCTGTCTCAGTGTTTCTAAAGTATGGGCCTCAGACCACCTTTTCAGAATCCTGGGGACAGGTTACTGAGCACCCCCCAGAACTCCACAATCTGAATTTCTGAGAGGAGGACACAGGAATATGCATTTCTATTGAGCTTCCTGGGTAGTTCTAAAAAACACTAGCTTGTGAAAACTACTGGTAAAGACTTGAAAAAGCTGGTTTATTTGAGGAAATTTAAGCATATGTGTTAAAGTGGGGACTGGTTTTTTTTTTCTAAGCCTTTAAAAACCATGTGAGACTTCTGCTTCTGGCCAAGATGGAGTTACAAGGTCCAGATCCCTCCTACCTGAGGCAATGAAATAAGCAGCCAAAAAAACAAGAGAAAAGAAGAAGTACGGGCCAGCCCAGTGGCACAGCGGTTATGTTTGCCCATTCTACTGCAGTGGGGTAGGGTTCACATGTTCGGATCCTGGGTGCAGACATAGCACCACTTGGCACACCATGCTGTGGCAGGCGTCCCACATATAAAGTAGAGGAAGATGGGCATGGATATTAGCTCAGGGCCAGTCTTCCTCAGCAAAAAGAGGAGGATTGGCAGCAGATGTTATCTCAGGGCTAATCTTCCTCAAAAAAAAAAAAAAAGAAACGAGTTTTCAAGGCCCTGGTTATCGATACCAAAAGAGCAGAAAAAATCCAGTGAGCCCTTTGCTTGTTTTGAGAGAATTTCTAAGCTGTGGTAAGAGAGGAGGAACCCAAACTGAGCATGGCGGACTCTTTGAGTTGAGGAAATGGAGCTGAGAATTCAGGAATATCAAGCAGCCAGAGTCCACGGAACAGAGTACTGGAGGGGAGAGAATGAGACAAGTGCCACACTACATGGTAATAAAGGACTATTTTGTACATCTGTATGCCAACAAATTCAACCACTTGATTAAATGGACAAATTCCTTGAAAGACACAATTACCAACGCTTACTCAGAAAAAAACAACCTGAAAATCCCTATCTACTGAAGAAATGAAATTGTAGTTTAAAACCTGACCAAAAAAAAAAAAAGCATTAACAAACAACAACAGGCCCAAATAACTTCACTTGTGAATTCTACCAAACCCGTAAGAGAAATAATATCAACTCTACACAAACTATTCCAGAAAATTGAAAAGGAGGGACTACTTCCCGATTCATTCTGTGAGGGCTGCATTACTGTGATATCACGTAGAAAAACAAGATCCATGAAAAAAATTGTTAAATTATACCTTATTAAAATTAGAATTTCCTACTTTGCAAAAGACGCTATCAAGAGAATGAAAAGACAAGCCATAGACTTGGGAAAATATAAATGTGATAAAGGTCTTTTATTCAAAATATACAAAGAACTCTTAAAATTCAGCAATAAGAAAAATACACCCCAATTAAAAAGTGAGCAGAAGATTTAACAGACACCTTACCAACAAAGATAAGCAGATGGCAAATAAGCATATGAAAAGATGTTCAGCATCACTTGCCACTAGGAATTGCAAATTAAAATAATGTGATATTACTACACACCTATTAAAGTGACTAAAGCCAAAAAGCCTGACAATCCCAAATGCTGACAAAGATGTTGAGGAACAGGAGCTCCCATGCATTGCTCGTGGGAAGGCAAGATGGTAGGGATTTATGGAAGTATTGTGAAAACATATGTCCACATAAAACCTGACATGTTTGTAGCATCTTTATTCATAATTCCCCCAAACTGGGAACAACTAAGATGTCTTTCAATACATGAGTGGATAAACAAACTGATACATCCATACAATGGAATTTTATTTAGTGATTTTATAAAATATGCTGTCAAGCCAAAAAAAGACATAGAAGAGCCTTAAATGCATATTGCTAAGTGAAAGAAGCCATTCTGAAAAGGCTACATACTCTACGACTCCAACTATATGGTGTTCTAAGACAAAAGTATATACCGACAGTAAAAAGTTCAATGGTTTCCAGGGAAAAAGCTTTCAAAGAGTAAAGCACAGGGCATTTTTCAGGGTGGTGAAACTATTTTGTATGATGCTGTAAGGGTGGATACATTATATTATGCGTTTGTGAAAAGTTATAGATATTTACAGCACAAAGTGTGAGCCTTAATGACTTCAAATTTAAAAGACAATCATTTAAGAGTTCCTGCATCCCATCCCAGGATGCAGGCTGTGATAAAAGAATCTAACTGTGCTACAAATGTATGAAAGAACCTTGCTGAAGGAGGTGGGGGAAAGGTGCTGATCTAAGTAACTTTGGAAATGTGTAAGGTGTAAAACTAAAGGCGAAAGAAACCATACCTAAGCACTGGACTTTGGTTGATAAAGTTATTTCCAACAGAGGTGGAAGTTAAAAATTTTGATACTCCTATACGTGTATACTAGAATTGAACAATTAAGTAAATGGTGACAGGATTCTCACTATTGGAGTGGGAGTTACAGGTAAGCAAGAGAGGAGGCTAGAATGGTCTGTGTGATAGTGGATCATAGTGGGAAATATCAGTATGAACATATGTTTAGCTTCATAGAGATACAGATGGTTATGTATATGTTAATTATACATGTATTAATTATATATATTACATATATGTATACAGGTACATATTTCCTTGTTCTGTCAGCTGAGAGGATGTGGACGCACTAACAGAACACTCCAGTAACAATGAGCATACTTAGAGCCCAGGTCTCAGTTTCTAATACTTTTCTACAATAAAAGGAACCGTGGCTCCCTAAAGAAACAGCTGGTTCTAGGACTGAGGCAGGATATACGCAAGATGATTCTGGAGCAGCTTGTAGTACCAGAAAGCAAGAAAGTGTGGACACACACACACATTAATAGAAATATGTCAAAGAGAGACAATAGCCAACTAAATGAGTTCTCAATAGCCACAGCTGGAACAATTTGAGCAATAAAATAAAGTAGTATTGGATTTCAGTCCAAAGTATAAAATAAACATCCTCGAGTCCATACTGATATAAATAAATGTTTGAGTAAATAATAAAGAAAGGAGAAGAAACAAATCCCCCAAGCAGAAGAATACCAAGTAATTTATGTCGATACTTCACCCTCAAGGAGGGGGAACATAACTCCCTGCTCCTTAAGTGTGGGTTGTGCATAGTGACTTCTTTCCAAAGAGTATAGTATGGAAAGGGAGGGGGAAAAAGGAACTTTGCAGTAGAGAAATCTGACAAACCCTACCTCAGCCAGGTGACCAGGGTCAACATCAATGGTGACAAATCACGTTGACAGCACGTACCCTTGATATGATGTGATGAAATGGCACTTTAATATGTGGACTTCCTCCCCAAAACACATACCCCCAGCCTAATCATGAGCAAAACTTCAGACGAATTCCAGAGAGGATTCTATAAAATGTCTAGCCCGTACTCCTCCAAACTGTCAAAGTGATCAAAAACAAGGAAAGTCTGAGAAACTGTCAGCCAAGAGGAGCCTAAAGAGACAGGACAACTAAATATAGTGTGGTCTCCTGAATAGGATCCTGGAACAGCAAAGAACATTAGACCAAAAAAAACTAAGGGAATATGAATAAAGTATGGACTTTAGTGAATGATGATGTGTCCACATTGACTCACTAATTGTAACAAATGTAATATACTAGGGCAAGATGTTAAATATAGGGAAAATTGGGTGTGGGATAGATGAGAAATCTGTGCATTTTCTCAATTTTTCTGTTACTCTAAAACAGTTCTAAAATATAATGTCTGTTGTTTAAAGGCAAAAATGTGAAATATTCAGGGATAAATTGAACAAAAGATATAGAAGATCTGTTGTTGAAAACTACAAAATACCACTGAGATAAATTAAAGAAGACCTAAAGAAATTAAGAGATATACCTTTTCATAGCTTGGAACACTCCTTATTGTTAAGATGTCCGTTCAGTCCAAATTGATCTATTGAGTCAACACAATTTCTATCAAAATCTCAGCAAGCTTTTTGTAGAAACTGAAACTGATTCCAAAATTTACATGGAAGGACAAAATTCCTAGAATAGCCAAAACAATTTTGAAAGAGGACAAAGTTGGAGGACTAACGCTCCTTGATTTTCAGACTTATAAAGCTACAGAAATCAAGACGGTAGACAAATGGATCAGTGAAAGGGAATAGAGTTAAGAAATAGACCCACACATACGTGGACAACTGATTGTTGACAAGGAACAAAGGTAATTCAGTGGCGAAAGAATAATCTTCTCAACAAATGGTGCTGGAACAACTGAATATTCATACAAAAATGAACTTTAATCCATATCTCATGCCATATACAAAAATTAACTCAAAATGTATCATAAACCTAAATGTAATAACTGAAACTATAAAACTCTTAGAGGAAGCTTCTTTGTGACCTTGGATTAGGCAATGATTTCCTAGATGTGACACTACAAGCACAAGCAACAAAAGAAAAATTAGAGAAATTGGACTTCATCAAAATTAAAAAACTTTTGCGCAAGAAAGTGAAAAGACAACCACAGAGTGGGAGAAAATATTTGCGAATCATGTCTGATGAGGAATTTATATGTAGAATATTGGAAGAAATCTTAAAACTCAACAATGGAAAACAAGCCCATTTAAAAATGGGCAAAGGATTTGAATAGGCATTTCTTCAGTAAAGATACAGAAATAGCCAATAAGCACATGAAAAGATGGTCAATATCTTTAGTCATTATGGAAATGCAAATTAAAGCCAAGAGATACCACTATAACCTAGTAGAATAACTAAAATTTATACGATTGACAATGCCAAGTGTTGGCTAGAATCTGGAGAAGCCTGAGCTCTCATACTCTTCTGGTGGAAAAGGAAAGTGGAAAATAGTTTGGCTGTTTCTTAAAAAGTTAAATATACACATTCCATATGATTCAGCCATTCCACTCCTTGGTATTCACCCAAGAGAAATGAAAACATACAACCATGAAAGAAGTCCATGAAGACTTTTACACAAATGTTTATAGCAGCTTTATTTACAATAACTAAAAACTAGAAACAACCCAAACATCCATCAATAAGTGAATGGATAAACAAAATGTTGTACAGGAATGCTACTCACAATAAAAAGGTATAAATTACTGATAGATACACACAATATGGATGAGTCTCAAAATAATTATACCATATGAAATAAACCAGACAAAAAAGGAACACATAATGTATGATTACACTTATATAAAATTTTAGAAATTGCAAACTAATATCTAGCAACAGAAAGTAGATCAGTGGTTCCCTGGAGTCAGGAAGGGATTACAAAGAGGAGTGAGAACCTTCTGAGGGTGATGGATAGATTCACTATCTTGACTGTGGTAATGGTTTCATGGATTTGTACATATGTCAAAAATTATCAAATTGTATGCTTTAAATACATGCTCTTGGGCCCAGCCCTGCAGCATAGTTGTTAATTTTGGCACACTCCACTTTAGTGGCCTGGGTTCATGGATTCAGATCCCAGATGCAGACCTACACCACTCATCAGCCATGCTGTGGAGGCAACCCACATATAAAGCGAAGGAAGATTGGCACATATGTTGGCTCAAGGCTAATCTTCCTCAGCAAAAAAACATTAACTCAAATAAAACTTAACTTTAAAAAAATGCTCCTTTTTGTATGTCAGTTATATCTCAATAAAGCTGTTTCTTAAAAAGTGTGACTTTCAAGGACAGGTGTACATAGACACCTGGACAGGATCAGACATCTGAGGATGCCATCTTTCTCTCACCTTTCTTCTTCCCCAAACAGTGGACTGAGTATCATTAGGGAACCTCAGGAAAGGCTCTTCTATCATATGCTCCTGTTTTCAAGGTCTTTTGTTCCCACGGGGTACTCAAATCAAGAATCAGTAAAATATCTCATAGGATGATAATCTTAGCTCCATTTTTATAAATTGTCACATACTTGCAAATGCACATTCACATATATGATCTAATTTTTGCCCTTCTATGTGTGATGTACATAGGGTGGATGTTACTTGATATGGTCATTTGACAAGTGAAGGCAAATGAAAAGAAAACAATGAAGTTCAAGAGGTCTGCTCAGAACTATACGGCAACTTAGCTGGACTGGGAAGTCATGTTTCCTGGCTAAGTCCAGTGTGCTCTGCTGGACACTGCCTGCTGTGTAAGTCAACCCATCTTCTCAAAGAGTCAGTTGTGAGTGATAATAAATGTGGTAAAATTCAGAGAAGGCAGGCTGAGCAGAGGGTCTCACCTGAGCCTTCTCACCGCTTCTGCTGCAGGGAGCCCACTAACCCACCTTAGAAGTCACTTCACACGCTGAGGGTGATCTTTAACATAATTACAATAGATTACATGAATCAATTATTTTTGTTTGTTGTGGACTCCTTGAACTGAAGTAGACTGAATGATCATTACAGTTAACATTATTGAGTTACTTGCCGAGTTAGCATTTATTGCATTATTGTGTACTTACTAACAAGCCCATGTGGGTCCTCTCCACTTGACAGATGAGGAAACCAAGGCACAGAGTTTCAGTAGCTTGAGTGAAATAGTACAGTTAACGCATGGAAGAACTGTTATTAGAACTCAGTCTGTATGACTTCAAAGCTTCGTCCTGTGCCCCTAAAGATGCATTGTACGTAATATATGTAAATTAAGACAGCCTCAGATTCTTGTAAATGGATTGGGAAGCCACAAATTGAATTGCACAGTGCAGAAATCTGCCTGATTCTACAACTTAGGGCCTGCTCCCCAAGTAAGCCGTCCCCCCATTGTTGGAGCGAGGCAGTGGGAAGGCTGATATTGCAAAGCATCACAAAATATACACAACATAAAGAGACTGATAGAGAAGGGGGAAGGAGAATGAACCTTCCCAAACATCCTTACCCTTCTCTTAGGCTTTTGTTTTGTTATATTCTATTTCTATCTCATTGGTATCATGACCTTCAGAAAGTCATAATTTAAACAAAAAGAGACAAAACACTTGGATTGTTTCACAATTTTATTTTTATTTTTTCACCCTCCCTACTTGTTTAGCAAAGAGCTCCACTCCTTCCAATTCACTGCTTCTTTCTTGTGTGTGTGTGTGTGTGTGGAAGAGTGGCCCTGAGCTAACATCTGTCACCAAACTTTCTCCATTTTTTATGTGGGGTGCTGCCACAATGTGGCTTGATGAGCAGTGCTAGGTCCACGCCCAGGATCTGAACTTGTGAACCCTGGGCCGCTGAAGCAGAGCACACCAACTTAATCACCATGCCACCGGGCCAGCCCCTATTGTTTCTTGTTCCTCACAAAAGAGGAGAATTAACTTTTTAAGAAAAATCAATACTTCTGATTTAGCTACTATCCAAATAAATGGTCCCTTGGGCAAGTCAACTTTTGGGGGTTTCAATTTCCTTATCCATAAATAAAGGGTTACCCTGAGATGCTATTCTAGCTTTAAAATTCCATGTTTCTCTGTTTCTTTCCTTTCTGGTCTGCATATAAGAATTTGGAAATTCCAAGCTCTTTTTTGTTCCTCGTAGTGGGAAGAATTCCTTTTCCTCTTTTCATGTGCCTCCTTTTGCTACCCTTATAAATCCTGGGATATATCCTATGCTCTGCACAAAAGATTCCAATAGCTTCTGGCTGCTCCAGGTCAGATGGACCCAAGGTTGAACTACAGCTCACAGATAAGAAATGGAGGGCGGGATGGGGGTCTACCAGTGGTGTGGAGAGCAGACAGGCATCACTCACTTCCAGGAAAACCTCAGATCAATTGAGAGAATTTGGTACATTGTTGTTCCATCACTACAGAAGAATTGTTCCAGCCCACAAATATTTCAACTCCTCCAAAGCTGTCGTATTAGAATAAAATTTTTAAGCCTAAAGAAATAGATTCTGATGAGTAAAAAAAAAATCCAAAAGATCATTTTCAGATAGCTGATAATATTGGGGGTTTTTCTTAGGAACTTGTAGAACTTTAACAACAGAAATTATGTTCTTAGGTTTCCGGTTATATAAGGAGGTCATCAATAGAAAAAGTAACTTAAATAATGTTAATAATAAGATTGAAAGGCTGGCCCCGTGGCCGAGTGGTTAAGTTCGCGCGCTCCGCTGCAGGTGGCCCAGTGTTTCCTTGGTTCGAATCCTGGGCACTGCCATGGTACTGCTCATCAAACCACGCTGAGGCAGCGTCCCACATGCCACAACTAGAAGGACCCACAATGAAGAATATACAACTATGTACCGGGGGGGGCTTTGGGGAGAAAAAGGAAAAATTAAAATCTTTTAAAAAAATAAGAAGAAGAAGAAGATTGAAAACTGAATTTAAATGTAATTTGCATTGCCTCTATCTCCTAGTTTTTCTTTCCTGCCAAACAAAGAATACTCAGCATGGTAGAAAAATACGATTCCATTAATTCAAATTTCCCTCAAAAGAATACAAAAACCTTCTTAGAAAAATATATGATGTTCACATGACCAGGAGATAAAGATTTGAAAAAGGGGAAAGGACTTAAAAATAATATCTTTTTTCCACTTTAAAGAAATTTTAATTCCTTTTTTGAAAATGTAAGAAATTTACATTGTTTTACTGACATTTTTGTGTTGAAAATTTCAACCTTAAAGCTGCGTCCAATAGACTTTAAGTGTTTGTTAAATGCGTGAATGAACCTTATTATGTGGAAGTTAAAAATTCTGGAAACCAGAAGGAAGATATTCAGCTCATTTAATCATTATTTATAATTGGTTTGGGTTGTGATTAATTCCCTATTTTTTCTATATAAAAAGAGAGTTATACCTTTGGAAAATAATCCTAAAAATCAGAAAATTATGTGAAAGAAGCAGTTTATTATATTCTATATAAACAAGTAATATGCAATAAACCAGAAGATACCAAGGAAGAAACAGGTTAAAATGAAATAACACAATGCAAACTATAGTCCAAAAATAAAATTGGACAATAAAACTAAAGTAAAGGCTACATTAACTAAAAATTAAATAAGAAAAACACGTTATTTACAGTTTTAGAGATATCATATTTTATATATATGAATGCCAGTCCATTTTAAATATTTTCTTATAAAAGTAATAAATGTTTAATGGTTTTTTCAAGGAGAAAGTACAGAACTTTGTGAACCCTTCTAGTCATTTTCTATGAACGCTTATATATAGTTTTGCTTAAATGAAATCATGATACTGTGCAGCTTGCTTTTTTCACTTGAGAGCATATAATGTTTTTCTTTCCTTTCACTGCGTATACATTTGCTTAATTCGTTTAAGGATTGATAACATTCTATTTTATGGATATACTGCAATTTATTTACAGAATCCTCTATTAATAGACTATTCTGTATTTTATAGTTTTCTCTACTACAAACAAGGATAAAACGAAAATTCCTTTAATTATCTTTGCTTACTTGTGAAAGTTTATCTGCAGAATAACCTCCTTAAAAAGCTGAGTTCAAGAATGAGCACTTAAAATTTTGATAGATATTGCTAAATTAATCTCAAAATGTTCTCCCAATTCAGACTCTTACTAAGAATATACGAAAATTCGCATTTCCTTGGCTTCTCACCAGCAATTGGGTCTTATCAATATTTTTCACCCTTGTCAAATTAATATGTGAAATGACTCGTTGTTTTAATTTGCGTATGTTTAATTATAGGTGAAACAGCATTTCTCTTATGATTATTTATTTTTTGGAATTTATCTCTTAAACCACTTATTCCTCCCTATGTCCACTTTTCTATTAGATTATAGGTTATTTTCTCTCTAATTTGCAAAATAAATTTTATGTTAAGGAAATTAGCCTTTGTCTGTGTTGTCAACCACCACCTCCTAATTTGTTGTCTTTTCATTTTGGTTACGATGCTTCGTACAGTGCAGAATCTTTGGCTTTCTCCAAATGCCATTGATCCGTTTATTTAACAAACATTTATTGCATATTTACTACGTGCTAAGGATACAATGGTGACCAAACAGACATTGACCCGCATCAACCTTAACGATATAGTGGAGAAGCAAACATTGATTAACTAATAAAAAAGCATATAATTTCAGACAAAAGAGAAGTATCAGGAGCAATTTTTTCCTTTATAGCTTCTAGACTGTGATGCTGTATACTTCACATACCATAATTATGGTGTGGGGATTTTTGTTTTGTTTTGCTAATACATTTAAACAAATGTGGGATTTATTTGAGGATGGAGAGTAATGTCGACATCCCACTTTTCTCTCTCTCTCTTTTTTTAAACATGGTTAGTCAATGTGTCCTTTATTGATTGGATGATATATCCCCAGGGATCAGGTCTGCCACATTTCTCACGCCCCGCTTACTGTTTGAGTTATCCTTCTTCTTGGGTTCTAGTCTATTTCACATCTATCTATATCCGAATCAGTACCATACCGTTCTCAATATCATATTTTTGTAATTAATTGCAAGTAGGGACAAGACCAACCCCATTTTTATTTTCTTTTATAACTCATTCTGGATATTGACACTTACTTATTCCTTCAAATCCTGTTGGTATTCTTATGTCTATTTCATTGAGTTTATAGAATAATTTAGTGACAATAAATATCTTGAGTCTTTCTATCCATGAAACAGATAGGCCTTCACATTTGTTTAAGTTTAAGTCTCCTTTTATTTCCTTTCAGTAGAAGTTCAAGGTTTTTTCATATTGGTCTCCATTTATTTTATGTACTCTTCAATTTTCTTTTTTAGCTCATAAGATTATTTATGCAATTTGATGACTTGTTGCAAAGATTTAATATTCCCTTTAGTTTCTTTGACAGTACAGAGCACTTGCAAAAAATATTTGTCTTCTTGTGGCATATCTTTCTCCAGACTGGATTTTTCTATTACTAATCTACCATGCCTCTTTATTTCTTCCTTTCTTTTTCACAGTCTTTTTAATAGATGCTAGCTTATTTCTTTCCAGATTACCATCATTTGATGAGTACAGACCTATACAGACTTTCTTTCGGTCTCGATACTGTGTACGTGGCTTCTCAGTGACTCCCTAGGCCTCCTCATCTCAGCCCTGTTTGTAGATGCCCTCTGGTTTGAAATCTATATGTTAAAGTTTTCTGTTCTACATTCTGAATTTCTGTCATCTAAGGGAGATAGAGAGCTGGCCAGAAGCTGAATCAACTATGATTAGTGGATTCGTTCTGTTTTCTCATTCTGTATAATGTTTTAAATCTCCCCTCTTGGATTAACTCTTCTAGTTAGGAATTTACACTCTTCCTTCAGGGCATAATCATGAATTTTAGTTTTTTCCCCCATTTCAGGGAACAGCAGACTCTCTTCAGGAAGAAGCAGCTGCTAGCATTCCTCTCCCACCCCTGGAGACTGGAGACTGGGGGGATATTGGAGGAGGGGTATCTAAACAGGAAAAACTTCAGGGCATTGGCACTGACAATATTAACCCACAGTGGAGATGAAAAGAAACCTGACAGGGCTTTGATTCTGTTCTTCTCCTGGGCCATTAATACCCTAACAGGTCTTCGTCTTATTTCTTTTTTCTTTTTGTAAAATCTCAACTTGTGGTTGGAACCCACCATGTCTGAGTGATCCTACTCTGGATTATTTCTCATCTTCTTCCTAAACAGAGAGAAGCACAATTGTCAGTCCTGGTGGTTTTTCCCATCTGGGGTGAGTCACCCACTCTCCATGGAACTTACACTCTAGAAGGGCCTCTTCCTATTTTCTCTTCTTGGCCAACCACACATCCTCCTTGTCCACTTCTCTGCAAATTAAGGGTGCAAGGGTGGGTTTTTACAAATATACTCTTTCATGTTCCCTTTAGTGCTAGATCCAGAAGAGGAGATAGGATCCATATCTCAAGATTCCCAGAATCTTTGGTCTTCACAAACTTTATCAAGTATTATTCAAGGAGTGTTGTAGAGATTTCTTCATTGTTTGTTTTCAAGTTTTAGGAGCAGAAAAGAATTATCATCTTGCAAATACCTGCCAGCTTCCCCTGAAAGTCATGTGGCTGCCAGTTTAGGCACACTCCAAGGGGGCTACTACTCATAGCTCAGATCCTTCTTATCTTCACTTTTCAACCATGCCTTTGCTACACTTATTTGTGAGAAAGGAATGCTTATCCCTACTCAGTTTCCATAGAAGGGGAGCATCCATGCCCACTAGGTCAAAGTATGGGAGGAGGTCTTCCAAAGCCTTTCTCTCTACTGCCTCCTTCAGATTTCTCTGAAAGAAGATCAGTTTTCCTGGTCTTTCAGACTTGGGGAGAGGTGGGAGAAGAAGAACTGAGCTTGAAGGCTTGGGGTCTGTTGGATGCTGAGCTCTCTTTCTATTTTTCACATATGTTGTTTAGCTCTGGCTTGGGAAACCTTGGCTTGGTGGGTTTATTTACGGGAACAGGTGAGATGGGTATTAGCCAGCCTAGATCTCAGCTGGGTTTTGCAATCAGCGTTTTTTTCCCCAAAGCTGATGTTTCTCCATCTATCACACTCCTCTGTGAATCTTCCAATTGGTCCCTAACCCAGGCATTTGGGAACGAGCAAGAGTGTTATTCTTCAGTCCCCTAAACCCCAGCATGGCCTGCTTTACTCAGGTTTGTAGGATTTGCACATCCAAAGTACAAAAAATGCCCTTTCCCTTTGCCTAATTCAGGAAAGTTATCCTGAAAATGAACACAAAATCCTGATTTTAAAAATATGCTCTCATGGAGAACTAGCTACTCAGATGGAGAGGACCAAATGCCTACACTATGGAGAAACAATGAATTTATTATTTCTATGAAATTGTTCTCACCATTTCTTGTCTACCCTGGAGATTTAGAGGAATTTCCAAAATACACGCCCCTGCAACTGATTTCTTGGAAATCAGTCTTAACTGAGACTTATTAAAGTTCAGCATCCAAAAGGTTGCTTTTTTTCCTCTCCAACGTTTAGCTGCAATCAGGGGACAGCAGCGTCAGGTGAGGCTTGTTCCTGACGAGAGTGGCAGGGACAGGACAATCAGACTTCAGCTCTTATTCCAGGTAACTAAGGTAGAAATTCAAAAGCTTTTCTATTCACTATTCTTTTGCAAACAATATATTTCTTTATGTAAATTGACCAAATATGGAAATTCCAAGGTCCACTGTGTGCAAAAAGGATGAGGGCAAACTTTTAAAAAGTGGACATCTCGGTACATATGTGTGCATTTCTCCCCATGATAACTTGTCACTGTGAAAAGTCAGGCAGAAAACAACTCAGAAACCCTGTGTGCAAAACCTCAGGACAGCCTGAAGAATTCCACCAGCGGCACTGAGAAGTGGTTTGTTGATATGGTTCAGCCACGAAAAAACCCACTTTCAAAATCCCTCGCCCACTTATACCAACAGATATGGTTTCCTCTCCCTAACCATCTTTTTAGGAATTTTTTATTTCACAAAGGAAAGAATCCTCTAGAAAATACTTTTCACTTGCACATAGCCTCCAAACTTGCATATTCCCAACAGGTTCAGTGAAATTCTAGGTCTTGAAAATGTCCAAGTAAAAGAGAAATTGAGTTGAGAGAAAAGAAAGACATATCTCAATATAACTGCTTTTTCTGATTAAAAAAAATAGTGCAGATTCAATTAGGAAACCTTGAAAACATAGAAAAGTAGAAAAAAATACTATAACCACAACAATATATTTGTGTATTTCCATTTATTTTCCCCCTTGGTACACTCAAACTTACACACAATTATGATAAATCTGTTTTCAGGTTTGTCTTTATTTTTATGAGAATTTTTAATTTCACTGATATTTCTTCAAAAGGATCATACATGTCGGCTGCATATATTCCTTCATACAAGGAAGAACATTCTGAATTTTCCAAACTACAATATCCCTAACAGAGACATTCACAAAGAAGGTAAAGAGACAACAGTTCAAAGAGGAAAGAAAAGAACTACAAAACAGTGACATGTTAAAACTTGCATGTAATAAAAAATGCAATTTTAGAAATAAGAATTCATTTTTATGTACAGAATTTGGTAGGGGGAATATTTAAATCATTGTTTCCAATGCTGACAAATAATTCAGCAAAAAACTTTAAAGCCATAAAAATTTTAATATCTTTTAAAATCTAGAATTTTAACTTCCATATTTCTATCTAAAAAGTGTAGGGAAGTTTACATGCTCCCTTCCCCCCAGCCCCTTGAGACACGCACACAGTATGCCCTGGACCTTAATTCACAATAGTAGAAAAAAACAAAAACAAAAAAATAGAGACAAACTAAATATCCAAAAATATAGGGTACTTAGTTATATTATGGTATACCTAGGATTTGTAATATTAGCGGACATTAAAAAGATATAAAATGTTCGTAATAACTTGAAAAAAGATAAAATACAATGGAAAGCAAAAGCACACAATTCTACAAAAACATACATCTGAAGAAAGAAATTGTTATTAGCTATGTTTGGATGGTGGGATAATAGATATTTTCCTTTTTTTTTTTTACTATTTCTTTCTTTTTCAGTACCATTTTGATAATTTAATATTTAACTTCCTGGTGTGCTTATCCAATCTTTAATAGTCACTATAATTCTGACACTATCAGAAGGGATGGGGGGAAAGAAGAAAAGGGGACAATATTACTTAAATATCTAAGCAGCTGTATACACTAAAAATGATGATTCTCTCATTTCACTTGCTATACAAACTTCAAAAATTTGTGACCTAAAATATGAGCCATTTTTTCCCTCAGTTTCTATGTTAATCATCACAAATGCCTCTTTTATCCTCGAATGTAATAAAAGTTCATGGGATGCCTGATGAATTGACCCCAGCTGTGGATTGAGGTGGGGGTGGGGAGCCATTTTCATTCTGTGTGACAATACAGCTCTCTACAGCAACTTCCAAAATAAAACCAGCAGCTAAAATGACACATGAACCAGCCACAAAGGCAACTACTACTGATCACATCTTCCACAGGATCCCCACCCTCCTGCGTCTCTCTAGGTCTTCCTTAATCCAGATCCTGGCACATGGGTAATCAATAAATAATTTATTGGGTAAATGCATTAATTAATTAATGAAAAGCCATGTCTAGATTAATACATTTAACACATGGTTGGTAATTTCTAGTGCTTGCTAGGATACACTGAGTATCAATTCCATGTCTGGCAACTGTTTTTGAAGGACTGGCTGCATTTAAAAAAGCAGCTGCCAAGGAGCCGGCCCCATGGCCAAGTGGTTAAAGTTCCACATGTTCCACTTCAGTGACCTGGTTCCCACGCAGCTCTGATCCCAGGCACAGACATACATTGCTCACCAGACATGCTGTGGTGGCATCCCACATACAAAGTAGAGGAAGATTGGCATGGATGTTAGCTCAGGGCTAATCTTCCTTAAGCAAAAAAAAAAAAAAAAAAAAGAGGAAGATTGACAATAGATGTTAGTACAGAGTGAATCTTCTTCAGCAAAAAAAAGTGCAAACACCAACTGATCATGAGACTCCAGTCTCTAGAAACTGAACAAATCCCATAGACCATCTGAGTCCTAGCTTAAAACTCAAAGTCTCCTATGATCCCCTTCAAATTAATGACATGCTGTGTCCAGTTATTAATTATATAGCTGCTCCAAGAATGGTTAATGGCGTTGCATAAGATGCTTCCTCCGAAAGATTTAGATCCTTCTGCCCTGTTCTCAGTACAGCACTAGAGCATATTGCTCTTCACTGTAATGTCCCATCAAAGTCAAGGTTGCAAGTATTAAATATTCTAAACCTTCTGATGGGACTTTTGCTCATGGTTAGGAAACATGAGCAAACCTAAGTACAAAGTAATTTGTGAAGTAATAACAATGTTTCCTAACCAGGTGATGGCTCAGAGGAGAATTAATTGGATAAAATTACCCCATTCCAGGAATAATGCTTTGTACTTTATGTCACAATTATTATGCAAGGATCTTGAAGAGATTTATGAACATTGATTAAACATCAGAACACCATTTTGAAGGAGACGGTATTAACATTATTTTACTGAACTCAGAGAGGGATGGTTTCCTATTCTAAAGCACACAGCAAGCAGTCAAGAAATAATCCCGATCTACAGTGGCTTGATATTAGGACTACTGTTCTATCCTTTTGGAAGTTTTTCACTTCCATAACATATTATAACTAAAACGGTAAAAGAAAAAAAGATTTTCGTTTCTCAGTGTATCTGATAATTGCCACAAAGGAATACATTTCTGATTGTCAGAGTCAGAAACTACTTAAATCATTTCTCTTGAACCCCTGAGATTTTAGCTGGGAAAGTTCTGTTTATAATTAGTTTGCCCTCCTCTTTTTAACTGTAAACATTTGACATCAGCAGAATCAAATATGAAATCCACAAATCACTGGGTCTGGGAGAAATATCAAAAATAGAGTCCAGTCCTCTTGATTTCCAGATGAGAGGCCTCAGGCCCAAGGGGATGGGAAGGAGGGACGGGGATCTCTGTCCAAATAACGAAAAGCTTTACCATTGTTGAAATGTCTCTCGTTGCAGAGAAGGCTCCCACATGGCTCTTAAGGCCCTGACTGCATCCTTAGTTTGCCAGGCAATTGAGCATCTTGAGTTGAACGGACCTCCCTCAATGATTCTGTGGCCAGGCATAAAAAGCGAAATTGACGGCAGAAGATCCAAGTTTTCAGCTCAGTGCCAATCAACAGAAAAGATATATTAAAATCTAAATTTCTAATTCGATTAGTATAACAACACTTAGTAGACTTGGATGCTACCAACATGAAATAATGCACCTAAGGGAGTGTATCCCAGTGTCTGGCATAGAGGAGGCCTCAATAAATGTTCCCTCTTGTGCTCCCACCAGTCCCCCACCTCTCTCTACCTCCTCCTCCAGCCAAGATCTAAAACTGCTTAATCCACATACCTCTATGTGTCTGAAATACTGCAAAGCAGATTTTGTTTGTATTTGCAGAAGCTTCAAGTACTCTATCAGATGTTTCTTTAAAAGCTTATAAATTATTCTCTAAGCTTTCTTTAAAAACAAATAAACATTAAAATGAATATGTGTGCATTAAAGTTCCTAATCAATACAGCGTGATGAGGACTTAGAGAAAGTGTATACCCATGAATGAGTCAGACCAGCAGCTGTCACATGAGCCCGGGTTTGAGAGGAAAGCCTGAGGCTTCCTAAAGACCTAGAGCCCCAATTCTATAAGTGCCCCCACCCCGGTGAAAATTCCTGCTTTGAGGAAATGAGAGAGGCTCGCTCTCTTTACACAGAAACTGAATTCCTGCTTCTATTTGCCCAACAAGCCCAGGGGAATCAAAATATACGAACTGAAATCACATTTGCTGTCGTTGCTTTTGTTTTAAGCCTATGTGTACAATTCAGATGACCAATTAATCGCACGGCAATCAGTTCTGATGATCCAGCGACATTTCCTTTATTACACGATGTTTAAAATACCTTTGCATCAATGACAATTTTTGCAATTCTGAAAAGTAATAAGAATATGATGACAATGATGGTGATGATGAAGACTGGGTAATGTGCCTACGTCAGCTTAACTGCATTTAAAAAATAGAAACCATGACAAGGCTGATCATTCTTGCTATTCTCTTTCGGAAGATACAAAATATCTAATATTTAAATCATGGTCGCCCCCCCCCCCCACATGACAGATTATTCAACCCACAATCAAAAGATTTCACTACATTGTAGGAGAAAATATTTTGGAAGTGAAACTATGTCTTTAATATTTCCAAGTAAAAGAATTCCTAGCTGATAAAAGCAATACTTTTAGATATGTCATATGCAAAAAGGGTACCATATAATTAGAAGTGAATTTAGACAGAAAGATAGAAAGATGAGATGTAAAAGCAGATAATTAGTGCACTGTTATAATTAGCAAATACTTCTCAATCCCATGGTAACTGTGCTCTGAAAAGGACTCCTGCGGGTTAACTAATATTTCCTGAAAGCAGTTTTCTTCTCCTTCTTTAAATGGAAAGTTTGAATTGCTGTCTCCTTGAAAACCATGCCATAATATGTCATAAACTGATTTATGTCTATATTATAGATTTTTATGTAAAAAAAATCACCTATAAGAACAAAACAAATACTGTATTTGTAGAATGAATTATAATAAATCTATACAATAACCTTGTTCTCTATATGATTTTGAGTGTGATCTTTCAAAAATAGATGTTATTTGCATCACAAAAAGTAACTTTAACACACAGAGAAGCAAATATTTCCCATCGAACATGATTAATCGGTTCAAAATGTCTGCAACAGTGAAACTTTCTGGGCATGTGTTCCAGGAGTTTAAATATTTCCAATCTTAGAGTAGATAATAGCAGACAAAGGGAAAAGAACTAAAAAATTTAAGCAAAAGGAAAAATATTCTCATTTTTTCTCATGCCCTCCTCCCCAAATGTTTAGCATAATAAAATGATGTAGTACAGAGATGTTTTTCCAGATTGATGCCACAACTTGGCACACGGTCTTTGATCCTAAATAGTTGTGTGCCTTTAAACTTTATCTGTGATATGGAAATGATAATAATACATTCTCACAGGTTTGGGGGAGTAAAGTGAGACATTAGGCCAAGGGGTGGGGCATGCTTTGCAAACTGTGAAATATTTTATTAAACTAGGGATGAAAACTAAATTCTCAATTTTATCCCTGAATATCAAAGACTTCTTTAGGATAAATAATTAACTTCACCTGAATAACATGTTCTAAACAGAAGAGTGTAAAACCAAAAAGTTGGCAGTCTTACCAATTACAGGCAACAGAACCCAAAAGTCAGTCAAACACTTCCAGTCAACCTGAGATTGGCTGGGACAAGCAGTGACATATGGTGACATTAGTGAGAAGGGCAACCTGACAGCAGAACAGAGAGAAAAGACTGATTTATGAAATTTGCAACAGACTTGCCTTTTTATCACTACCCAAAAAATGTCAGTGACAATGAGAAACACAGGAAAACTGGTTTTGGACCTCACGTCTTCTTAAAAGTTTCCCAGAGAACAGGAGTAGCATGGTGGGAAGGGCCTTGGGATCTGGGTTAACTGCAGTGTACAAAGTGTGCAAATGACCCTGAGAAGCTTCCCTAGCACATCCACGACAGCTATTCAATTTGTCCAAGGTCATGATTATAACCAATAGTTATAATTGGGGCTTATAGCCAGTATTAGCTGGTTCTAATGTCTCTGATAGACTACGAGTCTACTTACGGTCTCTCTTGACTTCTGAGATTATGACAGTGAAAAGAGATGGAAAAGGAACTAGACGGCCCTCATGGAGAGAAAGTATTCCTCAAGAGGGGAATCGGTTGTGCAATTGAATGGTCCCCTAAGCACAGGGATGGGAACCAAGCTGATTCTTGCTCACATTTGTTCTGGCACATAGACGGTTTGAGAGGATCTCTAAGACCACTTACTGTTCTCTGGCATCCTTCTAATCGAGCAGGTACATTAGAGACAGCACATCTTGAAAAGAACTGAGTATGTCGCTTTATAGCTATGCCCACTTAGAATGATTGGAGTGGGAAGATTTTGATAAACAAACCAAAAGAAAGCAACAGGCCACCAAAAAATGCTGATTGATACCAACGATAGGAATAGACATTTTTAGAAAGTGTTTTTAATCAGTTCCCCAGTACGGGGTTAACCAATTGTGTCAGCAGAACAAAATCACAGACTCACAGGAAAGGAAAAAGCAAATAAAAAGAAGAGAATTTTGAAGCCAATTCAAAGGATTCCATCCTGGGGTAAAAAGATAAAACCACTGAGGAGGCTCATGGGTGGAGTGCCTTGAACAAATAAGCCCCAAGCACTTAACAGGTAAGAGCATCCAGAAATGTGGGATACTTTTCCGTCTAAATTAGCTTAGGATAAAAAAGGGTGCTGGCCAGCTACCATAGACATGCAAACGTACAAAACTAAGGAGAATTGAATGCTCGAACAGAATGAATGAAAACTGCCAGGTACAGAATCCCAAGTCAGGGAACGAATTGACTGTGAGCATTGGTTCCTGTCAGGTCAGGGCGCGGGGGGTCCATGGAGCCAAGGATTGCTGGGAGCGCAGTCCAGCTGGGAACTGAAACATGGCTGAGTCTGACCTTCAAAGGTTTCCAGAGCATTTGAAACTCAACCACACTCCTCCTCGTGCTGAGACACCGATTTAGAATCACAGTAAAGTGACAGTTATTAAAAGAGCCGTAACTATCCATTTTCAACTTTGTGGTTTTTAAGTTCTTAAGCATTCTGGTCGTGCTAAGCAATGCTCTTTGGTTTTAATTTGCCTTGGTTTTTAAGATGGTCAGGTGTTTATGTTGTTTCAATAAATTATATTTTAACTTAATTCCATGTTTAAGAAAAAGCAAAGCAGAACAAAAGCTTCCAGCTAAGGGGGCTTGGTTTGCTGAGGTATGTAACCACTATTAGGAATAAAGAAAGAAAGTCTGTGTATGAATTACCTCTTGCCCTACAAATTCAGTATGCAATGCTAGTAAGAAAAGACAAATGTGAAATCAGGGAGCTGGGGAAAGTGCCTCCAGAAGGTTGCCTGGCCAGTGGAGAGAGGCTTGAGTGTTTTAACCTCTAAACCACACTAAAGAATATCCAGACAAAATCCAATGGTAACAAAAAATAATCCTATGCTTTTGACATCTCTCTGTTTACTTTAGTCCTTTCAGGTGTATCTTTCAACAAAGACCTAAGTTGCCATTTTCAAACTTAGGGAGTAATACCTGGAGGTGACAGTGCCTGAAGGTCTCAAGGAATTCTTCTGACGCTTGATTTCCCAGAGGGGAGAATCTCAAACAAGGTGGGAGTTGAGAGCGAATAAATCGAAAAAAAAAAAGTCCAAAGTAGAAGCATTTATGTTTTCTTTCACTGGAATATAAAGCACAGGCGTTTCAGATTTCACTGTTTTGAAGGTTTTATGGGAAATAATTATTTTTATAGAATCTGGTATATTTTCCAAAAATTGCTTATTATTACCATAAATTTGGGTCTTACAAATGTCTAAAATTGTGGTGATTATATTTCAAATGCTGTCTTGTAAAATGGAGGCTTCATATAGTTCCCCAATAGGAACAAGTTTGCAGCGACAGGTTTACAAGGTACAATCTCGCTTTAAATACCAAAGCCTAATTGTAAAACATCAGTGTGGATTTCTTCCTAAAATTAACATTCATTTTCCCCTAATTATTAGTGTTCACTTCTTTCTCTTCCATATGCCTCTTCTTTCTGTATTCATTGTGGGATACTCGTTGCTCAGCCCTTGGTCATACTGATGCATAAAGCAGAGCCTGTTTAGAGCGTGGCAGATTGAACAGATTTAAGATGTCCTTACGTCATTCCTTCGCAAATTGAGGTAACGCTGATTTAAGAGCATATAGGCAAGGAAGTTGTTTCAAATTTATTATTGTATTTATTGTACTCTGCATTACAAAAAAATACAAAAGAAATCCTATGATATAAAGTTTCATTTTAAAATACATTTATGTGCCTTATTATGGATGAGACTATCTTTTTTTTTTAAAAAAAAAAACACAAATAGTAATCCAGAGGGCATTAAAATAGGGCAAAAACCCGATGGTTGTATGTAAACAGCTGAAGTCAAGGCAGGGAATCATGGCTTTAAGATAACCTTCTCCAATCCAACTCCAAAATATTGACCTCTTTAAAAGTTGCTGTGAAATAGGTATTCCTGCAATATGCTAACACTACACTGTTTTGTTCATTATGAAGCTACGCATTTTCTATGTGTCTAATTCTATAATCAGAATCACTAAATAGAAGAATCACATGTACACTTAGAGAACACAAGAATATAACCAATTCATTTTGCAGGTGATTAACTTCTTCAAATGCAGTCAACGCAAAGGTCTGGGTTTCTCAAAAGATTTTTAACTAAAAGATATGTGAATCAACAAGTATCTAAGAAAACGCAATAGGCTTATTACAAAAGTTAGGCTAGAACAGCGACATTACTAGTGGCCGAGTCAAAATTTGAACCTGAGTATTCTAACTCTCAACTCTGCCACTCTCCCTCCCTGCCACTACCAAGAAGCTTGGCTGGGAACATTTGTATGTGCGAACAGCTTTTTCTAACAGAACCAATTTCCAAAATCATTCTTCGGTTTCAGCCTAGGATCACAAATAAAATAGCTTACAGTGCAGGATACTGCAAAGGTCTGGGTTTCTCAAAAGATTTTTAACTAAAAGATACGTGAATCAACAAGTATCTAAGAAAACGCAATAGGCTTATTACAAAAGCTAGGCTAGAACAGCGACATTACTAAGGTTTAAATCTCAAAGAGTGTTAGGCTACTTTTTTTGTTAATATTCAATAAGTAAAAAACCACAGCAAAGGGGTAGAGGGGTACATGTGTACGGTGATGGATGGAAACTAGTCTTTTGGTGGTGAACATGGTATAGTCTATACAGAAGTCAAAATACAATGATATATGCCTGAAATTTATATAATGTTACAAACCAGCGTTACCTCAATAAAAACACATATATAGCGAACTTCACAGACTACTCACAAAATAAAATAAATGTGGATGACTGCAGATAACAAACCTACAAGCAAGTTTTCTGCACCAAACATCCTAATCAAGACAAAATTCAAGGTAACAAAAAATTTAGAATGAAAGGCTAAAAATAATCAGGGAATGGGGCAAGGAGGGCAATAAATAACTGATTTGCTTTAGGAGCAAAATATGAAGGTAAAAATATTTCAGAATTAGAAGTGGCTCCTCAAAAATATATTCTGCCCATAAGAGATACAGGACATCTTTGTAAAGGGTTTGGTAGCTGGGGTCTTGGTTGCAGTGGGGTTCAGGGAAGCAGGGATAAAATGCTGTTTTTGTAAACTTGAATCCTAAACATCTCAATGGGTTATTATGTCTGTTTAGACTCTAAGAAGCTCCTTCTCACATCCTTAAAAGGAAGCCGCTGAGGAAGGACAGGGTTAGAGGGGATGTTATTTTAATCCTGGGGTAAATAAGGCCTTGAATGTCCCCACTCCTGCCCTGGGGTGACTTGGGGCAGTTTTCTGCTTAGGGTCACTCAAGGCAAAAGGCCTGAGTTGTTTGCTTGTTTGAAAAGGTGGGGTGTGGTTGGAGAAAAGCAAAGCCTGGGAGACCCCAGCACCATCACCAGCAAATACAAGCTCTCCTTGCTCCTTTCTCTCTGCTCTGTGGTGGGGTCTTCCGCAGGTTAGCCTGCTCCCTTCTTCTGCTCTCCCCCTTTAGGGGCTCAGTGAAGGAGCCAGTGTTGGAGCAGGGGAAGAGGGGGTCCACCACCCAGTCCCCCATACTCACACACCACCATCAGTGTCACACACAACTGCTGCTGACAGGAGCCATGGAATAGGAAAGGCTTCTTCCGGGGTTGTAATGTGGTTTTTTTCCCCCCAAAGAATTGGGGGGGGGGGGGGGACATTTAAAAAGAGAACTTCGAGACAAGCAGAAAAGAGAGAGAAGAAATTGAATAAGTCACTTAACCTCTCTGGTTCTCAGCTTGCTCATCTGTGAAATACGCAAATGGAACTAAATGCCTTGACTTATCAGCCCTAATATTCTCTGGTTCTCCGTGGTGGGGAAGGGGCTGTGAAAAGTGGGCCCAAGGCACAGCCATCACCTCACCCTATTTGTGATGGTGACTCGCAGGATGGTCATTGCTGGGATGCCCTAAGGGACATTTTCAAAGAGAGTGGTAGTGTTTGCCTCTGTCCTTATGTCCCACCCAACACACATAACACACGTACTCACTCACACACTTTTTTTCTTTTTCTTTTTCCCAAGGGAATTGTTTGCCATTGAACAAGTGGAAGCACAAATAGCTCTGCGGAACTGTTTAGGAAAGTCAATATGCAATTATGCAAACGTCTATGATGAGGCTCCCTCGGACGCAGAAAGCAGCACATGGCCATAAAGGGTACGTTTCTCCTTCCCCGGCGAGGCCGTTTTACCATGTCCTGGGGGCGGACCAGACTGATCAGATTCCATCTCTGTCGGTTTCCCTGACTGTGTCTCTGTTTCTGCCGCTCTTCATCCCCTTCTCCCTCTCTCCTTTCCTGTCACTGTCACTCTGCGTCTTTCCCCTCCTCTCCCGCATCCCGCCCCCGCCCCTGCGCTCCTCTGCTCCTCTCCCTCCGAGCCGGCAGCGCCGGCGCGGGGCGCACGGAGCGGGCGGCGCGAGGAGACTCCGCGGGCGCCGCGGTGCCTCCCTTCCACCCGGCGGCGTCGGGAACGGGGAGGAGGACCCGCATCCAGCCCCGCCGTCCTCCCGCGGCCGCTAATCCCATTCGCGCACCTGAAATAATAACCTCGGCCACAAACGCGCTTGTTCCAGCCCGGCGAGGGGGCCCGCCGCGGCCGCAGGGGGCACTCGACGCCCGGGGTCCCCAAAGGCTCCCGCGTCCCAAACAGACTCGCAGAGCACCCTTTGCCTCGGAGGAGAAGGGGGGAGATGGGCAGCACCCCAGGGCTCATGGCGCGCCCTGGGGAAGAACCGTCCAGGAACCGAAGCGAGAAGCTTCCAGAATGAGGCTAAGAGGCAAGGGCGGGGTGAGCTGGATTCCCCGAGTCCAAGAAGGGGAGAAAGGCGCCCTCGGGTGCTCAGCCCCAAGAAACGAAAGACAAAAGCCGGTGCCCCCGAGTCGCCGCGCGGGGTCCTCTGGTCCTCGCGCTCCCGCTCCTGGGCTGCCGCCCGCGCCTGACCCCTCCCTCTGCAGAGGACGAGGCGAACCCCAAAGGGAAGCTGGGATGGCGGTCAAAGCAGGCGGGGAAGAGGGACACTGGCAGGAGAGGGGACCTTTTCACCCTGTGCTCTTTCCAGAAGGTTCGGGGTCGCCGGGAACACGTTCCCCCCACCCCACTCCACACTCCCCACCCCCTCCGCATTGCCGCCCCTGCGCCGAGGCAGGGGGGAGAGTGCGCGGCCCCCACCGCCAAGAAGCGTGTCTTGCCGGGATCCCCGCCCGGCCCGATGAGTCCGCGCCCCTGGGGGTGCAGACAGGCCCAGGGCCCCGGGCGGCATGACGCGCGGGGACAAGGCTGCGCTGCAGGGCGCCGCGGGCACCTGGCACCTCGGCACCCACAGGCGACAGGACAGCCCTGCTGAGGGCTCTGCGGTGAAAGCCTTCGCTCGATAAGGAGTCCCGGAAGTGGCCGCCGATCTGCCAGTAAATGAAGTTCTCCCCGATGAGCTCAGAAGCAGGGGCGCCTCGGCTGTGGGCTCGGCTGCCAACCGCTGTCTTCGCGGCTTATACCTCGACTTTTCCCTTTAGTTATAAGTTTCCAAATTGGCCGTTTCTCGCATAAATCTCCTGGAAGAAAATTATTATTGTTAGCAAGCATCACCATAGTCGGACGTTAACTTTTTTAAAAAGACAAGAAAAGATGATATTTGTTTTTCATTTTTAAATGAGGGCACGGAAGTGTACGTTTTCAGATATTCACAAGTGAGTAACAACTCAGCAGGCGTCCTTCAGCTGCTTCTTCCCTTCTCTGTGTTGTTCACGCTACTAGAATTCTTTCTGAGCTGCAGGAAGCCTTCGATGTTTTTCTTATTCATTAGATAACTCAATGAAATGTTAAAATATTTATTTTTGAATAATCAGGACGATTTTTGCCTGAAGGTTTTCACAAAATATGCCCCTTTATCCAGTTGAACAGGGATGCTAATCATGACCGGTCTGCCTCATCCTGTTGCTTCAAAAGTAAATGTTTGCATTTGGCAGAGCGCCTTCCGAGACCTCTTCCAGCACTCGGTACTTCCGCTATTAGTTTAGAATCTATCAAACCTGTGAGTACTTGGGATTGGTTCCTGTAAGAATTTTCTACGTTTTCCAGCTATTGTTGGTAGGGTCATGATTGTTGTTGCTGTTGTTTTAATCTGGAGCAATGGACCCAAACAGCATCTCATAAAATAGCCTTTCACAGTTCAACTGATTATGCTAAAGTTGAAAAGACACCCACCACCACCACCACCATCAGCAGCAACAGCTCTCCAGCACAATTGAAACCATCCTGTTCTTTTACACTGCAATGCAAGCAATCTCTGACTGCCGTGAGTAGTCAATGTCCGTCCAGGTTCTCTGATATTTCTATATTTAATACAATATTTGCAAGTCTTTCTGACATAGTGCCACATCAAAAGTACGTATTTGAAGTAGATCATTGAAATATATTTATGCATCAATAAAATGCCCTAAAGCTGTCTCCTTCTCACTCTTAGGTTCTTATTAAAAGGCACCCTAATAACTAGGTTTTATTAAAATGCAATAAGGAATTTTAACTTCAGAAAAGCAGATGAACAGTTTTAAGAGCCTTGTATGGAAGTCTATCTCTCTTCCACCAAGATCAGCTTGACTTTTCCATATTTTATTGGTGTTGGGCTTTGTTTATTTGTTTCTTAAATCCCAGAATCGCCTCTCTATGGCAATCGTGATTATTCAGAAACTATATCAATATCAAACAGAGGTCAAAGTTGGCTTCATGATTTTTTTTGGTACAAAGTTTCCATATGCTAGAGTGCCATAAATATTTTTTTAAATCATAACCAAAATGTATACAATATTTTTTAAATGTTTAAGAGAACATCAAACAGCCTTCTCTACATAGAGGCATCTGACTATGAATTTCACCCACACTTTCTCCCACATGTGGTCTCCAAGTGAAAACACTGAAGTTTCAAGTTTTCA
This sequence comes from Equus asinus, assembly GCF_041296235.1. Taxonomy (NCBI): domain Eukaryota; kingdom Metazoa; phylum Chordata; class Mammalia; order Perissodactyla; family Equidae; genus Equus; species Equus asinus. The sequence goes on along the minus strand of NC_091795.1, from coordinate 46,704,296 downwards.
TCGAAGATTGCACTAAAATTCTTCTAATTACCAATTTCATCCCCCCCCCATTAGAAGTACTTTTCTTGATTACTGAACAACATCACGTTCCAAATTCCAAGGATTAATTTGTACATTCTGGGTTATCTAGGCAGTAGATACATTTGACTGTCAAGCATTTCACTCTCAGAGCCAAGCAACTAATGTTTTTCTCAGAGATGCTGAGCTTGTCCCACCATCTTTTCTTTCTGTCTTTTTCCAAGCTGGCTTTATGCACACACACACACATATATACAGCTGTATTAAATGTAGGTTTCAGCCTTGTGCCTTAGTCAAGTGGTTGAGGTGTGCCTACACTTAATATAATATCCTAAACTTGGATTTGAAAACATGATTAGACCACAAGACCTGTCCTCTGAGTCTAAGTTGGGTCCCGAGGTGCTCTCCTATTACTTACCAGCACCAAATCACACCCCCTCCCCCACAAACACTGGACAAGAGAAGTTTCTGAAGTCACGGAGGCTGTAGTTTTTCCATTGTCCAGTAGACGGCACAAAAGATCAAGGCTTCAAATGCTGAACCCTCCACCAGGGCTGTTGTGTTTGGTTTGGAGTGTGTTTGAGTGTACTGTTCATTTTAAAGAGCCAGCCAGCCAGTGTTGTATCTGTGAAGCGGAGAAGCATCTCAAAACTTAAGATAACCCGCCAAGGTTTTGAAATGTAATGATATGAAAACTTTTGGATATCTGCTCAACAAAACGCTGCTTCAGATAATGCACCAACTGTTGTCAATGAGGAGTCCAGAGGGAAATGTTATTGAGGAATTTATTTTAAAATTACCTTTAAAGAAATTAAATTGAGAAAAGTTACAAGGCATTTCATTTTTAATTATCTTCTAGTTGATAAAGAAAATATTTACAACCAGAACCTTCAAAATTTTATATTGGAATTTTGCATGATACATTTATGCTTTTTATTAGTCTTAACACACAACTCAGACTAGAAAATTGAGCATTGTATTTCAAATGGGCTTCCATATACACATGCATATATATTATGTAGTAGAGAAGGGGAAAATTTTTCTAGAAGTTTTATGAGTAGCTTTTGGGGAATATTGAAGGATGAAGCCATTAGAAATAACTTAGTCAAAACTTTGCCTCCTCTAAAGCAATGTGTGACTTTGGCTAATATTTATACTTTACTAAAAGGCCTCTATTTCCCTTTTCATTCTGCAAGACGCTCCTTCTGTAGAAGTGGGGGGACGGTAAAGTGTGGGCTAATAACTCATTTCCCAGTTAATTTTATTAAGAATTTATAGCACTGTTTAGAAAGTTTTAAGACAACCATAAATTTTATTAGGAATATTTTATTAAGCCCTCCATTTAATTAATAAAAGACCTCTATAACTTCTGAAAATGTCAGAGCTAGTAATTATGTTAACCAGTGTAATTTTTCCCCCTCTAGAGACCAAAGCATTTTAATGATTTGAAATAGAGAGGTAGTAAGGAAAACAGCCTCTCCTCCCCCCCTCCCAAATTTTTTCCTTAACTTTTGCATTATCCAGTCAGAATATAGTGACTTAGGTATTTTCCCTGAGAAGATTGGAGAGCCTAGGCTGACCTCTCATTGACTTCTGAACTGGACCCAGACATTCTTTGTTTTCTGAAGCAGAATGCAGTAAACAAATCTCCCAGTTCTTATAGCCAGGATTGCTTCGGGGGCACTTGCTTAACATCTTCCCTAATCCCCTTGGTTAACCCCCTTTCATATCACCTAACTGGGTTTCTCCCTTTTATAGACCTCTAAATAGTTTATTTCACTTTTCTCACAGCCATTCATTAGCTTTGACTTCTTGGTGCCTTTCTCATATCACATCTAGGCTCTTATCTCCAGCATTCCTCTATTATCTCTAGTAGATTTTAAATCTATTTTCTTTAAACTGTCTTTCCCTCCTCTTATTTCTGTTTTTTTGAAATGCAAATGTTAATGTGGGGGCGAGATGCAGAGGCCGAATGTTCTTGAAGTACAAACCCCAAGCCTCCACACCACAGGACAACCTAAAGAGCAATCACAGCCTTTTAACAGACATCTTCAAGTTAGGTGGCAGATGATAAACCCTTATCATTCTGTGAACACAGCTGCCAAACTCGATTGATTAACAGGCTTTTGTTTATTCTGGGCTGGCAAATACACACACATTTTACCTTAAGAGGTGCCTCTTTAATTTCTGAGGGTTTTGGAGCTGACTCATCAGCGAGAACTTTGAGGACAAAAGCCTAATTCAGATTTTAGGTCTTTCCAAAGGCACAATTCTTTCCAGGAGAACAGAAAATTAGAGGGGAGTTCTCCAAGAGGACTGTACCAACAGCCTAAAGGGGCACTACTTGCTTCAAATGCCTCCTTGCAGAAGGGCCCAAACAATAGAGACCTAGGCCCAAGCCTGCCGTTTTCAAGTCCTGGTTCTCTATCTTTGGGAAGATGCTCTGGGATATAAAGGGTAAGCTGAATATGGAAGGCCCATAAGAGCTAGGGGCAAGTGCCAGAACCCTTTGCCAGGCCAAGGTTTGGCAAAATAAAAGTACTATTGCCTTATAAAGCAAGTCTCTGAAATAAGCTAAGGATAGGTGCTGTCACAGAACAGCTATAAATATCTGTAGTCATTTACTAAGATACCTAGAACTATCCATCCCTTTACCTTTTCTTTTTAATAGATGATTAATTGCTGCCCTGCTAAAGGAGTTTTGGTGGTTTTTTTTTTTATGGCTACTGTATTGCAACTCTAGACGTCCTCTGTGCAGTTTCTCTCAGCAAGCCCCAACTGTAATAACTGTTTGCTAATTGTAAAATCCTTATCCAGAATGAGGTTTGGGCAAACAATTTGTACTACTGTAATTACATTGTAAAAGTGTTTCAGTCCCTTGATTGTTCAGAATTAATCTTACAAAGGCCTAGGAGTAGCATTAGGTTCACAGTTATAAATGGAAAGGGGGAGGGAAGGAAGACAGAAGCTACTTTTCAAAACTCCTAAGAATTTATTTTAAGCCCACAAACTCGAACTCTCTCTTTCTATAAGAAAAACTTGTGTGTAGGTCATTTCAGTACATTTATAAGGTAATCTGACACATTGTGGTTGAAGCCACAATAGTCCTCCTACCACTTTGAAGTTTTTAGTTTGAAAAGGAGTCACTTACCTGAACCTTCTTTTTTGCAGCTCTGCTGAAAAAAAAAAAAAAAAAAACGGAAAAATTTACCGGAAAGCAACAGTACAAACTAAATTCTGTGGTCAAAGAAATATATATCAAAACTGGGCTTTTCCAAATTTGCAAACGTGGCCGCAGAGTGGAGGTGACTCCGCGCCGGTGACCTAGTAAGTCTGCCGCAGAACCCCTACGACTGTTAAAAGACTAGGGTCATCGAGATGTATTTCGCAGTAAATTTCTCTCAGTTAAATTATACTTACACAATTTCCCTCGCAGTTCATTTAAGGATCGTAAACGTAGATGTGCCCATGACGATGTTTGGCTTGACCCCCCTCCTGCCTTTCCCCACCCCTGCCTCCAGCCGCGCTGATGCCTGGAGGGCCTGCTGGAGAGAGCACTCACACCCCCGCGAGCAGCCGTCGGAAGGCGCTCAGGTGTCGGCCGCACCCTGCTGGGGTTCGGGGAAGGGTTCGCAGGCTGCCGGCCCAGTTTGATCCTCTCCATAATCGGAAAAGGATTGCGCTGCCGGGCCCAGCCAGCGCAGCTTCCCAGGAATTAAAAAGCGTTTCTCTGCCTTCCTGAGACGGGGAGGTTCCATCTTGGCCTGAAGTTCTGTTTCCAAGTTCACGTTGGGGTTGGGGGTGGGGGGGGGGGTTGTCAAGCAGTGGCGTAAAGGCGCTGGTAATTCACCTTGATTCCCTGGGCTTTGACACGCCGGCCTGCCTTAACCTCCTGCGTGATGTATCGGGGCGTTTGTACCAGAAGACTCTACACATGTTTGCGATGAAGAAAAGTATGAGATCCTACATCCTGGGGAAGGGGGGCAGAGGAGGAGGGAGAGGGAGAGAAAGGAAAAGAGAGAGAGATGCAAATGATGAAGGATCCTAATATGAATTTTTTAAACAGGGGAGCTCTTTCAACGCAAAGCACATCCGAAGGCTTTGGGTGAACGCGTCAGTCCTTTAGCCACACATGGGGCCAGCAAGGCGCTGGGGCCGAGGTGGGTGCGGGAGGCTGGGAAGGCTTAGCTTTATGAAAACTCCACTATCAGGGAGAACTGGGCGTTGATTCGTGCGAAGTACTAAAGGAAGCAATAGATGTCGCTAAGGGAGGCTACTTGCGCTGGGGGGAATCTGATTCTAGTCTCTGTTCTGATGCTTGCCCTGTGTCCCCTGCTACTCGAAAGCACACTTAGAAACCTGAATCCTACCTCTCGGACTGATGCAAATTCTGTTTTAGTTTGCGCACTGAGTTGGCCTCAAGACATTTTAGAGCGGCTAACCTTTTCCAAACAATCTCCGTGGACTGGAGGCCCCTAACCTTTCTCAAGTCCCTTCCCCCTACCCACACCCCTCTTTGGGTGAGGATTCGGTCCGCTGCTGGTGGGATGGGGGTGGGGACGATGGGAGCGAGGGGCCGGCTGCTTTAGGAGAGTCAGCCTTTTGGCCACTTTCAGGGCGGGAATCGGGACTGGCAGTTTGCATTCCCGGCAGATCGAAGCTCCCTGCTGATCGATTATTTGATAATTGATTTTCCCCGCAGCCAATGCGCGGCCGCCTTGACGGGAGCGCCTCCTGATTGGCCGAGCCCTCCTCCACGGCTGCCTACCGAGATTTGGGTGAGCTCATTTTCCAGTCGACCGCAGGGGGAGTTTTCTGCGAGGTTTCAGCTGGAGGGAGGAAAAAAAATCCCGCTCCGAGCCGAGCGAGCTGCGAGCCCTGCTCCGGGATGTGAGATTTCTAGCCCGCGTCGAGCTGCTGCGGCTGAGCCATCTCGGCACATCAGAGCCGGACGGGCAGAAAAATAAAAACGAAATAACACCACTAAATATAATAATGAAGGGCAAGCTTAGAGTGAGAGAATAAAGAAAAGGAATTTTTTTGTTGTTTAAGCCAGAGAATAGGTATTTAAAGGGAGAAAGTTAAAATCAGTGGCTGGTTGGAGCCTCTGAGCTGAGGGTAGGGGCAGCTTTTTGTCTGAAATCTCAGCTCCCGAAGTGTATTTCCTTTTCTTTGGCCCTGGGAGTTTGCCCTGAGCTGAGTTGGGGACGGGAAAGCGGGAAAGGGCTGCGGGAGAGAACTTGGGGCGTCGCCAGGGAAAGAGCTGGGGGCGTGTGGTCCCTCCAGGCCCGAGCACAGCCGAGGCCGGAGCCCCACGGCGCCTCGAAGACAAAGGCGGCGCGGCCGTAGCCCGAGCTGAGAGCTCCGACCCCGCCGCGCCGCGCCCTGGGCGCACGGCCGCCTCGCCCGGAGCGGGTCGGAGAAAGAGCCTGCCTCTCCGGGGCTCCGCTGCCCCGGCTCCACCCGCGAGGTCTGGGCTGCTCCGAGCCCGCGTCGGGTTTCGCTTTCCGGCGATCATAAATAGCTTCGTGTTTGTAAACAGGCGCTGGGGGCACATTCCCGGCTCTCAGCTCATTGTTCCCTCCCTTCCTCTCTCACTTCGCGCAGGACGCCGGGGCTGGGTCTGGGGGCCTCCGGGGCTAGAAGGTGGGGGCGTCCAGACGCTAAAGTGGGAAAATGCAAGCATTTCCTTTCCTTGGGCCGGGTGTCCACTTCTGACAGCAAAAAAAACTCTAAGCTGGATCTGCAGAAAGCCCCAGCCATCTCTACCCAACGTTCTCGGGACTTCTTGGCAGAGCCTTTCCCAGCCTTGCTCCTGCTCCTCCTCCTCGCTCCGGGTTTGACTTTTCTACTTGGGGTGTTTAGTTCTGAGAATCCAGTACTCGCCGCATTACCCCCCGCCGCCCCGAAAAATACTGGCAGACCCCAATAATCTCGAGGAAAGTCGTGAAGTCTATGCGCGGAGCCCTGTGCAAAATAACTCCCGCTGCTGCCTGCCCCGCGTTTATTCCCAATTTATTTCAAGAGAGTCGGTTTTGGGGAGAGAGTCTGGCGGGGGAGGGAGAGAATAGAATAAGGAAAATAAAGCCGGCGGTTAGGGGCTGCTGCCCGCATTTGTGCGCGTGTGCCCTGGATGTGTGTGTGTTTGTGCCTGGGCGTGCGATTTCATGGAGCGCCTCTCTGCCTCTCCAGTGCGGCCAGAGCTCGCTTCGCTCACCCACCCCTGCCGAGGAGCCTACTTGCTGCAGCCCAATGCATTGTGTAAGACGCGACCTGTTATGGCCACCACTACTTCCGGGTTCTAGCATTCTGGTCGGAATCCACCTCTCCGCCTGTGCAACACACACTTTACACACGCACGGGGACTGCAAGCGGGCAGCATCGATCGTGGCTCCTTTAAGACAAACTCAGACAGACATTTTTTTTAACCCTCCTCCTCTAATCTCCCTCCAGTGCAGCAGTTGCAAAGAGGGAGAGAGAGAAAGAGAAAGAGAGAGCGAGCAAGAGAAGAAACTGATTAGGAATTAGGACTGATTCAAGGGAAGGGAGCGCTAGGCTTTGTGCATTTGAATATTAACATTTGAGGTGTTCTGACCAGAAGAAGACAGAGCGGATGATCATTCATTCACCACGTTGACAACCTCGCCTGTGATTGACAGCCGGAGTGGCAGAAAGCCATGAGATTTGGTAGTTGGGTCTGAGGGGCGCTCTTTTTTTTTTTTTAAACTGATTTTTTGGGGAGAGAAGATCTGCTTTTTTTGCCCCCGCTGCTGTCTTGGAAACGGAGCGCTTTTATGCTCAGTGACTCGGGCGCTTTGCTTCAGGTCCCGTAGACCGAAGATCTGGGACCAGTAGCTCACATTGCTGGAGACGTTAAGGGATTTTTCGTCGTGCTTTTTACATTTTTTTTTTCCGGGGGAGTTTGCGTATTTGTTTCTTTTCACACTGGCCTTAAAGAGGATATATTAGAAGTTGAAGTAGGAAGGGAGCCAGGGAGGCTGATGGCGCAAAGGGTACGTATTAAAAAACAATTGTGGAACTCAAATGTGAGATTAAATTGAAACGTGACTGAAAGACACTGCTAAAAAGTTTCCTTTTTTCTCTCTGTCTTTTTGAATGAGGCTCCTAAAGCCGTGGCCTAAAGCGAGAGGATTTATTCAATGCATTTGTAGACTTATGTATGTTACATGTAATTGTTAATTCAAGTGATCAAGTTTTCTATAGATTCCTAACCAGCAGCTATATAAATAAAAATACAAGCTCGGGCAATCATCTGCTTAGAAAACAAAAACAAAAAACGCTAGATGCCTAATGCTATAATGGGAGCTTGCAGGGAGCAGAAGTTTAAAGCTATTTTTAAACCAAAATAAGCAACTAGAAACTTCTGATACGTTATTGATTATGCTCATCCTTAATATCATTAGAAGTATTTGGCTTTTTAAGCAGATAACTTTGTCATAGTACAATGGTTTTTGGGGTTGGAAAACATTCATCTTTTAAAAGTAATTTTAATGTGCATGGATTTTTATGCAAGGTAATACTTTGAAAGTTTTTCTTAGAAAAGCCCGCACTAATTGGATCCTAAGCACACAGCTACCCACTTTAAAAATGCAATACTAATTTCCCCAATATTCCTATTTGAATGGAAATGTAGTGAGAGTAAAATGAGACAATGACAACCCAACTGAGGTAGTTTCTTAAAAGAAAGGGAGTCTACAAAAAGCCTTCCTTGCATAATTTGTGTCCTGGCCCTCAAAGCTCTGTTTGCAAAAGAAAGTTACTAGGCTGACACATTTTTTTTACTCCTTTGGTTCAGGCAAATGTCAGCGTTCTTCCAAACTCCTTTCACACCTCTGGCTTTAAGGAGATGAAAGTGGCAATTCCTCTTTTCTTTGAAAATCATTTCACTCTGGGTGCCTCCAAAACTTGGGAAAAGAACTTGCCTGGAATGAAGCAATGAGAAAAATCTAAATGGCTAAATTTCACACGCAGAAATACTGACAATCAATTTGAAAGTAGTTTTTCTGGAGGAGGAAGATGGTGGGTTGTATGTGCATTTGCTTCTGAATTTGCTTTAAACCTGATGAGTAACATTTGCCTCATTGACTTCTAGTCTGGGGAGAAAGTTCATAAGAGTAGAAAAAATGGAATAACTGCTCCAACTATAGATTTTCTTTACCTTTGGGGGAAAATTGCCCAATTCTAATTTCAGGTCTAATGTACAAGAAAACCTACCCTTCTCTGAGTTTCACTTAGAAGGGGGCCAGTTAATTTTGTATAATTTAGCAGAGTTTGTCTTGGAAAGCAAAGGAAATGCAGTGTCTTGCGGGATTGCCTAACCCCTCAGCTGGCAGAGAAATAAAATGAGAACCTGTCTGAATTCACGTGCTTGGCGTAGCTGTTCCCATCGTAACTTATTTTTTTTTAATTCTCCCCGATGGGAAGGGGCTGTGAAACTGGGCGGGTTTGCTGCCCTGTCCTGGCACGTTTTATTATTGTGATTTTGAATTTCCTCCTCTAGAGACATGCACGTTTTACCTTCCGCCCTCCGCAAGTGAATGCCTCCCTTTCTTTCCTTCTTTCTTCCTTCCTTCCTTGCTCAATTTCTGAACTACTTGATAGGAACGCAAGTTAGGGCAAGACCATTCATCCTAGTCGAGTCTCACTGAGAATCCTAGAAATTTTACTTTAAAAACTGTTTTTGAAATAAGAAATCTTAACTTTAGAGATGCAAGGCCACCGAATTCCGGGTCGAAGGATCCGGCTGGACTGATATTATATAAGCTCCGCGCTCTGCCGCTCTCCCATTTGCCCGCCCGGCCTTCTAAACCTTGTTTCTCTCCTGTTTGTCATGCAGTACGACGATCTACCCCATTACGGGGGCATGGATGGAGTAGGCATCCCTTCCACGATGTATGGGGACCCGCATGCGGCCAGGTCCATGCAGCCGGTCCACCACCTGAACCACGGGCCTCCTCTGCATTCGCATCAGTACCCGCACACAGCTCACACCAACGCCATGGCCCCCAGCATGGGTTCCTCCGTCAATGACGCTCTAAAGAGAGATAAAGATGCCATTTATGGGTAGGTACAACGGGCAGCAGGTTAAGTAATTGAACTGCGATGCTTCCTCTATTTCCCTTTGCCCTTGTTAGAGGAAAGCCAGAGCTCTTTGGGTTGGAGGTGCGTTATTGGGTGACTTTTCATTCGCATTGAATGGAGAATTTGGGGAGGCGGCCTGCCCTCCCGGCCGCTCCCCATCTCCACACACGCTCGGCGGCCGTCCAGCGCCCTGCTCCGCCGTAGCTGTGCCCGCGAAGGGGTCGCGGTATGGAAGTTGCCAAAGGTCCCTCGTCCCCTCTCAGACCCCAGCACGATAGCTCAGCGGGTTGGTGTCCTCGCTTGCTCAGCTTCGCTGGGAGAGCGTTGAGGGTTTCTAAAAGCAGGAGCCTTTGTGTTGGAACGAAACTTTTAGTTTAAGGGAAAATCTTTTAAGCCACTGATTGTTCTGACTTGCTAAGTTTACTCAGCAACCGTATGCTGGCTCTGCCACCGCACAATAAAATCGAGGAGGACAGTTGCAGGTCAGGCAAGGGGGAACATGCTTTGCATTTAGAGAGTTTGGCCACTGTAGTCAAGGAGAGGGGCTCGCTCTGAATTGTTACAGGCATTAAGAAACTTCTAGCCGTTTTAGTACTTGTGTTCAAAGGCGAAACTTGCAGGATTTAGACAGAAGTAGATGCCGGGTACTCTCGGGCCCGTGCTCTTTTCTGGCTGCGGTTTACACCGTGTTCCCGCCAGCCTTTCGATTAGACCCTGGACTCGTAAAAGCCTTGGAAAGTTACTTGTGCCTACTGTGTGCTGATGAATTTGGGGACCTCTTTTTACTTTGTAGCAACTTTTATTTCTATTTATTTCTTCTTTTGAAAAAAAAAATCGCGCGACACTGACCGTCCCCGGCTGAAAATCCTTTCTGCTTTATTTTCTGGTCCCTTGTGCAATGGACTTGTTCAAATCCTGGCGTTCTTTCCGCAGCGTTAAGTGCAAATGGTTTAGGCTCCGGGACAGAACATTTGGGGAAGCTTTGAAAAGGACCCCAAACTGTTAAATTCCCAGCTGGGCTATGAGAGCTAATAAAAGACTTGAGACACCTCCTTGGACATTAGAAGAAGCTTTTTTTTTTTTTTTTATGGGCTGAGATAAGCGACATCTAGGCCCCTCGCTATATTCGCTGCTTTGCTGTTCCACAGAGACAAAATGAAAGGCTTTACCGCAGGAACATTTGAAGGAACTTTCTTTTGGAGGTGGTGGGGGCATCGGCGAAGGAAGGGAAGTGTGCAGGGAGCCAAGGCCCAGCTTTCCTGCTCTGCGAGGGCCGTGGGGTCGGGGTCGGTAGGTGCAGCCCCCTGACAGTACGTCCCGCAGCCATAGAGGTCCTTTCCCCAAGTTAGCTGAGCGCCTGCCACCGAGATCCCCTGAGCCTTGGGCTCGGCGAGGCTGCCTGGAGGAACCCACTTGAACGGGCTTTCCCAGCCCCTGCGCCCAGCGCCTTTCTCCTCCACCAGGTCCTGGATGTGCAGCAGAGGGACGAGGGCTTGTCGGGGTGGGAAACTTAATTCAAAATGGCTGCTGGAACCGCTTGGGTTTTCTTCTTAGCAAATGTTACCAATTTCTCCGGCCAGATATGCTGAACCGATTCTCAGATACGGTCCACGGCTTAGGGCCTCCGACTTGGGGGCCCTAGGAGGAAAGGGAAGTGAGCAGTCACCTGGGTGGGGGAGGGAGGGAGAAAGTAGATGAGAAAATCAGAGAGAGGGTCCCTGCCTCGAGCTCCTCCCGCTGTTTTTCTTGGGCACCTTTTTTCACTGACTCGGGACTAACCATTGTGTTGTTTGTGACTGTTGTATTTTCTTGCAGACACCCCCTCTTCCCTCTCTTAGCACTGATTTTTGAGAAATGTGAATTAGCTACTTGTACCCCCCGAGAGCCGGGGGTGGCGGGCGGGGACGTCTGCTCGTCAGAGTCATTCAATGAAGACATAGCTGTGTTCGCCAAACAGGTCAGCAAAATAAATGTTTAAAAAGTAAAAGAAAAGAAAAAGACCCCCCCACCACACACACACACACATCCCCAACACATTTTCAAAAGCAACCAGCAATAGTCCACCCTAAGCCATGTCTGTTACACCTACCCTGAGATTTTCCTCCTCTGAGTGTCTGTTTGCGGACGACTTAAGATCGGTCATGTTCTTCCCAACTCACGCTCCAGAACATCACGCGGAAAGCTCTCTCTATAGAATAAAATCACAAACACCACGCGCGGTAGCTGCCTTGGACTTGGAGAGCTGGGCAGCGTCCTCTAGAAGCGTAGCTGCTGGTAGATGTCACCCTGAGCTCTGGGCTTGTTTTCGGCTTATCTGATTCAGATTGAAGTGTTTCTGCGCGGGACGAACTCGGTGTCACCGAGTCCCTCCCGGAGGTTACATCCTGCCCCCCGACAGTGTAATGAGGCAAGAAACTAGGAAGGCGACCAGGTTTCAAATTTTTCTTTCTTTTTCCCCCCCTCCCTCTCCCTTCTCCTTCTCACTTGTATTTAGATTCGCGCAGAAAAACCTCTATTTTCTTCTAATCCAGAACTGGATAACTTGGTAAGAGCGGACCCCTTACTCCCCTCCCTCATCTCCCCTCCCCACAAACCTCCCCAGCTTTGCTTTGAGAGCCCTGAGATTTCTAGACGGGTCCTCCCATAGCTGCAAGTCGGCTGCAAATGTTTCCGTCCACGGACAAGTGGTCCGGGACAAGATCCCGGGGAAATAAATTCATCTCGAGAGGGGCCGGGCGGGCTGGCGCGGGGAAACGCGAGCTTTTGTTTTTTATGACAGCCGGGCAGCGCAGCTCTAATCAGCGCGGGGATTTATCTCCCGGCCTGTCAGCGTGTGTGCTTAAACTTTGCGGACTTCCCAGCCCTCAAAGTCGCGTCACCAGGGCAGCGACCGGGCAAGAGGCCCCAAACAACCAGTTCGTCTGAAAGGTGTGCCGAAGGCAGCAGAAAGTTTGCAGTGTGCAAAGCCACAGTTTGGGGACTATTTGGAGTATTTTCCATGCACTCCTTCCAAGGAAACATCTAGTCCAGGGATGTGGCCCTTTGGGGGTGGGGTGGGGCCTGTGGGGCTCAGAAAGGGGAGAGCCATGGGGAAGGAGAGTGTTTATGATCCCCACTTATCTGCTTTGTTGTTGTTTTAGCTATTTTTTTCTCCTTAAGAAATATAAACCTCTAGATGGTACCCAGTTGTTGCTATTAAGTTTTAGTGTTATTGCCATAAATCAAAATAACTCTATTTACTGGGGGGAAGAGGTGGGCTGGAGATGCTAGAGCTGTGACAGCCAATTTTCTGCAAACTAGGAATGGGGTGCTCATTCTTTTTGTATCTTTGCAGATGATTCAAGCCATACAAGTATTAAGGTTTCATCTGTTGGAATTAGAGAAGGTAATTTCTCTAGCCTCTTTTCCTTTTGCTTCCTCCTCACCCCCAAACACATGGGGTGGGGGGGGGCGAGGGTTCAGAATGACTGAAGTTCAAACTTCTGAGATATTTGCATAAATGTCTTTCTTTCTGGTAATTAGTGTCAAGGCCAATCTTAGAGTCCATTTCTCTTTGCAGTTTAATTACAATTTCAGCCGCTAAAACTGGAATCACAAACGCCCTAGCCTTGTATTCATTCTTAACACCTTGCTGGCTTTGTATAAATAGTTGCAATTCCCTGAATCACCCTTGATGGTTAGAATGTGTTGTGAGTTTGCATCACGGTTGCCTTTGTGGTCTCTTCTCTTCCTCTTCTTTGCTACCTCTGGGGGTAGGGGGGAGTTTTGTTTAGTTTTGGTGACTTTCTGGAAGACAGTCTGAGAGCAGCGGCAGGTCAGACACAGAGGAGAGGCGGAGGGAGAGGAGGAGGAGTCTGGAGGAGGTTGGGAGGAAGCACATTAAACGTTTTGCAGAGACAAAGCAGAGTTGATAGTTGTGTCAATTTCTTGAATCTGCGGATCCTGCACACACCCCACCTTCACACTCAAGAAAGAGTGTGGGATAACATGATTTTGCTAGCTATTCTATAAATCTCAGCAATAAAAACTTAATGCATTGTAATTCAAACTAACATTAAATTGCAAGCACACTGGGGTTTCTTGTGAATTTGTGCATGTCAGTGATGCCTGAGGCCTGTAAGAGACCTCTCCACTTACACCAAAATAGCTTGATGAGTTCTTATTCCTTTTTTAAAAACAAAATCAATTTGATACATTTTTGTGACTTGGTTTTTTCATATCGTAAGTATTGGCAATTTGATTGCCTTCTAATTTTTAAAGGAAGTATCCTAAAATATGCTTCCTATGGATAGAATATCTAATTACAAATGTTGTAGAAACATGTTTTGTCAGGCACATATCCTATGCCTGCAGAATGCTGCTCCTTTGGAGATATACGTATGTGTATACACACACAAACACACACACACACATATATACAGTTTTTTCCTTAGACACATTGGAAAAGGACTTATGATAAAGTAACTGGGTGAAATTAAATAGTTTACCTTAAATGTCACCCACGCAGGTCACCTCTCTAATGGCCACAGCCCCGGGAGCAGATGAATTTAACACGGGTGTCGAATATGTTGTAGCTTGTGAATCATCTTGTCACTGTCAATTTTCTGGGATATCTCTATTTTGCAAGAAAAGAAAGTTATTCCTAATTCTGGATGCGTCTGGGGGTCTCTGGAGGACAATTGCCCTGTGTTTCCCCTATTTGGAAGTTTGGGTGTCACAAGGGGGGTGGGTTGCACTTGTCAATACCATTTATGCACTCCTGATTATATTTCCATTTTTTTATTTCTGTCATAATGTAGGTACACGAATTATGTGACAATTTCTGCCACCGGTATATTAGCTGTTTGAAAGGGAAAATGCCTATCGATTTGGTGATAGACGATAGAGAAGGAGGATCAAAATCAGACAGTGAAGATATAACAAGATCAGCAAATCTAACTGACCAGGTATGCGCTTTTCAATTTCAACATCCCTGGGAAAAAAAATCTGTATGCATATTGCTTGCTGGGTCACTACCACCTCCTTTTATTATTTGCATATGATTAAGTCCCTTTTAGATACATTTCCATCGAAATGAAAATTTTTGAATAATGTGGCTATTATTGCTTCATTAAGGCTGGCTCTGGGATTCGACCTGGAGAGATGAGCTTGTAAAAGCTTTGCCTGCAAACTTGACCTGTTTCTTGTCGCTTTTAATTTTTGTCTTTATTTTATTTACCCTCTATAATAATGGGAGTGTTAACTGCCAGTGACCGCCTCTGATTGCAGGGCTTTGTTCTGGAGTATTTTTTTCCCCTTCTCTCTGGAAGAAAAGAAAAGTGTAGGGTCTGCTTATTTCTTATTTTATTAGGAATAAACCCAAGATAGGTGGTCTAAGAGAGACAGCGAGGGTTTGAAATCTAGCAAATGCTGGCTATTTTCTCCCTGTCTATACGGTTCATTAGCCTGTCTTGTCAGTTTTCCTCGGCCGAACGCTTCTAGACCTCACTGAACATTGCTTTGTGCAGCGCTCCTGCAAGCTCGCCCATTTTATTGTACTTAATAGAAAAAATAAGACCAGGCCGAGGTTATAAAAACAGATAAATATGGACGTTTCTCCTCCTCCTTTCCACTCATCCTCCAGCTGGTACGTGCTCTGGGCCCTTTGGGTTGGCAGCTTTCGGAAGCGTCAGCGTCACCAGCACCCAGGCGACTCCCTCGGTTTGGCGGGTGGGGGACCTCGCGCCGCCTTCGCTCTCCGCTGCCGGCCTCTGCTGCCTTCGCCCCCTCCTCTCGCGTCCTCCCTCCAGGCCCTTCTTCCGCTGCGTTGCTAAGTGGGGACGACTTTTATTTGGAGTTGCTGGGGGGATTTCTCTCCCTCTCTCACCCCAACACCGCTGTTTGCTCCCAGTCTCTCTCTCTCTCTCTCTTTCTCTCCTGTCGCTGTGTCTCTGGACTGGTCCAAAGGAGTTGCAAAAATGCAATGAAAGTGAAAACGTGAGGAGTGGGTGAGATAAAACAGGGTTCAGGATAGCTCTCGGTTGCGAATTGTTGCAACGCGTCGAGAGATCAGGTTGGGGGCCTCCTCCGCGTCTCCATGTGTAAGTGAAGGCCCAGAGTTGTTTCTCTTTCTGACTTGGCACGTGAGTCCCGTCTTGGGGGAGAGATCAGCCTGCCTTTGTTAAGCCAAAGGACGGCCAGTCTGCAAAGTTTCCCTTCGGAAGCTCTGCCATGATCACTGTTGGCCAGCGGCTATCTTACCAGAGTCTTTGCCCGAGCGCCGGACTCCTCGGTCTTAGTGTCATCTTAAAGTTTTCCTCTCTCAACATCACCCCCCTCCCCCTTAAAATGAATTCCCAGCTTGGATGTTTCTGGGTAACCCCGCGACAGCGGCTAAATTCCTCCTTTCCCACGAGGAGTGGAGGGCAGGCAGAGCTGAGCTTTAAAAGCGCCAACACGCCGGGTCCTCACTATTATTTGGCAAGTTGTAAACTTTCGGCAGTGTAGACGAGTGCACAGAACAGACAGCTTGCGCAATCCTGACGCGGCCCTGTCGAGGTGGGGAACCTGCCGGCGGCTCCGGCCCCGGCCCCGGCCCCGCGGCCTTCCTGCCGGCGCAGCCCGCCAGCCCTCGCCCCAGAGCTGTTAAATGCAGATTCCTCTGCGGAACCCTCGGGTAGGGTAGCTGCTGTTGAATAAAAACTATAATCCAACAAGCCTAACTAGAAAATGGGATTCTAAAAGCTCCGGAGTGCTGGGTACATAAAGCTATTTGAGCAAATTACAAGAATCGCTTAGGGGCATGAATGAAATCAACACTTTAATTGCCTCCAAAATGAAGATTTATACCCCCTTTTCTCAACGAATCATTATTTTATTAAAGTCAAAGATAAAGGACCAAAGTTATGGGGTCTTTGGGAGGGGGATACAAAATTGATAAAACATCGAGTTCCCCCCTACCCCTTCGGTGAACTTCTGTTACCCAATTACCTTAATTTGAGATATGCAGATCGGTAGGCAATTGTATTGGGTGAAAACTCGCATTTTATTCTCCTCCCTCACCTATAAAAAGAGAAGCGCGCATCCCGCCCCCGCCGTTTACCAGTGGGCTTCGCAGCTTTGGCTGAGCTCGTGGTGCAGTCGGCCTATGCGCGTGGGCGCGGTCGCTCTACCCCTCGGGCTCCCCCAGGTCTCAGTTGGTCCAAGGGCAGCGAACCCAAGTGTGTTCTAATTGTCCGCTTCCCGGGAGCCAGGAGCGAGTGTGCCCGGGCTCCCTTTGGAGCGGGGAGCGCAGGGCGCACGCGGGACTCTGCCTCAGACGCGGAGTGGAGTCCCCTGTCCAGGGAGGTGGGGAGCTAGGGACAAGGCACCACGACTACCCCGTGGGCGCCAGGTCTCCAAGCTGGAGCCTGCTCGCCCGTCCCCGGGGACGCTGGATCCCTAGTGCGGCGCCCTGGGAGCCAGGCCCAGAAGGGACGGCCTCGTCACCTGTCTGCGAATGCAGCCCAGCCAGTTTGAGCCCGGGCCCAGGGTGCGCTACGAGACTGGATGCTTCAGGTGTGGTGCGAGTGCTGGGCCTCGTTAGCTCATTAACCCCTCTGTCTCTAGGGCCTGCTGGCGGCACGGCGTATTTTATTTTACTTTTTTTTTTCCTCGGAGAGCGCGAACGCTGCCAGCCGCGCAGGGACCTGGGATCGACGACTTTGATACCAGCCGGTTTCCCGGAGGGCTAAGTCGGCGGAAATCCACTTGGCCTTGTAGTGTCGTTGGTTTGGGGTTTTTTGTTGTTGTTGTTTGTTTTGTTTTTATCAGATTAAGACCCCAAAAGAAGCCGTGATCCTATTCTCCCCCATCAAGTCCTCCCCCCATTCCCAGGCCGCGAGGTCCCAGGCCCGAGACCCACCTCCTGCGGGCTCAGGCCTCCCGGGCGCCCTCTCCTGACCGTCGCGCTCCGGGTCCCGCACCGACGCTCCCGACGCCCCGGACTGGGGGCGGCGAGAGGCCCCGGGGGCTTCCTGGCCACGGCTTGGACGGGGGCCGGGCCGCGACCTGCGAGCCAGACGTCGAGGCAGGGGTTGAGCCTGGTTGGCAATGGGGAAGGTCGCGGGTCCGAGGGGAGGCGGGGCGCGTGTTTGCCGGGGCCTAGGGTCGAATTGGGGGCGCCAGGAGGGTTTAGGCGGAGAAGAGCCTGGCCGCCCAGACCCTAGACTTTAGGCCACTCTCCAGGAAGCAGCCGTCGGATGAAGCCTTCCTTCCCAGGGCAGTCTGTTGCTCGCCACTCCTGAAATCTAAGCATTTTCCACTCCAAGAACGGGTCGAGACCGAGTGGAGAGAGTAGCCAGGAGTCTCCGGGTCCCTAAGGCCGCCCCCCGGGGGTGGCCAAGCCTGCTCCTAGTGAGCGGGAACTAGCAGGGCCTGCGCTCAGGCCCCAGCCCGCGTTCTCTCACAAGCAGCGCAAGGCAAAAAAATGGTCCCCTTGGATTACAATTTTTATTCAACAGCAGCTCTCCGGGGGGTCCTCGTCTGAATCTACATTTAACAGCTCCTGGGCAAGGCCTGGGAGGCTGCACAGGGCGCCCTGTTGCATGTTAATCCAGATTTGTCTCTGACATCTGGGGAGAAGTAATGTGGCTCGAAGAGATGGAACCAGAAAGCCACGCTCGCCAGGCAGGTTAAATGCCAAGTGCTGGTGAGCTCCCGGGGGAGGGGAGACGTCCGCCGGGGCTGTGAGGTCCGCACTGGAAAGCACCAGGCCTTGGGGCCACGGGGATCGGGGCAGCCCTAGGCCAGTGTGCTTGGGTTCCCAAGTGGGCCAGAGAACCCTGGTGGCGATTGTTTTATTTTTAAAGTCCGGAATGTTGTTTCCAAGGCACAGCTTGAGTTAAAATTCTTAAAACTGAACTTGGACTTGACTGAAAACGCTCCCTCCCTGCAAAGTGGGATGGGGATGTATCCAGGGAAGATTTCAGCTTTCTCTTGGGGGAAGGTGTTATGGTAAGGAATGGGGATGGGAGGGGAAGAAACACCCTAACGTCCTTGAAAAATTGGATCCTCTGCTTTAGAAAAACTAGATGAGGCCATCGGATATTTACTAATAATAGGCATGCAATTTATTTTCATCCAGTAAGAAAACTGGACACAAACAGTGGGAGACAACAAAAAGTGATCCTTTTGTCATGTAGTTTGTTTCTAAATGCTTACACATGGATACATCTTATTTAAATTATAAATACTTCAAAGGGTCCCACCCAATGCCTTAATCCCAGAACCTCTCAGTCCACAGGCTTGCAAGTGGTGGGGTCCTAGAATCATCTAACTTTACTTTTGATTGTTGTTATGGGTCATGTGGTGCACTCTTAAATCCTTTTTTGAAATATGTCAAAGGGAAATTATGGCAAGATTCTCTTTAATGATTGAATAATAAGGTGTTGACTGCTTGTGCTACATTTGCTAATTGGGATGTTCGTTCTAGGCTCTTTTTGCTTAGTATCTTTTGAATTCAAAGTTGGTGGTTGACCAGGTGTTTTATAATTGTTACTTTCCGATTGGCTTTTAGTATGTTTTTACGTGTGAATTTCAGAGTAGGATGTATTGATTCTTAACAGGGGCACATAAAAACATTTTTGAAAAAAAAAAAGTACAGAGTATGTGCAGATAAATTGAGATCAGTTACGCTGTTAAATATCTCAAAGTCTAAATGCTAATACTACAAAGCTTATTCCCTTTTCCTAGTTCCCTCCTCTCTCTCCCTCTCTCTCTTCCTCTCTCACTGGAAGTCCCCAATGCAAGTTCCATGGTTAATGGAAAGCAATGATACTAATGCTACTTTGTACAAAGTAAAGCCCCATAACAGTAACTATTGTTCAGTGATTTAACTAGCTCTGTGGCAATAGGTCACTCAAATAGCAATCCCTCTCCCACGAGAATGACTCCATTGCTCATGATTTGGAAATATATAGAGTGGTTGTGGGCACTATTGCTATCAGTCCTAACTTAGAGACTTTTATTAGGAAACATAGAGAAGCTTAAATCGGAGAGGAGGAAGAGAAAGAGGAGGGAGAAGAAAAGGATTAAAATATGGGCCCTGCTTTCAAAAAAGTAACTGGAATATCATGCTATAATTGCCCAACTTTGAAAATAAACAAATTTTAAATCATTATGTTTTCAAACTCGCGTATGTTTAAATGTTAAAATGTTTGTCATAGTCCAAAAGATTTAAAACACAGCTGTTGTGGGGTGTCGGAAGGAAAATTATGCAGTAAAGCTCCATATCCTTAAAAACAAAGACTATTTGTGGTCTCATAGTAAAAACTTAGGTTTATGAAGGCCAAGCAGATAGGCTAAAGTGTTACTGTGGGGCCTACTGTTAGAAAACTAGCCTACCTTCCCTCGCAGGTGGGGTTGAGAAACTGTGAAGAATGCAGAACTAGTTATATTAAGATACTTGTCATAAATAAAAATACTGTCAACATGAATTTAAATGAAGTATTTTCATATTGGTAATGTTATGTTTTCCATTGAAATAACAATATTTTCTTATGAAATGTAAATATGTCAAACAAATGTGAAATGCTAAAGTTTTAATAAATGGTCATTTAATCATCAAACACAACCCAAGTATGTATACAGAAACTTTTAAAGGAAAGTCGGCACACAGCCAAATTCCTATAGTGACTAGCAGGGAAATGATCAAAAAATGAACACGAAATAAGACTTCCTGTAAGAAGGTCTATAATTCAAGATTATTTGACTCCACTGTCAGGGAAATAGTTGAAGGATAGTAAACTGATACCATTCTCAGTCATTCTTGTTACACAGTCTTAAATGTTTGCAACTATAGCATTTTACATGGCCTTTTTAGGATTACGATATGTCATATTTGTAGTAAAGTAGTACTTGAGTTTATGTTAGAATTCAAACAAAAATTTTCACCATTTCTCCTGGGTGCAAAAAATTAACTTAATATTTAAAAATTACATCAAAACTATGGGAAAGTATTCTTTTACAAATAAAGAAATAAAAATAGAATACATGTGACACAGTGTATCTGACAGTTGTGCAAACGTTCGTCTTAAAGGTTTTCAAAATCTCAAGTAAAACAACACTGCTGTAAATCATGTCAGGCTTGGTGTTCTTACTCAGCAGGAAACATCAGGATATAATACCTGTTTAAAAAGTTAGTGTCTAAAACATAAAATACAGTCTCCAAATATGACTTTTAATAATAATTCCAAAATTTGACTTTTGGGATCCAGTAAAAGTTTGGATATTTTACTATCCCTAATATTCATGAATAAACTTTGCATGTATAAAATCAGCTTTGAAAAATTCAAGCAGAGGACTATGTGTATGTATTGTAAAAGATAAAAGGACATCCTCACTGTATCCTTAATTTAACATGCCATGATTTCAGGATTATGGGAATTTAGGAAAGCTTTTTGGTGTCTTAAACAGGCTTTCTAGGAAGTATACCTAGATTGGGCAGTTGCTAGGTTTCCCACACTTATAAATTTGATATTTTAATAAATGGTGTGAAGGATACCATGTGAAATAAGCGAGAATATATTCATTTAAATGTTTGTCACTAGAATCCAATTTCAATCAATTTAATGCATTCATGTGTGCAGAATTAAAGCAATTGGCAACACTTTACTAGACTCTCTCTGAACACTCTTCTTCCAAACAGCATTTCTTAATCCAGGATATTTGTTGTTGGTAAAGGAAAATACAAGAGTGCAAATCTTTTGAAATTATTTTATGTTTCTGGACTTCTTGGTTCAGAATTCTTGAAATTGACTAAAACATCCTATGAAGACTTTATTCTCTTGTGACAAAAGCTTATTTCTACATTTATTGAATTATACACCTGTTGTTTATTGGTATCATGAGTATGTACAGTTAAGTAGCCAGAACTAAGTCATTAACTCTCTTTAAGATATACAACACCATGGTGTGGCTTTTCCATGACATATACGCCACTGTAAATGGCGTAATCTAATGGAAGATAAATAAGTTGTGAAAATAAATTTTACATTATTTATTATCCTCAAAAATTTATTTCTATAATTGATTCTTCCCTTGATACTTTTCATGACTCCATTTACAATTAGTAGGGTTTATAATTATGAGGTAAATAACCTTGAGTGTGAGGTGTTATGGGTCTTTAAAAAACTTAAATGAAATCATATCTTTCTACAGGAAGGAAATCTTGTTACTATTAATAAGTTTACTAAGTAATACATTAAAAATCACCGCAACTTTTTATGAGTTTAACAGGTTTAAGCGACATTTTATGGTCTTGCTAGTTTTTTCTCATTTTGACACAATACAAAGTCTTCAAACGTACATTATTTTGACTCATTGAGAAGATAGCAGTAAGAAAACAATTAACATTTTGAGTGATATTAGAATTATTCCCTGACGACATATGCTAACTTGGGATTAATTGTTGTTGCTGATAAATTCCCATTTCTGTAGATTTTTCTTTACACTTTACAACACAACATGTTAGCATGTTTATTGTTCATTAATTGTAAATATCTGGGTTGTTGGTTATTATTTAGCAAGGCAGAACTGTAGCTCTTTTTCCGATCACTTCTTTTCTACTGTTTGGTAAGCCTCCAGTGTCTGAGATTTGAACTTGAGCTAGTTGGCTAGGTCTCGTAGTCTCATTTCCCTATTTGGGTACCTTGTGGATTATTACTCACACATGAGTTTATTTTCCTGAGAAGATGAAAAATGTTACTCACTTTAGAACAGGAATGAAGAGAGACCGAAGTCATCAAATATTCCCAACCTGGGCTTTACAATTAGGTGAAAACCTGAACACTGTTATTCTTGTCTGCTTTCCCCAGGGCTCTGTAACTCGATATAAAGATTCCTATCAGCCCCTTTGTGCTCTTCCTCTTAAGGCTGAAATGTTTGTTTTCAGTGACTGTATTTTTAACTGATAGTCCATATTTGGTCCCAGACCTCCATGATTTGCATTTTATTCTGCATTTGCATTCACATTATGTCCCACAGAAACTCTTTAAAGTGAAGTGTGTTTATGACTATTATGAAACTCTGGAAAATGAAGTTTTATAATGAAATCGACGTAGTCGTCAAAAGGACAATGAAGGGAGCAAATTTGATGGAAACCCAGAGTTGTCTTATTCCATCTCAACTTGTAAAAGGCTTCTCTCTCTTCTGTTAAAAATATTAGAAGCTGAATGAATAAGAATTTCTTTGACAATAAAACTCCCCTTAATGTCTCTATAACTATTTGGATGTGTTCTCGAACATTAACTTAATTTGATAGACAAGCTATAATTAACTGTGACCTCTAGTGTTTTCTGTTATTCAGAGACTATTCCTTAGCGATTTGAAAACTTAATTTCCAACTAAATGGTGTGCAATGTCTGAGATTCTAAAGGCGTCCTTACACTATTTACAAGAAATGGAAGTAGTTTGTGTATCTGTAGGACTTCAGAAGGGAGTCATGGGAGTGGGGACTAACAATGTTTACAGTGCAAAGTCTTAGCAAACTAACTAGTCCTGCAGGGCTCCTTAGGGATTTTTGGTTTTTTAACGTAGTCTTTCTTTCTATTTACTGCAATGTTAAAGTTATTCACACAGAAGAAAAAATAAACCCATGTCCTATGTGTTTTTGTCCCATAACACATAAATTGTTTGTTTATGGGACAAAAACACATATATGGCATTTTAAATCTAGTTATTTCATCAATCATAAAAACCAGCAGTGTAGAGAAAGAATTAAAAATCGCAGCAAATAGGTAAGATGCTCTAAGCTGTGATGCTGCTCTCAGAATAGAAACTTTAGCAGTAAAATTAAATTGGGCATTTTGGGTTTAGTTGAAACATTTATTTGAAAGTTCCCACCAGATCTGGAGTTGTTTGAAAACCCTCACTTCAGAATATTTTAGTGTAAGAACTGTGTAATAACTCACCATTGAACATTACTTTACATGAAATTGTTCATTCATAAGAGACTCAGGCTCATGAGTAGCCACCCTGCCCTTCACTCTTGAACAGTTCAGATAAATGTATTATTTATTTACAGTCTATTGTATCCATTATTTATGGGAAATATGCTATAACTCTACAGAGCATATGGAATTTATCTTTGCAAGAGACGGTGGCATCTCTGCCAAAAGTGGCATAGGCCTAAGTAGATAATAAGGATTACCCTCGGAGTACAGATAAATATTATCTCTTATAGAGCCATGACGTGTTTATATTTCATAATTCCAGATGCAAATGCATTTTGCATTTTCATTTAATTGCCGTAATTTTCTTGGCTCTAGCTTCTGCCAAAGAGATTCAGGAATTTTACATTTTGAATCGATCTTGGGGGTAAATTAATATGTTTGAGGGGAAAAAAAGGATTTTGAGTAGCAGAATCATTTAACCCCTTCCTTTCTTTCCACATGCTTCTCTGTCCCTAATGTGTTAAAATTTTCTGAAGAATGATGTCCATGAAATGTTTGACACTGGCTGTGCATTTGGTGGCTTGGGCTATTGTTTCACCCTCTTTTGGGATTTTATAAGCCATGCTCAATAATAACATCACCAAGAAAAATACCAGACTGGACTTCTTTGCACGGAATAATAGAGACATGTAGACTGTGTTGTTCTGTGCATCTCAAGTGTATTGTTAGTGTTCAAGTATTTTTTATTCTAATAATTATTCAAAGCCAGTAACAGTCTGCATTTGAGTGAGTATAAACATTTTTATTCTGGAATTTGGAATTTGCAGCAACTCAATTTTATTTTCCAAATTACCCTGCCATTTCAATTAGGTGCATTGTTCTTCCCTCTACTGTTTCAACATTCTAAAGGTTTGCTTGCCACCCTAACAGTGAGTTGTTTGAGTGTTAATATTTATTGAGGGCATGTAAAGAACATGCCAATAGAAAAAGAGGAGAATAAAGCATTAACAAATCAATTATGGGGCTTTTCTTCACTTGTAGTATACTTCTAATACTCCAAATACTCAATAACTGTTAAAATAGTATGAATAGCCTCCAGAATAATAGCCTTGGGTATGACTGAAGAGTGGCATTCTGATTAACTGGCATTCCTTAAAAAGTGCACCAACGGTACAACCCAGCCTCCTGCTTCTGGAATTCACAGTTTCTTTGGTTGATCTCTCAGTTAAGTGCCTTGAAATACAGGGAACTTGGCCATTCTAAGATCCGGAAACACAAATTAAATTTTAAGATGCTTTGAGAAAGTCCTCTCTGATGATTTCACCCAAGATAAATAATGAAGGGAGGGAATCATTTTCTCCCTACCTCCAAATTTAACATCATGAGAGAGCATAAAGATTCAAAAATCATTGAAGAATGACTAATACTTAGAAAATAAAATTTGAAAATATAAAAAACTGGAAGTGTTTCTAAAAAAAACCAGAGGGGACTGACCCCATGGCACAGTGGGTAAGTTCAGGTGCTCCACCTCTGGGACCAGGGCTCACAAGTTCAGTTCCCAGGCAGGGACCTACACAGTGTTCATCAAGCCATGCTGTGGTGGCATTCCACATACAAAATAGAGGAAGATTGGCATAGATGTTAGCTCAGGGACAATCTTCCTCACCAAAGAAAGAAAAAAAGAAAGAAAACCCCACAGGGAAATTAGAAAATACCCTACAGCTAATTGTTAGTGGAAATTGGTAGTAAAGGTAAATTTCCATGATTCTTTTATCCAAAGTATAATGATACAAGGAAGTAGAATAAAATAACGCTACATCTTGACGGAAGTGTTTTTCCTTTTCACATCAAAATTGTGGATTTTCTGATTGGAAGTTTAGAAGTAGAAAAGCAAAAATTTCAGAAACACTTGAGAAAGAGCAATTAAGTGTGTGAGTGTAACTTTTAGGTACACAACCTTTCAGGTTGACAGTGTCTCAGTGAGCTAGATACAGTCTTGAGTTAGAGTGCTTGTATTTTAATCTAGGCTCCGCTGTGCAGGATAAGTCGTTTAGTTGCGTGAGCCTCAGTGTGTCATCCGTAACAGGAGGACGAAGACCCCGCTTTAGGGAGTTACTGTAGGAACTCAATAAGAATGCCTGTAAAGCATTTAAAATAGTAAACCCCAAATCAACAGTATATGAAATAGTATTTTATCTCCTTACTTGGAATCTGCCCAACCTTCAACAATATGAATTTGATTTGAGGAGGGAAAATTGGGCAGATGTTAATGGTGTATTATTTTATAGATTAATTTATAATCATAGTGTTTAAGAAAAATATCAATTTAATCCTTGCTGGGAGGGGTCACTGTCATTCTGACTCCATCCTCGTGTGAAACGGGCTGGGCACTCAGACGTGCTGCTGAGATAGCCCAGTGAGTCACTGCAGGTTGCCTCTCAGGTTCAACTTCAAATAATGCTTATGACAGACCTCGTGCTAAGTACTTTTTTCCCCGTTTCTGAGGGCAAATTCTTCCTGGCGAAGGTCCAGTTGCTTGCGAGGTCTTAGTATCTACTTGTACCCAGGATACAATGTTTTCTGCGTTATCGGATGTTCTTTTTGCTAGGATGGTTGCCTAGAAAATTTGTGGTTCAAAGTTGTTTTATTTAAGACACTTTTGAGTTTATTTTATCTTAATTTGTTTGCAGAATGAGGAGCACTGAATACTGAGTTACAAATGTAAAATAAAACATTAAAGCAAGCACTCTTACAAAAGGGATTTTTTAATACCAGGTATACTGGCATATAATTTATAGCTTCCTCTGCCACTCCTAAATAGAAATGATAGAAAATAATCTAAAGTCCAGCAGAAAGCTCTCAGCAGATAAATGCAGAGTATGGTTTGAAGTATTTAAATACAAATATTTGGAAATATAGTGATGCCAGTTGGATTAGAGTTTTTCTTTTATTTAAACATTTAGCTCTGAATTATAGTTCACAGGTGTGATTTCAGGAGTCGAAGTATATAGAATCATTAAAATCATTTCATATAGGAGTTAATTTTTATTAATGGCATGCCAGCCATAGTACAATGACATAGGAAAAGAAAAGGTTATTAAAACATAAATAAGTACTTTTTCTAAGATTCCTAGTGTAATGAGGCTTTATCTTCACTTCAATTCATGAGATTGTTCTCCGCAACAAACTATTTAGTAGAATTTGAACATTCAGTGCACTTGAACAATTTCTAAATTACTCATCTACTTTCTGGTTTTGAGATTTTGGTAAAACTGGTTGTCACTTCTTGGTAGCCATTTCCTTTGGGTTGTAATTATTCTTTTTCCTTGTAATTGTCTGAATGTACATACCCCATGTAGAATCCATATTATCTTCTGAGATCACAGAGGGGTCACCATGGGGTGGTGTTGACATTGATTCTCAAGGTAGAAAATTTGGGCAAAATACATCTGTGCTGTGTGGGTTTCATGAGGAAAGCTTTTGGAATGTTTTGGGTAGTGTTCTATGTCTGTAGACATTTTCCCTGAGCAATGTCAATTCATTTTAATTTCGTGGATGAATTAATTCAACTATGCAGTTTGGTAATGACCTGAGAGCATCAGAGTTGAGACCCAAAAGATATCAGGCTGTTGGGAAGTAGGATTTTAAGGAGCAGTGGGAAAGTGACCCATAGTCCTGGGCCTGAGCTTCCTAAGTCACTGCCCTCACCACCTGCCCCCGCAGCCAGCCCTCCAGTACTGGGTGGGGAGCTAGGCATGGACGTTTGCAGGCAAGTAGGCAAAATATTCAAGGGCTAGTAGATTTTAAAAATGTATCTGCTGCCAAGTTGCTTTAAATTTCATTACAATGTAATTAAAAACAGTAACATTAGTTTTTTCCACATTCTTTTGCCTTATTCCTCAGGCACATGAGGGGTGTATGTTGCTGCGTCTGCATGAGTGTGCGCTTGTCCGTCTCCCTGTGTCTGAACCCCAGGCTTCAGTGATTCCTGGAGCTCATACAATCACCTGATATGAAACTTTTCATTTAAAGATGAAATTATTCCTTGGAGAATTTTTCACCAAAGGCAAAAAAGCACAAAAATTCTTCTCCTCCTCTCTACATGCCTCATTACACAGAGATAGAGGATTCAATGTTTGAAAAATTATCATTTTTGTAGGTTTTATTTGTGGTACGTGAGAACTGGGAAATACAGGACTCAATTTAACAGACGCTGTCTCTGCCTCCACAAACTAACCACCACTGCTATCATACAGGCATATATATATATATATATATATATATATATATATATATTTTAAAGTAATACATCAGAGTTGCTAAGTTCTTAAGGTTTTAGAAATCTACCTTGTTTGATGGTGAAGGAGGTGCACTTAGGTCGTTTGTAAAGATACTGGCCGGCGCCAATGTAGTGAGCTCCCTAACTAAGGGCTAATTAGATCATCATTGAGATGCATTTCTAGATTAAAAGTCCACAGTGGCAAATATGGCAGGGCTGAGACTGTGAGAAGAGGAAGTATGGTGTCTTGGTTAGAGCCGCAGATTCTGAGAAAGGATGCTGGATTTCCATTGTCTCACCACTAATTTACCATCCACCCTGAGTCACCAAAATTACCCGTCAGGCCTCTATTAAGTGGGGTAATAAGCACATTTTATCGTAGCATTAAAAAGGGGCTCCACAAGGACCCTGGCAGACCTCCAGGCTCGGCAAAGGCAAGGGTCTTGAGGCAAGGACAGGGAAGGAAATGAGCAAAAGGAGCAGAGTTGATGGAGAAAGTTGGAAGAAGTGTGCGAGGAAGATAAGCTTTCAAAAGTTGGCCTCCCTGTGGAAGGCACGCGGAGGCCACCACCAGGGACGCCTCAGGCCCCGCCAGTCTTTGCCCAGCACAACGCTCGCCTCTCTGCACTTTATCTGGTTTCAGCAGAACGGAGTGTGGACTTAGAAAACATTTCACCTCCAGATCATCTCCGGTCCATTTTAGTGTGGCCCCTGAATCCACAGCATGTGTGCACACTGAAGTATTAATCTGTGAGCCTCTAGTATTTCAAAACATCTAAAAGCTTAAAAGGTAAGAAGGCAGTTTTGCTGTGTTAAAACAAGGCGTACCGGCCAAACTTCCCATGGTTAAATGAATTTTGCTTAATGATTTCTAGGGATTTCTTTGAAATCCGTATGAAGAATTTTACATTTTTTTCTGAATTACCTGAACTTGGATTTGGGTAGATGCAGCCTCAAGGGACTGTGTTTGAGAGGAGCAGACTTTACCTAGGGACCCCACAGATTGCAGGTGCCATTGGTGGTTGAGTGAGTTGAATGCTTATATGGTACGTTTTGGTTATCAGGAAGATGTGAATGGGGGCCGCCAAGATTTTCAAGTAGGAATTTCAGCATATCAGACTTTAAACGCTCATAGATTAAGAAATCTCAGGATCTCCTATTTCAAGGCTTCAAGTGCACACAGGTAAACATGCATCTCTTTTCATAGCAGTACCTGGACCCCTTCTCTCTGTATATGGGTCTCTCTGGTCCCTTTTCCTCAGATGGCATCATTGGTTGAGAGACGTATAAGGAATCATGAGGTTATATGCCTTTAAGGATCCTGAGAGACGCTGTGTAGACAGAGATGAAAAGTCTAGGGGAGAGAGACTAATTAGAGGTGCCTCCCCTGGCCGTGTGGGATAGTGGCGTTCAGTGCTCCCATCTGCTGTGCTTCATGGACAAGTGCAGACATGTGTGTGCATGGATGGATGGACATGCGCAGGTATGGCCATGTGAGTGTGTGTGGCAGGAGCATCATGCACATTGGTGCCTTCCGCACATGGACTGGTGACTCCCTGGATCTGGAGGGTCTGGATTGTTCACTTTTGGAGACAGGCCAGCTCTTTCAGGCCACTAGAGATCATTTACTAAAGAGACCCTGGTGGTTTGAAAAAGTAACTGTACTTTTCCAAAGACACAGCCACCTATTGATAGGTGCAGACTCACTTCAAATTTTGAACACTGTTATCATTTTCGACATAACTGCTGGCTGACCTCTTCAGAGTCAAGATCACCAGACTCTCATTTCTCCACTTTTTTGAATGGGACCAGTAGAGTAGAAATTTTCAAGGTCAAAAAAGTCCATTATTTTTGGTCTGAAAATAAAAAAAAAGATTCTGGCATCATCCTGGTGTGATGAATGACCGAGTGTGGGAAGATCCGTCAAAATGCTGGGACCCTGTAAAATGATTTATAAATATTAGGTATCAAATTAAACTTGATGGGGTGGGGAGGAGCAAACCACCTGTAAAATCATATTATTTAAAGGTGAAAATAAGAACAGTTTGCATTCCCTGAGCACACACCAGCTGGGAGATAGCCCAAGGCATACCACGCTGTACACGGAGCCAACTTGGGTTAACCATTATTTCCAGAAGGTCTATAAACTGAATACACCTGTATGTAGATATTTCAGAGTTGACTAGGTCAACTTGTGTTGTTACATTAAAAACTACAATAGCTGCCATTTATTGAGTTCTTGCTGCATGCCTGAAGATGTACATATATTATGTCTGCAGAAGAGTACTTTTTTAATCCCCATTTATGTATTAGGAGATTGAGACTTAGGGAGGTTGAGACTAGTCTAAGACCATATAAGTGGTGCAGCCAGATTTCAAACTGGGATATGCCTCGCTTCAGATTTCCTTTCTTTTGACTGTGTTATATTGCAGTTGAGCATTTTTGTAGTGGTATGTGTTTGCATGAATGCAAGTGTGTAAGATGTTTTTAAATTGTGCAAGTCTTTTTTAGATGTTTTATGATATTTACTGTAGGAGATCACAGTATCAGGTGACAATTTAACATCGAGATCCCCTATATATCACTTAAGGTATTTATTTAGTCTTTCAGAAACGTATTTGCATCTAACGTCGTACAGACATTTTCCTGGGATGAAGGATATAGGATGAATAAGATATAGTTCAACACTTCAGAACACTCAGAGTGCAGAATTTTAGACAGACACAACAGGTCATCATAAAACAATATAAGAGTGAAACGATAGAGGTAAGCATGAGGGGCTGCTCCAAGTGCTCAGGAGAGGAGAGCCTCACTCATCCTGGGGAAAGTACTTGTGTGTATCAGGGCAGGCATTTTGGGGGAGGTGATATCTGATCTGTGACTTAATTAGCAAGTGGGAGGTAATCAGGGGCTGGGGCCAGGCAGGGCAGAGCAGGGCATTCCAGGCAGAGGGGAAGGATGAAGATGGGCCTGGAGAGATAAGCAGAACTCATCTGCCAGAAATCACATGCTGGAGCACAAGGAACCAGGAGAGGAATGGTCCCCAGGAAGTAGACTATGAAGGGCTTTGTATACCAGGTCCCCAGATTGTATTTTGTAGGCAGTAGGGAGCCAGTCATTCATTCAACAAACATTTTCTGAGTTCCAGTCACATGTTGGGCACTGCACTTGATATGTAGGATGCAATGATGCGCAAAACTGACATGAGTTCCTGTCCTTCTGGAACTTGTGTTCCAGTGGAATTGAACTCTTTTAAAGCTGGGAAGTGATTTGACTTGAACTTGTTAAAGCTAGGAGGGCCTTCACAAGAACAGCCATCACTAAGATGAAAAATGAGAGATTTATTTGAGAACTATTTAGGGGTAAAAATCAACAAGACTTGATGACTCATTGGATGGGGAGGTGGCGAGAGAGAGAAAGAGGGGGGGTGTCATGGATAGCTCTCAGGTTTATACCATGGATGAGTGGGGTTATACGTACTAAGATCAAGAACAAAGAAGAATGAGTAGGAGGTTTGCAAAGGAGATGAAGAGTTTAGCTTTGGACTTATTGAGTGAGGTGGACAGCTTTGCATGGAGATGGTTTAGCAGGTAGTTGGGCGTACAAGTCTGAAGACTGAAAAAGAGATCCAGAGACACAAATTTCATAGCCTGTGAGTCATAATTCAAATCATGGAAGTGAAAGAATTGTCTAAGGAAAACATGGAAAGTGACATGAGGACTGGAAGTATGTCCGCAATTAAGGCATAGGTGGAAAAAGGATTCATGAAGGAGAAAAGAAAAAAAGTTACCAATAGATAGCTTAGTATTCAGGAGGCAGCGTAGTTTTGGAAATTGCAATTTGTCTGTTGGAATATTGGTGGAATGGTAACTAATGAACAATTCAGGTTAGTTCGCTAAGCATTGATTGAGTGCTGAGCATGCGCCATACATTGTGCAGAGCCAAGAAAGAACAAGATAGGGAAGATTCAGATACCATTCTTGCCCTGGAGGAGCCTGTAGTCAAGGAAGTCATCGCTTCTATTTCACTGCCAAATACCGGGACAATTGCCTTATGAATCAAAACTGCCACTCAAAGGATTTGAGCTCATCATCATTAAAAAAAATATTATTTTGAAACATTCTTGAGAAAAGATAGAAGGAATGGGAGTGTTAAGCTGTTGAAGAGTGAAAACATGGGGAGAATCATAGTCTTGTTTCAAGCATTTAAAATGGTTCTTTGGGGGCCCCAGAACGAGACAAAACATAAGTGGAAATTGAAGGGAAATTAAATTGGCTTGTATATTATATGATATATTTATATATTGACCAAGAACTTCCTGATGGAGCAAAGCCTCTGGCTGGCCACTTCTATTTATGACAATTGAAATAATATTTGGAGGCCCATTGGCTCTCAGTGTTGAGTTACAGTGTAGACTCCATGATGTTTAAGGTCTCTCCAGCCCTGGTATTTCCATCTAGCCCTTGAACGTCTCCTAGAGCAGTGGT